>NC_044038.1:0-600000 GCF_901765095.1 Microcaecilia unicolor | reverse complement strand
AAGAGAGTTGAGAATTTCCTCATTCATTCATTTCTCTTTGAAACTGAAGTTTATGGGTTAAACATTTTATTAAAATAACCATTGAGTTTCTTTTTTCCTTACCTCATTGTTTAGTGTGTTTTTCTACAAAAATGTTTCTTGAAATTATCTTCTAATTACAGTGATTTTAATAATAAAAACTAAATAAAAAAGGGACAGGGAATATTGTAATTAAACCGTGTGCTGTAATAGAAATGATCCCATCACTCAGCCATTGCAGGTAGGGGGGAAGTGCTAATCCTGAGGACATGCAGTACATTTCTGGCTCCTCTTGTTCCTTTCCTACCAGGCCACAGTCAGTCAGTATCTGAGGCCACACCGATGTTCTTTACCTGTTGATTAGGTGTTTTCTGCTTAGATTTCATTACTTGCCTTAGAAAATCCAAACTCATCGTGAATTACGTGCAGGTTCAGTAGGTAATTCCCTGCCATAAACGGTTTTATACTCAGTTCTGTACCTGAGGCAATAGAGAATGAAGCAACCTGCTCAAGGTCATAGATCATATTTGTAGATATAAATCAAATCAGTTTCATAAATAGAGACATTAACCTCCGAAGTCTATGAAAGTTGCTAAAAAATGTGCATGAGAATTTGGGTCTTTGCCCAATTTGTGCATGTAATTTAATTGAATAATGAGCCAATTAGTGCCAATAATTTGGCCCTAACAATTATTGGTGCTAATTGGCATCAATTAGAAATTATGTATATAAATTTAGGTGCTGAGATCCGTGCATAAAAATTACATGCAGGTCCAAAAAGGGGGCGTGGACATGGGAGGGCAATGGTCAGATCAGGGGCGTTCCTTTAATTTATGTGGGTTGTTCTAGAATAAAGGAATCTGCTGTATCTACTTATTTGATCAGCTACAAATTCTATGCATCGTGCTCTGGAACCCAGGTAGCCCCATTCTAGACAGCTCATAGAGTTAGGAATTCAGACATGCAGGCCTGTGTCAGGTACATCATAAGCAGAAAGCCTGTGAGTGAATCCATGGAACAGTTAGATCATGAAGGAGCAAAAGGGGCACTCAGGGAGGACAAGGCCATAGCGGAAAGATTGAATGAATGTTTTGCTTCAGTCTTTACAGAGAACATGTAAGAGATCTACTTGGACCGTAAATAGTTTTCAAGGGTGACAATGTGGAGGAACTGAAAGAAACCTTGGTGAACCCGAAAGATGTATTGAGCCAAACTGACAAGTTAAAGCATGATAAATCACCTAGACCAGATGGCATACACCCCAGGGTACAGAAAGAGCCCAAACATGAAATTGCTGATCTGTTGTTAGTGATCTGTAGCCTGTCATTAAAATCACCCATAGTACCTGAAGCCTGGAGGGTGGCCAATGTAACGCTGATTTTTTTTAAAAAAAAGGGTTCCAGGGGTGATCTGGGAAATTGCAGACTGGTAAGCCTGACTGCAGTGCCAGGCAAAATAATGGAAACTATTATAAAGAATAAAATTAAAGAACACATAGACAAACATGGTTTAATGGGCCAGAGTCAGCGTGAGTTCAGCACAGGGGAGTCTTGCCTCACCAATTTGCTTTGTAAATAAACATGTGGATAAAGGTGAGTCAGTTGATGTAGTGAATTTAGATTTTCACAAAGTTCCTCATGAGAGACTCCTGAGAAATTAAAACGTTATGGAATAGGAGGCAATGTCCTCCTGTGGATTAGGAATTGGTTATTGGACAGAAAACAGAGGTTAGGGTTAAATGGTAATTTTTCTCAATGGAGGAGAGTGAATACTAGAATGCTGCAGGGATCTTTACTGGGACCAGTACTATTTAACATATTTATAAATAATCTGGAAATTGGAATGACATGTGAGGTGACTAAATTTGCAGATGACACAAAATTATTCAAAGTTGTTAAAACACATGTGGACTGTGAAAAATTGCAGGGAAACCTTAGGTAATTGAAAGACTGGGCATCCAAATGACTGATTAAATTTAATGTGGACAAATGCAAAGTGATGCACATTGGGAAGAATAATCCAAATCATAGTTACCTGATGCTTAGGGTCCACCTTGGGAGTCAGCACCCAAGAAAAAGATCTAGGTGTCATAGACAAAACACTGAAATCTTCTGCCCAGTGCATGGCAGTGGCCAAAAAATCAAACAGGATGCTAGGAATTATTAGGAAAGGGATGCAAAATGAGACCCAGAATATTATAATACCTCTGTATCTCTCCATGTTGCAATCTCACCTTGAGTATTGTGTTCAGTTCTGATCGCTGTATCTCAAAAAAGATATAATGTAATAAGAAAAGGTTCAAAGAAGAGCAACCAAAATGATCACGGGGAGGAAACTCCTCCCACTTGAGGAAAGGCTAAAGAGGTTAGGGCTCTTCAGCTTGGAAAAGAGATGGCTGAGGGGGGATATGATTGAGGTCTTTAAGTGAATCGATTTTCACTTTTTTAAAAAGTACAAAGACCAGGTGACACTCAATGAAATTAAATGGAAATACTTTTAAAAGAATAGTTAAGCTCTGGAACTCACTGCCGGAGGATGTGGTAACAGTGGTTAGCGTATCTGGGTTTGAGCAAGTTTCTGGAGGAAAAGTCCATAGTCTGTTATGGAGATGGACATAGAGGAAGCTGCTACTTGCCCTGGGATTTATAGCATGGAATGTTGTTGCTAACTGGATTTCTGCCAGGTACTTGTGATGCAGATTGACCACTGTTGGAAGCAGGATACTGGGCTAGATGGAACATTGGCCTGATCAGTATGGCTATTTTTATATCTCAAATTTCACCAGTATTTTAGAACAAAATCTGACAATGTAAAGCCTCTTTTGAATCACAAGAGAAATGGACATTTATGTCTTGGGTGCATGCAGCTTAAACATCCAGTTTAGAAAAATAAATTTATATCATATTCAAAGCTAGCACGTAACTGGACATCTTTGTGACCTTACTATCCTGATGCTATCACAGTGACCTGTTTCCCTTGCAAGTTTGGCATTTGGGGGGAAGAAAAACCACTGGGGGATTAAGCAATTATTTACCAAATTCTAAATGTGCTTGGTAGCAGATATGACTCAGTGTCGATCTTTTAGGATATAGTAACATAGTAAGTGACGGCAGGTAAAGACCTGAACAGTCCTTTCAGTCTACCCAATAGTCACACTCACTATCAATTTATGATTAAATCAATAATGAATATGATATCATGTACCTGATCATGGTCTTTCTTTGGTGTTTCTGGGACATAGACTGTAGAGGTCTGGCACCTGGAAGGGGGTCAGGAGGGGAAAGGTAGGGAGCACATGCCGGCAGCCTTTGCAAACTGTCTGTTTGTGTTTCCCTCCTCTTCTGACAGCTCTAGAGCAGTTGCAAAATTAGCTCATTAGAGGTAGGTGCTCTGGAGCTGTGCATCCCCTGGAATGCTCATCAAAATATTAATGAGCACATTTGCATGGGGTTCTCGGCGGCTGCTAAGGGCACACGTTAGAGTCATGGCAAACCCCTTTGTGGACTACTTGCAAAATAATGTTTGCTTTAGACTGACTAAAAACAGTCTAAAGCAAACATTTCCAGCATGGTAAGCTTTGTGCTGGGTGCTGCCATTTTGCACAGGGTGGGCCCAGAGGCAGGAGGAAGGAGGTGTTGCTCCTGCCCTCCTGCATCCATCTTTTTCAAGGTACAGGGAGGTGGGAAGGGGGGGGGGGGTCGCTACACCACCAGAGAGTTTTCAGTTGCACCGGGAGGAGGGGGGCTGGAAAAGGGGTAAGCTGGACTCTGGTGGACCCCTTCTCAAGTCCCCCCCCCGGGCAACTCAAAAAACTTAAGCTGTCAAATCCATGCATCCTATTTGCATGCGATACTCTTTGTGCGTCATTGTTGTGACCTGGTAAATTTTCCAGCGGCACCTATATTTATCAGGTGCAGCTGTGCATCGGCCCCTTGGCCCTCTGTCTGCTACACTGTTCTCTGCATAGGTGCAGAAAAGCTCAGAGCCTCATTACCATTATGTGCTTTTATCTAATGCCAGTGTTAACTTCTGTGAAAAAGTCCTTTTCTGCATTGTACACCTATAACATTGTTTGAAGATGTCATGCCGACTCCATGCTAACGTTTGCCTCTAAGACTGTTACGTCCTGTTGTAAGTGTGGTGGAGTCAATGAATGGTCGTAGTGCTGAGATGAGCAGAGATTGTGCTTTTGGGGTGTATTGTGAGAACAGATTCTACAGTTTTCACAGTCTTTCTCTCCCCCCCCCCCCCCCTCCAGCAGATGATCTGCTGGCTCACAACTGGTTTCACCCACCAACTTTAGCATTTGTCCTCAGCACAAGCTAAGAATGATTTGAAATCTGCTGTTCAGGTGTCAGGGCGCAGGAGATCTGGGAATTCATATGCATGAGGTGGGCAGGAGAGTCTGACTCTCTGTCTCTCTCTCTCACAAGGATTGCAAAGCGACAGTGACTAATTGAATTCTGAACAAGCTGTAGCAATGCAAATATCTGACAAATTGATTTAATTGCATTCAGATACAATAAAGCAGAGATGTAAAAGGTCAGCTAGAAAAGGTGAAGGGTCCTAGGGGATTATGCAGAGAGGAGCTGAGTTTAACACACATTCATCACATTTTATCATCTAATTAGATCACACAATGTCAGCCTGACAGAGAGGATTGATCATTAACCCTGGCTCCATCCTTTTACTCTTTTGCTTCAATGGAAAAACTTTGCTAAGGGCAATGTTCAAAGGCCTCTCACCTGGACAGAGCTTCCTGTACTATTCTCCAAATAGACTTTCATCCCTTTGCAGATAACTCCACATTATTCAATGAGCAACTTCCTGAAATGGGAATTCACCAAGCAGGAGATTCAGTCCCGAGGAGCTTACTCGTGAAGAAAAACTGTCATTCTACTAATATCTCTTATATGTGTTACCTTCTATGCAAGACGCAAGGTTCAGTTTATTTGATAAAAGTCTAAGTGGTTTACAATATCGAGATAAAATAATAAGGGAGTCAGTTGGACAATACAAACCACAAATGGATGTAAAATGATATTACAATGGGAGAATATATGGAGGAAATTATTATAGCATAGTCCAAGAAGGGATGATAGGGAAAGGCTGGAACAAGGGGGAGGTAAAACATTTTTCACTCAGGAAATGCAGGCCATTTCGGGAGGAAAAGAAAATCATCAAGGCAGCCTGGAATGCGACAGAATACCAGTAAGCTTTAAGCAAGTTTTAAATTTGGTGAAGGAGCTCTGTAAACATTGATAAACAGATATAGAGGGAGGGAATTCCAGAGATAAGATGCCAAGATGGTAAAACAAGAGTTTCAGACAGTGTCACCATGAACATGGTGAAAGGATGGGATAGTTAATACATTTTTCTTGGAAGATGAAGTGTTCTAGTGAGACAGCAGGGTATGAGATGGTTAGCCCAAAATGCTGGAGAACCTGATCTTAATTTTATCATTTTAAAGGGTATTCTGTATGCAATGGGGAGCCAGTGCTCTGCTAAGAAAAGAGGTTTATTCGATCAAAGTTCTTGCAGCTGTAAAGTAGTTTAATGGCCATATGTTGAACAAGTTCTAGTCTATGCAGCTGTGTGTTTGTAAGTCCAATGAGAAAAGGATTACAGTGCATTTCCCAACGGAGTGAAAAATAATGAAGTCACTGCTGAAAGAAAAGATAGTTAACTTTCTAGAAGCCAACGGGTTACAGGATCTGAGGCAAAATGGCTTTAGCAAAGGAAAATCCTGCCAAACAAATCTGATTGATTTCTTTGACTGGGTGACCAAAGATCTGGATGGAGGACATGCACTAGATGTAATCTACTTGGATTTCAGGAAAACCTTTGATACAGTCCCTCGCAGAAGACTCATGAATAAGCAGAGAGGGCTGAACTTAGAACCTAAAATGGTGAACTGGATTGGAAACTGGTTGACCAACAGGCCACAGAGGGCAGTGGTGAATGGAATCCACTCAGAGGAAAGGAGGATGAACAATGGAGTGCCTGAGGGGTTGGTTCTGGGGCTGATTCTGTTTAATATATTGTGAGAGACATTGCTGAAGGGTTAGAAGGAAAAGCAGTGGTGTTCCTAGGGGGGCGGACACCCGGGGCGGCGCCCCGCCCCCCCGGGTGCATGCCGCTGGGGGGGGGGGTGCCGCGGCGCGCGCCTGCTGCGAGTTTACTAACTTTGCTCGTTCGCTGCAGCTCCCTCTGCCCCGGAAGAGGAAGTAACCTATATATATATATTCTGGTCATTGCATCTCAAAAAAGATGTTGTGCAATTGAAAAATTTGAAAAATGTACAAAGAAGGGTAACCAAAATGATAAAGGGAATGGAACGGATCTCATATGAGCAAAGGCTAAAGAGGTTAGGGCTCTTTAGCTTGGAGAATAGATGGCTGAGGGGAGATATGATAGAGGTCTATAAAGTCCTGAATAGAGTGGAACAGGTAAACAGGAATTTACTCTATGAAAAAATATATAGACCAGGGAATACTCCATGAAGTTCATAGTGGCATGTTTAAAACAGATAGGAAAAAATATTTTTATTACTCATTGCTGGATCAAGTGGTAAAAGCAGTTAATGTAGCTGGGTTTAAAAAGGTTTGGACAAATTCCTGGAGGAAAAGTCCATAAGCTGTTATTTAGGTATAAGTAGCACAGAATATTGTTGCTCTTTGGGATTTTGGAATCTTGCTACTTTTTGGGACTCTGGATTGGCCACTGTTGGAAATAGGATACTACACTAAATGGATCCTTGATCTGACCCAGTATGGTTATTCTTTAGTTTTTATGATGTGATAAAGACATTTTAAATACCCCTAAGATGTACATGCACAGGATGCAGGCTTCTTTCAGTTGAAAGGAAGCTCTGAAATGAGAGCTTATAGGCTGAGGCAGCAGCGTAGGCAGAACTGATATTTTGGATGTGCCCAGCATTAATTTAAGTGGGTACAAAGCATCTCTCCCTCCATCTACCACTTCCCCCTCCCATGGGTCCACTACTACTACTATTCTCCCTTAGCCTTCAACTTGCATATTTTTCACTGACAGTGATGAAAGGGAAAGCCAGACTGCTTCTGGCCAGCCTAGATGAGAAGGGAACAGAGTTGGAAAAAAGTACCTTGGAGAAGGAAGGAATGGGAAGTGATAAATCCTTCAGGGACAGAATGTTCTTTTTTTTTGGGGGGGGGGGGGGGAGGAGAATGGGATATAGAGGCTGGGTGGAAAGTGTATCTGTCTTGGCTTAGGAGGCAGAGGGTAGTGTTGAGGCCACCACACGTTTCAGGTGTCTATCTTTTATTTTAAATATCTTTCCCATTTGGGTAGCTGTAGGGTTCATGATATATTCTAGCTTAACTTGCATTGCGATCTCTTGCAAGGTTTTGTCATTTGCTTCTAGGCTTCTTCAAAGACTTACATTCTGAAGAAGGATGCTACATTGGAGAATCAAGCCAAAAGTTGAATACAGCTATTAATCTTCATAGATAAAATATAAACTATTTCAGAAAAAAACCCAACAGAATGACAGTTCAGTAGTGAATTTTCTCAAAGAAAAATCATTCCCTTAACAACCTTACAATAAAGATGCTTAAAGGAAACTTCAGGAGCACAGAGAAACAGAAGATGTTGCAAATTAGAATGATTAAACACTTTGAGACTGACACAAAGGACTTAATTGACTTTCTCACCCATTATCAGATTAAAGGGTCTTTTGAACTCTCTCCTCATGTGTCTGTCTCCCACCCCCTTTCACTGGGCTGTACTAACATAGGAGACACTGGTGAAGTGTCAGTTCTCAGTAGATGAAATCTTCCAGATCTCTACTTATTTTCAAGGTTGAAGGCAAACATTTTGAGGACAGAAGGAATTAAAGTGTCTCCAGAAATGGGATAGGAGAAAGACTGGCCACTGCTAGAAGCAGAATACTGGGCTAGATGGACCATTGGTTTGACCCAGTATGGCTATTCTTATGGACTTTTATACAGAGGATGGACTAGACTACAGTCCACATAATCCTGTATAAGCTCCAGTTTATTGTTTAATTGTACATTTGATAATACACCTGTAAATTTCACTCTTTTGGGGCAGTATATCCTTGACATCTCTAGTACATACCAGGGGCAATTGAGAGTGAAAATGACTTGCCCAGTTTCCGTGGTTCTCAGCTCACAGAACTGCTGAGCTGCCAAATTCCCCAGTTCCAAGAGAGACTTTTTATCCAATTCTGTTTTTGAACATATAAACCAATTCAGTGTGTTATTTGTAGTTCTTGATTCTACCCATTGAAGTCAATGTGGGATTTGTAGTTCTTGATTCTACCCATTGAAATCAATGTGCTATTTATAGTCCCTGTTTCTCCCCTTTGAAGTCAATGTGGGATTTGTAGATCTTGATTCTACCCATTGAAATCAGCACTACAAGTTTCATAATGCACCATGTGTAACTTGTATAAGTTTAGTTTAAATGGGTTTTATGTATTTTTAGATACTTTGTGTAATTTGTATTTGTATTTTTGTTGTTTACTGTAGATCATGTTTTTCTACACCGCTTTGGACCCATGTTGGAATTAATGGTCTAACACATGCCAGATTAGATAAACATGTGGATAAAGGTGAGCCAGTTGATGTAGTTTATCTTGATATTCAGAAAGCTTTTGACAAAGTTCCTCATGAGAGACTCCTGAGAAAATTAAAAAGTCATGGGATAGGAGGCAAAGTTCTAGTATGGATTAGGAATTGGTTATTGGACAGAAAACGGAGGGTAGGGTTAAATGGTCTTTTCTCTCAATGGAGGAGGGTGAACAGTGGAGTGCCACAGGGATCTGTACTGGGACTGGTGCAATTTAACATATTTATAAATGATATGGAAATCGGAATGATGAGTGAGGTGATTAAATTTGCATATGATACAAAACTATTTAAGGTTGTTAAAACTTGTGGACTCTGAAATATTGCAGGAAGACCTTAGGAAATTGGAAGTCTGGGCATCCAAATGGCAGATGAAATTTAATGTGGACAAATGCAAGGTGATGCACATTGGAAAGAATAATCTGAATCATAGCTACCTGATGCTAGAGTCCACCTTGGGGGGGGGGGGGGGGGTCAGCACTCAAGAAAAAGATCTAGGTGTCGTTGTAGCTAATACGCTGAAATCTTCTGCTTAGTGTATGGTGGCGGCCAAAAAAGCAAACAGGATGCTAGGAATTATTAGGAAAGGGATGGTAAATAAGACTGAAAATACTACAATGCCTCTGTATTGCTCCATGGTGTGACCACACCTTGAGTATTGCGATGAGTTCTGGTTGCCTTATCTCCAAAAAATATATATCAGAATTAGAAGAGGTTCAAAGAACAGCGACCAAAATGATAAAGGGGATGAAACTCATCTCGTATGATGAAAGTCTAAAGAGGTTAAGGCTCTTTAGCTTGGAAAGAGACGGAAGAGGGGAGATATGATGGAGGTCTACAAAATCCCGAGTGATGTAGAACTAGTAAAAGTAAATCAAGGCTTGACTCATTCCAAAAAATACAAAGACTAGGGAACACTCAAGGAAGTTGCATGGAAATACTTTTTAAGCAAAAAGGAGGAAACATTTTTCCACTCAAAGAATAGTTAAGCTCTGGAACTCTTTGCCGGAGGATGTGGTAACAGTGGTTAGTGTGTCTGGGTTTAAAAAAGGTTTGGACAAATTCCTGGAGGAAATGTCTATAGTTTGCTATTGAGAAAGACATAGGAAGCAACTGCTTGCCCCAGGATGGGTAGAATGGAATGTTGCTAATAACTGGGTTTCTGCCAGGTACTTGTGACCTAGCTTGGCCACTGTTAGGATACTGGGCTAGATGGACCATTAATCTGATCCAGTATGGCTACTCTTATGTTCTTATGACTCTTTTTACATCTTCCTGAAGCCTTCTGTAGAACCCTGGATTCCCTCCAGCTCAGGGGTTCCCAAACCTGTTCCTGGAGTAACCCCAGCTAATAAGGTTTTCAGGATACCCACAATGAATATTCATGAGAGAGAATCTATCTCATGAATATTCATTGTGGATATCCTGAAAACCTGACTGACTGGGGTGCCTCTAGGATTAGGTTTGAGAACTCCTGCTCTAGCTGATCCCAAGACATTCTCACAGCTTGCTTGTAAAGGAAATGTTAATTTCTGGCCTACTCTGATTTCCAGCAGGTTTTCTGCTTCGACAGTGAGCCCATATAGCCAAAACTCTGTGCCAGGATGAAGTTTTTGAAGTCAGGAATCAAAACATGGAAAGAAAGTGGGGCAAATTAAATAACATTTTTTTTTAGTGTAGTGTCTATTATCCTTAACATTAAATAACATGAGCATGAATTAGCTAGTTAATGAGCCTCTGGCTACCTAATGTGATCGCATTAGTTAATGTGAGGATAGAGAGTGGTTTTAACATTAACTTGCATGATGATAGTGTGGGTGTGATGTAGTGGACATTTTTTATCATGAGCATATTCCATCCTTTTTGCATTGTTCCATAAGGAGCTTTAAATGTACATAGTGGTTTTTTTTTTTTTTTTGCAAGATTATGTTAAAATTAATTTTCTGCTGGAGTTGGATATCAAGCAGTGTGGCTGATGGAGCAGCTACTTGATGTCACCAGACTTTTTAGGTGATGGGAGTGCCCAGGCACCTGTGTACTCAGTTGTTATGATTGACTTTCTTAGTCTTTAGAAACATGGAGACCCTTTTACAAAGACACATGAGACCTAGCGCATCTAGTGAATGCTAAATCTGCATTATTTTTATTTTGGTCACACCTTTTTCAGTAGTAGCTCAAGGTGAGTTACATTCAGGTACTCTGGATATTTCTCTGTGCCAGGAAGGCTCACAATCTAAGTTTGTACCTGAGGCAATGGAGGGTTAAGTGACTTGCCCAAGATCACAAGGAGCAGCAGTGGGATTTGAACTGGCCACCTCTGGATTGCAAGACCGGTGCTCTAAACACTAGGCCACTCCTCCACCCCAAAGAAGCTTGTTACTCTTTGGGGTTCTACATGGAATGTTGCTACACTTTGAAATTCTGCATGGAATCTTGTTACTCTTTAGAATTCTAGAATCTTTATTTATTTGTTTAGATTTTGCTCACACCTTTTTCAGTGGTAGCTGAGGGTGACTTACATTCAGGTACTCTGGATATTTCTCACAATCTAAGTTTGTACCTGAGGCAATGGAGGGTTAAGTGACTTGCCCAAGATCACAAGGAGCAGCAGTGGGATTTGAACCGGCCACCTCTACTGCCTGGCTTCCACGTACCCCGAGTGGTAATTCCAAATTTGGCACTTGCCGCAAACACATGGGGCGCCTACCCGGTGATAAACAGCCTGGTGCGCACTGCATGCTTACCGCCCGGGTAGTGTGTGAGTCCTTACTGCTAAGCCAATGGATGGCAGTGAGGTCTCAGACCAAAAATGGATGCGCGCCTGTTTTCATTTTGCCGCACATCCATCTTCTGGCCCATTAAAATGATCCCTTTTTTCTAGACGTGGTAAAAATAAGGGTCTGACACGCACCAAAAACACCCACCCACACACACATTGTCGTAGGCCAGTTTTTGGCGCACCTTTGTAAATGGGCCCCTTAGAAACCTGACGGCAGATAAGGTCCTGCCCATCCTCAGCAACCACTATCTCTCTCTCTCTTTCCCTAACAGACCCCACGTGCCCATGAAACACCTTCTTAAATTCAGACACCGCATTCTCTTTTGCATGGAGCTGTCTGGTCCCTGTTAAACCACATCTTAGTATCTAAAATGTCTACCTTTCTACAACCTAAAAAATTATTATGGGGGAGGGGACTTTAATTAGTAGAAGAATGCAACTTTAATACAATGCAAATCATATCTGAAAGAAAGAAAAGATCTATCTAGATTTAGTGTTTGCCAGAGGATGGGTAACACAGCACAGTCAGGTCATTTTTAATAATGTCTAACTTACCACATGATTTCCCTTGCTCATAAATTGCTTGTTACAATGTTTAATTTTGTCATCGAACAGAAACTCTTTCCTTTTCTTGTCAACCTTTGCATGTTGGGCTCATTCTGTGATGCTATTATTCACTATATCTGGGATCATGTTTTACCAATGTGGCAATTTTAATATTACTAAAAATAGAGTCCAACTCCAATAAATGACTCATGAAGAGGTCTGGAATAATCATCCTGGAACAGTGGCTTTGCTTTATTTTCACAACATTAATTAATTGATCCTTTAAATGAGGTAGGATTCTCCCCTGTGTTCTGGATATTCATGTTTCTCTTGTATTCTTGTATAGACGCACAGAGTAATCTACTTTTGATTAAGGATCCATTATCTTTAGACTTGTCCAACCTTCTGATCCATGTCTCTGGTTTTCATCAGTAGGAAACACAAAGAAGGTCAGGGTTTCCTTCTGTTTAATTCCTCATGTTATTTATTGGACTTTTTGTTTTGTTTTATACCAATTTTGTTATAGATTGTTTGTTTTTTCCTTTTGGGGACAATATCATCAATACATTATATCCTATCGTTGATATAAAGTGCATGTCTATAACATCAGATGCCTGCACTGAGATGTTTATAAAAATACCATAAATGTGAGCTTGTGCATACACGAGTGTAAATGCAAAATTTCTGCAGATCCCTGTGTAACTTCCATAATGTGCATTTGCCAAGGGGTTGTATGCAGGGGCAGAGCATGAAGGGACATAGGCGTGGCTTCCACTTCTGCATGGGACTTACACACAGTATTCTCTATCAGGTACCTGCCACACATAGAGGGGCATTTTCAAAAGAAACGTCTAAGTTGGAATTTGGACGTCTTTATAAAATGTCCAAATTTGGAGGCGGGGAAAAGGTCATTTTCGAAAAAAGATGGACGTTCATCTTTCGTTTCGAAAATATCAAGGACATCCTTAGATTTGGACGTCTTTGATTTTCTGCGATTTTCGAAACCAAAGATGTCCAAGTCTAAAACGTCCAAATGCAAGCCATTTGGATGTGGGAGGAGCCAGCATTTGTAGTACACTGGTACCCCTGACATGCCAGGACAGCAATGGAGCACCCTAGGGGGCACTGCAGTGGACTTCATAAAATGCTCGCAGGTACACAGCTCCCTTACCTTGTGTGCTGAGCTCCCCAAAACCCACTACCCCCAATTGTACACCATTACCATAGCCCTTACGGGTGAAAGGGGGCACCTGTATGTGGGTACAGAGGGTTTCTGGTGGGTTTTGGAGGGCTCGCTGTTTCCTCCACAAATGTAACAGGCGGGGGGGGGGGGGGTATGGACCTGAGTCCACCTGTCTGAAGTGCACTGCACCCACTAAAACTGCTCCAGGGACCTGCATGTGCTGTCATGGACCGGAGTATGACATCTGAGGCTGGCAATCAATATTTTAATGATGTTTTCTGAGGATGGGAGGGGATTAGTGACCACTGGGGGAGTAAGGGGAGGTCATTCCCGATTCCCTCCGGTGGTCATCTGGTCATTTCAGGCACCTTTTTGTGCCGTATTCGCAATAAAAACAGGTCCGGGTGAAAACGTCCAAGTTTTAGTGTTGGACGTCTCTACTTTTTTCCGTTATGGCTCAAAGACGTCCAAGTCTTAGGAACACCCAAGTCCTGCCTTCACCACACCTCCGATACACCCCCCTCGGATTTGGATGTCCTTGCGACTTCTGCTAGAGACGTCCAAAATTGGGTTTCGATTATACCGATTTGGACATCTCTGACGTCCAAGTGCGGATTTATGTCGGAAGATGAGCCTGATAGAGACTCATGTTTAAACAGCTCTAACTCTGAGTGCTTAAATGTCAGGCACGTTGATACCAGGATATGTTAGTTTTCAGTAATAGAACCCAGCTGCCTAAATTCCATTAGAGATGAGGCCCCTACTGCCCTCCTTTGGGCAACCTAAGTGGAAGGGACCCAGTTATAAAATTGCTCCCATAATGTGCAGTATAGCTTGATAGGGTGACCATTAACACAGAAAAAAGCCCAGTCTTTTAGTCTTTTCAGGTTAGAAATGCTATTTCCTATGTTTCTAATGAATCCTACAGCTTCCCATTTTATTCAGTTACAATAAAATGATATCAGTGTACTTTCAATCAATGCATATTGCACTCCATTTTCGATGGGAACCAATATATATTCTTCCCTTTTGAAAACTAGTAGCTAAAAAATTTGTGTACCAGTGTCTGTACACATTGGGATAGTGAGTAGGGCTGAGCATAGGGGGTGCAGGGCTCAGATGGAATCGTCTACAGCAAGGCTCCACAATGCATACAGAGAGCTGGGTGAGGCTTCCATGGCATTGTGGGACTCAGGGGAATCACCCATTCCCTTATCCCACCAGAGTGGCCCTGTAAAATTGCGCATGCACTTTTGAAAATGCCAGGCTCATATAATGTTTTACTGTTCTGACCTAAGAAGGAAGAAAGGAGTTCTCCCCTTTTAGTACAGCTCAAAGCACGCAAGTTTTGAACCTCACAGCTTGGAGAAAAGGCGGCTGAGGGGTGATATGATAGAAGTCTACAAGATAATGAACAGATTAGAGCGGACAGATGTGAAGCGTTTGTTTACACTTTCAAACAACAAGAAAACCAGGGGACACAAGATGAAGCTAGAATATGGTAGATTTAAAACAAATAGGAGAAAGTTTTTCTTTACTCAGCGTGTAGTTAGACTCTAGAACTCGTTGTCGGAGAATGTAGTGACAGCAGCTGGCCTTACGGAATTTAAAGGGGGTTTGGACAGTTTCCTGAAGGAAAAGTCCATTGAACATTATTAAAAAAAATTGTTGTTGTTTTTTGGGGGGTTTTGCCAGGTTCTTGAAGCCTGGATTGGCCGCTGTCGGAAACAGGATGCTGGGCTTGATGGACCCTTGGTCTTTTCCCAGTATGGCGGTGCTTATGTACTTATGTACATTTCATAGCCACTTTGAGAAGAGTCATTTTCGGATACGCTAACGAGTACCCATACAATGGCTTTAAAATTGATTTCAAATTGGCACAACTACATTTTGAAAATGATGGAGTACTGGGGGGGGGGGGGGGGGCTGGGCAGTGTAGGGCCTGAGACATGTAAAGGCTATACAATTTTTTTTATGTTTCAATCATTTTTATTCAAAACTTAATAAGAAAAGTTAACATCATCATGTATGAATGTCTGATATTTTCCCCCCATGTGGCTAAACTAACACATAGTACTTCTACCCCAACAAATAGGACTTAACCTTCCCTCCCCTTCCCTTCCCACCCCCCCCCCCCCTTTCCCTTGCTATGGCATCAAATGAACATAATAACGCAGGGTACAGGGCAATATCTAGAAGTTTAACAGTCTACTCCTGGCAGTTGGAGTCAGAGTATTAAAAAAGGGAGTCTAAGTGAGTTGGAAACGCACTCCAGTCTTCGTTTTAAAGTCTGTAATTCCCACCCTCTCTACCCACAGTAACGTTATCATACGCACACGCCACTGCGATACTGTAGGGTAGTTGTATGTAAGCCATTCTGAAAGTATTGCTTGTTTAGCCACTACAATAGCTTTGCGTACAAAAGTGGTAAATCCTGATGGGACAGGGTGTATGAGAACAGGATAGCCCAGGAGCAGCGCTGAGTCATAATTCCAGCCCGCCTTCCACATCTCAGAAACATATTGTACTAGCTCCTTCCAAAATCGGACTATGCCCTTGCAGGACCAAAACATGTGCCTGAGGGTGGCCCCCGGATCCCTGCATTTGAGGCACTCCCCCCAAGGCGAGAGTCCCATGTGAAAGGCTCTTCTGGCAGAAATGTAGTCGAAGAGCAAATTTGTATTGTAGCTCCCAGTGCTGCGTCATGTTCATTGTTTTGCGCATTGTAAGCACATGGGACTTGAACTGAGGCAATGTAAGGGCCATGGGGATATCTCGTTTCCAGGCAGCCAGTAACTTGGCATAGTCTAGTTCGGTAACTGTGTCCCTGATGTGCCTGTGATGGAACGTGAGGGGCACTTTTTGCTGTGCCTCTAAAGAGAATGCTATTGCCAACTCTTCCTGGACATCCTCCGCCAGCGCTTCCCAGGACAAGGAACGTATATAATGCTTTAGCTGTGCATAATAGAACTCATCGGAGGGTGGCAAGGCGTATTCAGCATAGAGCTCCTGAAACGGCTTTATCTGTCATATAATTTTTTTTATTTTATTCTATTCTTTATATAATATTGCATTTCTTTTCTAACTTTATCCAAGATATTATTTTTAAGCTGCTATGACTGTACACCAAATAACAATATGTCAAGTTTTAAATAAACTGAAGCTAAAAAAAAACATTGTTACTGTGCTTATATTGAAATAAATGCACAGTTGTGAAAGTAGAATTAACTAATCAATGATGTATTTTGGGATGGCAAAATATTACAAGTTTGGTCTGAGTAAAGGATGATCTACTCTGGGTGGTACCTGAAATTGTACAACGGCCAACGTAACACCAATATTTTAAAAGGGTTTCATGGGTAATCCAAGAAACTACAGACCTCAAAGCCTGACATTAGTGCCAAGCAGAATGGTAGAAACTATTATAAAAAATAAAAATACAGAAAACATAGACAAACATAGTCAGCATGGGTTCAGTCTTGCCTCATCCATCTGCTTCATTTCTTTGAAGGCGTGAATAAACATGTGGATAAAGGTGAGCCGGTTGATGTAGTGTTTCTAGATTTTCAGAAAGTGTTTGACAAAGTTCCTCATGAGAGGCTCCTGAGAAAATTTAAAATCTATGGGATAGGAGGCAATGTTCTGTTGATGATTAGGAACTGGTTAATAGAAAACAAAGGGTGGAGTTAAATTGCCAATTCTCTCAGTGGTTGAAGGTGAGTAGTGGAGGGCTGCAAGAATTATGTTCTTAATTTGTACTGGGACGGGCGTTTTTTTAAACGTTTTTAGAAATGATCTGGAAATAGGAAGGATGAGTGAAATAATCATATTTGAAAATGACATGAAACTATTCAAAGCTATTAAATCACATGCAGACCACCTTAAATTGCAAGAAGACCTTGGGAGGCTGGAACACTTGGCATTCAAATGACTGATGAAATTTAACGTGGAGAAGTGTAAAGTGATGCACATTGGGAAGAATAACCCAAGCTGCATGATGGTAGGTTCTGCATTAGGGGTCACCACTTAGGTAAAAGATCTAGGTGTCTTCATGGATAATACATTGAAATCTTCTGCTCAGTGTGTGGCAGGCCAAAAAGGCAAACAGGATGTTGGGAATTATTAGGAATGGAATACAGAATAAATCAAAGAATATCATAATGGTTTTGTATCACTCCTTTGTGACACTGCACCTTGAGTATTGTGTGCAATTCTGGTTGCTGTATCTATCTCAAAACATATGTAGTGGAACTGGAAAAGGAACAGAGAAGTGCGACCAAAATGATTGAGGGGAAATGGCTCTCATATGAGGAAAGGCTAAAGGGGTTAGGGCTCTTCAGCTTGTAGAAGAGTCTGCTAAGGGAAGATGTGATAGAGGTCTATAAAATCCTTAATGTGTGGAACGGGTAAAAGCAAATTGACTGTTTAGTCTTTCAAAAAGTACAAAGATTAGGGGACACTCCATGAATTGTTTGTTTACTCTTTCCAAAAATACTAGGACTAGGGGGCATGCGATGAAGCTACAAAGTAGTAAATTTAATACGAATCAGAGAAAAGGTTTCTTCACTCATCGTGTAATTAAACTCTGGAATTCGTTGCCAGAGAATGTGGTAAAGGCAGTTAGCTTAGCGAGGTTTAAAAAGGGCCTTGGCGGCTTCCTAAAGGAAAAGTCCGTAGACCATTATTAAATTGACTTATGGAAAATCCACTGCTTGATAAGCAGCATAAAATGTATTGAGCTTTTTTGGGATCTTGCCAGGTATTTGTGTCCTGGATTGGCCACTGTTGGAAACAGGATGCTGGGCTTGATGGAACTTTGGTCTGTCCCAGTGTGGCCAAATACTCATGTACTTATGTAAGTTATATATAGGAGAAAATATTATTTCACTCAATGTGAAGTTAAGCTCTGGACCTCATTGCCAGAGCAAGGGATAAAAGCAGTTAATGTAGCTGGGTTTAAAAGAAATTTGGACAAGTTCCTGGAGAAAAGTCCATAAACCATTATTAAAGTAAAACCTGTGAAAGCCACTACTTGGCCTGGGATTGGTAGCATGGAATGTTGCTACTTTTTGGGACTCTGCCAGGTGCTTGTGACCTGGACTGGCTACTGTTGGAAACAGGATACTGGGCTAGATCATGGATCTTTGCTTTGACCCAGTCATGGCACCAGTGTTTCCCAATAAACAGTGAGTACTGGGCTGGGATGTGAAATAGGTATTATTGCTGCAGTCAGTGAGGAAGAACAATACTACTAGTTTAGTAGGAGCTGCTCCTTCCCCCTTTTAACCTCTTGTTAACTTGTTGCCTGGTATTTTGAAACTTTTTCCTCATTCTTTTTCTCCTGTGCATTATCAAAACAGTTCGGCTTTAATTGGACATTCATGTGCGTCTCTGTGTATGTCACCCTCAATACTACTACTACTACTTAACATTTCTAGAGCGCTCCTAGGGTTACGCAGCGCTGTACAGTTTAACAAAGAAGGACAGTCCCTGCTCGAAGGAGCTGACAATCTAAAGGATGAAATGTCAAGTTGGGGCAGTCTAGATATCCTAGATAGAGGTATGGCGGTTAGGTGCAGATGGCGACATTGAAGAGGTGGGCTTTGCACAAGGATTTGAAGATGGGCAGGGAGGGGGCCACAGCTGATTCCTTTCTTTATTTCTCTTCCGCCACCTCCCCTTTCACCCCCTTTTCCTTTTCTATTTCCATGCTTAAGACTCCTTTCATTAACCACACTGTAGTCCGTTTTTCTTCTGAAAGTGGGAATTTTTTAACAGGTGGCAGCAATACAACTGATTTCATATTAACATGCAACTTATTCAACTTTACATCATTATTAACATTCATAACCAATGCATTAGATCAATATTAACATTCTTAACAAAATACAAGGACATCTTGTCATCTGCTACTCCAGGAGTCGCTTTGCTTGCTTATGTTTTGGAGAACCATTCTCCTTGTGCATTGCATATGTCTTGCAATCTTCATTATCAAATTTGTATGGCTAAGCCCTACCGTCCAAGCCAAGGCTTAACCGTGCGCCATTTTCAGCATCAGGCCACCATAACAAGCATGCTCCAACCACCACTGCTTCTCTCAAGTTCCCTTCCTGCTGTTCAAAGCAGGAGGGGTTCCGTAACTGGCTTCCCATAGTTGTGATCCCCCGTCTCCGTGTAAGAGTCAGGACCCTCATTATTATTGCATGTGCATCTCTCATTACTGAGGGGATCTTGCAATATAGGTTACTTGTCGCTGAATGGCCCCTGTTTCACTACTGGCTCCCTGGGTATCTCCTGCCAAGGCCCGCGACGGTGAATTCTCAGCTGACAGGCAGTTGATGACTTCCACCACAGCCATATTGTCCAACTGAAAGATAATGTGTTTGTTAGCTAGGGTTAGAGCCCATATTGGGAAGAGTTCTAAGAATGTTATGTACCTGGTAACTCCTCCATCGATCCACGTCGTGGCCATCATTCAGAGCACCATGCATTGTGGAAGTAAATGCCAAATTCTATGCTGCTGGATGCATCTGTGAACAGCTGAAGGTCAGCATTGGTCACAGGGGTAGTCTGCCAGAAGACCGGCCCATTGAACAACTGTAGAAAGGTGCTCGTTGTCGATGGGATGTGCACCCTGTACTCTGGGAGTGTCAGAAATGCGTGATGCAGTTACGCTAGTTGTGCTCGCATTGGCTGCCTCACTCGGTGGCTGCCATACACCCTGTATTTGTGTACACATGCAAGTGACCTGCGCCTGTTTCCAGGAGTCAATTGCAGCCTTAATGACTTCTCCTAATGACAGTTGTGTGTCTCTGTTACTTGTGTCCTGTATGGGTGCCGAGATTTGGACTGGCCTGTCTGTAGTAGACTCACCCACAACTGGAACCGAAACTGGTGTGCTTTGAGGTGGCGTGGTAGCTGCCGCAGTGATGTGGGGCCCTGGTGGTGTCCCGCTGCATAACGTTGGTGTCTGAAGCCATTTTCTCACCTCCCCTATGCCATATGTTCTTAAGTGCTGTCTTAGTTCCTGAACCGATTCCTCTACCCCACCTTGCTTCCTGCTTGTATTGCGTCCTGGGGCTGTATCAGAGATAGGCAGAATTGCCACTGTCTCCATGGCGGCAGCTGCTCCTACTTTCGATGTTGGCCCCTTGCTCACAGCTGATGTAGGGACGGACTTCTGGCTAGCTCTGGGATGCTTGGTAGGTGGCATATCTGAAAAATATGGCTAGCGAAAGAAAATAAATGTTATGCAAGCAATTTAGAAACAGTAGAGCACATGCCCACGCCCCTAATGAAAGCATTAACTGAAGCCTGTTCTGCTTGTGCATTGCTGTTAAGTTAACCCATACACAAAATAGCGATAAAAGGAAGAAAATCATATTTTAAAATTAGATATACCTATCTTTAAGGCTGACCAGTTACTGTTATCTGCTACCAGCCTTATGACTAACTTATAGCTGCTGATGTGCTGTTATGCCACAATATGGCCGCTTTCTGGCTTACCAGGTGTTTGCAACATGGCTGCTGAAGGCAATGCTTCTCCCCTCCTGGCAACATAATGGTGCCAAACCTAATATGGCTGTGCCCTGGCCACATAGCATACATTATAGGGGTTATTCCCAACCCCCATAGCATACACAATATGTGTGCTTCACGATCCTCCTGGCCTCCTCTTTGCTTTGTTTTTTTTGGAATGGCCACTGTAAGTGCTGCTTTGCTGGTACTTGTCTGCCACCCAGGAATGAACTGTTTCCATGCACCTCCTTTCCACATGTATCTACCCATGTAATATAGCTTCTGGCTCTGAAAAACAGGAGCACAACTCATGGGGCCGCATTCCACAGTGCATGCCATGCAGGCGGAGATGCTGTAATCTCAAGCGCACGAGAACTAGCAGTGCAGCCCCGAAATGCACCCCACACTGATAGGGAGTGCACATTAATCCAGAGGGCAAGAGCTCCCTTCCTCTCGCTGAGAGCCCGCACTGAGATGTCAAAACCCATTTGCTGTGATCGCCCCTTATGCATCCCAAGAACATACCGAGATACCAGTCACTGGATGTAATAACTGCATTGAATGCTTACAGAAGGGCACACTACATGGCCCACACCGCCTCTGTATGACCCTCGTATGCTGTGCTGCCTGGTTTGCCTGTTCTTGGAGATCTCGCTCGGTGCGTGATCCTGGAACACAGAAGGGAGAGCCGCCATGATCTGACAACTTCACTACTTTCCACGCCGAATAGGTAGTGGGGGGGGGGGGGGGGGGTCATCCCTCAGTAACTTGACTGCTGACGCTGCTCAGGCTCAGTCTTCACAGTGCTGCTTGAAAATGATGCCGCTTCCCTTCTCTTTCCTTTCCTACTCCGACCCACCCCTACTTCCTATGGGACCCATGTCCCTACTAGTTTTTCTCTCCTCCCCCTGACCTGCCTGGCTTCCTTCCAGACAGTGCCCCCCCCCCCCCCCCGCCTATTGTCCAAGCCAGTGATGATGGGGGGGGGGGGGTCATCCCTCAGTAACTTGACTGATGACGCTGCTCAGGCTCAGTCTTCGCAGTGCTGCTTGAAAATGATGGCGCTTCCCTTCGCTTTCCTTTCCTACTCCGCCCAACCCCTACTTCCTATGGGACCCGTGTCCTTACTAGTTTTTCTCTCCTCCCCCTGACCTGCCTGGCTTCCTTCCTGACAGTGCCCCCCCCCCACACCTATTGTCCAGGCCAGTGATGATATCACGTCCTGCCTGTTTTTGTCAAGTCTATTTGGAGCCACTAGATCTTTTCTCAAAAGGAGGACAGTTTACCTAGTTCTACACATTTACTTTTTTCTTTCTACAATAAAATTTGTGGGATTTTTAAGTATAATAAAAGTATAAATAATGTGCAGATATAAAAGGGTTTAGATACCTTGCACTAAAAGAGCAGACAGGGAGCAAAGGGTTAAAGCCACTCAGGCCAAATACAGTATTGCAGGGAGGGCAATGAGCCAGTCCCAGGAAGGAGCTGCTAATCAGTGTGACTGAATAAGTTCCATTTCAGGAGATGAAAGGTCCTTGGGGTGGAATTCCGACAAGAAGACATGCTAGAACTTGAAATCACCTGGCTTCAAAAGAAGCAGCTTGTGAGCCAGAAAGATCATTGAAAAGCTAACAGAGCAGTGCAGGGTAAACATTGCTGTTCTGGAGTCCAAAAAGGCTGTTGAAGCAGGGATTTGGTTTCCAGGAGGAAGAAATGTACTGAACTTTTATAAAATCTCCTCTTACAAGGGAGGAATAGGCTTTCATCCTGCAGAACTGTGTTAACCTCTCTTAAAGTCAGTAGCTGGTAGAGTAAAGGCAATGATATTATCACATCTGGATTATTGAAATTCACTGTATTTGGGATGTTACTTCCATGTGGTGTTTACTGCGGCAAAACTAATTTGTGTGAAGCGCAGGTTTGGTAGAGTCAAGGTTTGATAGCAGGAGTCAGTGTAATGTCACAAAGTGGTAGCCAGTTTCCACCCACTCCACCCAAGGAGGTTTTAATGCTCCCCAATGCCACCGCCATCTTGGCACACCCAAAACTACTACTACTACTTATCATTTCTATAGTGCTACAAGGCATACGCAGCGCTGTACACCATACACAAAAGACAGTCTCTGCTCAAAGAGCTGGTTTCAGCTGACATAATGGGCCAGATAGGCTCATGCTGTCTTCTGTTTTCAAACCTCCTTGGGTTGAGTAGTGCTGTTACTAGGAAGCATGCATTAGCTTCCTGTTGAGGCCCAGGGCCGCCGTGAGACTAGGCCGGGCCTGGGGCAAGGCCGCCCCGCCTCTGCCCCCGCCTCCCTGTCGCTCCCCCCACTGCTGCCACCCCCCGCCGCTGCAGTCCGTGGTCTCACCTGCCTGTCTCCACGGCTCCGGGCCCCCTGCATTCAATGCGGCAGTCGCAGATCGCCTCTCTTCTGGCCTTCCCTCCCTGTGTCCCGCCCTCGTCTGATGTAACTTCTGGTTTCTGGGATGGTGGGACACAGGGAGGGAAGGCCCGAAGAGAGGCAATCTGTGACTGCCACTTCGAATACAGGGGGCCCGGAGCCGAGGAGGCAGGCAGGTGATGTTGGATTATTTGTAGTAAATAATTAGCAGATTTTATACACACAGCTTCAGCTTTAGAAATGTTAATTTCTTTCTTCATCTCTCTCATACACCCCTGAATAATTCACTGCTGAGTCACTTTAAAGTTGAAGTAACAAAACATCTGTTTACTCACAGTTTGTTGTTAGATTATATTCAGACAGGCTTATATATACATAATACTATACATTTGGATTATCAGCTCTTTCCATGTGCTTAGATGGTAATGGATGCTCACACCACCATAGATTCTCTCAGGTTAGGAGAGAACATGAGCTCCATGTGCTGTGCCTAACCCCCACAGGAAGTTGCATGGGTGTGACCTCTCTAAGCAATTTACATCAGAGGTCACAGAGTAATCACAGAGAAAAAATTGGTGACAAGCAATGCATGTAAAATACAATACATTATTCCAACAAACCCCTTCTCATGCATAACTGTCATGCAATTATTAATTCACACAAAGTCCAAGCTTTATACGCAGATTCTCAAAACGTTCTCTGGGTAACGGTTTGGTCATGATGTCAGCTGTCATTTCACTGGTGTGACAATAGTGTAGACTGATGACCCCTTCTTTCGCCAGCTCTCGCACGTTGTGGTATTTCGTTGCGATGTGCTTGGTGCGTGACTGAACCTTGTCATTCTGTGACAGTCGGATGCAGCTCTGATTATCTTCCATTATCTGGATTGGTCTCTTTTCATCTATTCCAAAATCCAGCAAAAGTTTTTCAATCCACATCAGTTCTCTGCATGCTTCCGATACGGCCACATATTCAGCTTCTGTAGAAGACAGACTCACAATACTTTGTTTATGACTGGCCCAAGAAATTTGTACATTTCCATACATAAACACATATCCACTTGTGGATTTATAATCAGAATGATCCCCTGCCCAATCTGAATCACAGTAACATATTAGTTTTGGATTACTATTGGCTGAAATCTTTAATTTACAATCAATGGTACCTTTTAAATACCTTACCATCCTTTTAACTGCAGTCCAATCTGATTTGGTAGGTGAGCTGACCCTTCTGCTCAAAATTCCTACTGCATTTGCTATATCAGCCCTGTATGTGGTAGTTAGATATAAAAGCTTACCTATGGCTGATCTATATTGGATGTTATCTGGTAAAGGTTCTCTTACTGTTTCATCCTTCAGAAAATCAGTGATCATGGGAGTGCTTACAACTTGGGCATCTTGCATACCTAAACTTTCAATAAGCTCATTTATTTTCTGCTTCTGGCTTAGAAGATAAGAACCATCATTTTGTTTCTCAATTTCTATACCAAGATAGTATGACACATTACCAAGTTCTTTTATCTCAACATTCTGGTTTAAATATTTTACAATGTCCTTGTACTCTTGCTCACTTTCGCTTGCAATGAGCAGATCATCAACAAAAGCTAAAATGTATGCATATTGTCCATTTCTGCACCTAGTGTACAAGCATTTATCTGCTTCACCTTGCTTAAATCCTAAATTTGTCAATATTTCATGCAATTTGTCATTCCAACATTTTGCACTTTGCTTTAATCCATAAAGACCTTTGTTTAATTTACACACTAGCTGTCTTTGTTTTGTATTTATGAAACCTGTTGGCTGTTCCATGTACAAGTCTTCAGTTATATCTCCATGAAGAAATGCTGTTTTCACATCAATGTGGTTGACTTGCATGCCTTTTGAGACTGCAATGCTCAGAAGTGTTCTTATTGTCGTGTGTTTCACTACAGGTGCAAACACTTCATCAAAATCTTCTCCATATTTTTGAAGATATCCCTTTGCGACTAATCTGGCTTTATACCTTTCCACTTTTCCTTGTGCATTCCTTTTTAACTTGAATACCCATTTGCATCCTATAGCTTTCTTGCCAGGAGGTAATTTTGTAAGAATCCAAGTATTATTTTTATCCAATGCATCAATTTCTTCTTGTGCAGCTTTACGCCATTCAGCAGCTTCTTCTGCTGGCATTTTCTCAATCTCATCCCATGTTAAGGGCTCTTGAGCTTCTGCTGACTTTGTTAGGTAAGACAGTCTTGGGGGTGGAACACCTTTGTTTTCCCTGGATGAGCGTCTGACAACAGGTTGGTCTGACCTTTCCGCATCCTCTAAATCTGAGAGTCCTTCTCCAATTGATTCCCCTTCTCCAACTGTACTGTCTCCTGCGATGATCCTTTCTGTGTCTGCTTCCTCTGCCTGTTCCTCGTTAGATACAGATGAGTTGCTTTCAGACATCTGCCTTGGTATGGCATTTATATGCACTGGCATGTCTATTATGGTTCTAGTTTCATATTCTGGATGATAAGGCTCATCTGGGATAATCCAGCCTTTATCAACCCTTTTGTTTTCATCAAAATATGTAACATGTCTTATGCCAACAATGCCAGTTTTCAGATTCAAAATTCTATATCCTTTGTGTCCTGGAGCATAGCCAACTAAAATGCCCCTTTCTGTTGTGGAATCCAGCTTATGCCTTCTTTGCTTTGGTACATGAGCATATGCTGTACTTCCAAATGTTCTTATGTGTGACAGGTTTGGCTTCCTACCATGCCATGTCTCATGTGGTGTGCGCTCAGCGCCTTTAGTTGGCATTCTGTTTTGTAGGTACACTGCTGTGAGAATGGCTTCCCCCCATAGTCTTTTAGGGAGATTGCTATCTGACAGCATACATCTGGTCATTTCCACAAGTGACCTAAATTTTCTCTCTGCAACAGAATTTTGCTCTGGTGTATAAGCTACTGTTGTGATATGCTGAATGCCTTCTTGTTCTAGAAATGTGCGCATGCTTTGTGAAGTGAACTCACCACCATTGTCGGTCTGAAGAACCTTTGGTTTTCTTTCAAATTTATTGCTCACCATGGCTACGTATTTCTTCAGCATGTCTGTGACTTGACTTTTTTCTTTCAGCAAATAGGCCACACAATATCTAGAGAAATCATCCAAGAATATTAGCACAAATCTGTTATTTCCCAATGATGGGATATTAAACGGTCCACATAAGTCACTGTGTATTAAGTCCAGTACTTTATTACTCCTATTTCCTGTGTATGCAGGAAATGAGGGTCTCACACCTTTTTGAGTAACACAGTCTATGCATTTCTCCATTTTACCAGTATCTGCACGTATCTGAATGCCAGTGGCAAGTTGCCCACTGTGAAGATCCTGGATCACCTTAAAATCACGATGTCCCAGGCGGTGGTGCCAGATTTCCAGACTACATTTACCATCATTCTTCCTTACTTGCGCCAGATGTGAGGCTTCACCTGAAATGCTCAGTTTATAAACATCATTATGCATAAAAGCTTCAGCATACACTTCATCATTTTTAGAGATTGTGCACTTACTGTTTTCAAAATGAATCACAAATCCCTTCTTATCTAATGTAGATACACTAAGCATATTGCAAACTGCTTGGGGAATATACAAGACATCACTTACAGGAATTTCTTTAACTTCATTAGACACTTTGCATTTTAAGAATCCAATGCCTTTTGCTTGGATCTTAGCAGTCCCTGCATTTGCAGTATTAAGAATACCTTCTTCTGGACACATTTCCTGAAAGAAATCCTTACAATTGGTTAAATGGCATGTGCTCCCCGAATCCAAAATCCAAGTACTTTCATTTGAATTATTATTTACCATAGTCAAAGATTTTTCTACCATTAGAAAGCTCTTATGTTTATTATTGTCTTTCATACATTTCCTGGTTGGAGAATTCTTTTGTTCCATTGGCTTAGGTGAGCTAGAGGGAGTGTTTTGTGTTTCCTTACACCATTTAGATACATGTCCCTCCTTTCCACATGAGTAGCAAATCAGCTTGCCCTTGGGTGGAGTTTTCCCATAGCTCCGCCTTCCTCTGTTCTTTGCCAAGAAATTTGTTTCATTTCTCTCTGACTTGCTTTGAGAACACATCTCCTCAGAATCATTAATTATGCATTCCTGCCTCAGTTTTGATGCTGCCTGTTCAAAAGATTGCCCTTCAATGGCTTCATTTACAGACCTAAAAACATCAAACTTCTTTGATAGTGAGGTAAAAAGAAATGCTCTTTTCAATGCATCACACATGGGAATTCCAGAAAGTTCTAGCTTTTGAAATGAAGACATAAGATGCATAATGTGATCATTACATTTACTTTTATCCCTTAATTTGGTTTCATTCAACTCTGCTAACCAAATTGGTTGCTGTTTTGCATATGTAGTTGCATACATAGTTCTCAGTTTATATAAAATGTCCTTTGGTGTATCTTTTCCCTCCACTAATATGGCTTGTTTCTCTGAGAGAGCTTCCAAAAACATGCACTTCACATAATAGTTTGCATTGTCCCATTCAGCCATATTTTCAGCTGTTCTGTTTTGGTCTAAGCATATATTTAGTTTCTTTGCTTGAAGGAGACATATGAATCTTAGTTCCCACTGCTGATAATTAAATTCAGTTAATTTAGGCACCTTGAGAGAGTAGAAAAATGGTGAATTTCCTCCCTCAGCCATTTTCTTAGCCTTCTGTTTGGTGTGTGGGGGGAGAGAGAGACAGACTGAATCTTTCTTTTAAAACTTAAGAGAAAAATGTGGCTTTTTTACTGCCTGGTAATATTTCTCTTCTTTTTCAATTCCTGGCCCTGGGCCCATAACCCTTTTGTTGGATTATTTGTAGTAAATAATTAGCAGATTTTATACACACAGCTTCAGCTTTAGAAATGTTAATTTCTTTCTTCATCTCTCTCATACACCCCTGAATAATTCACTGCTGAGTCACTTTAAAGTTGAAGTAACAAAACATCTGTTTACTCACAGTTTGTTGTTAGATTATATTCAGACAGGCTTATATATACATAATACTATACATTTGGATTATCAGCTCTTTCCATGTGCTTAGATGGTAATGGATGCTCACACCACCATAGATTCTCTCAGGTTAGGAGAGAACATGAGCTCCATGTGCTGTGCCTAACCCCCACAGGAAGTTGCATGGGTGTGACCTCTCTAAGCAATTTACATCAGAGGTCACAGAGTAATCACAGAGAAAAAATTGGTGACAGGCAATGCATGTAAAATACAATACATTATTCCAACAGGTGAGACCGGGGACTGCAACACCGGTGGCCTGACCCCAGCGCCGGGCCCCCCTTGGAAGTCTGGGCCCGGGGAATTTTACCCCCGCCCCCCTCTTGGTGGCCCTGTTGAGGCCCAATGTCAATTTAATATCTGTATTTTAATTTATAAGATTTTATATGGACAAGCACCAGAATATATGGTTAATTTAATTAGTGTTTTCTTCTAAATGTCTGTTACACTCTAGCCATAATTGTACTCTCTAATACCTGACACTTTAAACAGGTAAAATTTAAACAGCTTTGCATATCAAGTGGCAAATGCAAGATAATAGTAATAATAATAATAATAATAAAATGTATTTATAACCCGCTATATCTATGAAAGTCTAAGCGGGGAACAAACCACATACAAAATACAAAAAAGGATTTCCTTCCTCTAAATGTTAGACTAGAAACATTCTACTTGGGATTCAGAACATGAGTGATGGCTTTTTTATTTTCAGAAATGTTTGTTGTAATTTGTGTGTATTTTGACTCAGTGTGAATTACAACGTACAATATTTAGCCACTTCTAGAGATATACAAATGAGTCAAAATTTGGTCTGTAGTGGCCCCAAACTAGAAGTGCAATTGCAGCAATGGTGAGCTTGAGCTCCTTGTCAAAGAGATCATGGCATACCATGACAATCTATTTGCTCTGAAGGGGCAAACAATATGCTCTTACACTAAGGGAAAAGAATGGGTCACCATATGAGACAAGCTTAATGCGGTCTACCACCCAAATAGGGAGGTGGAAAACTAGAAGGAAAAATGGAGGAAGCTGAAGAGGTTTGAGAGGCGCAAGGCTGGGACCAACCTGATGGGTGCAGACTCCTATGGAGTGCATGGTGCACAGGCTCCTTTCCCAGGAGGGCATTCATGGCCTAGAAAGCCAGGACACCTCAGCACAGGCTGGGGAGTCAAGTAAGTTTGGCCGAGCAAAGCTGTGCTGGCTGTTTTCTCTGTTTCACCCTCTCTTTCTCAAGCAGGGACAGTGTGTGTGTGTGTCTGTGTGGTAGGCCTCATTGATAGCACTCCCATGTGTAGCCCAGGTTCTCAGGTAGGTGGGGGAGGGCGTAAGAAGGCACTCTAGAGTACATGCTGAAAGGCTGGTTATCAGGGGCCAAGTCCCAACAATTCAACGGGGAATATTGGTTAGTGAGAAGTTCTGGGGCCACTCAGCTCACCAGGTGGAGTGTCCCTGTGTCTATCATGTTTAGGTTCCTTCCCCCCCCCCACCCCCTTTCAAGGTCCATCACCAACTCATCTCAATTTCCGCGTTCCACACCTCTGTGTTCCTCTCACTGTGACATCCACACCTCCGCAGTCCTTCCTTCTGTACCCACCTAGCTGTGTGACTGTCCGAAAACCTGGCCTCTGAGGTACACAATACACCATACCCCCTTGGCTCCTGCAGTGTTGGGTGTAGAGGCATACATTTTTGGGTTGCATGACAAATGCCATTCATCAGCTGTGTTCTAGAAGTGCACATGGAGGGATATGTTCAGCAAGGCTGCAGCAGACTGCCTGGTTAGCTAATACAATAGACACATTTCTCTACTTTCCCTATGTAGGCGAGGACATGGAGTCCAATGGAGAGCTGGGAACCAGCAGTCAGCAAGAACTGTAGGCAGATCAGGAGGAGGAGGACAAATCAGTGGTAGCTGAAGACTCACAGGAGGGTACTGTAGGAGAGGAACGAGTAGAAGTGAATCGATCTTTTACTCTTTCAAAAAGTATAAAGAGAAGGGGACACTCAATGACGTTACATGGAAATACGTTTAAAACAAATAGGAGGAAATATTTTTTTCACGCAATTAATAGTTAAGCTCTGGAACTCATTGCTGGAGGACAAAGTTATTTTATTTTATGTATGTAAAAAATCTTCTAACCCGCTTACAACTGAAGCGGTTACCGTAATAACATACATAATTAAAAACAAATATAAAAAACACTAGACATAAAGTACTGCCATATACATTCTCCATCAATACAGGTCATCATTAATAATTAGTCAAGAAAGGAAGGACTGGACAAAAAGCTGTGTTCCTTAAATTGCAAAACACTAGTACTTAAACGTAACTGGCTGGGTAGTGCATTCCAAATCAGTGGTCCCGCTATAGAGGAGAACACTGACGCTCCAGTTACAGCATAATGCATAGTTGTACCTAGATCCAAAACTAATTGCTTAGCAAAATCAGATCTTAACACTCTACCAGAAGAAGACAAGCTAATAACAGTCTTAAAATATCATGGAACCTTAGCATACAAAATTTGATGAATGATAGACAACACTTTAGCTCTAAAACCGAGAAATTAAGAGCCCTCTTCCCAAGGGTACCAGGGCTAAGTCATACTGACAATTCCCCAAGTTCACAACTATTTGTACCTTGGAAGGATTTTGAAATTCCGTCTGCTGAATCATTATATATCTTGGTTGCAGGTTTATCGCCCAGTTATAGTTCGTTGGATCCTATACCTTCTGCATGGTTGAAAAAACATACGCTAGAAGTCCAACAGTTTATGTACTCAATTGTCATGTTGAGCCTTTCTGATGGGATAGTCCCCACTATTTTGAAAGAAGCGCTAGTAAAACCTAGTCTAAAGAAATCTTCATTGGACCCCTTATTACCTGCTAACTATAGACCAGTCTCTAACCTTCCTTTTCTATCCAAAGTTATAGAGACAGTAGTGTTTAGACAGTTGCAAACTTATGTAGATTCAAAAAATTTGTTACATCCCAGACAATCTGGTTTTAGGAAGGGTCACAGTACAGAGACTATTCTGACTTCACTGTTAAGTGAAATCCATGCTAAATTAGAGCTCGGTTATATTGCCCTAGTTGTTTCATTAGATTTGTCTGCGGCCTTTGACCTAATTAATCATAACTTCTTGATAGATTGAGTGAGATTGGTATTTCAGGGACAACTATGAAATGGTTTATATCCTTTCTCACGGATCGTTCATTTAAAGTAGTTCAGCAGCAATCTTGTTCTACATCATACAACCTATCATGTGGAGTTCCTCAGGGCTCGGTTTTATCTCCACTATTGTTCAACCTATACATCAGTCCCCTGGCGCTCCTCATTCAAACAATGGGTATCAGTTTTTATTCATATGCAGATGATTTTCTGCTTATCCATTATGTTAGACCATCGAACATAGATCTTACACCCATTCAAATATGCTTGGATAAAGTAGCAGACTGGTTGACAACACATCAGCTGGTACTGAACACGGATAAGACTAGAACATCTTGGATAGTAGGGCAAGGCACATATCCCCCTGTGGTACCTATGCTATTTGGTCAGAATATCCCAACAGTTAAGTCCTTTAGATATCTCGGGGTCATTATTGATTCCGCATTGACCTTTGAGGAACAAGTATCTGATGTAGTGAAAAAATCTTTTTTTCATCTGAGGCGGCTTCGGTCAGTTAGAAATTCAGTAAGTAAGGACTCTCTCAAAACACTGACATCTGCATATATTACTTCACGTTTAGACTACTGTAACATTGTATATGCTGGGATTACTCAAGCAAACTTAAAGCGATTACAAAGAATTCAAAATACAGCAGCACGTATGATCTGCAGGGCCCGGAGGGATGATAGAGTAACACCTTTATTGCATCGTCTGCACTGGCTCCCGGTCGAAGCAAGAGTAAAGTTTAAGGCTCTTGTTCTGACCCACAAAGCCTTTTACACATTAAATCCTAGCTACTTGTCGAATTTAACAATTCCCTACACCGCTATGCGAACTCTTAGATCCCTAACAGATAACAGGTTAGTTATTCCCCCTCTTGCTAAGGCTAGATGGGAATCTACACGGAGATCGGCTTTTTTCTATTTGTCACCCTCCCTTTGGAATAGCCTTCCAAAGGAGATCAGATTAGAGAAATCTTATCTCCATTACCGAAAACTTTTGAAAACCTTTCTCTTTATAAGCTACGTAGAACAGAATTTAGCATAATGAGATAAGGTCAAAAAGAAAAGAAAAAAGGGGTAGCTTAACTGTATATTAGATTTTTAATTTGTACTGATTTTATTATGTAGTTTATTCTGGTTGCTGTGCTTTCCTGTCATGAATGGAATTCCTATGTTTGTTTATTTGTATACACGAATTGTTTTTATACATATGTAAACCGTTCTGTTTTGCAGCTGCAATAAGACACGGTATATAAATTAACATAAATAAAATAAAATAAATAAAAATAAATATGCGGTAACCAATGCAATTGTTTTAGCACCAGTGTTTTGTGATCAAACTTAGAGGCTCTCAACCACTAATCTTGCCACAGCATTCTGTAAAATTTGTAATGCCTTAATCCTATAGTCTGGAATACCCAAATAAAGGGCATTACAAGAATCTGTCTTTGACAACACCATAGTTTGTATCACACTCTTAAAGTCAAAGGAACATAACATAGACTTCAGTCTAAACAGCAAAAGCAGCTGGTGAAAAGTTGACTGAATCATGCATAATCTGATACTTCATTGTAAGGTTAGCATCCAAAATGAAACCCAACAATTTTATCTCCTTTTTCACTTGTACACCAATTTCACCTACATAAAAAAATCATCTATCACCCTCCCCGCAATCATAATTTCTGTCTTCTCTACATTCAAAGCAAGTTTATTCAATGTCATCCATTCACCTATCTCAATCATATATGCCATAATTTGCACAGACAGTTCCTCTCCCCATGCTATCAGGAAAAGAACTGAACATTGGCTGCATATAAGTGATACTCCAAACCCAACAGACCAAGAACCTTGCACAAGGAAGCCATATAGATGTTAAACAAGAATGCATATAAAGCAGAATCTTGTGGAACCTTCTCCTTAAGGAGATGTTTTTTGACACCCCACCTCCACCATGAACACACATCACATGCCCAGACAGATAAGAAACAAACCAATCATACACCTTACCCCTCATACCAAACTGTTTTAACCTATCTAATAGTATATTAACATCTACAAAGTCAAAGGTGAATGAAACATCAAGTGAAATCAAACAAAAACAATAGTTTACATCCATTCCCCTTCTCAGAATATCCACCGTAGTCTCAACTCTATGTGCCTTCCTAAAGTCATATTGATTATTATCCAAACAATTATTCTTCTCCACAAACACCTCTAGTTGTTTCAAAACAGCTTTCTCAATAAATTTCCTGGAGGGAAAGTCCATAGTCTGCTATTGAGACAGCCATGGGGAAGCCACTCCTTGCTCTGGGATTGGTAGCATGGAATGTTGCTACTATTTGGGTTTCTTCCAGCCCGGATTGGACATTATTGCAAACAGGATACTGGGCTAGATGGACCATTGGTCTGACCTAATATGGCTATTCTTATGTTCTTATGAGGAAGAGCACACTGAGGACACCAGCCAGGAGCCACCTGCAGGGGACAAAGAGCAGGAACAATTAATGTTGGAACTTATCACCCTCCCCCAGCGGCATTTGCAGATGGCCCAATTGAGGTAGAGGAGGAGGAGCTACTGCCAGTCCACAGGGGACTCTAGGGCAGTTGTTGAAGCTGGCCAACAAACTGCTGGTGCAGAATTTGCAGCTGGTGGATTACCAGCAGCAGAAGCTACAGCTGCTGCATAAGGGGCTCTGACAAGAATGCAGGCAGCTATTGCAGCAGGAGAGCTGGGAGACAGCCCAGAATATCTGGTATCAGGTTTGAGGATCCGGTAAGATCTCTAGATTACGTTTAGGCATATTTTCAAAGCACTTTGGGAGGCTAAGTTCCATAGGTTTCTATGGAACTTTGGGAGGCTAAGTGCTTTGAAAATGAGCCTGACAGTGGCCTTGGAAAGCACACTGCCCATACAGCAAGCACCTGAGCCTCCAACTGGAACCTGTCCACACCAGTCACAAATATACCAATGGCCACACCACCCAGCCAAGCTTCACAGTCAGCTGCAGAGCCGCAACTGCCATCCAAGCATCCAAGAACTGGACACACAGCACCCCATGCCAGTGGGATAACCTTAAGGCGAGGTCTCTCAGGGGAAGCAGACACTCCCTTGTTGGGTGCGGTGCCCAGCAGCAGATCAGCCACTTGGTTAATCAGGTGGCCAGATTTCCAGGGTGCAGCAGAGGCAGCAGGATGGATTGATGATTGTGAGGACAGTGGGAGACCCAAAAGAGAGGATTCTGACATGCCCGGGCCATCACCAGCAGCTCAGGATAGGGGGTGGAAGAGGGTACTTCCATAGGGGAGGGGGAGGGGGAGGTAGGGTTATGAGCCACCTAATCGCCATGCTGTGGTGGTGTGTGCTGGGAAGAATGAGTGTGTGTGTGTGTGTGTGTGTGTGTGTATGCAGGGGAAGGGGGCTGTGTGCTGGGGAGGAGTGTATATGTGTGTAGGAGGAGGGGATGGATGGATGGATGGAGAGGATTGTGTGCTGGAGAGGGTGGTGGTGGAGATCATAGGAGCCAACTTTTCAAAATGATTGGGGGTGCTGAATTTTTTTTTTACAGGCAGTGCGTTCTTCCCCCCTCCCCCACCTTAAAATCCTGTCTGCTGCAGTCTTCACCTGGGCAGCGGCAGCACCACTCATAGGCTGCCTGCAACCTGCACCAGGACTTCTTCCCTGAACAGTCCCACCCCTCAGTCCCCCTGTAGGGTGCAAATATAAAGAGATGCAAATTTCAAAAACTGACATACTTCTATCACTATACTATAGGTTAACAAATACAAATAAAACAAAAAATGGAAAATATGATAATATCATTTTTAATTGGCCTAAATATATTTTTCAATTAGCTTTCAAAGGCCAAAACCTCTTTCCTCAGGTCAGGACAGTATACTGCTGTTATGGTATTCTGTTCTGACACGAGAAAGGAGGGTTTGGTGTCCAAACATTAGTCAAAAATGTATTAAAATTAGTCCAATAAAGATATCACCTTACTTCCATTTTCTGTATTTATTAACACAGCTACCACACTACTTTTCCTAAACTAAAAATAGAATTCATTTTTTCCTACCTTTGTGGTCTGGCTGTTTACTGTTTCTAATTGTGTTGGTCCCAGTCTCTTGTTTCTTCTTTCCTCGATCTTAACTCTCCACCCTTTCCATCCAGCGTCTACACCCTCTCTCTCCCCTTTCCTTCCAGCATCTGCCCCCTCTCTTCCCCCTTTCCATCCAGCATCTGCCCCATCTCTTCCCCCTTTCCATCCAGCATCTGCGCCATCTCTTCTCCCTTTTCTATCTAGCGTCTACCCCCTCTCTCTCCCCTTTCCATCCAGCATCTGCCCCCTCTCTCTCCCCTTTCCATCCAGCATCTGCCCCCTCTCTTCCCTCTTTCCATCCAGCATCTGCCCCATCTCTTCCCCCTTTCCATCTAGCATTTGCCCCCTCTCTTCCCCCTTTCCATCCAGCATCTACCCATCTCTTCCCCCTTTCCATCTAGCGTCTACCCCCTCTCTCTCCCCTTTCCATCCAGCATCTGCCCCCTCTCTTCCCTCTTTCCATCCAGCATCTACCCCTCTCTTCCCCCTTTCCATCCAGCATCTGCCCCCTCTCTTCCCCCTTTCCATCCAGCATCTGCCCCATCTCTTCCCCCTTTCCATCCAGCATCTGCCCCCTCTCTTCCCCCTTTCCATCCAGCATCTGCCCCATCTCTTCCCCCTTTCCATCCAGCACCTGCCCCATCTCTTCCCCCTTTCCATCCAGCGTCTACCCCCTCTCTCTCCCCTTTCCATCCAGCATCTGCCCCCTCTCTTCCCTCTTTCCATCCAGCATCTATTTGCTCCAGCCATGTGTAGTTTTTCTCCTCTTTTCCCTTTCCCTCATCTCTGTCAATATGCATCTCCTTCCTCTTTCTTCACTCCCCTCCATCCATATGCATCTCCTTTCTGAGAGAGATTTGCATGCAGTGGGGCAGTGCATGCAAATCCCTCTCATGAATATTCATTGTGGATATCCTGAAAACCTGACTGGTTAGACTGCCTCAAGCACCAGGTTTGTGAACCACTGCCCTAGACACTTTTAAAACAGGTCTAAACTGGGTAGTTTTCTTTCTGCAGCCAGGAAGTTGTTTTGCTATCTGTTATTGGCAATAAATGTTCATCATGTAACACTGTCCATGTCATGCCCATGAAAATCTCCTTCTGGAAATGTCTTCTTTTTGGCAGCTAGCAGAATTGGGCATTATTTTGTTTGATTATATACTTTAGAAGTTTTTCTGTGGGGGAAAACGTATATCTGCCTGTCATGCCATTTTTTGGACATTTTTCTGTTTTGAAAATAAGCCCCCAAATATCTTAGTTATCTTGCTACACTGTGGGGCCCATACCATTTTATTTTATTTATTTATTAGGATTTATTTACCGCCTTTTTGAAGGAATTCACTCAAGGCGGTGTACAGTAAGAATAGATCAAACATGAGCAATAGGCAATTACAGCAGTAAAAATATTCGAACAGCAAAACAAACTATGGCATGGTATACTACTTGCAATGACTACACAATACATAATAGAACATTATAATTGGTAGTGAAGGGTAAGGCAAAGTTGTAACATATAGATGAGTAAGAAAGTAGGAAGAATTAGAAAGTAAGGTCATTGATTTGAAGAAAGTTGCACACGAGGTCAGAGAGATGGTTAAATATTATCTCAGCTAGGGTAGGAGTGGATAAACATGTCCCGTTGCAGTATGTGCAGCCCGAGTCAATCCTTGTGTGTGTGAGTGAGACTAACAAGTTAGTTACTTCTTCCATTAAAGGCTTGGTTCAAGAGCCAAGCTTTTATCTGCTTCCTGAAGTACAGATAGTCTTGTGTTAAGTGGAGCCTTTCAGGCAATGCATTCCAGAGTGTGGGGGCTACTCTGGATAAGGCTCGCTTGTGGGTATCACATCGTGTAATGTCTTTTGGAGAGGGTGTAGTTAGTGAAAGTCCTTGGGAGGACCTTCACTGTCCTTGGCAGGGTGTGGAGGATCATCCTATTCTTCAGATACTCGGGGCCATTTCCTTTCAGGGCCTTGAAGATCAGACATAGAGTTTTAAATTTAGCCCTGTATTGTACTGGTAGCCAATGAAGCTTTTGCAAAAATGGTGTGATGTGGTCATGTTGCTTGCAACCTTCTATGAGTCTTGCTGCTGCATTCTGATTCAACTGGAGCCCTTTGCAGTCAGGCCCTTTGTAGTCAGAACATTGTATAGTGCATTGCAGTAATCCAGTCTTGATGTTATCATGACATGTACAACTGGGATAAGATTTACCTTCTCGATGTAAGGAGAGAGGCAGCATAGCTGTTGCAAATAGTAGAAGCAGCTCTTGAAGGTTGCTTGGATTTGGGGAATCAGAGTAAGTGTTGAATCTAACTTTATTCCAAGGTTCCTGACTTGTGATTTGAGGGGGAGTTCATACTTCCCAAAAGGGATTTTGATGTCAGCTATGTATCCACTTGTGTTAGGGACCCAGAGAAGCTTGGTTTTACTTGGGTTCAGTCAAAGTTTGTTGTGTTTAGCCCATTCTTGAATTGATGTTAGACAAGTAATCAGTTTATTCAAGGCTGTAGGTAAGTCAGGTTCAATGGGTATGAGTAGCTGCATATCATCCGCATAGATGTAGAACTGAGTGTCCATTGACCAAATCAGCTCAGCTAGTGGCTTGAGGTAGATATTGAACAGAATAGGTGACAGTATCGATCCTTGTGGTACCCCGCAGATCAGTGTCCATGGTGGTGATGAGTTGCTGCCAAACATTATGGATTGTTGCCAGTCTGATAGATAGTCGTGCTAGCAAGATATCATGATCCACAGTGTCAAAAGCTGCTGAGAAATCTAGCAGTACTAACATCGAGGCCAATCCCTTGTCTCGGTTTCTGTGAAGATCATCTAGCAGGGATATGAAGACTGTTTCTGTTCCATAACTGGGTCTGAATCCAGATTGATATGGATCTAGCCAGTTACTCTTTTCTAGCTATTCATTAAGTTGAACACAGACTGTTTGTTCTATGAGTTTCCCTAGAAATGGGATGTTGGATACTGGCCCGTAACTTTCAAGTTTGTCCTGGTCAAGGTTGTTTTTCTTCAGCAGAGAGCAAACCACTGCCCTTTTTAATGCTGTTGGTAGTTGCCCATTAGAAATAGAGGTGTTCACAATTTTTGTGGCACCTTCTATAAGGTCCATACTTGCCTGAGCACTATCTTTGATGGGCAGGGATTGAGGGAGCAGGTAGTTGGTCGAAGGTCTCTTAGGATTTTGTCAAGGCTCTCCTCTGTCATTAGGTTAAAAGTGTTCCATCTGTCTCTGTTAGGAGGGGGCGAGTTTGTGCACCCCTAGTTGACTGGTTGGGCACTGGGTGGGATTGCCTGTAAATCCTGGTGGAGACTTTTAATTTTGTTGGCAAAGTATGCACCATGAATCGGCCTTGAAGAAATTGCTCAATTTGATCCCTCTTTAATCCTAGCTTGGCTATGGCTCCCTTTCCTCTCCCGAGCCCCATTAGCCCAAGCACTAGAAACTGAAAGTGAGTCTGTAATTTCTACATTAGTACAGCAAAAATACTAGAAATGTACCATGACATCTTACATTTAAGATTCATCCTCAAGTAATGCTTAGTCGAGTGGCATATATTATGAAAGTTATTTAAACAAATATTTAATAGGAGAATACACTTGTTCTAGGAGAAAGATTTACAGTCCACAAGGCTCTACATTTCAGAAGTCTCCAGTGTGCTGTAAAATGTATGATAAAAGAAGATTCTCTGTTTGAACTGAAGCTGCTTTGGAAGGAAACATGCCCAGAGCTTCTCTTCATGGTAACAGGAGCAAAGCTTTCTTCCCTCCAAGATTTGCACAGTATTTATTGTTTTCTATATCCAGCTCATGTTGTGTAAACTGCCAGATGGAGATTTTCAACACCACATGCTCCTAAAAGACAGTTTCCAATGTGTTGTTTTTTTATTCACAAAAGCAAGTAGCAAGTAGCATTCTCAATTCTGGCAGCACTTTCCATAGCTCCAACACCCAATTCAATGACTGCTACTCAACATTGCAAGAACTTGACTTGCCTAGAATGGAAGAAATGAATTGTATATAAAAAGCTTGACTTATGCAAAGAAAACTCTTGGGTTCCTGTTTACTAAGATGCTCTAGCATTTTTAGCGCATGCTAATGCTAGAGACACCCATGAATATATGGGTGTCTCTAGCATTAGTGCGTGCTAATTTTTTGTGTGCGCTAAAAATGCTAGCGCACCTACAGCATGGCTTAGCAAACAGGACCTCTAGAGTTTAACTAAAATTTCTAAGCTATTTAGATGATTGGCCAAGAGGGTAACTGAAAAATTGTGAAAGAAAGTGGTGAGAAACTGAGAGCGGTGGACAGACGTATTAGTGCTGAAAACTGAGAAGCAAAGGTAGGGGATGGTTTAGCAAAGAGGAATAATGTAGAGGTTCCAAGTAACATAGGAAATGGTAGCAGAAATAATGATCCAACCAGCACAGTTGGAGGTGTATTTTCAAAGCACTTAGACTTGCAAAGTTCCATAGGTTTCTATCCAGCTTATAATTGAAAAAGAAAAACGCCTATATTGCGACCCAAATCGGGAGATAGACGTTTATCTCACAAAAACGAATAAAGAGGTATAATTGAAAGCTGAATTTGGACGTTTTCAACTGCACTCCATCGCAGATGTGGACAAAGTTGATGGGGCGTGTCAAAGGCGTGGTGAAGGCGGGACTGGGGCGTGGTTATCGGCCGATCAGAGATAGGCGCCTTTCGCCGATAATGGAAAAAAAATGCGTTTTTAGCGAGAATTTAGGGCACTTTTCCTGGACCCTGTTTTTCCATGAATAGGGCTCCAAAAAGTGCCCTAAATGACCAGATGACCACTGGAGGGAGTCGGGGATGACCTCCCCTGACTCCCCCAGTGGTCACAAACCCCCTCCCACCACAAACATATGCCGTTTCACAACTTTTTATGTTCACCCTCAAATGTCATACCCACCTCCCTGGCAGCAGTATGCAGGTCACTGGAGCAGTTATTAGGGGGTGCAGTAGACGTCAGGCAGGTAGACCCAGGCCCATCCCCCCCCCACCTGTTACACTTGTGCTGGTAAATGGGAGCCCTCCACACCGCCCCCCAAACCCACTGTACCCACATGTAGGTGCCCCCCTTCACCCCTTAGGGCTATAGTAAATGTGTAGACTTGTGGGCGGTGGGTTTTGAGGGGGATTTGGGGGGCTCAACACCCAAGGGAAGAATGCTATGCACCTGGGAGCTCTTTTACCTTTTTTTTTTTTTGTAAAAGTGCCCCCTAGGGTGCCCGGTTGGTGTCCTGGAATGTGAGGGGGACCAGTGCACTACGAATCCTGGCCCCTCCCACGAACAAATGCCTTGGATTTATTCGTTTTTGAGCTGGGCGCTTTCATTTTCCATTATCACTGAAAAACAAAAACGCCCAGCTCACAAATTGTCGAATAAAACATGGACATCTATTTTTTCTGAAACTACAGTTCGGTCCGCCCCTTCACGGACCCGTTCTCGGAGATAAACGCCCATGGAGATAGACATTTTCGTTCGATTATGCCCCTCCATAGTAACCTATAGAACTTTGTAAGTCTAAGTGCTTTGAGAATGAGCCCCTTGGTATTCTTACCATTTTGGTTAGATAACCATGCAACACATATATACAATCCAATACCTAGTTCCTCTGTGTTTTTTCCCTGAGTTTTCAACTTCTATCACTGTTCTCCATTGCCATCTCCAGATGCCAACAATAACTATTGGCTTCCAGCACCTCTGCTGGAAAGCCACTGAACGCGTCTCTTTTTCATTGATTCTTGAAAGACCAGCTTTGAATTCAATACCCAGGTTTCACCATTGCCCACTTTGATATCTTGCTTCTACATAACAAAGCATATGAGGTGCAAAGGAAGGCCCTCTTCAGCCCAATATGAGCTTTATGACATGCACTAGCAATAAATCTGTTCAGCTTGATAACATGCCTTAATCAAAAACTTCACAAAATATGGCACATAAATAATAAGACATACACTTCCCCAATCCCTGCACTCCTCTGCCCCCTCTGCCCTTTCTTGATGGTCACAATATCTCTGTGATAATCTTTGGGATTCACTTCAATCCCAAGCTCGTTTCACCATCACATTGACATCATGATCTGGTCCTCCTTCTTTGTACTGCATAGGATCCATGTCCTTCACCACCTTCTTCCCTTTGCCCATATCCACACTCTGATCCTGAGCCTAGTCATTCCCCACCTTGACTATTGTAACTCTCTTTTTGCAGGTTTACCTCTACATTCCTTGAGGCACCTGCAACTCATTCAGTCCATTGCTGTTAAACTCCTTTACCAGGCTCACCATTTCGATCATGTGACTCTGTTACAGTCTGAACAAGGGGTTCCTCTGTCCTACTCTAGTAAATTCAAAATCCTCCTACTTGTCTGTAAAGGTTGCCTCCTTTCTTCTCTGGATTATATCAATACTTTTATAAGTACTGTCTAAAGTATATGCTTGATAAAATACCTCCTTATCCCCTATGCACTTCACCATCCCCTCTGCTCTTCCAGTATTGGTTTTCTCCACTTCCTCACATCCTCATCTCTCTGCTTGAACATTTCCTAGGAAACCACCTTCAGTTATCTTGTACCAAATCTTTGGAATACACTACTCCCAACATCAGACTTGAATCTTCTTTCACCAGGTTTAGAAAACTTTTCAAGACACACCTCTTCTGAGAAGCTTTTCACTGATCACCCAGCCCTGTCCAATTTTCTCCCCTTCCCTCCCTTCTGCTCCTTCTCCTCTCTTGTCTCTCTCTTCCCCCTTTTGCCTGTATAGTTTTGCATTGTAAACTGCATAAATGCCACATTTGTGGCCATCAGTAGTATATCAAGAATCTGTAAATAAATAAAAAAAATAAAAACATATTTCACCAGGCAGGCTACTACCATTATTGGCTATCCTCATGGCCTCTTCTGTTATTCATTCTTCTCCTGTCTTTTTTCAGTTTTTGAAAGTAAGGATCTGTGCTTATCCTGTGGTATGCCCAAAACTAACTCAATATGGGGCAATGTCTCAGTGCAAGGCTTTCTAGCAAGCAATATAGACAACAAGATTGCTTTTCAAACTAATAAATCAAGTCAAATCTTGTATACCGCTAATATCCCCTTTCCAGGGTTCAGTGTGGTTTGTATTCTAGGTGAGAACAAAAACTGATAATGTTAGTGTGAGGTATGAGAACAATTAGAGACCATTGGTGTAATGTATGAAACCAAAAACATTATAGGAAAGGATAATGGATGATACTAGGAGGTAGAAATGAATGGATTGTCCTCTCATTGTGTCTTTTCATCCTTTCTGTGCTCATTGAATTATGGGGTTCAACCATGGCCACTTGTTGCAGATTACCTCAGCCTTCTTAGAAATTAAATACAATCATAGCACTGTATTTAATGTTATGACTACTCTGTATAGATTATTCCAATTCAGACTTAGAACCCAGGTGCAGCCTTATCATGCAGGTTATCCAAATGACTTTCTAGGTGTTTTATGAATTCATACTAGCTCTACTTAGATTGTAAGCTTCAAACTAGACAGTTTACAGACCTTAATGACTGGAGGAGTGGCCTAGTGGTTAGGGTGGTGGACTTTGGGCCTGAGGAACTGAGTTCAATTCCCACTTCAGGCACAGGCAGCTCCTTGTGACTCTGGGCAAGTCACTTAACCATCCATTGCTCCATGTAAGCCACATTGAGCCTGCCACGAGTGGGAAAGCATGGGGTACCAATGTAATAAAAAAAAATAAATACCTCCATTCATTCTTCTCCTATCTTTTCACTTTTTGAAAGCAAGGATCATCTATGTTGATCCCATGCCTTTTTTGAAGAATGAGCATTCTAAAGATCAAACATCGTTTCTTGGAAAAAATATATTCTGATGTTTATATCAGAATCTAGGTTTGATTTTCAAGACCCTTAGACAAAATGGGCCCAGAGTACTTAAAGAATAAGTTAGCCCTTTACACACCTTTAAGATCTCTAAGGTCCACTCAAGCATCATCACTATCTCTCCCCTCATCAAAAGAAGTTGTGGGATGTGATACCCACCAGTGAGCCTTCTCATGAGTATTGTCCATGTTATGGAATTTACTCCCAGAGGGGCTATGTCTAACTCAATACTACTACTACTTCAGGAGACAGGTTAAAACCTGGCTCATCTTCCAAGCCTTGACTACATAGGGTGACTGACTATACACTCATTCTGCACCTGGACTAGCTTACTACACACACTGTAACTTAGAACAGTTCCTTATATGTTGTTTAGCATTATAGCTATGTTCTAATGTGTGCTTATTGGATGTTTCATTGGTATTTTGCTGACATTGTATTACATCTCTGTTATTTGAATTTCAGTGCTGTTAAATGTGTATATTTTTTTTATCCTGTTTCATGGTAGTCCTATTATTAGGTTTTAATTTGCTACTTTCAAATCTACCTCATTTATTGTAGTTATTTTACTCTTCGTTATTTTACTATTGTTATGCTGTTAACACAATTGTAAGTTAAACTGTACCTGCTGTACACTGCCTTGGGTGAATCTCTTCATAAAGGTGGCTAGTAAATCCCCAATAAATAAATAAATAAATAAATAAATAAATAAATAAATAAATAAATCTGTTGTTCTAAAACTTCCTTTCCATTAAAAAGGTTTATTTATGCCTTTCAGAGGTACTGAAATGTTCCTATCCTATCCCTCCATCCTGGTGGGGTTTTTTTGGAGGGGGAGGGGAAGGGGCAGAAACTACTATTTATTGAATGGATACTCAGATTTTAGGCTATTGGTTACTAGAACAGGAAGCTGAGTTCTGGTAGAGAATGTGGAAACCAGCTGGAAAAATCTAGTTCCTGGAAATCCTAATAGATTTGAAAACCTTTTGGTAGTGGAACAGTTTGATGCTAGAGACAACAATTTAAGAATGGTAGAGACCATAAGAACCAACTTTTCAAAATGATTGGGGGTGCTAAACTCAATGGAACTTACCCATCCCTGGACACTGTTAAGCGGTTTACTCAATATTGGGGGTGCTCAAGCACCCACAGCACCACATAGAGCTTGCTCCTATGGTAGAGACTAGTATGACAAAATCAGGTTACGGGTGTTTAAGATGGTTACCAGAACTGGAAACTTTGTTCTTGAGTATAGACTGCTTAGAAGAAACAGATATGGCTTACTGGATAGAGGCTGGGACTTGGGCTAAATATTCTTTATCCTAGAGCGTTTAGAAATTTGTCTCCTTTAATGGACGTCCTAATCTATTTCGGGTTCCATCTTTAGATAATTCTTATCGAATAATTATTATATAAATCCAAAGAATTCAGATCCCAAATGAGAGCCATATGGTAGTAAATAGAATAGAAAAGAAAAAGGGCCATTAGAGGAAACTTCTGGTTAATCAGTCCCTTTCCATAGCTTGAAGAAGTGGGCGTGGGAGTGCAGGCTTGGGATATTAATTGCCACAGATGCATTAAAGTCCTGACCAATAGCTGGACATGGAGGATAAGAATAATGAATAATTATTAAGGAGAAGTTAAGGATGGACACTGATTTTGGGCGGGGTTTTAGGCGGCGACGCGGTTGGGGGCAGACTTGCTGCATCTGAGTGGGTTTGAGCTACACAAAGTTCCAGACATGGAGCTTATCTGCTCAGAAAACTCTGCCTGCAACAGGCGAGGCGAAGCAGGGCTGTCCGAGTCGCGCAATTTCTCCCCGGTAAAATAAATAAATAAATAAAAAGATAAATAAAAAATAAAGCAGCCCCTGAAGAAAGTGCTGCGGCCGGATGCACAGCCTGAGCAATGAGGAAGTGTCGCCTCCCGCTCCGGTACCAGGAGAGGTAAAGCTTCTGTTGCTTACACGGGCAGAAAGTGGCTGTTATGAGAAGCTGGAGCAGGGAAAGCTGAGAGCAAGGAGCAGAACACCCAGAGGCCCCGGAGCCGCGCTTCTCTGCCGGGACATCTCCGTTCCTAATTCGCTGCTCTGCAGCAGGTGCCAGGATTTGGATCTTGGTTTCCCCGACTCCACACTGTATCTTCTTGCCGCGGGGCTGCCGGCTATTTCTTGCGGCAGTTCCATGCACGATTTCGGCTGAAATCATGTCTGTTGGTTTAGTGCTGGGGAGGAGCCCGGCTGTCCGCGATGGCCCCATGGTGGCCTGGCCGTGCCTTGCTCTCGGCTAAGGCTCCCCGGAAACTTGTGTTCCTCTTTGCCCTGTCCCTCTCCCTCACTTACCTTTTCTACAGCCTGCTAAGCTGCTACACCTCGCTGCATTTCCCATTACAGGAAAGTAGCGCATACCTGCAACAGGGACAAGGGCCCTCATGCCCTACGGGGGACAATCCCCTAGGCAGGATGAACACCTTGGACAGCACCCGAAGCCAAAGCAACACTGAGCAGACTACCTGGAGCGCATTCAGCACCACGGACAGCGCCACGGACGGGCTTAGCTTTGGCCAGACCGCCAGTAGCGGGATCAGAACCATGGACAGCACACGCAACTTGATCACCCTGAGAAAGAACAGTAAAACGGGCAGCACCCCAAGCAGAAGGCATGAGACGGATACCATCGGGATCGTGGCCACTACTCCACACGGTATCAAAGGAAGGGTCACAGGCACCAACAGTACTGTTGTACACGGGATTCGCACAGCCGACATCCTTCCTGCCCAGATGACTCTGCCTACTACCAAAAAGAGTGCTTCAGTCAGAACTGTCCTATCCAGCACAATTGTCTATGAACCCACCAAACCGCTTGTGGTCAGCGCTGCGGATAGTACCCCAGTCTTAAAAGACAAACTTTACTCCAGCATTTGGTCGGCTTCTAGCCCTGCTGCACCTTCTGCCGATCATGTGGCTGCCTCATCCATAGATTCCTCTGTGGACAGTGAGGAACAGGGTTGGGATCAAAGTCCTTTTGCTGCTACTGAGATGATCCCAGAACTGCCGACTGGACTCTTGGAGACAGACCGTCAGGAATCCAACACAATTGACCACAAATCAATTCTGCAACTGAATGACAGCAGCACCCCAGAATATGGAGAAAAGAATCTACCCCAGGCTATCATTATAGGGGTGAAGAAAGGGGGCACTAGGGCACTGCTGGAAGCCCTCCGGGTGCATCCTGATGTAAGAGCAGTAGGGATGGAGCCTCACTTCTTTGACAGGAACTATGAGAAAGGGCTGGAATGGTACAGGTGAGTGATGGAAATGGGAAAAAAATGCATTAATTCGTAGGAACCATTTCCTGCATAGATTAGCCCAATCTGAAGATAATGTTCTCTTTGATCTCAGGAAGACTGAATTTATTTATGTTCTCTTTGATCTCTGAAAAACTGGATTTTTTTGAAAGTTGTATTACAATTTTATTCTACTAACATAGATGTATTGAACTAAAGTGGCTCATAATGTTTCAGTTTTGTACATCTGATATACATATACATTATATATCTATAAATATCAGTTTTAGGATGGAGTTCTCAGGTGTTCGGGTTCTCTGCAAAAATATAAATACGTATTCCCTACACAATTCAACAGGTAGCTGAACATGCCAGAATTAGTGAAAATAAACTAAAAACATTATGTTTCAATTTCAATGCACTGTTAAGAGTTTCTGAAATGTCATAGTCTTGATAAAAGCTTTATACAGTAGAGATATTATATCAAGCATATCTTTAATAATTTTAAGTATTTTAGGGATATGGCTAGAGTAAGGACAGCAATATTGCTTGTGGCATTATCTCCAATAACGTTGTGTCCTCTGTATCATAATTAATTGAAGCTGAATTCATTTATCCCTTGCTACTTTCTGGTTCCATTCAGTCCTTGTATATTTGCAGTGGGAAGTTTTTCTAAGGTATTGGCTTATTTACTACATAGTCGTTGGATTTTTATACTTTTTGTAGAATAGAATTTTTTTTTGTATTTGATAGTTACTTTGTTTGATGGAAGAGTTCTAATTTTACTTTAGTTGTTAGGATTTTGTTTGCAGATTTCCTCGATTTGTAGTCTGGCTCATTATGTTATGCTATATTATTATTTACTTTTGTTTTAATGCAGATATAGGGATTGTGTTATTTTATTGTGATAATTATTTATTATTTGAGTCCTATTATATTGTATGTTTTTCCTCACTTTGAATACCAATAATAGAATTACAATAAAATACAGTATGAACATATTCTTGACTGAGCATTCTAAAAAAAGTATGAGGGCAATTTTAGAACAGGCCATGTAGGCTAATATGGCAGGATGGTGCCTGTTTTGACTCTATTTGATATAGGTGTCTCTATTTTTATAGAAAATACAAGCACAAATCCTGCAGAAATTGAGCTTTAGATTGACTGCTCGGACATTACACCTGTCTGAGAGCAGGCGCTTGTATTTTTACCAAATATGCAACGAGATCATGACCAGAAATGCTCCAGCCCTAACTCCCCTTCTAGCACACCTGCGGCAAAAGTAGATGTTAGCTTGCATTGCAGGTACTACTGCATGTGGCCTAATTTTATTAGGAGTGAGTTATCAACTTGGGCTACCATTAAGACAGGTTATTTTACCACTAGCATGCTATTTTAGTGCAGGCCCCACTTTATACAATAAAATTTAGTTATTAATAACCTGGGTTAACAGTAAAATAACATCTTTTGTTTTAAACTTTATTTTTATTATAATTTCTTTCATAGAAACAAAAAAAAAGAAAGTTAGCACATCTTAATGGTAACTCATGTTGATAACTTCCCCTCTCAGGCACCAAGAGCAAAAGTTTCAGCATGAATTAGTACATAAGTGTTGCCATACAAGGACAAACTGAAGGTCCATCAAGTCCTGCAACCTGTTTCTAACAGTGGCCAATTCAGGTTACAAGTACCTGGCAAGATCCCAAAACAGAACAATACATTTTATGCTGCTTATCCCAGAAATAAGCTTTGTTTTGGTCACATCTTTCCTGCAGGTTCAACCTACAGTCAATGCATGTTTGAAAAAGCATAGTGGGAAAAATTTATAATACATTTTTATGCATGAAGAGCATTTCAAATGCAAAAATAGGTGTTTATAAAATTGCCCAGAGATCTACAAACATAAAAGTCTGCACATTTTGGGCCAGATTCTATAAGTACATAAGTATTGCCACACTGGGACAGACCAAAGGTCCATCAAGCCCAGCATCCTGTTTCCAACAGTGGCCAATCCAGGTCATAAATACCTGGCAAGATCCCGAAAAAGTTCAATACATTTTATGCTGCTTATCCCAGAAATAAGCAGTGGATTTTCCCCAACTCAATTTAATAATGGTCTATAGACTTTTCCTTTAGGAAGCTGTCCAGACCTTTTTTAAACCCCGCTAAGCTAACTGCCTTTACCACATTCTCTGGCAATGAATTCCAGAGTTTAATTACATGTTGAGTGAAGAAAAAGTTTCTCCAATTTATATTAAATTTACTACTTTGTAGCTTCATCGCATGCGCCCTAGTCCTAGTACTTTTGGAAAGTGTAAACAAATGATTCATGTCTACCTGTTCCACTCCACTCATTATTTTATAGACCTCTACCATATCTCCCCTCAGCCGTCTTTTCTCCAAGCTGAAGAGCCCTAGATGCTTCAGCCTTTCCTCCTAGGAAAGTCATCCCATTCCTTTTATCATTTTCGTCGCCCTTCTCTGCACCTTTTCTAATTCCACTATATCTTTTTTGAGATGCGGTGACCAGAATTGAACACAATATTCAAGGTGCAGTCGCACCATGGACCAATACAAAGGCATTATAATGTCCTTTCTTTTGTTTTCCATTCCTTTCCTAATAATATCTAACATTGGTCTTTTCCTAGTGTGGCATTACCTATGTACTTATGTACTTCTATTTGCTTTCTTAGCTGCCACAGCACACTGAGCAAAGGGTTTCAACGTATCATCAACAACAACGCCGAGATCCCTTTCTTGGTCAGTGACTCCTATTGTGGAACCTTGCATTATGTAACTATAATTTGGGTTCCTCTTTCCCACATGCATTTCTTTGCAGTTGCTCACATTAAACATCATCTGCCATTTAGACGCCCAGTCTCCCAGTCTTGTAAGGTCCGCTTGTAATTTTTCCACAATCCTCCCGCGATTTAACGACTTTGAATAACTTTGTGTCATCAGCAAATTTAATTACCTCACTAGTTACTCCCATCTCTAGGTCATTCATAAATATGTTAAAAAGCAGCAGTCCCAGCACAGACCCCTGGGGAACCCCATCTACCCTTCTCCATTGAGAATACTGACCATTTTCCTTTCAGGAAATCCAGACTGCCCCAATTTGACTGCCCCTATCAGACTAACTGTTCACGTGTCCTTTAGATTGTAAGCTCTTTGAGCAGGGACTGTCCTTCTATGTTAAATTGTACAGCGCTGCGTAACCCCAGTAGCGCTTTAGAAATGTTAAGTAGTAGTAGTAGTAGTAATACTGACCATTTAACCCTACTCTCTATTTTCTATCTTTTAACCAGTTTTTAATCCACAGTAGGACACTACCTCCTATCCCATGACTCTCCAATTTCCTCTGGAGTCTTTCATGAGGTACTTTGACAAATGCCTTTTGAAAATCCAGATACACAATATCAACCAGCTCACCTTTATTCACATGTTTGTTCACCCCTTCAAAGAAATGTAATAGATTGGTGAAGCAAGATTTCCCTTCACTAAATCCATGTTGGCTTTGTATCATTATTCCATGCTTTTGAATACAATTTTGTTCTTTATAATAGCCTCTACCATTTTGCCCAGAACCAACATCAGGCTCACTTATCTATAATTTCCTGGATCCCTTCTGGAACCTTTTTAAATATTGGAGTTACATGGGCTACCCTCCAATCTTCTGGTACCACAATCGATTTTAAAGATAAATTACATATTACTAACAATAGTTCTGCCAGTTCATTTTTTAATTCTATCAGTACTCTGGGATGAATACCATCCAGTCCAGGAGATTTGCTTCTCTTCAATTTGTCAAATTGCCCCATTACACCCTTCATACAGTTTCTCTGACTCGTCAGCTTGGAATACCATTTTTGGCACCACTATCTCTCCCAAATCTTTCTCGGTGAAGATCAAAGCAAAGAATTCACTTAATCTCTCCATTGTGGCTTTGTCTTCCCCGATTGCCCCTTTTACCCCTTGGTCATCTAGCGGTCCAACTGATTCTTTTTCTGGCTTCTTGCTTTTAATATACCTAAAAAAAGTTTTACTATGTGTTTTTGCCTCCAACACAATCTTTTTTTTCCAAGTCCCTCTTTGCCTTCCTTATCAGTGCTTTGCATTTGACTTGACATTCTTTATGCTGCTTCTTATTACTTTCAGTCATTTCCTTCTACCATTTTCAGAAGGATTTAACCATTCCAGCTGTTGTTCTCTTTCTCCCTTCTTTTTTAATACACGGAATATTTGGCCTGGGCTTCCAGGATGGTATTTTTAAACAGCATCCACGCCTGATCTAAATTTTGACCCTCGCAGCTGTCCTAAAAGTTATTTTTTCACCGTTCTCATTTTATCATAATCTCCTTTTTAAAAGTTAAACGCTAACGTATTGGATTTCCTGTTTATACTTACTCCAAAGCTAATATTGAATCTGATCATATTATGATCACTGTTATTAAGCGGCCCCATCACCATTACATCCCGCACCAGATCATGTGCTCCACTAAGGAATAGGTTTAGAATTTTTCCATCTCTTGTCGGCTCCTGTACCAGCTGCTCCATAAATCAGTCTTTGATTTCGTCACAGAATTTTACCTCCCTAGCATGCCCTGATGTTACATTTACCCAGTCAATATGGGGGTAATTGAAATCTCCCATTATTATTGTGTTGCCCAGTTTGTTAGCCTCCCTAATTTCTGATAACATTTCTACATCCATCTGTTCATCCTGGCCAGGCGGACAGAAGTACACTCCTATCACTATCCTTTTACCCTTTACACATGGAATTTCTATCCATAGTGATTCCAAGATATTTTTTGTGTCCTGTAGAAATTTTAGTCTATTCGATTCAAGGCCCTTCTTAACATACAATGCTACCCCTCCACCAATTCGAACCACCTTATCACTATGATATAATTTGTACCCTGGTATGACAGTGTCCTAATGGTGATCCTCCCACCAGGTCTCAGAGATGCCTATTATATCGAATTTTTCATTTAGTGCAATATATTCTACTAGTAAAACAGGCCCATTTCTGACACAAATGAAACGGGTGCTAGCAAGGTTTTCCTCAGAGTGTGTATGTTTGAGAGAGAGAGACAGAGAGAGAGAGAGAGAGAGAGAGAGTGTGTGCGTGAGAGAGAAAGTGTGTGTGAGAGATGGAGTGTGTGTGTGAGTCTGAGAGAGAATGAGTGAGAGAGAGGCAGACAGACAGAGTGTGTGTGTGTTTGTGTCAGAGAGAGACAGAGTGTGTGAGAGACAGAGTGTATGTGTGTGTGAGTGTGAGTGTGTGTGACAGAGAGAGATAGAGTGTGTGAGAGAGAGTGTATATGAGAGACAGAGAGTGAGTGTGCGTGTGTGGGGCTCCGAGTTCCATGACCCCCTCCTTCCCTCCCTCCCTCTCCTCCCCTCTGAGTTCCAGGCCCTCCTTCAGCCCGAGGTGCAGGCCCCTCTCCTCTCCCTCTCTCTCCTCTCCTCTCCCTCACTCTCCTCTCCTCCCTCCCTCTCTCTTCTCCCCTCCAAGTTCTTGGCCCCCCTTCCCTCCGAGTTCCATGCCCCCCTCCCTCTCCTCCCCAGCGTATTCCATGCCCCCCTTTCTTCGGAGTGTGTATGTTTGAGAGAGAGTCTGTAAGTGAGAGATGGAATGTGTATGTGAGAGAGAATGAGTGAGAGACAGACAAACAGTGTGTGTGTGTATGTGTGTGTGTTTGTGTCAGAGAGACAGTGTATGTGAGTCTGTGTGTGTGTGTGAGAGAGAGAGTGTATGTGAGAGACAGAGAGTGAGTGTGTGTGTTTGTGAGAAAGTGAAGCCTTTAAGCCTTGAAGCATTCGTGCGCTCTGTAAGGCTCCATCGCCTCAATTGACGATACGTAGTTCCGGAACGTTGCAGGAATGCTTCAAGGCTTGAAGGCTTCACTTTCTGGGCTTCAGAATGTTGGAGGTGCGTTTTATTATATAGGAAGTACATAAGCACATAAGCACTGCCATGCTGGGAAAAGACCAAAGGTCCATCAAGCCCAGCACTCTGTCTCCAACAGCGGCCAATCCAGGCCCCAAGAACCTGGCAAAAAACCCAAAATTTAATAACGATCAATGGACTTTTCCTTCAGAAATCTGTCCAGACTCCCTTTAAACTCAGCAAGGCCAGCTGCCGTCACTACCTTCTCCGGCAATGAGTTCCAGAGTCTAACTACGCGCTGAGTAAAGAAAAACTTTCTCCAATTTGTTTTAAACCTACCACATTCTAATTTCATCTTGTGTCCCCTAGTTCTATTATTGTTAGAAAGCGTAAACAAACGCTTCACATCCGTCCGCTCTGTCCCGCTCATTATTTTGTAAACCTCTATCATATCACCTCTCAGCCACCTTCTCTCCAGGCTAAAGAGTCCTAGCCATCTTAACCTCTCCTCATAAGGTAGTCGTCCCATCCCTTTTATCATTTTTGTCGCCCTTCTCTGCACCTTCTCCAATTCCTTTATATCTTTTTTGAGATGAGGCGACCAGAACTGAACACAATACTCCAGGTGCGGTCGCACCATGGAGCGATATAATGGCATTATAACATCCTCATGCTTGTTTTCCATCCCTTTTCTAATAATACTCAACATTCTGTTCACCTTCTTAGCCACTGCAGCACATTGAGCTGAAGATTTCAACGTCCTATCCACGATGACTCCCAGATCCCTTTCTCGGTCCGTAACTCCTAACGCGGAACCTTGCATAACATAGCTGTAATTCCCATCTTATTTCTTAGGCTTCTGGCATTCGCATATTGTTATTCCTATTTACATCTTGCTCAGTACTTGACAGTATTAATTTGCAATCTTTTGTCTGATTTTTATTTTTATTTAAGGACACCTGATCCAAACCATGCACTTTTGAGCGACTGTCGGCCTTCCCCAAGTCTCTAGTTTAAAAGCTGTTCTATGTCCTAAAAAGGCACCTAAAAAATCCACACAGTAAACAGTTCCACCTGAACATATTCTATAAATGATGCCTAAATTTAGGCGAGGAATATAGAATACGCTTAGTTGAAATTCCAGAACCTAAAACTACGCTCCTCCACTTACACCATCAAAAACGTGGTGTAAATTCAGACGCTCGTAGATTTACACGCACTGGGCTATATTCTATAACTATGTGTGTAAATTTTGGAATGTTCATGAAATGCTCATTTCCCCACCCATAGCCACACCCCTTTTGACCTGTGCACATTAGAATTTAGGCACAGTTCATTACAAAATACACTTAGCGAGTTGTTCTTGTAAATTCTAATTATTACCAATAAGTGCTTATTATTGCTTGTTACATGCTGTTATCAATGCTGATTAGCTTGTTAAGCCAATTAAATTACACGTGCAATTATAGGCTACATCTGGATTTTGGCACAGATCTCTAGACACGCTATATAGAATCCGGTGGTTTATTCATATCATATACGTCTATACAATATATTGATAGGTGTGACTAGGAGCAGGAGCTGGGTGGTAAACACATGTATATTATCATATATTTGGGTATAGTATCTCAGCAAATTGAGACAAAAAAGTTATGCCTGCTTTGGAGCAGGTTTAACTTTGTGGGAGAGCTTTTGGTCAGTTCATAAAATACAACCTAGGTACCTATGTACATTTACAGCTTAGATGCCTTCTACATGCCTAGGATCCTCGTACAATGCCAGATATGATGGACCAAGATATTTTCTTAGTGTATTATTATGTTACTGACTTGTTTTTCACCCATGAATATGGTACCAGGTCAGGATTTCTAAAGAAATGAAAATGTATATTTTCCTAAAACATTTTTCACCTTTCACGACTATGTAATGATGAGTGATCCTATGGATAATAGTTGCTGTACTTGGCAAAGAGGGAAAGAGAAGTTTTCAGAGAGAAATATATCTAGTATTTAGTCTGCAGCTCTTCGACACCTACATCCCATACCATTCTCGTAGCAAAGAAAAGCTACGAGAATGGTATGGGATTTGCGTTACAAGACGTATGAGGAGAGACTTGCTGAACTAAACATGTATACACTGGAGGAAAGGAGAAACAGGGGTGATATGATACATATGTTCAAATATTTGAAAGGTATTAAACCGCAAACGAACCTTTTCTGGAGATGGGAAGATGGTAGAACGAGAGGACATGAAATGAGATTGAAGGGGGGCAGACTCAAGAAAAATGTCAGGAAGTATTTTTTCACGGAGAGAGTAGTGGATGCTTGGAATGCCCTCCCGTGGGAGGTGGTGAAAATGAAAACGGTAACGGAATTTAAACATGCGTGGGATAAGCATAAAGGAATCCTGTGCCGAAGGAATGGATCCTCAGGAGCTTAGTCAAGATCGGGAGGCGGGGCTGGTGGTAGGGAGGCGGGGATAGTGCTGGGAAGACTTATACGGTCTGTGCCAGAGCCGGTGGTGGGAAGCGGGACTGGTGGTTGGGAGGCGGGGATAGTGCTGGACAGACTTGTACGGTCTGTGCCAGAGCCGGTGGTTAGGAGGAGGGGCTGGTGGTTGGGAGGTGGGGATAGTGCTGGGCAGACTTATACGGTCTGTGCCCTGAAGAGCACAGGTACAAATCAAATTAGGGTATACACAAAAAGTAGCACATATGAGTTATCTTGTTGCGCAGACTGGATGGACCGTGCAGGTCTTTTTCTGCCGTCATCTACTATGTTACTATGGTATTTTTTACACAAACTTCCTACAGAGAAAGAAGTTAAGAGAGAGAAACAAGACTTTACAATAAGGCTGTAGATATGAGTTTTGCTTCAGAACATCTAATTTAAAAAATATCAGTGTATTAATACCACAATAATTAGATTTCCTGCTTCATAAAGATGTTTAATTAATGTTCTGCAAAATTTTCACTATCTAACATGTCTTTGATTTAATTTGCTAATACTTTGTAAAATTAAGAAAAAAGCCTTGTGTGATGAAAGTACAAGTGACAGGGCAAGGTTTGAGTTTAAGATTTGGCTATTCTGGTAGGCCTTTAGTGTTTGATCAATGTGAACTGGTGATGTCTATTTTCCTGGCCTCTATGACTTTCTTGCTTCTCTCTTCCCTGTTCTCTCCACGCATCTCCCCCTACTGTTTGCGACTTGTAACTTCAGATTGTACAGCACTTTCCTTTTAATCAAAAGCTGGTTTAGCAAATTCTGGGGCCCTTTTACTAAGGCATGCCCAAAAGCGGCTTGCACTGGTGTAGGTATGTGTTTTGTATGTGCACTGATGCATTTCCTGAGCATGCCTTGAAAAATGGGGATTTTTTAATGTGTCGTAAAATGGACCTGAGGCAAAATGAAAACCAGTATGTGTCCACTCTTGGCCTCAGACCTTAATGCCACCCATTTACTTAGCGGTAAGGTCTCACGTGCTAACCATGCAGTAAGCATGCAGCACACGTCAACTGCTGATTACCGCCGGGTAAGGGCCCTACAGTAGAAAATAGAAAGAAGGGCAACCTTCGAAAGCTAATCAAGAAATGTATTAAGTTATGTCCAATAAAAAAGGTGTCATCTTATTTTCTTTTCCATGTTTTATTTTGTTTTATTTCTATTGGTTACACTTATCACTTGTAGTAGAGGAGTGTGGTAGCCGTGTTAGTCCACTCTTAAGGTTATCAATAGAAATCAAACAAAATAAAACATGGAAAAGAAAATAAGATGATACCTTTTTTATTGGACATAACTTAATACATTTCTTGATTAGCTTTCGAAGGTTTCCCTTCTTCCTCAGATCGGAAATAAGCAAATGTGCTAGCTGACAGTGTATATAAGTGAAAACATTCAAGCATTACTATGACAGTCTGACAGGGTGGGAGGAGGGGGGTGGGTAGGAAGTATGCATGGGGACATCAAAGCATATCATTGATATTCTAACAGGATGGGTGTGGATAGGTGAGGGGAGGGTGATCAACAGAGACATACAGCTTTATGGTTTATAATGGGCTAGGAACCCCAGATCCTTGTTAAGTCCTTTCTGTTGGGTGTTAAAATATTCAATCATTCTGACTTCAAAGGTCTTACGTTCTTGTATGGTTTTATTCATATCACTTGAAATGAATTACATAATGCACAGGTAAAGAAACATAGAACACATGTTTCACTCTTTGAATAATTGTGCAGGAATTTGGCATTTTCAACCTATGCATTATGAAAGAATCTTTAATTTCAGTAGTCAAAGCTGGGTCGAGGTTTCTGTGAAAGTCAAAATGTCAAAATTAATGAGACAGTTTCTAGAAGAAGAAACTGATAATAAGGGAGAATTCTATGAATTCTCACTTAAATAATATAAGAATCAATTAATCATTATAATATGCTTCAAGACACAGGTCCATTCTTCACCAATCCGTAACAATTTGCATTTTATAAAACATGATGAAAAATTGGAAGGTCGATATCCATAGAGATATCATGTGTTGTATCTTTTAACTTTTGTAATTCATGGAAGCCACATTGTGTCTGCATTTGTGGGAAAATGTGGGGTAGAAATGAACTGTAAATAAATAAATAAATAAATAAATAAGAGTGGAAGAAGTAGTTGAAGTAGTTCCAAGTACAACTAGAAGTCCAAAGTCATCAAATCAAAATTTTATTCTCCAATATAAATAACATACACCGTTCAGACCCTACACGGTCCGTGTTTCGGCATTGTGCCTTCTTCAGGGGTCACAACTATATAATGAAACTTGGAACTACTACTTCCACTCTTGTTTTTTTTTCTTGACTTTTGTGGAAGTTCTTTCCAGCTTTTGTTTAGCTTGAAGACTAAGAAATTATTTACTAACATTAGTTAATATGCATGTATTTTATGAAATCATGCAACAAACAAAGACGGAAAACAATTCCACAACTACTCTACAAATTTGTGTGGAACAAGCTAAGAACATATTTTATTATGGGAGAAAAGGACCTCACATGGCCAAGCACAACGACTTCAGTAGCTTCAATAGCTTAAAAGGAGTCCTCAAAAACTCCCCTTACATACATTTGTACAACAACCCTTGCTTACTTTTGTTTTAAATCAAACATGTGTTAGCATTGCCTCACTTTAATAAAGATATTTATCATAATTGTAAAATGTAACTTCTGTGACCAGTCAAATGTCTACGATACAATATTCTTATATTGTCCTAATACAGTGTCTTTTATTTATTTATTTATTTATTTGTTGCATTTGTATCCCACATTTTCCCACCAGTTTGCAGGCTCAATGTGGCTTACATTATACCGTAATGGCGATCGCCATTTCCGGAAAGAAATTACAAGTAGTATTGCATTAAAGGGAAGACACATACATAGTGATGTTATATTGAAGTTCCTGAATTGTATAGTGAGTAATAACAATAGGTTAATTAGCTGTGTCAATTTCGTATCCTGTATTAGAGATGAGGTAGTAGAGCAAGGATTTTCAGCAGTTCAATAATAAATGAAACCCGAGCACTTATCTGACTCCCTACAGCGATCTCCGTTTCACCAATGGCTTCTTCAGGGGGTGTTTGAACATTCCACTGTGCATTTGCCCTGAAAGGAGTACATTCAAAATGGTGTATTCTCTGAAACACATGAAGGCAGGGCTGCACTGTACAGAATAGCATATTTAATGTATCAACTATATGTGCTTATATGTGGTGGCCCGCCCAGTGATCATCCTGTGTATTCGTATTTGCACATGCATGTACTTATTTATTTACTTGTTACATTTGTATCCCACATTTTTCCACCTATTTGCAGGCTCAATGTGGCTTACATATAACTGTAAAGGCATTCACCAATTCCGGTATGAAACAAATACAAGGTAATGACAGGTAGAGTGAGGGTCGTATGTGAACAGACGCGTTAGGGAATCGTAGAGAGGAAGAGTTATTTTATGTTCATTGCGAGCTATAGTTTTGAAGAGAGGAAGAGTTATTTTGTGTTTATTCTGAGCCTTGGTTTCATTGTGTTGCAGGGTTTAGGCATTTATGTTGGGTCGGTAAGGTTTGCCTTGTTGAACAGGTTCGTTTTGAGTGATTTCCAGAAGTTTAGGTGGTCATACATTGTTTTCACGGCTGTTGGCAGTGCGTTCCATAGTTGTGTGCTTATATAGGAAAAGCTGGATGCATAGGTTAATCTGTATTTGAATCCGTTGCAGCTTGGGAAGTGGAGATTTATGTATGGTCATGATGATCCTGTTGTGCTCCTGGTTGGTAGATCTATGAGGTCTGTCATGTATCCCGTGGCATTACCGTAGATAATTTTATGAACTAGGGTGCAGATTTTGAAAGCAATACGTTCTTTGATTGGGAGCCAGTGTAGTTTTTCTCGGAGGGGTTTGGCGCTTTCGAATCGCGTTTTTCCAAAAATAAGTCTGGCTGCCGTGTTTTGGCAGTCTGAAGTTTCTTTATGATTTGTTCTTTGCATCCCACATAAATTCCGTTGCAGTAATCTACGTGGCTTAGTACCATTGATTGTATCATGTTGTGAAATGTTTCTCTCGGGAAGTATGGTTTCAAGCGTTTAAGTTTCCACATTGAGTGGAACATTTTCTTTGTTGTTGATTTCGCTTGGTTCTCCAGTGAGAGGTTGCGGTCGATTATAATGCCGAGAATTTTCAGGCTATCTGAGATTGGGATGGTGCAGTCTGGAGCATTTATATTTTTGGGTGTGTAGGTATTGTATTGGGATGAGAAGTTGAGGCAGTGTGTTTTGTCTGTGTTGAGTTTTAGTTGGAATGCATTTGCCCCTGAGGTTCATGCTGAGTTTGATTTTGTTGGTGATTTCTGCTAGGTCACATTTGTAAGGGATGTATATTGTGACATCGTCTGCATAGATGAAAGGATTGAGGCCTTGGCTGAATAAGGACTTGGCTAGTGGGGTCATCATTAGGTTGAAAAGTGGTGATCCTTGAGGTACTCCACAGTCTGCTTTCCACAGTAATGATATGTTTGAATTCGATTTCACTTGATATGTGTTAGGTCTCTCACAGAAACACTGGGTTAGTGAGCCCTTGGACCACTGCCGAGGAGTGGCAGCGGCAGGAGAACCACCCAAACATGAGATAAGACAGAACAGACGTACTAGTAAACACAGGACTGGAACCACCGGACTGAAGCTGCAGCCGAGGCAACACAAGCTGGAGCAAGCAGGACAGGAATCAGCTAAACTTCACCTGCGCTTGACCGCCATTCCCTAGAGGTTGAGCCCCCAGGTGATGGGGGCTGGCAGGACTAAGAGACAGAGGAGGAAGTCAGAACTGCAGGGTTCAACAGCCGGCCAGCAAACAGTGGAACACTCCAGAAACCAAACCAGGGTCCCAGACAGGCAGCAGGAAGAAGAATACTCCAGAAACCAGACAGGGTCAAAGGCAGGATAAAAGTAACAGGGTAGCACTGCAACAACACTCACCGATGAGAAGCTCATCAGATGACTTCTGTTGCAAAGGCAAAGCCTAAAAGGTCCCAGGTGCTAATGAAGGCAATAGCGATGAGGTCATCAGTAATGGTGGGGCTTGGCAGCAACAACAGCAGAGCATGGCTTGGCTGGAGCAGGATCCCGGAATGGACCAGCCCGGACTGGAATGGATCTCAGGATTTTCCCACAGGGTTCAGGATTTACAAACCGACCCAACTTGGCAGGAGGAACCCCAAAGTAAGACCAACCAGGAATATAGTCACAATCGTGACAATATGTTCTGGTTTTTAGGAAGCCCTTGATCCATTTAAGTATATTTCCAGTAATCCCGAAGTAGTCTAGGAGTCTTAGTAGTACTTTATGGTTTTACCATGTCAAATGCACTGGACATGTCGAATTGGAGGAGAAGTATGCTTTTGCCTGGTGCTATTTCCTGCTTGAATTTGGCTAGGAGAGTAATTAGTACTGTTTCGGTGTTGTGTAGGGGGCAAAATCTTGATTGTGATTTGTGTAGTATTGTGAATTTGTTTATATAATCATTGAGTTGTTTGTTTACTATGCTTTCTGTCAATTTGACTACCAGTGGGATGGATGCTACTGGGCAGTAGTTAGTGATTTCGTTTGCTTTTTTCTTGGTGTCTTTTGGTATTGGGGTGAGTAGGATGTTGCCTTTTTCCTTGGGGAAGAGACCTTGTTGAAGCAAGTAATTTAAGTGGGATGTAAGATCTACTGTGAAGCGGTGGGGGGTGGATTTTATAAGGTAGCTGGGGCTGATATCCAAATGACAGTGAGTATTTGAGAACATTTTAATCGCCTGGGTGACTGTTTCAATAGTGAGGAGAGCGAAGGTTGACCAGATCCGGTCAGTAGGGTATTCGCCAGGGGTTGGGTCCAAGCAGTTGATGAAATTATTGATATCGGTGTTGTCCTGAGGTAGAGTTTTACGTAGGTTTGAAATTTTTTCATTGAAGTATTTAGCAAGATTGTCTGCTGATGGGATGTCTGTATTGGTTGAGGTGACTGGGGTGATGTCTAGTAGTTTGTTCACGAGTTGGTATAGTTTCTTCGTGTCTTTGTAATCCGGTCCTATTTTAGCTTTGTAGTAGGACCTTTTAGTCTGTGTTATTGTGTATTTGTATTTTCTTTGTATTTGTTTCCATGCATTGAGTGTGTATTCATCTTTTATTTTTTTCCATGCGCGTTCAAGTTTCCTGGATTGTGTTTTTATTTTTTTCAGTTTCTCATTGAATATATGCATTGACGTTATAGGCACAGACACTCACAAAATGGCGGCCAATACCAGTCTACATAATTTCAGGTCTGTGACACCCTCATCCTGACCAAGCTGTTTCTGGGCTGCATACCCCAGACAGGTAAATGTCAACAGGGGGACAGCGCAGGGAAGGGTAAACTAGACCAGATGTGCATGACAAACAGATGAGTCTGAAAGTGTCCACCTGCAAGTGCTAGGCGGATATGCCTGAGATAAATCACCAACACATAGTCGGAGCAGGTCAGTACTGGGGGCTGGGAAAGGGATGAAGAGAGAAGGCTGCATGAGCACAGGTTAAATATAACATCCCACCTCATCCACCAAAACAGAAGTCCGCACATGCAATGATAAAATATATGTGCTTCAGTCTGATAGCGTGTGTAGCCTCTCATGAAGGGGGAGGCCAAGGACCTTGGAAGTAGCACTCATGTAACCTGCTGTCTTTGGCCCACAAAGTGTACTACTTACCCATCCCGCTTTATCTCTCATGTTGCCTTATCCCCTACTCTCCACCTAGGGCACTTTGCCTGGTAGTCCTGTCATTTCGTTCTCTTACATTCGACTTTATTTGTACTCCCACGCTTTGGAATACACTTCCAACTGTGCTGCACTTTGAACAGTCCTTTTTAAGATTCAAAACTGATTTAAAAGCCTGTGCTCTGTTGGTTAGCCCAGGATTTCACCTTCTGGGTGTGTGTGGGTTTTTTTCTTACTCTCTCTTATCGTTCCTATATTATGATATATTTCTATTCCTTCTATGATTTTAATTGTAAACCACTCAGAAGTGTGCTCTAAGGGCGATATATTAAATTCATTAAACTTGAAACATGAGTCCACCCTATCTGCAGCCCCACATCCATACCTATGACATTGTCAAACAGCCCAAGGAATAGATGGCCTTGCCCATGTAACACATATGCAATGTGATGTGGTATTCCCATGACCACAACATAAATGTCTCAGCAGATATCTGAGGCCATACTCTGCCATGTCAGAGTCCCTAACATGCCTAAGCTTAGTACTGCAGTTATATGGGTAAACGTGCCATCCTTGAGAAGACATCCAAGTATTGGTTTTTCCATGAAGTAATTGGCCTGACGCTCCATTTCAACAACCTGTGGACCTTGCTTACACATACGGAACTGTACACCTAGCCTGCAGAACAGATGAAGTCACCTGATCTGAGCAGAGCTCTGAGCCTGCAGCCAATTAGAGCGAGGCTACTCAGATACAACTAGCATCCAACCTATTGCCAGGTAAGGCATGGTTGATCTGAGATGCCCAGTGCCATCTGGGCTAATGTGAAAGGAATGTACCCTACTAAGGCCAATTATTATGTAAAGAAGCACATCAGGATCCCCTGCAGCTGGTCTGCATCAGATCAATAGAGATGGCATATTAATATGTGGCACACAGACCTATGGGCACTCACTGAAAAGGCGCATAAATTAAGGTCCAATTGTATAATTAAGGGGGCCTAGATAATGAGCACCTGTGGATTGAACACATGTGTATGTGATTGGCGCTAATATACATGCATCCTTATAAAATAGGAATATGCATGCATAATCCATTCTCTGAGCTTGCAACATAGCATAGTAAAGAGGAGCTGGTCTGAGGAAACCCAGTTTCAGTCAGGGTGAATTGACACTCTTCATATGCGAAATGAGGAAGCACTATGATGGCATGTATAGGGCTTCTGGGGTCAAGATCAGAGCAAATTACAAGATATCCATCTGCCAATGCCTCAGTGCTGTTTACGATCAAAACCATTATGTTGAGGACCTGAAGAAAAAATGAAATGGAGAGACTTGCATGACCATGCCCACAAGAAGCAGGCTGCTTGACATCATGAGGACCCTGGAAGCAATATATACCCCATAGACAGGGATGTGCTGGCCATCTGTGACCAGGATACCATTTCAGGGTCCAGCCAGTGTGACACAACATGAGGAAGATCAATGGAGAGTTGTTTTGTGCTATCTTCTACTGTACGCCATTGAGGCCCACCACTTACACCAGCCATAGAGCCGATGTAAATACTCCTATTCTATAATTTACACACATAATTGTATGCCTGGTTGTGGTCCTGATATATTCATCATTGTCCTCCCTGCCCCCACATGCCTCTCCACATGTAGAACAAACAATGCTGTATAATCCCCAAATAATACCAAAGGTAAATAATAAACAAACAACACAACCAACCAGGATATGAAAAGAATCCAGAAGGATAACGGAAAGTGTTAATAATTAAATAGTGACAAAGGAGAAATTCTCAGAGTAATAACTCACCCAAGCGGCATGCCACCATGTGGTAAACGGCACTGTCTAGAGGGTGGATAACTTTCTCAGTCACTGAAAATCTCCTAAATACAAGTGTGGGCACTAACCAATGCTCCTAATCTCAATAGTGAGTGCCAAACCCAGCACAAGGTATCATCATCAAGTGACCTAATAAAATATGAATAGCAATAATAATGGTTAAATGTATAAATATGAATCAACCGTACCCTTATCCTTCCAGCCAAAAAAGACACACTTATTCAAACATACACTCACTCAAAACATCCACAACTAGTAGGTCCCCATAATTGATTCTATAGAACTCAACATAATGTCTGATGTCTCGAAAATACTGTTTTGAAGAAGGTTTTGTGATTTGGAGATTTTGTTTTTTGGTCCATTTTCAAAAAGAATAAAATCCAAGTGCAAAACACACATAATCAAGCCATTGGGATGTAGGAGGAGCCAGCATTTTTAGTAGACTGGTTCCCCACACATCCCAGGAGATAAATGGGGCACCCTAGGGGGCACTGCGGTGGACTTCAAAAACATGCTCCCAGATACACATCTCACCTTTGCTCCATTATTTTGTCTGCTGAGCCGCACCAACCCCACCCAAAACTCACTACCCCCAACTGTACACCACTACAGTAGCCCTTATGGGTGAAGGGGACACCTATATGTGGATACAGTGGGCTTCTGGTGAGTTCTGGAGGGCTCACAGTTTCCACCACAAATGTGACAGGTAGAGGGAGAAAGGGACCTGAGTCCCCCATGCCAAGGTGCATTGCATTGACCACTACACTACTCCAGGGACCCGCATGCTGCTCTAATAGACCTGGCTCTAACATCTTAGGTTGTCATAGAGGCTGGGAGGGTGGGAGGGGGTCACTGACTACTGGGAGGGGTACTGGGGGTCACCCCTGATTCCCTCCAGTGGTCATCTGGTCATTTAGGGCACCCTTTTGTGCCTTATTCGTTATAAAAACAGGTCTAGCTCAAAATGTCTTAATTTTAGTCCTGGATGGTTTTGTTTTGTTCTATTATGGCTGTAAAACATTATTATGGCTTGGGAACACCCAAATCCTGCCCTTACCATGCGTCCAACACTCTCCCTTGTGTTTCGAACACACTTCTAACAGACTTCATAGAAAAACGTCTAAAAATTGCTTTTGAAAATATTGATTTGGACATTTTTGTGAGAAAAACGCCCAAATGCTGCTTTATGCCACTGTCTAGATGCTTTTCTCTTTCGAAAATGAGCTCCATATTATACTACTTACAATGTCAACACAATACGTAATAGAACATTTTAACATTAATTACCTCTCAGCTTTCTACTTATTGCTTGGTTGCTAAAGCGCAAACACATACTTTTTTTTACACGTGCTTTTAGACTGACCATCACTCTGTATAAAACAACCGATTGTCAGCTTCACTTCCTGAAAATTCTATTGAAAATTTAGCCCCTATGTCTTTCTGCCGTTTGTTTCCCCATTATATCCTATGGAACTGGATTGAATATGTGTTACAGGGACTATGCAAATGAAAAGTAAGGACATGTGGATTACTATCTTGCATTTAATTTGCAGTGGGAGATTGTTGCCTATGCAGTGTGCAGGGTTCAGCTGAGAGGGAGTTCCTCAGCATTGCTCCTGGAGATGGAGACTGTATCTAAATTCCAGAAAGTTTGGGACAAGTACATAGGATCTTAAAGGGTGAGGGAGGGATAGTAAATATACAGATGGTCTTTATCTGCCTTCATTTTTCTATATTTAATTAGAGAATGCTGCTGAATAAGCTGCTTTGACCGCTGTGACCCTATCTGGTGAATTCTGGGAGGGGGTTGGGGGGAGCACTGTTGACATAAAGTGCTGCTAATGATCCGGAGGTTCAGTGCTGGCATCCAGGTATGGCCTGGCATTGAATATTTGATTCTATATATCAGCCTGTAGCAGACGGCATTTAACACAATGCTGACGGCCAGCTGGACCTTTCTGGCTGGTCTCCTTAATTCATTCTCCCTTCAGATGCAGTTTTGCAAATTGCACTGTTTACACGTGCAGGTAGTAAAATCTGCTGCTCACATGTGTAGATGCCGGAACATACATCCACATAGCCTGCAGTGATACTTCTTGTTTTAGAGGAGTTGTTTTTGTAAAACTGCTGTTTCGGCTGTATTTGCTTCCAGGCTGTCTGAAGTCTTATACACATTTTACAGAAGGCTCCAAGCTCAGCAATCCTTCTGTAAAATACTCTGTAAACTGTGAATGTCCCAACTTGGACCTTCCTTTCTGACCCAGACGACGTGTAGAAAATTGGGTTCACATCTGCTGCGTTTCTCAGACTTTGGTCCACTTTCTTCCCCTGCATCTTGCCGTGAGGGATTTCTTTTCCTTGAATTATTACAGCTGAATTGTTATTGCTTCGGGGCTGGAGGGAGAGTTTTGGTACATTTTTCACTGCTCACGCTGTAATACACTGAGGTAATTTCGTTCAAATGATTTTTGCTTGAAGTGGTTTTCAATGAATTGAGAGGGGTAAGTGTGTGAATGAATGGTGAGCTTTTATCACTGAATTCAGGGAGGGAACATTGTGAAACTTTACAGAGCATTAAGTGCGGATAGGATGAGTTCACTGGTGGGATATAAATACGCAGAGCATTGTACTCCATTTTATTAGTCAGGCATCTGTGCGAGTTCTTTCCAATCGCATTTAAAGTTATATTTACTGAATATTACAACTGATAGAGCTTCCTGAAAATGTTCATCCTGCTGGCGCTGGAAAAACACAAGTAGCTGTATTAATGGCTGATAGTTTAGATAGATGGCTAGTCATAAGAACATAAGAGTAGCCACACTGGGTGAGACCAATGGTCAATCTAGTCCAGTATCCTGTTTTCCAAACAGTGGCCAAGCCAGGTCACAAGTACCTGGCAAAAACCCAAATCGTGACAACATTCCATACTACAAATCCCAGGCAAGTCTCAATAGCAGACTATGGACTTTTCCTCCGGGAATTTGTCCAAACCTCTTTCAAACCCAGATAGACAAACTCTTTATGAGTGCATTATATGCATGTGTGTGTGTATATCGGTATGTCAGCACATACATGTACAGAATACGTGTACGTGTGCATTTGTAGCTGTATTTACATGTGTGTCAAAGTGTATAGGTAGACGGCAGACAGAAAAAAAGGGATCCCCTAGATTTTGTCATCTAACTTTGTTGTTCAACAGTATGATTTAGGCAAACTTGGGTAATTTATACTAAAATAAACATCAAGCACACTCTGCATTATTGACAGTCAAAACTCGCCGCTTGCTGACCTTTTCTACTGTGCAAAAGCAGGACGTTATTGCTTATACTGTGAAAATGGTGTTTACTGAAGAAGACAGATAGCTTGATATTCAAAGCGATTTAACTGGGCTGGAGGTTAAATTCTTATGCCTGTCTAACCTCCGATACTCAGTGGCTTTTAACCGGACAGTGCCACTGATTCTCAGCACAAACCGCATCTGCACTGTTGTGATAGAGCACAGGAAGGAGAAGAAGCAAACCAAACCCTATCAGTGCTCACTTAAAATCTGTGTAAATTAGATAATGGGGATATTGCTTTAAGACATGAGGAGCCTACTAGTCCCAGAAGACAGTGGAGCTGTGAGGTCAACAGGAGAGCCAGGCTGGGTGGAAACTAGGGGAAAGCCTGCTAATCCAGGGAAGCTGCCAGCAAGCTCCACCTGCAGCAACTATCAGGTAACGCTGAAGAAGTCAAAATAGTTTAGTTCCTTTCTTAAGTGTTTTTGTGTTTGATTATTAGATTGTGCACTGCCTTGGTCTGGCAGTTAGTGCAGGTAGTATAGTAAATGTTAATAAATGTAATAATAATAATAATAATAATAAACGGAACTCAGAAGGAAACTCAAGAAGGGAAGATACAAACCAGAAGGGGAAAGAGAGGGAGAGGGCAGGAAGCCTTAAGTCCTGAAAGGGAGAAGGGGGTTGGAGACAGTTCCCTTCCCAGGCCCTGTGGAAGGCAGATCTCTTAGCCAGGAAGGGCAAGCAGGTATTAGTGCTGAGCCTCACTAGAGGCATCCACAGGGAATAATTAGAGCCTAAGATTTAGTATTTTACAAAAAAACATCCCATTTGGGCAAAGCTTTTTTGTAAACTACTAGGGGAACTGTGAACATCCTAACCTGGATGTCTCAATACCTGTCTTAACTTTCTATGCAAAATGGGCTTTAAAACATCAATAGAAAACCCAAATAAGACTTCCCTTCAATCAAAGAGATTCAACACTGCAAATTTAACTGTCAAAGATCCCTGAAACAAATTTCTGTAAGCAATTATCTGTGTAAATTCTGGAAATAAATGAATTCACAAAGCTAAAACTAATTTAAAAATGATCAATCCTTGGAACCAGCTTCACAACAATATCCTGGATATTAAAAATAAAATCATTAGCAAGAGTAATAAAAACAAGATGAACAATATTACTATCGATGTCAATAATTTGTTTAAAAGTCGCAGCAGACATACAGAAGTAAAAAAAAAAAAAACAGCTGCACTGTCTAAGGCAAACTGATCAACACACACATTAACGTCACCAAGGACTAATAAGGAATTTAAATCAGGTCTCAGAGTTACCAAAGCTCCCACAGAATCAATATCAGGATGGTGGTAAATGAAACAGAGACCGCCAAATAGAAGAACTTAAGAAATGGCCACACTGGCTCAGACCAGAAGTCCCTTAAGCTTAGTATCCAACAGCCACCAATCCGAGTCACAAGTACCTGGCAGGATTCCAAAAACTAGATTAGTCCAGGGATAAGCAGTGGATTTCCCTAAGTCCCCCTTAACAATGCTTTATGGACTTTTCTTCTAGGAACTTGGCCAAACCTGTTTTTAACACAACGACTCCTAAATGTTTTTACAGCATCCTTTGGCAGCGAATTCCAGAGCATAATTGTGCATTGAGTGAGAAACATCTTGCTCTGATTTGTTTAAATCTGCTATTTACTAACCTCATTGCATGCCGCCTAACCTTGAACTTTGCAATTAGCGTTTACCCAGTCCACTCATGCTTTTAGAGACTTCTATCATAGCTCCTCTCATTTATCTCTTCTTCAAGCTGAAGAGCTCTAATTTCTTTTGCCTTTCCTCATAGAGAAGTTGTTTCATTTCGTTTATCATTTCGGTTGCTCCTCTCTGCACCTTTTCTATTTCAGCTATATCTTTTGAGATGCAGAAACCAGAATTACAGTACCAAAGGGGAAAGAGTTGCACAACAGACCGATACAAAGTCATAACAATCTTTGTTTTATTCTCCATTTATTTCCTAATAAGTCCCAACATTTTGTTTTGCTTTTTTGACTGCTACCACACACCAAGCAGAGGATTTCAACATATTATCTAGATAACAGCTAGATCCTTTTCCTGGGTGGTAACTCCTAATGTGGAATCTAGTATTGTGTGGGTATAATTTGTGTTTTTCTTCCCCATGTCCATCATTTGTGCACAGTGACTTTCATCTGCCATTTGGATATCCAATCTTGCATGGTCCTCGTGCAATTTCTTACAGTCCTCTATAACTTATCACCTTCTGAACAATTTTGTGCCATCTGAAAATTTGATCATCTGACGTGTTACAATTTGTCATCCTATATAATAATTCTCATCTCCAACGTTCTGACTTGCCTGGGACTGTGGCTCATTCCGAGTTGGTCTGCTAGGCTCCGTAGATGAGGCTGACATCACCCTAGCCATTATGATGTCAACTTCAGAAACCGGGAAAAAAAAACATGAAAAACATGCCTCACAGCTGATCCATGTCCAGAGGAGGGTCGCTGGACATGGGTGGCTGGAGGGGGGGCAGGGGAGAGAGGAGGGTCGCTGGACATGGGTGGCTGGAGGGGGCAGGGGAGAGAGGAGGGTTGCTGGACATGGGTGACTGGAGGGGGGCAGGGGAGAGTGGAGGGTCGCTGGACATGGGTGGCTGGAGAGGGGGCAGGGGAGAGAGGAGGGTCGCTGGACATGGGTGGCTGGAGGGGGCAGGGGAGAGAGGAGGGTTGCTGGACATGGGTGACTGGAGGGGGGCAGGGGAGAGTGGAGGGTCACTGGACATGGGTGGCAGGAGGGGGGCAAGAGAAGGAGGAGGTTCGCTGGACATGGGTGTTGCAGGGGGAGAGGAGGGTCGCTGGACATGGGTGGCTGCAGGGGAGCCGAGGAAAACCTTACTAGCGCCCATTTCATTTGTGTCAGAAACGGGCCTTTTTTACTAGTTTATAAATATGTTTTTAAAAAAAACAGCAGTGCCCCTGGGATACTGCACTATCTACCATACTCCAGTGAGAAAATTGGCCACTTAACTCTATCTGTAACCAGTTTCCAATCCACAGCAGTACACTGCCTCCTGTCCCATGGACCTTTTATTTCATCAAGAGTCTCTCATGAATAGAGAGAAGCATAACCAGCAGAAGAAAGATGTGTTAATGCCCATGTATAAGTCATTGGTGATGTCTCACTTGCAGTATTGTGTTCAGTTTTTGAGGTCTTATCTCGCTAAGGACATAACAAGACTTGAAGTTCTTCAGAGGAAGGTGACAAAAATGGTATGAGGTTTAATCCAAAAGACATATAGAAACATAGAAAACTGAAGGCAGGTAAAGACCATACGGCCTAACCAGTCTGCCCATTCCTGCCATCTACTATCCCTTCCTCTCCCTTAGAGATCCTATTTGCTTATCTTGTTTTCTTGAATTCAAATACAATCTTTGTCTCCAGTACTTCCTCCAGGAGACCATTCCATGCATCCTCTTTGTGTAAAGATGTATTTCTTTAAATTTAGTCCTGAGTCTGTCCCCTTTCACCTTCATCCTATGCCCCTTCCTTGCAGAGCTTCCTTTCAGTTGAAAGAGACTCGACTCTAAAGCTATTTGGCTCTTCTCTATAACCTTTCTTTCAAAGTATACATATTGAGATCTTTAAGACTATTCCCAAGCACCTTTTGATAAAGACCACTGATCATTTTAGTAGCTGCTCTCTGGACCAACTCCATCCAAGCTGTGGTCTCTGGAATTGTACACAGTACCCTATTATATCTTATGAGTTCTCTGAGATTTGATTCATTTCTCTGAATCATCTCCATTAAAGAGATACTCCTGGCAGAAATGGTATATATCTTCCTCAGTAAAAACCAAACCATTGATTAGTCTTTTTGCTATAGTCTTGTCTTCCTTGAATATTCCTCTTTTTTCCTTGATCATATAATAGCCCAGCCGACTCCCTCACAGGCTTCCTACTTCTATTGTACCTGAAAAGGTTTTTTTTTTAATTATGAGTTTTTGTCTTTATGGCAAGCTTCTTTGTAAACTTCTCTTTGCCTGTCTTATCAATGCTTTGTATCTAACATCTAAAGGTAAAATAAGAGTTCATATTTCAGGTGGGACAAAAAATAAGTAGATTGCCCCCCCCCCCCCCCCCCCCCCACACACATACACTTTTTCCCAGGCAGGTTTATCATAACATCAAAAACAGGGAGGTATAACTGATATAAGACAACATGAGCCTCACAAAGCCAGAGTTGGGCAGATCTTATATTGTTGAGGCTATTTAATACATGGACTACTAAACATCCTGTAACTAAATGCTATGAGGACATACTAAGTATGTCCAGTTTCCAGGTTTATTTAGTGTGTGTTATGCACACATCGAACAGGTTATCTGAGCAGTTTACAATACTATAAAAAGAGAGAGAGGATAGAGAGAGAAGAAAGGAAAGTGAGTGGACAAGAGAGAACTACAATATACGACGGGGTAGAGGGAGAGGTAGGAGAGAGGAACAGATAGGTGATGTGTCTGGCATGTCCACAAGCCATTGTAGATTAGGTATAGGTGTCCTCCAACAGAAATGTTTTAAGAACAGATTTAAATTTTGTCAAGGAGGTCTGTAAGAGTAGGTGGGTGGGTGGTGGTGGGGGAGTACATTCCAGAGGGTGGGACCAGTGACAGAAAAAATAGAGCAGTGGGTGGTGTCATATTTAATTTGTCTAAAAGATGGGACAGCTAGCAGATTCTGCTGCGATGACCAAAGAGTGCAAGATGGGCAGTAGGGTGTCAGCAATCAAGATAAGAAGAGTGGAAGACCTGTGGTCTAAATTTTTGAATATTAAGGTGAGAATCTTGTAAGTGATTCTCTGTGTGATACTGGCAACTTTAAGGGATGTAACATGATAAAATTTATTGGAACCAGTGATTAATTGATGAAGGTATTTTGAATAAATTGCAAACGGTGCAAATCTTTTTGCCTGAGGCCTTTGTATAGTGCGTTGAATTAGTCCCCTGATGCACTTCCTATTTTCACATGGATGTGGGAGAAGGAAGGCCTCATGGTCAGCTGGAGGAAGTCTGCCTTAATTGCTGCTGTCCACAAAAGACAAATTCAGAGGACTAAGGGAAGGGAGAGGGAGATATTTGGGACCCAAGTGTGTGTGTGTGTGTGAAAGAGAGAGATTATATTGGGGGGGAAGGAACAGATGATGGACCTACAGAGGGAAGGAGGGGGGAGAGGTCTGGGCCATGAAGAGGGCAGGGGAGAGTCAAGGAGAGAAGATGAGATGGGGGAAGTTGCAGGAGGAAGGGAAGAGAGGAAGTACAGAGACAGAGAGAAGAAATGCTGGACATGGGGGAGAGGGAGGGAGATGGGAACACAGAGGAGAATTATTGGATAGGATGGATAGGGAAGAGGCAATCTTCTTGGAGATTATGTTGGTGTTCAGCCTTTTCTTTGACGTCAAGATGTTGAGGTGTTTATTTATTTCTCTCTTGGGTCAGAGCAGATGTGATGGTATCGCATGGCTTGGCTGTGTATAATGGACTTTTTTGTATATGTTAATGATAAATCTAAGTAAAATTGTGCTTGTAAAGAACAAATCATACTGCAGTTTTAAATGCAAACAATGTTTAGCTGTAGCTAAACGTTATTTACCATCATTATTCATAGAACAGAGGTTGTTGCTATCCTTCATTGACAGAATGCTGCAACCTAAGCAAAATGTTTATCTTTTTGACTTTAGCCTGACTTTTATTGCTCATAAATTTTAGTGATATTGTCTTATATGAATAAATGTAAAACTCCAGTAAAAGTCGGTGTAGGTTTCAATTGCCAAAGGGAAATGACTTTCAGCTAAACAGCTCTTTAATTCATCCTCTAATATAGAAGTTGACAAAACACGGGGCTTATTTTCGTGCTTTCATTTAAGAATGAGTTTGAGCCAGATTTTAATACAAAAACTGAGTCTCTTCATATTCCCTTTCTGTTGGTGGGACCCTTCAGAGTCCCACCTTTCTTTTTCAAACCAGTCCAGTTTCTTTTCTTTCTGTTTGCACCTCCTGAATTTCCTAGTCTCTGACCTGAATACTTGTCATATTCAGTTCAAGCAGCCCGTGGTAGTTTTAAATGCTAGCCGCAGCATTTTAAAAAAATAGCTTATTTAACACCCCTTCATGTATCGTCAATGCTGAATATGTACAGCCAACCCCCCCCAAGAGAAACACCTCTGCAGTAACACACAAAGCAACACGGACAGCAAAAGTGATCCAAGGAATGGAGAACATAGAGGGGCATAATTGACCATTGCCGGCGAAATAGGTCGCTACAGCTGGCCGGAACCGTATTATCGAAAAAGATGGCCGACCAGCTTTTTTTTTCGATAATACGGTGTAGCCAGGCCAAATGCCAGAGTTTGTCAGGTTTGAGATGGCCGGTTGTGTTTTTCAGCGATAATGGAAAAAAATGCCGGCAAACTCAAACCCGGCGAAATCCAAGGCATTTGGTCATGGGAGGAGCCAGCATTTGTAGTGCACTGGTCCCCCTGACATGCCAGGACACCAACCAGACACCCTAGGGGGCACTTCTAAAAATGTTTGAAAAATATACAAATAGCTCCCAGGTGCATAGCTCCCTTACCTTGGGTGCTGAGCCCCCCAAATCCTCCCCAAACCCACTCCCCACAACTCTACACCACTACCATAGCCCTTATGGGTGAAGGGGGGCACTTACATGTTGTGGGTACAATAGGGTTTGGGGGGGTTTGGAGGGCTCAACACTTAGCACCACAAGTGTAACGCAAACGAACCTTTCCGGAGATGGGAAGACGGTAGAACTAGAGGGCATGATATGAGATTGAAGGGGGGGCAGACACAAGAAAAATGTCAGGAAGTATTTTTTCATGGAGAGAGTGGTGGATGCTTGGCATTCTCTCCCAAGGGAGGTGGTGGAGAGATTGGGTGGCAGAGCCGGTGGTGGGAGGCGGGGCTGGTGGTTGGGAGGCGGGGATAGTGCTGGGCAGACTTATACGGTCTGTGCCCTGAAAATGACAGATACAAATCAAGGTAAGGTATACACAAAAAGTAGCACATGAGTTTATCTTGTTGGGCAGACTGAATGGACCGTGCAGGTCTTTTTCTGCCGTCACCTACTATGTTAGTATGTTACTATGTAACAGGTGGGGGGGGGGGGTGGACCTGGGTCTGTCTGCCTGAAGTGCACTGCACCCGTTAAAAACTGCTCCAGGGACTTGCATACTACTGTCAGAGAGCTGGGTATGACATTTGAGGCTGGCATAGAGGCTGGCAAAAAAGATGTTTAATGTTACTTTTTTTTAGTGTGGGAGGGGATTGGTGACCACTGGGGCAGTATGGGGAGGTCATCCCCCATTCCCTCCGGTGGTCATCTGGTCAATTGAGGCACCTTTTTGAGGCTTGGTCGTGAAAATTAATGGACCAAGTAAACCCGGCGACATACTGATTAACGCTGCTTTTTTTCCCATTATCTGCAAAAGCCGGCCATCTGGTAGCCACGCGCATGCCCGCCCATGTCCCGCCTTCACTTCGCCGCCGACACATTCCCTTGAACTTTCACCGGCGCAGCGACGGGAAAGCGGCGATGGTGTCAAAAAAGCAGCTTTCGATTAAACCGATTTCGCCGCTTTTCCGAGATCGCCGGCCATCTCCCGATTTATGTCAGAAGATCGCCGGTGATCACTTTTGAAAATAAGCCTGATAGTAATATAGTAGATGACGGCAGATAAAGACCTCTATGGTCCATCCAGTCTGCCCAACAACATAAACTCATTAAATAAGGTATGATGTGATACTTCATAAGCATATCTGATCTTGATTTGTCCTTGTCGTTTTCAGGGCATACACTGTAGAAGTCTGCCCAGCAATTTCCTTGTTCTAAAATTTATGAATTTAATGTGGAAGTCCCTGAAAAGCTCCACTCCAGCCCAACCAAATTTATTCAGCCATGATCGGGGCACAAACCGTAGAAGTCTGTCCTACACTGTCCTTGTTTTCCAACTTCTGAAGCTGAAGCTCAATCTGTCCAGCACCATCAGAGTGCAGACCGTAAAAGTTTGCCCAGTATTAGCTTTGCTTCCTAATTACCAGTGTTGCTTCCTAATCTCTGCTAACCTTCTTTGGATCCATTCCATCTAAACAGGATTCCTTTGTGTTTATCTCATGCATTTTTGAATTCTGTTACCATTTTCATCTTCACCACCTCCTGCGGGAGGTCATTGCAGGTATCTACTACCCTCTCTGTGAAACGTACTTCCTGACATTATTCCTGAGTCTGCCCCCTTTCATGTCATAGTAACATAGTAGATGATGGCAGAAAAAGACCTGCACGGTCCATCTAGTCTGCCCAACAAGATAAACTCATATGTGCTACTTCTTGTGTATACCTTACCTTGATTTGTATCTGCCATTTTCAGGACACAGACCGTAAAAGTCTTGCCCAGCATTGGCCCCACCATCCAAACACCAGCCCCGCCTCCCAATCTCGGCTAAGCTTCTGAGGATCCATTCCTTCTGCACAGGATTCCTTTATGTTTATCCCACGAATGATTGAATTCCGCTACCGTTTTCATCTCCACCACCTCCCGCGGGAGGGCATTCCAAGTATCTACCACTCTCTCCGTGAAAAAGTACTTCCTGACATTTTTCTTGAGTCTGCCCCCCTTCACTCTCATATCATGTCCTCTAGTTCTACCACCTTCCCATCTCCGGAAAAGGTTCGTTTGCGGATTAATGCCCTTTAGTTCTAGTGCCTTCCTCTCTCTGGGAACAGATGGGAGTTCAACAAAACAAACTTTATTGAAGAGGGATTCAACTTGGCCAAGTTCAGCTTTGCCTTTGTAACCCGGGACTCACCTGGGTTAGCTGTGGACCAGGGCCAGCAGGGAAGTTATCTCTCTCTCACTGCTTGAACTCATGCATCATCAACTTGCTCTCAGGCTGCTTGCCCACACACACTTCCAACCTCCTTCCAGTTGAGCTGGGATGGAAATTGTCTCTCAAACCCCAAACTACTATTCTAGACCATCATCCCTTCAGCTCTCCAGTCCAGCAACCACATGGCACTCCAAGGATTAAGAAAAAAACGTAAGGTTTTATTGTAACTTTGGCAACTAGTAATTCTTACTGCAATGATCTTTAACGCGGTCGATATGTAACTCCAATTGTGCTCCTCAAGGGTGATCACAAGTAGCAGTTTCTTCTCAGCATAAACATGTGTGCATAATCCATTTATACCTGTCCTGCAGCCAGATGTAATCCCAGATTAGCTGTATCTCTTCCTGATGCACTCCATTATCATCGGGCACAAATCCATGAAGGATAGCCTTCTTCATCGTGTACCTTGGAGGGCAACACCTTTTTATTTGGCCAAATGTGGCTGCTATACCACTGGTTTCCTATCCGTTTCCGCATACAGTTCAAACTCCTCTTATTGACCTATAAGTACATTCACTCTGCAGCTCCTCAGTACCTCTCCACTCTCATCTCTCCCTACATTCCTCCCCGGGAACTCCATTCACTGGGTAAATCCCTCTTATCTGCACCTTTCTCCTCCACCGTTAACTCCGGAGTCCGTTCCTTATATCTTGCTGCACCATATGCCTGGAATAGACTTCCTGAGCCGGTATGTCAAGCTCCATCTCTGGCCGTCTTCAATTCTAAGCTAAAAGCCCACCTTTTTGATGCTGCTTTTAACTCCTAACCCTTATTCACTTGTTCAGAACCCTTATTTTATCATCCTCACTTTAATATTCCCTTATCTCGTTTGTCTGTCCTAATTAGATTGTAAGCTCTGTCGAGCAGGGACTGACTCTTCATGTTCAAGTATACAGTGCTGCATACGTCTAGTAGCGCTATAGATATGATAAGTAGTAGTCTTTGGGATTCCGGAATCTTGCTACTCTTTGACCTTATCCCTTGTTTGTCCTGTTTGTCTGTCCTAATTAGATTGTAAGCTCTGTCGAGCAGGGACTGTCTCTTCATGTTCAAGTGTACAGCGCTGTGTACATCTAGTAGTGTTATAGAAATGATAAGTAGTAGTAGTAGTCTTTAGGATTCCGGAATCTTGCTATTCTTTGGGTTCCAGAATGTTGCTACTCTTTAGGATTCCACACAGAATCTTGCTACTCTTTGGGATTCCGGAATCTTGCTACTCTTTGGGATTCTGGAATCTTGCTACTCTTTGTCCTTATCCCTTGTTTGTTCTGTTTGTCTGTCCTAATTAGATTGTAAGCTCTGTCGAGCAGGGACTGTCTCTTCATGTTCAAGTGTACAGCGCTGTGTACATCTAGTAGCGCTTTAGAAATGATTAGTAGTAGTAGTACTTTAAAAATAAGGGTCCCAGAAAGCAACAAGGCAAACGATCTGCAAAATCCAACGTGGAAAACAAACCAGCAGATCAGTATAATATCCAAAAAGACTTTATTGAGGATACCGTGTATGAAACAAATGCATTTGTTTCATACACGGTATCCTCAATAAAGTCTTTTTGGATATTATACTGATCTGCTGGTTTGTTTTCCACGTACTTTAAAAATAGGCAGATAGCCAGTTATATTGCCTGGTTATAACCTGCTATCTGCTAGCCGCTAACTGGGGATATTCAGTGGGGGATAGCCGGTTAAGCGCCATTTAACCAGTCAGCAGCTGTTCTTGCTGGTTAAATAGTGCTGAATATCAGGGGGGTGTTTTTAATTGGTTTTATATACTCCCTCACAATGCACATATATCACAAGTCTGCATTAACTCCATGGAGTTACATGAACACATTTTCAATAGAGCATAAAAATATCTATGCCACACAGACCAAGCTGATTTTGAAACACATGTTGCGTTCTAAAATTAACGTCTTATAGAGAGAAGGGGAAATGTTGTAGGTTTTTTTGGTGCATATAAGGCCACTTCTGCCTTGCATGTGTGCACCTTGTCAAGAAGACACCAACTTGCCAGCCGGCATACCAGGGAGCATAGTCTGGTTAGAGCAGAGATATAGTTTGCAAGGATGAGCATTTATTTTCCATCATTTTATTTCATGCCTCACCAAAAAGTCTGAAGCTTATTCAAAATAAAAAAAACAAAAAATACCTCCAAGCCCAACCTCTTCATCCCACATCTAAAACAAAAGTAAATTTATGCAATACGATCATAAAACTCACTGACATCCTCTACCCCATAGTCGTCCCCCAACTCCCCTCCCTTCAACTGACATTTCCTCCTGCAAACAACCAAGCCTTAACCTTTATCTGAATCTAATCTAATCTACAGTTTATATACTGCACAAATCCCATCTTGAGGTTTAAGGCAGTTTAGAGTGTAAGAAGCTGCAGAAAAGCAGGAAGAACAGAAAAAACAGAGTCGTGGTTGAGAGGATGTAACACCTGTCTCCCCAATGCATTGCACAGATAGAGTCTACACTGCAAATGTACAGTACCGAGGAGTATTCTGCATCTAATACCAACAAATACTGGTCTGCAAATAACAAAGGCCCATTTAACAACACATACAAAACCAGGTGAAGAATCTTAAACCCTACACAAGACTCAATCTGTAACCAATGCAACTCCACCAGCACTGGAGAGATACAACCTGATTTCTGTTTAAGTGGAAGGCAGTTCAACTGACATTTTGATAACCCACAATATAAATATTGCAGTAATTCAACTGGTTTGTAATCGACATGTGTACCAGTATCGTCAAGTATAAGTTTCAGTGAAACTCACACCCTCTTAAGCAATTGAAGTCTAGCAAAAGAAGCATGTATTTACCTATGGGCAAATTAGACTTTAAAAGGACTCCCTAATTCAGGAGTACCTCAAATGTCCACAGTATAGTAACATAGTACATGTCGGCAGTTAAAGACCTGCACAGTCCATCCAGTCTGCCCATCAAGGTGGCCAGAGTTTAATCTGGCACTCTGGACAGATCCCACTTCTTCGTGAATAAACACTGGTATAATTCTCTGTTTCTCCCTGTGATATGTTGGGCAGAGACAGTAGAAGTTTGCCCAGCACTGATCTTACTTCCCAACTACTGGAGTTGCCATTGAAGCTCACTCAAGACTTGATCCTGATCCGTTTTCGCCATTTATGGAACCCAGAATCTAGAAATCTGCCTAGAATTAGTCTTACTTCCCAACATCTGAAGCTACTGCCAAAGGTTACTCCAGTTATAAGGTCATTTAAGTATTTATTTTAATTGGATTCCATCCTTTTTCTATATAGTGTTCCTCTCTGTTTATCCCATGCATTCTTAATTCTGTGAGAGTGCATTCCAGGCATCCACCACCCTTTCTGTGAAAGTATTTCCTGACATTGCACCCAAGTCTCCCATCCTGCAACCTCAACTCATGACACCTCTAGTTCTCTCACATCCCCATTTCCTTTCCTGCCTTTGCCCCTACCAAGTCATTTCCTTACAAACTGACCCCTTTCACAAACTACAGAATTATCCTCATCCTTCCCCACATAACACACACGTCTGAAGCACCCACCCCTCCAAATGACCAAACTCACAAATTTAAAAATACTGCCAAATTCAGAAACATTTCACTCAACCATACCCTTGCATGGTTTATTTTTAACTCATCCTCCGAACACCTCACACTCTGCAATCTACAAACAATTACAATTACAAGCAGATTGACCCTCCAAGGATATGAAAAGGAGTATGTCAGTGGTCTCCAACCTCTTTCATGTAAAGGGCCACAATGTGAATATGAGAGAGCGCTGAGGGTCACCAAAAGATTTCAAGCTAATTTTGTAAGCTGCCTTGACTTGTTTATTCACACCAGATATTAAACATTAACACTAATATTGATGCTGCAACACTTCAAGGATATATTTTAAAAACTCGCTTTATTTTGGCTTGTCAGCAGTAACAAATTCCATAAATGAGACACTTGAGTAAGACACTTAAGAGACTGTTTGCAGCTACTATATCAAGTGATTATTAAACATGAAATATTGATTCTGCAACACAAATAGGATATATTTAAGCTAACTTAACTGTGGCTTGTCAACTGTAGCAAATATCATTACAGAGATACCTGTGTCTGCATATTGTTCACCAGTGTAGCAAATCGTGGTCCATAATTCCTCTTGCACATTTGTAACAGACTTCACAGACTGTTTGCAGTTAATCTGTTCTTCATTTTTGACTTTAAAATGTTCATAGTTCACACAGATGTGGAGTCAAAAAATGAAGAGAATTTTCCTGTGATCATTGAACACACAGAATCATTATGAACAGTCTTCTAACGATCAGACAAACTTACACAAATTCTATTGTGCTGGTTGAGTTCAATGTTTTCTTGCAGTTCAATGATCTCTAGTTCATAATGAGGGGCATAATCGAACGGAAGCGCCTATCTCCATGGGCGTTTATCTCTGAGAACGGGTCCGTGAAGGGGCGGGCCGAACCGAATTTTCAAAAAAATGGACGTTTTTGAGCTGGGCGTTTGTTTTTTTTTAGCGATAATGGAAACTAAAAACGCCCAGCTCAAAAACGTCCTAATCCGAGCCATTTGGTCGTGGGAGGGGCCACAATTCGTAGTACACTCGCCCCCCTGATATGCCAGGACACCAACTGGGCACCCTAGGTCAGTGTGGTGGACTTCAGAAAAAGCTCCCACATGCATAGCTCCCTTACCACGGGTGCTGAGCTCCCAACCCCCCTCCCCCAAAACCCACTACCCACAAATGTACAACACTACCATAGCTCTTAGGGTTGAAGGGGGCACCTACATGTGGGTACAGTGGGTTTTGGAGGCCTCCCATTTACCAGCACAAGTGTTACAAGTAGGGGGGGGATGGGCCTGGGTCCACCTGGCTGAAGTGCACTGTGGAACCCACTAAAAGTGCTCCAGGGACCTGCATACACACAGGCCTCTAGGACTTGTTACTGCTGTATAACATTGGCACACCAGTTTACACCTTAAGACTAATCTCTCCGAAAACGTCCTTTATTGGAATAACCGCGTTTACTCAGTTAACTGCAGATCAGAGGTTCTGCCCCACCACTGGCAACGAGTCTCCTTGGTACTGAGATTAGCAGGTCAGAGCTGGCAGAATGCTGTACAATGCCCTCTTTCAGACACATTCAAGGTAAGAACTAAGTTCTCTAACGTGGCTAACACATGGAAGGGATCTAAAACTGGCTTACAAAAATGGCCACTACCTCATGGGCTACTGGAAACACAACAGGGCACACTCTGACCCAGTAGGCAGGGGGAAAAGCACCATGAAAGAAGAGCCTACCAACTACCAACATCGTGAGACTGTAACACAAGCTAATGAAATCACGGAGCCCAATACCCTACACCCACCACAATGCAATGCTGATGTGACCCTGTAGTGCACCCGAGAGCCACATCTGACCCAAGGAAAGGCTGTGAGAGGATCGAACATATTCTGCTGTCATGGAGGTGGGTACGGAATTTGAGGCTGGCATACAGGCTGGGAAAAAAGTTTTTAAAGTGGGGTTTTTTTGGTGGGAGGGGGTTAGTGACCACTGGGGGAGTCTGGGGAGGTCATCCTCGATTCCCTCCAGTGGTCATCTGGTCAGTTGGGGCACTTTTTTGGGACTTGCTCGTGAAAAAAAAGGGTCCAAAAAAAGTGACGTAAAAACGCCTTTTTTTGTTCGATTATCAGCTAAAGACGCCCATCTCTCCTTGGCTGCTAACCACGCCCCAGTCCCGCCTCCGACACGCCCCCGTCAACTTTATTCATTTCCGCGACGGAGTGCAGTTGGAAACGCCCAAAATCGGCTTTCAATTATACCGATTTGGGCGCCCACGGGAAAAAGACGCCCATCTCCCGATTTGGGTCGAAATATAGGTGTTTTTCTCTTTCGATTATAAGCTGGAATGACTGCCACTCCTGCGACTTCAGAAATGAACTCTGGATCTGCCACAAATGGCTTCAGAACAAAGTCCAGCATTGGTTCTGATTGTGAAAAAAAATCCATAAGCTTGTTTTTAAATTCCTGCTGTAGTTTTCCAAGCATAAAAGAAAACCTCCCAATAGCATTTTTTTGGTTCTTCTTCCTTCAGAGGAGGTGATGTATTCACTGACATTTGCATTAAATTGTGAAAATACTTCATTTCTCCTTCACCTAATTCTGATCGAAACAAGTCCAGCATTTTAACAAATGCCTTCAGAGAGCTGTACAGTTCAGTGGTGAAATGTGAACCCTGTAATTTCAAATTGAGTTGGTTGAGATGATTTCTAATGTCAGTTAGAAAGGCCATGTCAGTAACCGCGAAGAACTTGATAATTCATTGAAGTGTTTGTTTTTTCTCAGCAAGAAATTCCTGAATGTGTGTGAGCCACCTGCCATCATTGTAAAGAACAAGATCTGCATACGCCTGCATCTAGAAAAGCATGAAACTGATGTCATTAAGGGAAAGGGAAATTGGCCTTGATATACCGCCTTTCTGTGGTTTTTTGCAACTACATTCGAAGCGGTTTACATATATTCAGGTACTTATTTTGTACCAGGGGCAATGGAGGGTTAAGTGACTTGCCCAGAGTCACAAGGAGCTGCAGTGGAAATTGAACTCAGTTCCCCAGGATCAAAGTCCACTGCACTAACCACTAGGCTACTCCTCCACTCATTCCACCAATAAGAGCCAACCTCATCAGTGATGTCACAGTGGCTTGATTGCCTGATACTTGGCTCACTTCTGATATTGTGATGTCATAAGGGAAAGGGAAATGGGACTTGATATACCGCCTTTCTGTGTTTTTTTGCAACTACATTCGAAGCGGTTTACATATATTCAGATACTTATTTTGTACCAGGGGCAATGGAGGGTTAAGTGACTTGCCCAGAGTCACAAGGAGCTGCAGTGGGAATTGAACCCAGTTCCCCAGGATCAAAGTCCGCTGGGCTACTCCTCCACTCCTTACTCTTTGGGATTCCAGAATCTTGCTATTCTTTGGGATTCTACATGGAATGTTGCTACTCTTTGAGATTGTGCCTGGAATCTTGTTAATGGCACTTGATATACTGCCTTTCTGTGGTTTTAGTAACGACATTCAAAGTGGTTTACATAGTATATACAGATACTTGTTTTGTACCTGGGGCAATGCAGGGTTAATGACTTGCCCAGAGTCACAAGGAGCTGCAGTGGGAATCAAACTTAGTTCCCCAGGATCAAAGTCCACTGCACTAACCACTAGGCTACTCCTCCACTAGCAATATTCCATATAGAATCTCAAATAGGGAAAGGATAATGGGACTTGATATACCGCCTTTCTGTGGTTTTTGCAACTACATTCAAAGCGGTTTACATAGTATATACAGGTACTTATTTGTAGCTGGGACAACAGAGGGTTAAGTGACTTCTTTTTACTCTGATAAGACTGGTTTAAGGAGATTAACTCTTGTTATTCACACAAAAAAGCTCCTTCACCTTGAAATGAAAAATCTACCTCGTCCCTGGACTGCTCTAAAGCAAATGTATTTTAGTAGGTAATGGGAAAAATCCCCTGGGATCAGGCAGGTAGATTTTTCTTCAGTTTCCCTCATATCTTCAGTTCCTCTTCTGTATATCCAGGGTCACTTTTAACTAGATTGTTCCCTCTTACATAGACATAATCACAGATTACAGAACAGCAGCACATTATAGCTTGAGACCAGGGGTTTTGCTGCATAATTTATAGAAATCTCTCTAGTTGAAATGAAAAAAGTTAATGCTGAGCTATAAACAACCGTAAGAAAATAAAATGATAAATTCCTCTGCAACATATTAATAGTAAATCCTACATGTATGAGATATGCAAACATGGGCGGCTTGATTAATTAACAATTTCCACAAGCTTTTAATGCTGATCGAGTCCTGCATCATCATATGTTGTGTATATTCGTATTCTGCCATCTTAATTTTGTTTGCATGCCTCTTGTGTATATATAGCAATTTAATGATTACCTGCAATTAACATTAGCTTCTAATTACTTAATTTGTTCTCTTTTCTGGTGGAAAACTGAGCTAAAATATGATCTTGTGGCGTTTCTGGGAGGTAGGTCTACAAGGTTTAGCATGTAGATTGGGGCGTCTGCATGAATAATTTTGTGTACTATCGTGCAGATCTTGAACGCAATGCGTTCCTTCAGTGGAAGCCAGTGAAGTTTTTCTCTTACTGGTTTTGTGCTTTCATAAGTACATAAGTACATAAGTACATAAGTAGTGCCATACTGGGAAAGACCAAAGGTCCATCTAGCCCAGCATCCTGTCACCGACAGTGGCCAATCCAGGTCAAGGGCACCTGGCACGCTCCCCAAACGTAAAAACATTCCAGACAAGTTATACCTAGAAATGAGGAATTTTTCCAGTCCATTTAATAGCGGTCTATGGACTTGTCCTTTAGGAATCTATCTAACCCCTTTTTAAACTCCGTCAAGCTAACCGCCCGTACCACGTTCTCCGGCAATGAATTCCAGAGTCTAATTACACGTTGGGTGAAGAAAAATTTTCTCCGATTCGTTTTAAATTTACCACACTGTAGCTTCAACTCATGCCCTCTAGTCCTAGTATTTTTGGATAGCGTGAACAGTCGCTTCACATCCACCCGATCCATTCCACTCATTATTTTATACACTTCTATCATATCTCCCCTCAGCCGTCTCTTCTCCAAGCTGAAAAGCCCTAGCCTTCTCAGCCTCTCTTCATAGGAAAGTCGTCCCATCCCCACTATCATTTTCGTCGCCCTTCGCTGTACCTTTTCCAATTCTACTATATCTTTTTTGAGATACGGAGACCAGTACTGAACACAATACTCCAGGTGCGGTCGCACCATGGAGCGATACAACGGCATTATAACATCCGCACACCTGGACTCCATACCCTTCCTAATAACACCCAACATTCTATTCGCTTTCCTAGCCGCAGCAGCACACTGAGCAGAAGGTTTCAGCGTATCATCGACGACGACACCCAGATCCCTTTCTTGATCCGTAACTCCTAACGCGGAACCTTGCAAGACGTAGCTATAATTCGGGTTCCTCTTACCCACATGCATCACTTTGCACTTGTCAACATTGAACTTCATCTGCCACTTGCACGCCCATTCTCCCAGTCTCGCAAGGTCCTCCTGTAATCGTTCACATTCCTCCTGCGACTTGACGACCCTGAATAATTTTGTGTCATCGGCGAATTTAATTACCTCACTAGTTATTCCCATCTCTAGGTCATTTATAAATACATTAAAAAGCAACGGACCCAGCACAGACCCCTTTTCCAAATATTAGTCTGGCGGCTGTATTCTGGGCAGTTTGAAGTTTTTTTTTATTGTTTGTTCTTTGCACCCGGTGTATAGTGCATTGCAGTAGTCCAGATGGCTTATTACCATTGACTGTACCAGGGTTCGGAAGATGTATCTCAGGAAGAAAGGTTTTACTCTTTTAAGTTTCCACATGGTGTAGAGCATCTTTTTCGTTGTAGAGGCTGCAGTACCTCTGGACCCATAGCACTATATAGTGCTATAGTTCCTGTGGCTGCGTAGTACTGCGTAGCATCCCAGTATCTGTTGGGTGCACAGTAAATGTGTAGTAATGCATAGCATTTATTCATTTATTCAAAGTTAAATAAATAAAAATACAAAAAGAAACAAATTAGGTAACACAATAACAATGGGTAATTTCAATTTCTGGGATAAGCAGCATAAAATGTATTGAGCTTTTTTGGGATCTTGCCAGATATTTGTGACTTGGATTGGCTACTCTTTGGGTTTCTAAATGGAATGTTGCTACACTTTGAAATTCTGCATGGAATCTTGTTGTTCTTTAGAATTCTAGAATCTTCCTAATCTTTGGGGTTCTACATGGAATGTTGCTACTGTTTGGATTTCTGTCAGGTACTTGTGACCTGTATTGGCCACTGTTGGAAACAGGATGCTGGGCTTGATGGACCTTTGGTCTGTCCCAGTATGGCAACACTTATGTACTTAAAATGCTGGTTGTTGTTTTACATAAATTGTGGATCTTCTGACCTATTCTCACCACAATCAAAAAAGTGAAAAAATAGTGGAGAGAAAAAAAAGACCTCAAAACACAGTTTGCCTGTTTTATTTAGACCTTATTGATCTTAAATGGGCACCAATGCCATTTTTGGTCAAAAAAACTCCACTTGAAAAGCATTGTATCTTATTCAATTATTTTAATACGTCAGCAGTATCCAAAATATCAAACTGGGGGCTAATATGGAAGAAGTCCCTGGAATTCATTTCAAAGTCAATTTTCAAAACTAGCTTAGAATCTTCTCAACTTGAAAGCTGTTCAAGGCCATTTGCCGCAGCAAGGTCCCTGTTTTGCCAATACAGGCAACATCAGGGGAAAGTTGCACCTCTGTGCCGGCTCACTGGCTCTCAATATGGCAACGGAAAGCAAAAGAAGGAACTAATTAAAAACAAAATGCCAGCACATGTCTGCTAGGTGAACTAGTTGAAACATTTAACCCCTCAGTATCCACTGCTGTTCCCTCTGCTTCAATAGTTTATGGTAATCACCCCTTCGATCAGTGACCATAAGTTGTTCCAAAAACTACACAGCAGAATTTCTTCAAACTGGTTTTTATCCATGCAATGTGCTAAAAACGGTTCCATCAATTTCTGGGGTCCTTTTACTAAGGCCTGACCAAAAGTGCCCTGCACTGGTGTAGGAGCGTGTTTTGGACGTGCACTGGTCCATTTTCTGAGCGCACCTAGAAAAAAGGGGATTTTTTAATGTGCCAGAAAATGGACATGCGATAAAATGAAAACAAACGCGTGTCCATTTAAGACCTTAACGCCACCCACTGTCTTAGCAGTAAGGTCTCATGCGCCAACTGCTGATTATCACCAGGTAAGGGCCCTGTGGTAGAAAATAGAGAATATTTTCTACCACGTGTTTTGGGTGCGCGTCAAAAATGGAATTACCACCCTATGGCACGCATAGCTGGGCGGTGGTACCAATCTGACACATGTTGGACGTACGTAGGTACCTACACACCTTAGTAAAAGGGCACCTCAGTAACTTAATGCAATGTCATGTTCTATAAGTCTCGTCTCCAACTTCCTGGAAGTCTGTCTCACATAGTACAACCCACATGGACAAATCAAAAAATATACTACTTTTGTCGACTGACGTGTAGTGGCAAATTTCAAAGGAAAAATCTAGATTGGTCACTGTTGGAGATAAGATGCTGGGCTTGACGGACCTTCGGTCTGTCCCAGTATGGTAATGCTTATGTACTTGTACATTGATCAATGAATTCTGCCATACATACAATGTCCATCTTCTGACCGTGATGCAACAGTGGATGATGACCATATGTATGATTTACGTAATCTGCCCCTAAGATTGTTATGTCTACCATAAGAAAAGAAATTTGAATATCTTGAAAGCCTGGGTGGAGAGTTAATAATTTCAAACGCTGCTTGATCTCCTTAGTAAATTTGTCAGAAAAGGCAATTGTACCTCTTGGTAGAGGGGCATTTCTGAAAGAATGTCCAAGTCAGAAAGAGCATCCGTCTCTCAGCCATCTTTGAACAGGAAAAACGTTGGGGTTTCTTTTTTGAATAAATGTGAGGAGGACAGTCTTGCACTGAAAATGTCCAAAATATGAACACCAAAAAAGCAAGCACAAAAAATGTCTTTCTGGCATCATTTGTACAAAGTTGCCATGCAGCCATCCCTGAACATCAGCTAGAGAAATGTTCAGCCAGGAGTGAGGACAATCTGTAATCTCCAAGCTGTAGCCTCTTCATATAAATGAAAGTGAGTTGTTGAAAGTTCCAGCTGGAACAAAAAAGATCACAGACATTTGCCTGCTTTTTCATATGCTGCTGCAGCTCAGCTCAGGAAGGAAAAACCTCTTTCACCAAATTGTTCTTCTTTAAAAACCTAAATTTATGAGTTGGGCCTTTCAGCCTTATTTTTCCTGGGGTTTCTGTGGCATTGAGGCTCCTCCCCTTTTCTTCACTTCCTTCTAGATTTAGTATCACAAACAGGTGTATGATGGCTGGATGGATGGATGTGTTTCTTTTAGCAAAGTTATATTAATCACAAAACCATATATTATCAGATAAACAGACAGCAGCTACAGATTTAAAGTAGTTTTAAAACTCTTCAGCTATTCCATTCCAATATAGAATTTAGAAGAGAACTGAAAATATACCTTTTCAAAACATTCTACAACAAATAACTTAACTATCGATGTCCACTCCAATTACTAATCATAAACTATCCTTATAAGTCCCAACCAAAATGTAAACACTAATTGTAAGCCATCACTTTAAGGGACCTCTTTACTAAGCCACGAGGTAGATGTGCAAACCTTTTAGTGTGCACTAATGATAGAGATACCCATTATATTCCTATGGGTGTCTCTAGCGTTAGTACGTACTAATTTTTAGCACATGCGCCTACAGCCAACTTAGCAAGTCTCAACTGAACTGTAAAATGTAAACCAATACTGTAACTGTTAACCAGAATGTAAATTGTAAGCCACTTTGAACCAAAACTTGTTTTTGGATAACAGTGGGATACAAGAATGCATAAATAAATATTAAACTAATTAACTCTACTAAAATTCCGTGATAATTACCATAACCTCCATCTTAGATCGTATTATATGCTTGCTGAAATAAAATTGTTTTTAGTTCCTTTTTAAATGACTACGAATTTTCAGTTTCTCATAGTCCAAGTGGTAAAAAATTCAGTAGTTGTGGACCTACAATATAAACTGTACATGATCGATACGCTTCGAGTCTACCTGCGTGAAATGAAGGAACTTCCAAAAGAGCAATATTTGCAGATCTTAAGGCCCTTGACAGTTGGTAAATATGAAAACTTGTAACACTAATCACAAATACTTTACATCAAAATCTTAAAAATAATATATAGGATCTTGAATCTAATACTCTATAGGGAGCCAATTGGAGAAGTATGGGTGAATCGAGTGCAAGCCATCAAAACTTTTGTGCTACTTGTAATGCTTTCAAAATATTTTTAGGTAACCTTAGGAATTATTAGGAAGGGGATGGTGAATAAAACTGAAAATACTATAATGCCTTTGTATCACTCCATGGTGCGACCACCCCTTGAGTAATGTGTTCAGTTCTGGTCGCTGTATCTCAAAAAAGATATAGCAAATTAGAAAAGTTCAAAGAAGAGTGACCAAAATGATAAAGGGGATGGAACTCCTCTCGTATGAGGAAAGGCTAAAGAGGTTAGGGCTCTTCAGCTTGGAAAAGAGACGAATGAGGGGAGATATGATTGAGGTCTATAAAAACCTGAGTGGTGTAGAATGAGTAGAAGTAAATCGATTTTTTTTTACTCGTTCCAAAAGTACAAAGACTAGGGGACACTTGAGGAAGTTACATGGAAATACTTTTAAAACAAATAGGAGGAAATATTTTTTCACTCATCAAATAGCTAAGCTCTGGAACTCTCTGCCGGAGGATGTGGTAACAGCGGTTAAACGCATCTAGGTTTAAAAAAGGTTCGAAGAAGTTCCTGGAGGAAAAGTCCATAATCTGCTATTGAGAAAGACATGGGGAAGCAAACTGGTTGCCCCAGGATTGGTAGCATGGAATGTTGCTGCTAATTGGGTTTCTGCCAGGTACTTGTGACCTGGCTTGGCCACTGTTTGGAAAACAGGATATTGGGCTAGATGGACCATTAGTGTGACCCAGTATGGCTACTCTTATGTTCTTGTTCTTATCAGCAGCCTATTACAATGGATGTTTGACTGACAGACACATCTAAATACTCAGCTAGAAATTACTTTACCTATCTGTGAACCTGGTCTCCAAAGAGGTGGAACACACTTTTGTCACTGAAAAATGTGTATTCCCACATCTTGCAATTCCTTTTTCAGGACTTTTTTGCTCACTCAACTCTGTACTTCCACTGTGCCTCTGTTAACAGCTTCGTCTTACCTTCGCATCCCCTGAAAATTCACATTCCAGGCATCGTCTATCCACTGTGTCACACCACTCTCTGAACTGCTGAGGTGAGGCGAGCTTGCAGTCAGCATTATATAGCTGTAAATATCTGAAGGTGAATCCATTTTTGCTGCAGGATCCAATTCTGCTTGATTTTACTATTTGCTAAATAACAGACAATATGAAGCATATCCAATGTACAAAATAATTTGCATTTGAAAGCAGAGTGAATACTGAAACTCATACCCCCAATTCTATAAACTTCTGTGGCCAAATTTGCACATACCCCACTAATATAAACACCCCAAATTACACCCTCCCTATCTCAGACAGCCTGAAAATCCTCGGTGTTACAATCAACCGTAACCTTACACTAGAGAGCCAAGTGAAATCCACAACAAAGAAAATGTTCCACTCAATGTGGAAACTCAAACGCGTGAAACCATTCTTCCCGAGGGAAACATTTTGCAACCTGATACAATCAATGGTACTAAGCCATGTAGACTACTGCAATGGAATTTATGCGGGATGCAAAGAACAAATCATAAAGAAACTTCAGACCACCTAAAACACGGCAGCCAGGCTTATATTTGGAAAAACGCGATTTGAAAGCGCCAAACCCCTCCATGAAAAACTACACTGGCTCCCAATCAAAGAATGTATTTCTTTCAAAATCTGCACCCTGGTTCATAAAATTATCTACGGCAAAGCCCCGGGATACATGACAGACCTCATAGACCTACCAACCGGAAACACATCCGGATCAACACGGACATATCTAAATCTCCACTACCAAAGCTGCAAAGGACTCAAATACAAATCAACTTATGCATCCAGTTTTTCCTACATATGCACACAACTGTGGAACACATTACCAAAAGCTGTGAAAACAACGTATGACCACCTAAACTTCCAGAAATCACTAAAAACTAACCTGTTCAAAAAGGCATACCCTACCGATCCAGCTTAAATGCCTGAACTCTGCAACACAACGAAACCAAAGCACGTAATGTACATAACATAACTCTTCCACTCTACGATTGCCTAATGTGTCTGTTCCACATGAACCTTATCCTACCACAACATCACTTTGTTCATACCAGAGTTGGCTAATGCCTCTCTGGTACTATGTAAGCCACATTGAGCCTGCAAATAGGTGGGAAAATGTGGGATACAAATGTAACAAACAAACAAATAAATAAATAAATAAATAAAATACAATTTATAGAATAAGTTTAATATTCTATAAATTCTTGGCTTTAATTTATGTTAATTGGCACCGATTTGAAGTTGCCCATAGTCGCTATTCTAGAAGCTGTGTGCATAATTCTATCATGAACAATTTTGGGGGTATGGGAGGATCAGGGTGTGCCTAGGAGCTAGGCATGCATGCCTCAGAGTTCTGGGAGTGATGCACCCTTTGACATGACACAAAACTGTGGACTTAGGTTACTTTTCTATAGTGGCAGGTCCATACCTAGGTTTGTGTTTCATAAGCATTTGATATACCACCATTACTGATGTATCAGATCACAGCAGTTTATAATAAAATTAAGGAAAGGAACTCCATATTCAATAAAGGAAATTTTTGCCAATCAACCCAAAAGACTTTCACAACAATTATACATAGCAGATGCCCACAAAGATAATAAACAAACCCAATCGCAGAATGCTGTTATCTCCACTCACCAGCCCATGACATCTTACCCAGTAATATGGAGAGCAAATCCAAAAGCCTGTTGAAAATAAAAGGCTTTGAGTTGGGATTTAAATTTCAGAATCGAAAGTTCTGATCTGATGTGTGAGGGTGTAGGTTGCGCCATAATTCAGGAGGTAAAATGAAAAAAAGCCTACATTTTGGTGCTCTTTCTTGAATCTACCCCTTTATTTTCTTTTAACTCTAATAGCTTTCTTCACCTCACTTTTTAACCATGCTAGTTGTCATTTGGTCTTCCTTCCTCCTTTTTAAATATATGGAATAGATTTGGCCTGGGCTTCCAGGATGGTATTTCTGAACAGCATCCATGCCTGATGCAAATTTTTGACCTTTGCAGCTGCTCCTCTAAGTTTTTTTTCACCATTCTTTTCATTTTATCATAGTCTTCTTTTAGAAAGTTAAATGCTAATGTATTAGGTTTGCTGTGTGTACTTATTCCAGAGCTTATATCAAATCTGATCATGTTATGATCGCTGTTATCAAGAGGCCCCAGCACTATGACCTCCTGCACCAGATCATAAGCTCCACTAAGGACTAGGTCTAGAATTGTTCCTCCTCTTGTTGGCTCTTGAACCAGCTGCTTCATCAAGCAGCCCTTGATTTTATCAAGGAATTTTACATGTCTAGCATGCCCTTGGTGTGAGAGGATGTTACATCTCCTGGAGGGCAGGTCCTGGCTAAAGGATCACTTCCTGCCTCTCCGCAGTGATGCTGTCCCTTCAGTAGACCTTTCTCCTCTGTGGCAGCACAGAGGTTGCCAGACTATAGGTGGGACTTCCCTACTATGTCCTGTAGGCCTCCTCTATAAACCTCTGTGTCTGCCTCAGCTCCTCCAGATGTGCTATTCTAGCCTCCAGAGATCGGACCTGGAGCTCTTTGCACATACACATATGACGTCTCACCAAACTGGGAGATAATCAAACATGTAATACTCAGGAGCTACTCGTGTCTTTTGCACTATCTCGCTGCTGGACTGCTGCCAGTATCTTATTATTAAGGATTTCTTAATTACTTTGCCAATGGTGTGGGAATATATAAACTAAAGTTTTCTATGATTTCTAGCTTTATGCTATACTAATATTTAGTTTTTATTATTATTGTTTTAATGTTATTAGTTGGTCCCCTTCTATGGATCTAAGTAGACTGTATTTCTAAGAGCTAATTACCGGCTGATAGAGATGCCCTAATTACATTTGTAACCTCCTAATTCATTCAAGGGCCAATAAATCAGAAGTTAGGCCAGGAGGGGTGGGAGGGAATTAGGGAAGGGAAGGGAAATGGGACTTGATATACCGCCTTTCTGAGGTTTTTTTTTTTTTGCAACTACATTCAAAGCGGTTTACATATATTCAGGTACTTATTTTGTACCAGGGGCAATGGAGGGTTAAGTGACTTGGCTCAGAGTCACAAGGAGCTGCAGTGGGAATCGAACTCGGTTCCCCAGGATCAAAGTCCACTGCACTAACCACTAGGCTACTCCTCCACTCATTCCACCAATAAGAGCCAACCTCATCAGTGATGTCACAATGGCTTGATTGCCCGATACTTGGCTCACTTCTGATATTGTGATGTCATAAGGGAAAGGGGGAAAGGGAAATGGGACGATATACCGCCTTTCTGAGGTTTTTGCAACTACATTCAAAACGGTTTACATATATTCAGGTACTTATATTGTACCAGGGGCAATGGAGGGTTAAGTGACTTGGCTCAGAGTCACAAGGAGCTGCAGTGGGAATCAAACTCGGTTCCCCAGGATCAAAGTCCACTGCACTAACCACTAGGAATTAGTCTTAACTGAGGCTTCTTGTGCCTATTAGCTGTGTTTGATACTGATACTATAGTAACTGTAAGATAACCCCTTAAATGCTAGTGTATGGAACTATAACATACATTTTATATGGTAAGAAAAAGTATTCCTTAAACTCAAAAATAAGGTCTTTGAGGTTACCTATTTAATTCTAAGTCTACCTTTCTCCAAATTTAAAAACAATTTCCCAGCAAATTCTTACCAATGAAGATTTCTCCTTCTCTGGGAAAGTTCTCACAGCACGTCTCCTGGATTCAACCAGTAACCCCAAACATCCACAGTGGGAATCAAACCCACATCCCTTGCATTTGGGGCACACAGCCCTAACTCCTACACCAATCACATTTCTGACATCCTTCAAGAACGTGTGGTACACAAGTGATGTCTGTGTGACATTATCCTTCATGAGAACCGTATACAAGTGACATCTGTATGATGTCATCCTTCAAGAGTGTATGATACAACAGTGGCAGTGACATCTCTGACATCATCCAAGAGAACCATATACCAGTGGCATCTGTATGACATCAAGAGAACTGTATACCAGTGGCATCTGTATGACATCATCCTTCAAGAGAACCATATACGTGACATCTGTATGACATCATCCTTCAAGAGAACCATATACCAGTGGCATCTGTATGACATCATCCTTCAAGAGTGTATGATACAACAGTGGCAGTGACATCTCTGACATCATCCAAGAGAACCATATACCAGTGACATCTCTATGACATCATCCTTCAAGAGAACCATATTTGTGACATCTGTATGACATCATCCTTCAAGAGAACCATATACCAGTGGCCTGTATGACATCATCCTTCAAGAGAATCATATACGTGACATCTGTATGACATCATCCTTCAAGAGAACCATATACATCTGTATGACATCATCCTTCAAGAGAACCATATACCAGTGGCATCTGTATGACATCATCCTTCAAGAGTGTATGATACAACAGTGGCAGTGACATCTCTGACATCATCCAAGAGAACCATATACCAGTGGCATCTGTATGACATCAAGAGAACTGTATACCAGTGGCATCTGTATGACATCATCCTTCAAGAGAACCATATACCAGTGGCATCTGTATGACATCATCCTTCCAGTGTACCGTACACCAGTGGCATTTGTTTGTCCTGCTATATTGGTAAAAACATAAAATGAACTTTGCAAGAGCTGTGAGTAAGGGCAATAACATATATAAATAGAAATAAAATGCTGCTATTAACTTGTAGCTAGAGTTTAAAGTGCAAGCAGGTGTGGAAGTTGTATAAATCATTCCAGCTTCATACTGTGTTAAGCAGAACCATAGAATGTCATGAACTAGTGGGTTGTCATAGAGGGAGAAGTGAAATATAAATGTAAATGGTCTTTACATGCAGGTCACTGAGGCTTTGCTAGTACACAGTGTGATTAAACTGTTAAATAGAAGTCTGAATCCAGGAGCTACTGTACATATATATAGAGAGAGGAAAACTCCTGCAGTCTTGCAATAAGAAAGGTTTGGTGAATCGCTAAAAACCATTCTCCATTTCCCGTGTCATTGAAAGGAAATCAGGGACGCAAACAAACTGGGCAACACAATAATAATGGGGGATTTCAATTACCCGCATATATAAGTACATAAGTACATAAGTAGTGCCATACTGGGAAAGACCAAAGGTCCATCTAGCCCAGCATCCTGTCACCGACAGTGGCCAATCCAGGTCAAGGGCACCTGGCACGCTCCCCAAACGTAAAAACATTCCAGACAAGTTGTACCTAAAAATGAGGAATTTTTCCAGTCCATTTAATAGCGGTCTATGGACTTGTCCTTTAGGAATCTATCTAACCCCTTTTTAAACTCCGTCAAGCTAACCGCCCGTACCACGTTCTCCGGCAATGAATTCCAGAGTCTAATTACACGTTGGGTGAAGAAAAATTTTCTCCGATTCGTTTTAAATTTACCACACTGTAGCTTCAACTCATGCCCTCTAGTCCTAGTATTTTTGGATAGCGTGAACAGTCGCTTCACATCCACCCGATCCATTCCACTCATTATTTTATACACTTCTATCATATCTCCCCTCAGCCGTCTCTTCTCCAAGCTGAAAAGCCCTAGCCTTCTCAGCCTCTCTTCATAGGAAAGTCGTCCCATCCCCACTATCATTTTCGTCGCCCTTCGCTGTACCTTTTCCAATTCTACTATATCTTTTTTGAGATACGGAGACCAGTACTGAACACAATACTCCAGGTGCGGTCGCACCATGGAGCGATACAACGGCATTATAACATCCGCACACCTGGACTCCATACCCTTCTTAATAACACCCAACATTCTATTCGCTTTCCTAGCCGCAGCAGCACACTGAGCAGAAGGTTTCAGCGTATCATCGACGACGACACCCAGATCCCTTTCTTGATCCGTAACTCCTAACGCGGAACCTTGCAAGACGTAGCTATAATTCGGGTTCCTCTTACCCACATGCATCACTTTGCACTTGTCAACATTGAACTTCATCTGCCACTTGCACGCCCATTCTCCCAGTCTCGCAAGGTCCTCCTGTAATCGTTCACATTCCTCCTGCGACTTGACGACCCTGAATAATTTTGTGTCATCGGCGAATTTAATTACCTCACTAGTTATTCCCATCTCTAGGTCATTTATAAATACATTAAAAAGCAACGGACCCAGCACAGACCCCTGCGGGACCCCACTAACTACCCTCCTCCACTGAGAATACTGGCCACGCAATCCTACTCTCTGCTTCCTATCTTTCAACCAGTTCTTAATCCATAATAATACCCTACCTCCGATTCCATGACTCTGCAATTTCTTCAGGAGTCTTTCGTGCGGCACTTTGTCAAACGCCTTCTGAAAATCCAGATATACAATATCAACCGGCTCCCCATTGTCCACATGTTTGCTTACCCCCTCAAAAAAATGCATTAGATTGGTGAGGCAAGACTTCCCTTCACTAAATCCGTGCTGACTTTGTCTCATCAGTCCATGTTTTTGTATATAGACTGTATATAGACTGGGTTAATGTAACATCTGTACACGCAAGGGACATAGGATTTCTTGATGAAATCAAGGACAGCTTCATGGAACAGCTAGTTCAGGAGCCGACAAGAGAAGGAAAAATACTAGACTTAGTCCTTAGTGGTGCTCATGATCTAGTGCAGGGGGTAACGATACGAGGGCCGCTTGATAACAGTGATCATAATATGATCGGTTTTGATATTGGCATTGAAGGAAGTGAAACTAGGAAATCAAGTACGCTAGCGTTTAACTATAGAAAAGGTGATTACGACAAAATGAGAAAAATGGTGAAAAAAAGACTGAAAGGAGCAGCTCGCAGAGTAAAAAACTTGCATCAGGCGTGGATGCTGTTTAAAAACACCATCCTGGAGGTTCAGGACAAATATATTCCACGTATTAGAAAAAAGGGAAAAAAGACTAAACGTCAGCCGGCGTGGCTAAACAGTAAGATAAAGGAAATCATTAGAGCCAAAAAACAATCCTTCAGAAAGTGGAGAAGAGAACCAACTGAAAGTAACAGGATAGATCATAAGGAATGCCAAGCCAAATGCAAAGCGGAGATAAGGAGGGCAAAAAAGAACTTTGAGAAGAAATTAGCGTTGGAAGCAAAAATACATAGTAAAATTTTTTTTAGATACATTAAAAGCAGGAAACCGGCCAAAGAGTCGGTTGGGCCGCTGGACGAAAATGGTGTTAAAGGGGCGATCAAGGAGGACAAAGCCGTAGCGGAGAAATTAAATGAATTCTTTGCTTCGGTCTTCACCGAGGAGGATTTGGGGGGGACACCGGTGCCGGAAAGAATATTTGAAGCGGGGGAGTCGGAGAAACTAAACAAATTCTCTGTAACCTTGGAGGATGTAATGGGTCAGTTCAGCAAGCTGAAGAGTAGTAAATCACCGGGACCTGATGGTATTCATCCCAGAGTATTAATAGAACTAAAAAATGAACTTGCGGAGCTACTGTTAGGAATATGCAATCTGTCCCTAAAATCGAGTGTAGTACCGGAAGACTGGAGGGTAACCAATGTTACTCCGATTTTTAAGAAGGGTTCCAGAGGAGATCCGGGAAATTATAGACCGGTGAGTCTGACGTCGGTGCCGGGCAAGATGGTGGAGGCTATTATTAAGAATAAAATTGCAGAGCATATACAAAAACATGGACTGATGAGACAAAGTCAGCACGGATTTAGTGAAGGGAAGTCTTGCCTCACCAATCTAATGCATTTTTTTGAGGGGGTAAGCAAACATGTGGACAATGGGGAGCTGGTTGATATTGTATATCTGGATTTTCAGAAGGCGTTTGACAAAGTGCCGCACGAAAGACTCCTGAAGAAATTGCAGAGTCATGGAATCGGAGGTAGGGTATTATTATGGATTAAGAACTGGTTGAAAGATAGGAAGCAGAGAGTAGGATTGCGTGGCCAGTATTCTCAGTGGAGGAGGGTAGTTAGTGGGGTCCCGCAGGGGTCTGTGCTGGGTCCGTTGCTTTTTAATGTATTTATAAATGACCTAGAGATGGGAATAACTAGTGAGGTAATTAAATTCGCCGATGACACAAAATTATTCAGGGTCGTCAAGTCGCAGGAGGAATGTGAACGATTACAGGAGGACCTTGCGAGACTGGGAGAATGGGCGTGCAAGTGGCAGATGAAGTTCAATGTTGACAAGTGCAAAGTGATGCATGTGGGTAAGAGGAACCCGAATTATAGCTACGTCTTGCAAGGTTCCGCGTTAGGAGTTACGGATCAAGAAAGGGATCTGGGTGTCGTCGTCAATGATACGCTGAAACCTTCTGCTCAGTGTGCTGCTGCGGCTAGGAAAGCGAATAGAATGTTGGGTGTTATTAGGAAGGGTATGGAGTCCAGGTGTGCGGATGTTATAATGCCGTTGTATCGCTCCATGGTGCGACCGCACCTGGAGTATTGTGTTCAGTACTGGTCTCCGTATCTCAAAAAAGATATAGTAGAATTGGAAAAGGTACAGCGAAGGGCGACGAAAATGATAGTGGGGATGGGACGACTTTCCTATGAAGAGAGGCTGAGAAGGCTAGGGCTTTTCAGCTTGGAGAAGAGACGGCTGAGGGGAGATATGATAGAAGTGTATAAAATAATGAGTGGAATGGATCGGGTGGATGTGAAGCGACTGTTCACGCTATCCAAAAATACTAGGACTAGAGGGCATGAGTTGAAGCTACAGTGTGGTAAATTTAAAATGAATCGGAGAAAATTTTTCTTCACCCAACGTGTAATTAGACTCTGGAATTCGTTGCCGGAGAACGTGGTACGGGCGGTTAGCTTGACGGAGTTTAAAAAGGGGTTAGATAGATTCCTAAAGGACAAGTCCATAGACCGCTATTAAATGGACTTGGAAAAATTCCGCATTTTTAGGTATAACTTGTCTGGAATGTTTTTACGTTTGGGGAGCGTGCCAGGTGCCCTTGACCTGGATTGGCCACTGTCGGTGACAGGATGCTGGGCTAGATGGACCTTTGGTCTTTCCCAGTATGGCACTACTTATGTACTTATGTACTTATGTACTTATGGGCTCTGCTTACAACAAAAATGTAACTAGTTGTTGAGGTTTTTGGTGAAAATATTCAATGTAGGCTGAATGCCAACTGATACACATGGCTTTACTTTTCTGCATTTCTATGTGAAAGTTCTTTCTAAAATTAAAATAATGAAATACAGAAATGGATAAGTCTTAAGAAATAATACAGGAAACACACAGTAATCAGAAAAAAAAAAATCCACAAGGGAGAGACCGGGAGCTATGTGGGTGCCTAGTGGTAAGGAAAGCCGGAGATTACTATCGGTGTACATAAAGCTTAAAAATATATAGGCAGGAAAACACACTTATCTTGGTATTAAAGATTCTGAAGTCTTGTTGTGGTTTGAACATCCTGCATTTTCAATTCTCTTTAATAATCGCACTGTTCTAATGCCGGTATATGCCCAGTCCCGACAGGAGCCTGTTTCGCACTTCAATGCTTTGTCAAGGGACACCTTTCCATATACTTTAATAGCATCCGGTTCTCTGGGTTCTCTGCCGTTGCTGGATGCAGGATGTTCAAACCACAACAAGACTTCAGAATCTTTAATACCAAGATAAGTGTGTTTTCCTGCCTATATATTTTTAAGCTTTATGTACACCGATAGTGCTTAAAAAATAACAAAAAGTTTTTTTTCACTTGGACATTAATATTAGGAAGCACTAAGACTTTAAGGGCACTTATTAAGCAAGTATTTGCACTATCGGAGGTTGGAGGTTGTCTATGATTAAAAAACGTCACATAAGCGTTTGCTTTGATATAGCACACTGCTATGGTGCTTTAGTGACTGTATGAGACACTTCCATTTAATTATATAATGATACATACAGCAGGGTGTGCTCCTACCATTTTCTAGTTGTGTATGTTTCAATAAAATTAGGTTGGAGCGTTGCCATTTTCCCAATTTTTGATCATTTCTAGGATAAGCAGCATAAAATCTGTTTTACTCTTTTGGGATCTTGCCAGGTACTTGTGACCTGGATTGACCACTGTTGGAAATAGGATACTGGGCTTGATGGAGCTTCAATCTGTCATGGCAGACGGAATGCGGAAAGCAGGGTATGCATGGCAGGGGGGCGCCAGAGACTGGCATGCTTACCCTTGCTTATCCCCCTCCCGTGTACTACTACCTTGCCACCAGCCCTGGTGGTGTAGTAGTCTCTGTGGCTGCTGGGGCAAGAAAGAATCCCACTCTTCCTGCCCGCTGCTGCTACTTTGTCTCTGATGCTCTCCACTTTTCTGTGCTGCAGACTACTCCGCCGTATTTTTAAAATGGCTGCCAAGGCTTCAAAGTCTCGGCAGCCATTTTGGGAAAACATGGTGGCGGCGCCTGCAGCACAGAAGAGAAAAGCGGAGAGCGCCGGAGATGGAGTAGCAGCACCATGCAGGAAAGAGTGGGATTCTTTCCCACAACCGCAGAGGCCATTACACTACCAGGCGGGCGACAAGGTAGGACTCTAGTACTCTGGAGGGGGATGGTGGTTTTACTTTTGGGGGGCAGGTTTTGGCACAGTATAAGTCATCACAAGGACAAAATATAAGAAAACCAATGCACTGGCCTAGGGGCTTAAAGCCCATTGAGTTATGTTTAATCAAATGAGAGATCTGCATGAAAAAAATATTTATTTTTACTATTTTGACTTATGAAAACCACTTGTCCCTGAAACCTGCTCAAAACAGAATAATCCATTTGCACAAAAGATCCAGTGTGTTTTTACTAGCAAAAAAGGTGCCAGTACTCAAATGCTAGGCCACCCTTCAGGGGTGAGGTGATCACTGATGGAACCATCCCACAATAGCCAGGCCCCTTGCAACCAGTCACAGAATCTATGACAAGGCAGAATTGGTATGTAGAGTCTGAGCTCTTTCAATTAAAACTTGGGGTCCATGGGTCAATTTTAGCAGACAGTGCCGGTACTCAGTACCCCCAAGTACTCCCTCAAAAAAAGCCCTGAAAAGATCTGAGGTGAAGATGTGATTCCATGTGCCCCAATGAAAGAAGAGTTTAATTTTACTTCCAATCTTTATAACACCAGGCTTCCCAGGGCAGATTACAACAGTTAAGAGTAACCCATCAGGAAATAGGATGTCCTCACTGAAAATTGTCCATGTATTACTGTATTATATAGAACAGTGTAGAAAAAGGAGCACAAAATATAGCCTTTATTCGTGCTGTTTCCACCAGCTACAATAATTTTTTTAAAGCAGTTTTAGTGATATTCAATTTTATTTCATGATATTTATATCTAAATAAGGGAAGCTTTCAAATAAATTAAAAAGCTGTCGAGTAAAAAAAAACATTTGGGGAGAAAAATTCAAGATGGCCGCTACACCGGGTGGACATGAAAACGCTCCATGAAAGCTGTGCCGAACAACTTTTATTTTTCCTGTTTTACAATGCCCCATAAGCGCAAGGGTGTTTTGCGGGTAGTGCCTCCACCTACCTCAACTCCCGTATCGGGTCAAACTTCATTGGAGCGTTTTTTCCCCGGTACCTCCAGAACACGGGGAGAGGATCCCGTTGTGGGGAAATCCGGAGAAGCGGTAGCCCCACTGGGAGAGGAAATCTCCCTATCACCGCCATCGCCCTCACAGATTCCACCTAGTCCGATGTCGAAGGTGCCCCTGGCGGGAAACCCCGACGACTCGGAAGTCGGGCCGAAAGGAGTTTCAAGTGGGGACCCAGGAGCACAACTGTCGACTCGAGGAGCCATGGGGAATTCAAACCCTATGGCACAAACTTCGGAGGTGACTCTACAAACATTGAAGGTGATTTTGGACCAAATCACCACAACAACTCAGCAGACTGCAGGTGATGTACTAACTTTAAATACTAAGTTTGTGGAACTAAAACAGACTGTAGACTCTGTCAAAGAAGACATAACTATACAAGTAAAATCGTTACAGAAAGAGGTTGAAGTATTGAATGCCTTTAAAAATACAACGGTGAAAGATTCAACAAATATGAGGCAAAAAATTGAACAAATTGAAAATTTTAATCGGCGCCTTAATCTCCGACTCTTAAATTTCCCACTGCTAGCGGGGATAACCCTACTTGATACCTTTAAGAAATACCTAACAGAAATTCTTCATTTCTCTCCTGAGGGTATACCCCCGCTAAACAAAATATATTATATTCCTAAGAACAGAGAAGGAATGCAAGGTCCTGAAGAAGGTAACTTGAACTTACAAAATATTTCTGATATATTGGAACAATCTACAGAAATTATAACCAACAGAGTCACAGTGATTATATCCCTGGTATTTGAGCAAGATTACAACGCCATTTTAAAGTTTTACTTCAGAAATATGAATGCTCATTTTCATGGTTCCAAAATATGGATTTACCCAGATATCACCAAAGCTACACAACAAAAAAGGAAATTATTTCTGACGTTAAAACAAAAGACTATAGATATAGGAGCTTCCTTTTTCCTTGCTTACCCATGCAAATGTGTGGTGAAATTGGGACAAACTAAATACATCTTTTTTACACCGGAACAACTGAAATTGTTTGTAGAGACGAAACAAGTGAAATGAAAATAACTGGAGGATATGTAGCCTGAATTCCTATATTTTTATTTTGTAAATTGCTTATATAATCTTCTCTAATTCTTTTTTTTTCTCCCCCTTTTGCTTTTTGCCTTTAATTGAGGTCTAAGAAAGGTTATAATTTTCATAATTCCACATTTTATAATTTTCTTAATTATTCCATTTCTGTTAAATATTCTTAATGAAAATTACGATAATGTGAAATTTTCTGGGATAATATGATATTGATTTCTACCTGAATTTCTGTACAAGGTTTATCCTTGAATGTATAAAAATTTAAAATTATAAATAAAGAAATAAAAAAAAAAAAAAAAAAAAAAAAAAAAACATTTGTTCTTCACCTTTTAAGACACAGGGCTGAAAAAGGGGTGAGGGGAGGGAGAAGAGAGAGAGGAGATGCTGGACCCGGGGGAGGGGGGTGCCAGAGACCCAAGTACCGGCCCTGCAATCTGTCTCAGAATGGGAACAACTTATGCTCTTATCCCACATAGCAGGAAAAAATCTGCGATTTGTCAAATAAGTGAAGGTTATTCTCAGTTGTCTAAACCTGAGGGGATAGGGGAAAGGAGGTTACCAAGGCAATCAGTAGAAACGAGTCTTTCTCTTTTTATTCACTGCTTCGAATGTCAGCCCACATTACTAGTCGCTGAGAGCTGCTAATACATGAAGGCTTTTTGGCCTACGCCTATTAACAGTTGTCCATGTCATCAGTGACCCCAGTGCAGGAAGCATGAAGGTATCCCTCGTGGCATGTGGCGTAGAGAAGCGAAACATTCTCTACAAAGAAAAAGAAACACTTCTCTACCCTAGAGGTTCAGAGCAAAGCTAAGGGAAGCTTACATTACAGTTGCTGCTGCCATGTGTGTGTGTTTTATACTGCCAGGAAAGCACGACTGGTTAGAGGAATAGATGAGAAGAATACTGGAGGTCCATATCCAAAAATGTACTGAAAAGGAAATTCAGCTGATAAATATACATGCAGCAAGAATTTAAATTGGCATTAAAAATGATAAAATTTAAAACATAATGATATGAAACAGTCACAGCAGAACCTGACATCAAGGGAAATAAAGGAGCAATAACATAGCTACCTACATTCATGCAAGTAGCAGAGGGTCTTTTTACTCCTGGCCTAAGTGGAGGAGTGGCCTAGTGGTTAGTGTGGTGGACTTTGGTCCTGGGGAACTGGGTTCGATTCCCACTACAGCTCCTTGTGACTCTGGGCAAGTCACTTAACCCTCCATTGATCCAGGTACAAAATAAGTACCTGAATATATGTTACCCGCTTTGAATGTAGTTGCAAAAACCTCAGAAAGGCGGTATATCAAGTCCCATTTCCCTTTCCCCCTTTCCCTTATGACATCACAATATCAGAAGTCAGCCAAGTATCGGGCAATCAAGCCATTGTGACATCACTGATGAGGTTGGCTCTTATTGGTGGAATGAGTGGAGGAGTAGCCTAGTGGTTAGTGCAGTGGACTTTGATCCTGGGGAACTGAGTTCGATTCCCACTGCAGCTCCTTGTGACTCTGGGCAAGTCACTTAACCCTCCATTGTCCCAGGTACAAATAAGTACCTGTACATAATATGTAAGCCGCATTGAACCTGCTATGAGTAGGAAAGTGCAGGGTACAAATGTAACAAAAAAAATTATTGCTGTATGTACAACCTACCTGAGGTATTTCTACCTGATTTTCTTGTAAGCAAATTCTGAAGAAAGTTGAAATTGTGCATTCTTGACCTCCTGTGACCTGAACACGTGTTGTTTAAATTTTTGAAAGAGGCACTTTTCTTGGTATTAGACATTCGGTTGCTCTAATTATTACATCAAAGGAATGGAGTTGGATACTGTAAGGGGGGTCTTTTACATAGGAATAAAATGGGCCCTGCTACAGATAACTCGAGCTAAGCTTTAGAAAAAGACCCCCTAAGTAATTTTTCTGTTTTTCTTTATCTTATACTATTGTGGTTTCTCTGATGTTTTCCAACAAAATATTTCTTATGGTTATTTATGTTAAAGAAAGAGGTTATTCGCAAAAAAAACAACACAAACTACAGTTAGATATATCACATAAACAGCAAAATCTAGCTCTGCTTTCGAACAAATTTATTTCAAACCCCAAACAACCTCACCATTATAAATAAATAAGATGGACCATCATAATAAGAAAAAATAGCCATTCAGCATTTCCTTCCACAAAAGATACAATCATCGTATGTATAATATTTTTATTGATCAACCAGCAACAATAAAACAGTAATAAATACAATTCAGTCCATTGTTCATATTTTAAACAAATAAAATCTGTCATCACTCACCTACCTTCATGTCCTTAAAAAATAAGGTCTTTGTTCTAAGCCCTTATGATACCCAGTACCACCCTCCTCCTCCCAACTGAGATCCCCCCCTTTTTATTTATCTGTTAAAGGTTAAAAATTCAATCTATTGTGCAAACTCCAAAACTTAGGAGCCTTTTACAATTAAGCATGGTCATTCTGTGGAAAGAGGTTACTGCATTACCGTGTTAAGGGGTTTTGCAGTAGTTTTCTTGTTTCTGTGTGATGAGGAGGGGAATTTTTGAAAGTACAAAGTCAGAATTGGGACCTTCTGCTCATAACGTCCAAAAGAAGTCCATTTCGCAGCCATTTTCGAACAGGAAAAATGTCGGGATTTCCTGTTCAAAAATAAGTGAGAAGGACATTCTTGCGCTGAAAACGTCCGAAATATGAATGCCAAAAAAGCAGGTACAAAACCATCTGTCTGGCATCATTTGTACAAAAATGGCTACACAGACGCTGGTCAGTGCAGTGGACTTTAAACAAAGGAACCTGGTAAAAATCCCACCTTAATTCCATTATATGTTATTGTGAGCCCTTCAGGAACAGATGGGACACCACTACATTAGCCATCACACTTGCAGGGGTCTTATAACTTCAAGTACAGCAGGTATTTCTGTGTTCAGGAGGGCTCAAATATTTCGACAGAAATAAGAGTTAAAGTGGGGGTTACAGCTGAGGCCCCTTGTTCAAAGTCCCCTGCTCTGACCACTGGCCATAACACCTGAAGAAGCTGTCATAGAGAACATGGTATCTTAATGGGGTGGGAGGGGATCGGTAACTGCTGGGAGATGCCTTCATCCCTCCAGTGGTCAGCTTGGATGTGAATGAAACACATCTTTTTTTATGCCTTGGATGTTTCTTCCCATTCTATTATCGCTGAAAGATGTCTTAATTTTGGGCCCACCCTAGTCCCACCTGAAACATGCCTCCAAGACACCCACTTGTTATTTGGATGACCTGCAATGTAAAACGTCCAAATTCTGCCTTTCGAAAATCATGATTTGATTGTTTTCAGAAGACTTTGGCCATTTGCTTTGAAAATGAACGCCATACCTTGTGTTACCAAATTTCTCAGAATCTTTGTCAGAGGGTGAGGCATGGGAGGAAAGAGCACTTTGTGGTTTCCTAACTAGGAGTGCCAAATGTTTCCACTTTACCTGGGAGCAGGTGCCACACATTAATCTGAACGCTAATGTGTGAGCTGCAAAAGAAATACTGAGGCCGTCCCTTTTTGATGCAGCTTTAGTTTTGGGCTCGTGGCATGGTAAAATGGTCCGTTATAGAGCATTAACCTAAAACTTAATGCACTTAAGTAGAAAGCCCTTTAAGTTAACACCACATCCACTCACATCAATTCATGTTTCATGATTACTGTGTCAGGGATGTAATAAACTTTGCAGATAACATTCAGCCTGAATTTTTAAGCCACTTACAGCCACAGGCTGAATCAACCCTGGATATTAAATGCTGGCTCATATCTGTCACCGGCATTGAATCTCTGGGTAAGACCTGGCATGCTGTAGCTGCCGGAACTTATGTAGGCCCTAACAAGATTTGTATTTATTTACATTTTCTGTAGCAGGTTTGCAGATTAAAACTGGAAATAAGGAAAAGAAGACCATAAAAAAAGGATGAAACCCGTTGTCTCCAATCCCCCCTCTCCTTACTACCCACCCCATGTAGGTCCCACTGGGCCTACCTCTCTGATGCCTGCTGGTCTAGTGGAGAGAGGAAACGAGTGGAACCCATTCAGTCCTGCCCATCACAGCTCCCACTCAATGGCTGCTGCAATTTCTAGCTGCAGTCTTGCGATACTTTGGAGGAGCAGAGGACTTGAGGCTACTTCCCAGAAGTAATCTGGGCACCGGCCAATGGTGCCTGGAAAGTTAACAGGGCAAAGAGAGGACTGCTTTTTATAGGGTCCTATCTATCCTGTTATCTCTGCTCACACTGCCTCTGGATATCGGCAGCACCTCCCTGATTCTGCCCTGGAAGTGCCCCTGTCCTGCTCGGCTTCAGTATGGTCAGTTAGTGTTGATAGCCAGCGGCCCTGCACAATGAAGTGCAGCTGAATTATTGGTGCATAGCTTGTGGAGCACAATTAGTCTCCTGCCTGCTTAAATTGCTTTAATATTGACCCCTTAATCTTTGTCTATCTTTTCAAGTCTTTATCTCTGGAAAGAATAAAAATGGCATCAGTGTTTAAGGAAAACATATAGGTCACATTACTACAATTCATCCAATCATATCAAAAATTGAAGTACTGTAGCTCATTCAATTTCTCTATTTAACCCCTGGGGTATTAATGATTGAAGCAAAAAAAAAAATCCAATATTGTTCCCTATATGTCAAACATATTTCCTGATCTCAGATTTGAGGTGGTCAATGAATCACGATTGTAGACCATCAAACTGTATGGAAACTGAAGATAACGACTCACTATTGGAACAAGTATTAGAGGGGAAGAGTGACCTAATGGTTAAGGCAGTGGGGCTGGGATTCTGGTGACCTGGGTTCAATTCCCACTGCAGCTCCTTGTGATCCTGGGAAAGTCACTTAACCCTCCACTGCCCCAGGTACAAATTTAGATTGTGAGCCCTCTAGGGACAGAGAAAGTAGCCCCATATAGGCCCAAATTCTATAAATGGCGCCTTAAATATCAGCACCAAAAGACCCACACACTTAGTGAGCTTCCAACAATTACACCTAAAGTTAGGCATAGTTTATAGAATAAGCTCAGGCGCCGATCTTGCAACTAAAATTTAGACCTAAAGACCTGCACCTAACTTAGGTGGAGATCGAGTGTCTTCCACAACAGTGCGCACAGGGCTTTGGAAGTAGCCACGCCCCCTTTTCAGCTGCTGCATGCATTAGAATTTACATGCACCATGTTATAGAATACGCCTAGAAAGCTGTGCACGTAAATTCTAATTAAAGCAATAATCGGTGCCATTTATAGAATTTGGGGGATAATATGTACAGCACTGACTATGTCCCTTGTAGCAACAATAAAGACTCTACAAATTGTACTTCATCGTTCAATTAAACAAAGTTTAATCATCTGCTTGGTATGTTCTATGTAAATCAACTTGCATAGCTAACGTTCCTGAGCTCTGCTTAAAGGGGCTGCCCTCAAGCCTTCCACAATCACAAACCCTCCTTTTGAAGATCCTTCTATGTTTGTCCCCCTCCCAAAGTCCCAGCAATTTAAGGCCCTCTCAAGCTGAAGATCCCCCTCCTGAACACTCCCTCCTCCCAAGTCATATCCCAAGTCAGAAAATATCCCCCAATATGAAGTGCTCCCACTCACCTGTACTCCCCTTGGACCTACCTTATTTCCCTGGGGTCTAATAGGGTCCAGGTAGGAGCAATTCCCAGTCACTCTCACTCTTTCTGGTGTCACTGGGGTTCAGATAGCCCCCTGGTGGGGGCCTATGGGTTGGTCTATATGAGGGTTCTTCAAGCTGAGGGTGTATGAATTGGGAGGGGCTTCTGGGTGGAGAGTCTTCATCTTGGGTGGATCTTGAATTGAGGGGGTTTCAGGGCAGGACTAGCATATGGGAAACCTTTAGAAGGGGAGTTTGTGATTAGGGGCTCAGGGGGCAGCCCTTTTAAACAGTGCCTGGGAGCATCAGGCTGCAGCATTTGGGGTCCAGTGCTTCTAGGATGCTAGAATAATGCTTCTTGCAAGGTGGTCCACAAACAGCATTATTCATATACCATGGAAGTCGATAAGCAATACTGAACTACAGCCAGTTGCTGAGTCTCTTGGTAAGTTACGCAGTGGTAAAAGTCCGACTTTTTAAAGCCTTGATAACTCTTCCCTGCTGCCCTCTATGATTATAGTGAACCCTCCTATACATTGATGGAGTTCCTTTCTGGTTTTCTCTGTCTGCCTGTTCTGCCCATCAGAGCGATATAGAACGTTATGCAAATAAATAAATAAATAAATAAATAAATAAAATAAACTCCATCAATGTATAGGAAAGCAGGGTAGTTATTTCTGAAAGACAGATACAGCTAAAGGAAAAGGGAAATCAAACACGCATAAAAGAATGGCAGGGTTAAGTGGGTAACACTGGTAGTTTGAATCGGACTGTTTCCCCAAAAGCTAAACGGAAGAGCCAGGTTTTCAGCTCAGTTTTAAAGTCCTTGAAAGAGGAATTGCTATGGAAAGAAAGAGGGGGAGATTGTTCCAGGTGTGAGGAGCAAGGGAAAAAATGCTCTGTGACATGTCGATCCCTCTTTCTGTAAAGAAGTTTGTCGTGACATGTAACCGTAGTCAAATTTATTACCAAAAGATCAGATCAACTAGCTACCACTTTATATTGAAAGACTGTAGATTGCAGTATAATAGTTTTTATTCCTGCCAAATATGCAATAGTCTAATAGTTATCAGTATTTGTTCAAGAAAATAAGATTTGCCAGAAAAAGCTGTTGAACTGAAGCAAAGCTTTTAACAGTGAGGGTATCCCTGGGAAATTGTACGGACTGCCTGTAAACGTGCATGTTGGGCTATACATACTACTACTACTACTATTTAACATTTCTAAAGCGCTACTAGGGTTACACAGCGCTGTACAATTTAACATAGAGGGACAGTCCCTGCTCAAAGAGCTTACAATCTAAATGACAAGTGAACAGTCAGTCCGAAAGGGCAGTCAAATTGGGGCAGTCTGGATTTCCTGAACGGTAAGAGTTAGGTGCCGAACGCAGCATTGAAGAGGTGGGCGTTAAGCAAGGACTTGAAGATGGGCAGGGAGGGGGCTTGGCGTAAGGGCTCAGGAAGGTTGTTCCAAGCATAGGGTGAGGCGAGGCAGAATGGACGGAGCCTGGAGTTGGCGGTGGTGGAGAAGGGTAATGAGAGGAGGGATTTGTCCTGTGAACGGAGGTTACGGGCGGGAACGTAAGGGGAGATGAGGGTAGAGACAAATACATATACATATACACAAAGCATATACATATACAAATACATATACACAAAGCACCTGATTTAGCTGTTCTGCTCCTGGGAAGCTGATTTTAAGCTGGATGTGTGTATACGTATAGTCCAACTTTATTGACAAAGATATAAATACCCCGATGCAAGTGATTAGGTGCCTAAACATGTTGGGCTGATCTAAAGCAAAAAGTCCAGATACTTATATAATTAAAGACTAACTTTTTATACCTTTATTTCTAATAGAAACTGACTTTCCTGCTGCTTTTATTTTTACCTGCATACTGTACTGCAGTTCAACATTGCCACTTCTTTTTCATCTGTCTGTTGTTAGAAAAGAAATATGTTCAGAAGGAAACATCAACCTGCACTTTGCCTTTTTCTAAACTGTAATCTTCTTTAGCTTCTGTACATTCTCATTGGCATATTTTGCAGTTTCATGCTATTTTTTTTCTATTCCTCAAATTGTTGCATATACAAAGGGGAAAACATTTTACATAACAAAAGCTGCTTTGCAAGATTCAGATTTCTGTGACCTTATTATCATGGGACACTTTGCTTGAGGAAATTGCACGATATATGTTAACATGCTCTGTGAACCAGATTGGTCTCATCTTGTTGTGGAGCGAGTTTTTTTTTTATTCTAATTTTCACACTACATGTCATTCAGAACATGTGATGTGCATTTTCATTTGTCCCTGCAAAAGGAAGACCAGGCTTTATTTAATTGAATATTGATGTAGAATTTCCACACAGTCCTTATCCTTTCTGATGGAGAGTCATTATCTTCAGTTTTTGACATAGTTTTGATCTACAGCTGTGAATCATTGACCAGTTCAAATTTGATTGGCAAGGAGGAGATCAGGAAGCATGTTTCACATACATGGATTTTTTAAAAATTTCAGTCCTTAATATCCCAGGGGGTAAATAAAGAAATTTTGCTATGGTAAAAAAGTGATTGAATGAATTGTAGTCATGCGATCTGTATGTTTATTTTAAATGCTCACATTATTTTGATTCTTTTCAGAAATGGAGGCTTGAAAAGATGGACTTTAAAATTTAATTTTACTACATTCCTGATGCAGTAACCACATATTCTTCTCTGATGTGAACTGAAGAGGTTTTAAATGAAGATTCGAAGTTTGCACAATAAATTAAAGTTTTCAACGTTTAAAAGGTAAGTAAAAATGTTTTTGAACTATTTCGAAGCAACGTACATGGTGGTCTAATATAAACTATTGTCGGACCAAAGAGTCATAGAACATAATGACAGACAAAGACCATATGGACTATTCAGGCTTCATCTCATGTTGTTGTTCTCCCTCATGTTGATAACTTCTCCCCTCCCCCCAATGCTATTTTGGCAGAGGTCCCATTTTGTGCAATGAGAGTTACTAATATTGCTGCTTCTAGACGTCATGCTTTGCACGTGGCTCAGAATGCTGCAGCCTGGATGGTAATGGGAGTTTTTAAGGGTTTACACATCTTACGCCTGTCTTACAAGAACTGCAATGGCTCCCAGTAGAATATCCTGTGCAGTACCAGATTTTATCTTTGACTCCTCAAGTGTGGTATGCAGTAGTTCCTTGATATTTCTCTCAGGCATTAGTGATAGACAGTTGTGATCTGAGGCAGCAATGCAGCTACCTACTGATAGGGTGATAACAACAAGAGACACTGAAAGTTGTGCTGCAGATTTTTCAATAGCAGGTCCGTTTTGTGAAATGCTTTACCAGGGATGCTGAAGTTATGCCGCAGTTCTATTCAGTTAAAAAAAGCTGTTGAAGACCCATTTTTCTGTTAAAGTGTTTCTCTGAGTTTTGCTTTTATTTTTTTTATCAGCGGTTAAAGTAAGCAGGAGAAGGCAGGATGATGTCTCTGAACTGGTGTTTGTTTTCTATTAATGTATAGCTATGATTTTATTATGTATGTTGATTGTAATCCACGTAGGTGATGGGCGACTAGAAATGTGTAAAATAAATTCTGGGTTAATAGTAAAATAACCTGCCTTAGTGCCCTGGATTGGCCGCTGTCGTGGACAGGATGCTGGGCTCGATGGACCCTTGGTCTTTTCCCAGTGTGGGCTCTAGAAATGTTAAGTAGTAGTAGTAGTAGTAGTAGTACTTATGTACTTAGTGTTAGCTTGTTGATAAATCCCCCCCACCCCCCGCCCATGCTATTTTGGCACCAGTCCCATTTTATACAATGACAGTTACCAATATAAGTACATAAGCATTGCCATACTGGGACAGACTGAAGGTCCATCAAGTCCAGCATCCTGTTTCCAACAGTGGCCAATCCAGATTACAAGTACCTGGCAAGATCCCAAAACAGTACAATACATTTTATGCTGCTTATCCTAGAAATAAACAGTGGATTTTCCCCAAGTCCATCTTAATGGCTTATGTACTTTTAGGAAGCCATCCAAACCTTTTTTAAACCTTGCTAAGCTAACTGCTTTTACTACATTCTCTGGCAATGAATTTCAGAGTTTAATTACACATTGAGTGAAGAAATATTTTCTCTGATTCGATTTAAATTTACTACTTAGCAGCTTCATTGTGTGCCCCCTAGTCCTCATATTTTTGGAAAGAGTAAACAAATGATTCACGTCTAGACCTCTATCATATCTCCCCTCAGCCATCTTTTCTCCGAGTTGAAGAGACCTAGCCACTTTAGCCTTTCCTCATAGGGAAGTCGTCCTATCCCCTTTATCATTTTCGTCAGGTTAGCAGTAAAATAATGTCTTAGAAGGTGATAACATCCCCCTTCCCCTTATTTCATAGGGTGCCTATGTGAAATGTTAAGGCATCAATAAATATACACACTTGGAACTGTTCCCAGTAACAAATGCACTCTCTTCTCTGAATACGGTCAAAATGTGGGGTGTACTCTGTGTGCACATCCTCCCAGACCGTGTTCACAGAACGTGTGAAAGACGACATGCTCGTGTCTGCAAACATTCTCCTCTCATGTATACCTCCCATGCACACTTAATTACCCACAGAAAAAGCTTTGTAGAATTACCCTATCATGTGCTTGGTTTAGGATGAATCATCCATCGAGTACAACGTTCTTTTGACCGTCTTTCAGTTATTGGTGAACAATCCAAATGAGAAGGACTAAAGGGTTTTATATCTGATCAGGAGGGGGAACTTGCTGCTAAAGATGTGTCTGTTGCCCTGGAAACATTACCCATTATAATGACAGTTTTTGCCGGCTTTCTTGTTGACAAAGCATCCTCCTGCCATAGTCTGTGTGATAGACATTTCTGACAGAATGTAATAATGCATAAGGAGGAGAAAACCAGGGAGTGAAGGTCATTTCTGCCTAATAATAGCTACTTTATCATCGCTGTCAATAGCGACGCATGTTGATGGAATATCGTATGCAAACTCTGGTACGACTGTTCCCTTTGTACAGAAGACATTCCTTCCTGGAAGAAGCTTTCATTTACCTGTGGGTTATTCAGTCTTGAGATATTTCATGCACCTGTCAAGAATTGTCTAAATGTTTAATTTTTGTGGGCTAACTTTCCCAAATATTTTTCCCATGTACAGCCCTGATGCAAAAATAAGTGGCAGAAAGTGATAAGTGAAGGTAATTTCAGGTTCCTGCAGTTTGAACAACAGCTCTTCCTTTCTATGTCTGTATCACTCGGAGCCACTTATTATGAAGAGATTTAAGTCTTGAAAGAATTTGAAAACTAAAACATACTAAGAGTAAACGATTGCTATCGGAAACCTAACTCAGTACGAGCAAAATGCTAAAACGTAATGATGTGAACTTCAGGGAGAAAATCCTTCTGAGCGTTTTTGCACCCTACTGGGTAGCAGGAGGGATTCCCATCATACCCCATCCTGGTCACTGCAGGCAGCTCTAAGGTTACCAGGAGTGATTCCCCTCCTTCCACTTTACTGCTCCCTGTAGACGCTTCTAAGGTTAAGAAGAGGGATTTCCATCACACCTCCATCTAGGTCCTTGCAGGCAATTCTTAGGTAAGAAGGAAGGACTCCCCTTCATTCATACATGTTGCTGTGACAGGGTTACCCCACTTATGGCTCAACATCACTGGTTCCTTATTCCATATCAGATTCTACACAAGGTCTTAGCATTGTGTTTCAAGGTTCTTCATTCACAAATCCCATCTTACTTATCCTCTCTAATCTCACCATACACCCCCTCCCAGCCTTTGCTTTCCTCTTCTGAACAGTTTCTCTCTGTTCCTCCTGTTCGTGTCTCAAATCTACCCATCTTTTGACTTTCTTTTACCTTGCTTCAGCATTGTGGAACTCGCTCCTTGTCTCTCTCGGAACAGAATAGTCTTATCCCAGGTTTAAGGCCCCCTTGAAGATGTACCTCTTCAGCCAGACCTTTGGTGAAAGCTCCTGGTTATCTATCTATATTTTGTAGTTTATTTTCTGCTGTGTGGCTGTTGCCCCTGGACAGGAATACCAGGAGCTGGATCTTGGAAACAGGAAACACTAACACAAAAGCAGTTGTGTTCTAGACTGGAATTTGAGTAGTTGGAGTCTTGGAAGAAGGTGGCTTCATTTATAAAATTGTTCACCCTTCTGATAAAATCATTTACAATGGTTTAGAAAATAAATTAAACAGTAAAGATTAAAAGGTGTCAGTTCCAAAATCCTTCAGATTGCCCAGAAGTGGGCTGTTCTCATCCAACAGGGAAGTAATCCAGCATACGGTTTTTCCTTTGAGGAACAGAGAAATGAATCCACCTGGGCATCTTCTGTCAACCTCCAGGACTTGTGACAGAAACCACTGGAAATGCTTCATAAGGAGCTTCTCTAATGCAGAGCTGCCAAGTTATCAAGTTCCTGGACAATCATGGTTTTGAACTTATACCCCAAAGCATTGAAATCTATGATTCAGGTCCCATAGTGCATCATGATAGGCTTGTCAGAAAACCAGGACTGACCTTATATCCCACTCTTGGAACTAGGTAACTTGGCAGCTCTGCTAAGCTGCTTTAGATAACGTTGTGTGGTTGCTCTGTTTGCAGAGATGCCAAGTTACCAAGTTCCAGGCTGGAGATTTTAGGACCGTCCTGGATTTTTCACCAACCCATCCTGGTGCATTATGGGAGTTACAGCACTGATTTCAATGGGCATGATCAAGCACTACAAATCCCACACTGCTCTGGGACATAAGTGCAAAGCCAGGACTGGTCAAAAATTCAACAGCCTAAAACTGAGTAAAATGGTATCTCTGGTACTTGTCCACTTAAAAAAGATTTTTTTATTTGTTTCATTTGTATCCCACATTTTCCCACCTATTTGCAGGCTCAATGTGGCTTAAATGGATCCATAATGGCATTCGCCAGTTCCAGTATGAACAAATACATGTGATGTCATGGTAGAATAAAGTTCAATATGTGACAGATGATTTTATGTCCATTATGAAGTACTTTAAAGGTAATTCATAGAAATAAAACACACAAATAACATGATACCTTTTTAAATTTGTTTTATTTTATTTCTATGTATTACCTTTAAGCTGCTGCAAACACCCAAATATATGAGTCCAACTCTTTATTTAGGTGATTTAATTCAATAAAACAGGTAGAAGTGAATAGATTTTTCACCTTTTTAGAAAGTACAAAGACTAGAGAACAGTCAAGGAAGTTACAAGGTAATACTTTTAAAACAAATAGGAGGAAATATATTTTTTTTTCACTCAAAGACTAGTTAAGCTCTGGTACTCGTTGCCAGAGGATATGTTAATGGCGGTTAGCGTATCTGGGTTTAAAAAAAAGTTTGGACAAGTTCCTGGAGGAAAGGTCCATAGTCTGTTACTGAGACAGACATGGGGGAAGCCACTGCTTGCCCTGTAACCTGGATTGGCCACTGCTGGAAACAGGATACTGGGCTAGATGGACCATTGGTCTGACCCAGTATGGCTTTCTTATGTTCTTAAATGACGAGGTAGATATAACAGGCATCTCAGAGACCTGGTGGAAGGAGAACAATCAATGGGACCCTGTGTTAACAAGGTACAAATTATATTGCAACTGATCGAGTTGAACAAATTGGAGGGGGTTGTGCTATATGTTAAAAATGGAATCGAGTCAAACAAAATAAATATTCTACATGAAACAGAAAACAGCGTAGAATCCTTATGGATAGAAGGGAAGGAGTATGCAGTCATCATGCTCTTTTTGCAAAAGATAGAAAACACGCAGATGGCAGAGGGCTACGGAAGAAGGGAAAGAAAGTACAGTTGTACTAGGTTGCACTAGTAGTAGTAGCAGCACTAGCAGTAGTGCTCCAACCAAAATTAAGCATGTGTTATCAAATAGAGAAGTTGAAAGAGGGTTGGAGACTCAGCCTATCAATAATAGGGAAAGAGGACTAGAACAGCAGTAGCCAAAGGACTAGAACAGCAGTAGCCAAAGCTAATGCAGTCTCCCTTTTATAGACACCCAATCCCTGTTAGACAAGATCTTGAAATCAGATGATAGTGACATCCAAGAATTAGAAAAGGAAAGTTCTGGAGATATTTCATTTATGAACATCAGCATTACCATAGTGGGATAGACAGAAGGTCTATGAAGCCTAGTATCTTTTTCCAGCGGTGGCCAATCCAGGTCACAAGTACCTGGCAAGATCCTATAATAGTAACACAGATGTTGTGCTGCTTATCTTAGAAATAAGCAGTGGATTTTCCCAAGTCCATCTTAATAATGACTTATGGACTTTTCTTTTGGGAACGTGTCCAAAGCTATTTTTTAAACCCTGCTAGGCTAATTGTTTTAAACAAATTTTCTGGCAATGAATGCCAGAGTTAATTATGTGTTGTGTGAAGAAATATTTTTTTCTGAGTTTGTTTTAAATTTACCACTTAGCAGCTTCATTATATGCCTCCTAGTCCTAATATTTTTCGAAAGAGTAAACAAAGCAATTCATGTCTACTCATTCCACTCCACTCGGTATTTTATAGACGTCTATCATTTGTCCTTTCAGCCATCTCTTCTTCAAGCTGAAGGGCCTTAACCTCTTAAGCCTTTCCTCATAGTGAAATCATCCCATCCCCTTTATTCTTTTTGTCACCCTTCCCTTTACCTTTTCTAATTCTGCTATATCTTTTTTGAGATGCAGGGACTAGAATTGGAAACAGTATTTGAGGTGCAGTCGCACCATTGATAGAAAGGCATTACAATTTTCTCTGATAGAAGCCATAGTTTAATTATTGTTGATAGTTCTAGTAAGCCTCTGATTTCTGATCTGCTGTTAACCACTGCCATAGCAGCTTCAAAGGATCTTGCAGGAGCAGCTAAGCATACAGGGAAGGATTGAAGGGAAAAAACGCATGCTGGGTGGCAGTTTTGCGCTCTGAAAGATCAATACTTTCAGGGTATATGTACTGTAAAAAGCATTTCAGCCAGTGAAAAATAATTGGACATCTTTCAAGCAATTCCACGAAGTACTACTTAGAATAGCAACCTAGGGCTGCATTGCTTTCAGAGGAGTTGGAACGCAGAGGAATGAACTATTAGTAGCAGCAAAGCACAGGAGAAAAGGGAAGTGTCTGGCAGCAGTCACTCTGTTAACCCGGTTCACATCCCCTGACACCAGTGGTGACAACACAGGCCCTACCTTTGACGCAAAGGTAGACTGCAATGAAGCAAATAGGATAGTACTTTTCTGCAGGGTCCCATACCAAGGACAGGCTGGACCCAAAGTGCTGACATGGTGCATAGATGAAACAATTGCTTTAGAGGACCAGGTTGTGCAGAATGTGGGGTTTCAGTTGTTCCATCTGTTATCTGTCAATTGTGAAGTGTTCAGTAGGATGACATTTAGAAGACAGGTGAACCTCACTTTCTTTGTACTTGGTGTCATCCCAGGTAAAGACACATCTGGATAAGGGTCTCCTTTGACAAGTGACATGTGGACCAGTCAGAATGCCACACAACTGTACTTATCTCTCGCAACACACTGGTGGCAGCTGAGTGAGGCAGGGACAAGTACTAGATCTAGTGAGGAAACGTCAACAGGGTATCAGTGGGCTACACTGAACACAAAATCTGTACCTTGCAAGCAATTCTGGGGACAACTGTAATGAAAATACTAATACAAATGTACCGACCAGGAAATGGATCTAGGTACTAAGCAGCGGTAATCCCACTGCGGGCTAACCGTGTGGCAACCCGGAACTATCGCTGGCCCAGTGCGGGTGGTGATGCTAGTTCCATCCTCAGCACTCGGCATTTCCAGCACTAGGGAAATTAGGTCCCTATTTTTTACCGCAGCAGTTACCTGGGGGTGATCGCTGCCCAGTTACAACCGGGTTAGCGTGGGAGCCCTTACTGCCACCTCAGTGAGTGACAGCAAGTGCTGCCCCCACATGGCCACACAGTAAGAGCAATATTACCGCATGGCCGTTTCTTTTTTCAGTTTTTGAATCTGCTGCGGTAAAAGGGGTCTCAGCGTGTGCCCTTCTCTGCACCTTTTCTAATTCCACTATATCTTTTTTGAGATGCGGTGAACAGAATTGAACACAATATTTGAGGTGTGATCGCACCATGGAGCGATACAAAGGCATTATAATATCCTCACTTTTGTTTTCCATTCCTTTCCTAATACCTATCATTCTATTTGCTTTATTAGCAGTCGCAGCACACTGATCAGAAGGTTTCAATGTATCAACGACACCTAGATTCCTTTCTTGGTCGGTGACTCCTAACGTGGAACCTTGCATTATGTAACTACTAGTAAAAAAGGCCCGTTTCTTTAGGCAAGGAAACGGGCCTTAGGCAGGCAATTCCCCTCCCCCCCCCCGTACTATGGCCCCCTCGAACCCCCCCTTCCGCGAACCTGTCGTTCCCCCCCCGTGCCAGCGAAAACTGCCGCCACCGCCGCCGCCGTTGTTGTGCTACCTGTGCTTACAGCTGAATTGTTGTTCTTCCCTTCCCGTAGGTTCTTCAATCATCTTGTCTGGAAGTTCCTCAGCGTGCATCTGACATCAGACGCACGCATGCGTCTGACGTCAGACGCACAGAGTTAAACTTTCTGAGAAGATGATTGCGGAACCCACCCGAAGGTAGTGCACAACAGCGGCGGGAGGGGGGGGTGCGGTTTTCGGCGTTCCGGGGGGGGGGGATCGACAGGTTTTCGGGAGGGGGTGGGTTTCGAGGGGGCCGTAGCGCGGGGGAGGGTGACAGCTGATTCCGAGGCAGTAGGAGGAGTAGGGAAACACGCTGCACGCATTTCCCTACTCCTCCCCATGCCTTGGAATCAGCTGTGTTGACGTCAGTGACGTCCGTGCGTGTCTGCCTTGCAGACCACTTGCAGCCAGGGAGCCACGGTCCCAAGCATAGAACGTTGGAGGTGAGAATTATTATATAGGATAATTTGGGTTCCTCTTTCCCACATGCATTTCTTTGCAGTTGCTCACATTAAACGTCATCTGCCATTTAGACGCCCAGTCTCCCAGTCTTGTAAGGTCAGCTTGTAATTTTTCACAATCCTCCCACGATTTAACGACTTTGAATAACTTTGTGTCATCAGCAAATTTAATTACCTCACTAGTTACTCCCATCTCTAGGTCATTTATAAATATGTTAAAAAGCAGCAGTCCAAGCACAGACCTCTGGGGAACCCCACTATCTACCCTTCTCCATTGAGAATACTGACCATTTAACCCTACTCTCTTCTTAAGCCACAATAGAACACTACCTCCTATCCCATGACTCTCCAATTTCCTCTGGAAAACGGGTTACATCAGAGACATGATTGTACAGTGCAACAAGGGCACATTGAATAACACAGGTCTAAGATAATCAGAGAGGTTTATAGGTCTGTTAGTATTCTGTACAGGCACATGGGTGTCCCTCTATAGAACAGATTGTTACCGCACGTCCTCAGGGCGTCCTGGAGGCGCCCAGTTCTGGAATTGTTCTGTATATCTATATTTAATTTTGCCACTTTCCTGTGTAGCTCTGAAGGTATGTATTTTTTTTTAAACTGTGGCTGGCACAACCACCAGGTTTAAATATTAACTTCAAGAGAGCAATGGAACAAAGTAAAATGGAAATGGTACAAAATTAAAACAGATTTTCATTAGCGTTCCTTTCCTTTCTCCAAATTTTAGTTTTATAATTTATTTGTTAACTGTTTTGATCTTGAATGAAGTATATCAAGCCTTAAATAAACATAAACGTTTCAAGCTTGGTCCCTTATCATAGCATTATGATTTAAAAATTGCTGTTTCTATAACTTATCTACCTTCTCCTTACTATCCTGGCCAGCCTGCTAGGAATATGCTGCTCTATCCATGAGTTTCTGATACTGAAAGTGCATCAGTAACATTGCACGGGATCTGAACCCACCTGGATGGCCCAGGCTAGTAGTTGGTGTACTGAGGAGAAGCAGGAAAATAAATGTATTTAGAAAAATCTTCCTGCACAGCAGGCATAACATGAAGTCACCGGAGGCAGCTTGAAACGTCTTTGTTGTACCTGGATTCTTCTATTTTTATTTCTCCTCTGTGATACTGACTGGTATATGTGATGAATTTTCTGTGCACTTAGAAATAGCATCAAAATGGATCAAATTCAATGGTGATCTACGAATCCCATGATCCTAAAGCCCTGGGATCGTGGACAAGGAAAGGCCCGAAGCCCTGATAAATAGAGCCACACAGCAGGTTAAAGGTGAACACAAAAATAATTTATTAATGTGTTGGGGGAATGGAGAAAACCCTGTTCGCTTCACAGGTAGGAAGAAAATAAACACAACACCTGTTCTTTAAACCCATGAAGTCTCCTCCTAAAGGCCTGATTCAGTAGGGCCACGGCATGCACCTCTGACTCTCAAAACAGTATTCAGCTTGTCTTGCATCCAGAACCTAGAGATAAAGTTCTGTGTCTTGCTAGATACCAGTCACCGGCCAGCCGCTGGTCAGGTTTTTATACACAGCTCTGCAAGGCTCCGAGATGCTTGGCCAACCTGGTTGTAGCATCTGTAACTGTCTGGGAGTCACACATAGGTGGAGGAGGCATAGGCACTAGGGCTGTAATTGTTCCCTCTGGACCTCCTCAAAATAGCTGTGCCTTGAGATTTTATACTCCCTGGACCATGCCCTCCCAGCTCTGCCCATCCCATGTTACTTCCTCCCTGGGCAGAAATGTGAGATTTTACAGTGGTTCTGCCACTGTAAGGGAGTGTCATTAAGGGGAAGCAATAGTGTCCAATAGATAACCAACCCCAAATGTCCATTAACACAAGAGGGTGCATGTGGCAGCTGCCTGTACCAGAGACAAAACCTTGATATCCCACACCCCAAGCACCTGCTACAGTTTCCTTCTTTACTGGCTTCCATATGACATTGAAATTGTGGAGTTCCAATGGAACTTCTGAGACCACAGGGCCTCATATGGTTCCAACTTCAGAAGGAAGCCAGCAGAAGAGGTAACCACAACAAGTAAGCAGTGGTCACTCGCAGAAGAGGAGACCACAACAAGTAAGCACTGGTCACTCACCAAAGAGACCACAAGTAAGCAGTGGTCACCTGCTGAAGAGAAGACCACAAAAACTCAGGTGCATCAAAAAACACCTCTCACAATACCTTACCTAGCACCTTGCATCTAAATCACCTACCTTCAGCCTATTATCGACTGTATTTAAGATCATGTAATGACTACATCATAACAACACTCTGTAAGCCACATTGAGCCTGCAAAAATGTGGGATAATGTGGGGTACAAATGCAATAAATAAATAAGTAAGCAGTGGTCACCTGCTGAAGAGGAAACCACAAGTAAGCAGTGGTCACTCGCCAAAGAGACCACAAGTAAGCAGCAGTCACTCACCAAAGAGACCACAAGTAAGCAGTGGTCACCCGTCAAAGAGGAGACCACAAGTAAGCAGTGGTCACCTGCCAAAGATGAGACCATTCATATGGTGCTTTTTATTTAATAGGTACAACACATGCTTTTATGGGCCTTCCCAAGCTTTGCTGCCCTGTAAGAAAATTACCATCTAAGGGGTAATAATACCAAACATTTTCACTATATAACACGTCACACACATGTATGTGTCTGTGTGATATGTGTACCAGCAAGAGCAGGCATACTTTGATGTGGACTGTGGCGTTCTCTGTGTGGTGAAGTTCTGATAAAATATGACATGTTTACACTTCCTTCGGGGATTATTAGAGAGACCTATTTACGTTAGTTTTTATAAAATAGTTGTGTTTTTGCAAATTTTTTAGGCACCAAAATAACATCTCCAGTCCCAAAAAGAACTTGATTCAGCATGTAGGAAGTAATTTTTATAATAATATCGGGGTAGGTATTCAAAAGGGTTTAAGTGGACAGCAGAAGCTAAACCCTGATTAGTGGGTTGGGAGGAGATGCTCAGTGACCTATCAGCCAAATATCCTCTGACTGCCGCAGCACTGTCCAGTTACTGCCAAGGTAATTCACAGGTGGAGTCAGGGCAGACCCGGAAGATATGCAGGCTCTGGTGATATTCAGGCTTGGTGTCTACTGGACAGACACAACTGCAGAAAAAGCAGTCTTGGCTTTGGCTGGTCCAAGAAAGCACAAAGGCAGATGGTCTGCAAACTCCAAGATGGAAAACAAAAAGAGCAGATCGTTTGAAGGTAAAACGTAATTTATTTTTAACAGTATAGCAATACTTATATAAATACAAACAGCTGTTTGTATTTATATAAGTATTACGTTTTACCTTCAAATGACCTGCTCTTTTTGGCTTTGGCTGGTTACATGTGCAGGGTCCGCATATCGCATGGCTCCATCAAGGTCCTGGATATTCAATGCCGGTGCCTGGACATGGTCTGACATCGACTGTTGGAGTCTAATTCAGTCCATGGCTGTCAGCAGCTTTAAAATCTCTTATGGCCACAGGCTAAATTTTGCACAGATTGTGTTTAATAATAATATACACACATAAATGCTAATCCTACCCCCACCCCCCAACCGCCTATGATTATGTCACATAAAAATTGGCATTATGTTTTCCTAGAGCCTGTTTTTATGTGAATGCATGCTCAAGTTGTTTCTAAAATGACCCTCTTAATGCTCATTTAAAATCTGGATGACTGCATCTATTGGGGTGCCTGTGCTGTAAGGAAACGTTTCCTCATGATGGCTCATTGTGGTTTAAATTCAGATGTGCTGGCTATGCATCAGTCTCCTAGGATGGCAGCTGTCAAATATAAGTAAATTATTCCTTTGTCTGCTTCCAAAAAATCATATTACAAAAACTGCCCCCCTCATAATAAGGGCCAGGTTATAATTTAAACTTGTCAGAAAGAATAAAAGTTACTTTAAAGCTTTCACTGCACCTCCCTCAGTGGCATTAGCTGGTTCTTTCCTGTATCCTCAGGAACATTTTTACTATTATATCTGAAATGCATTTAAAATAATTTCACATTTGGTTGCAGGTCTCCTCTTTTCCCTCATGACCCTTTGAAGGATTGCAGGAAAGAGCTTGCATCAGCATTTATAGTCAGGGTCATACATCACTGCAACACGTCTATAGAAGCAGATTCCAGAGAAAGTGAGACAGAAAATGGAACAACATCTGGGAACTTTAAGGTTCTACACAGACCAGCAACACAGCTATTTCAACAAAAGAAAGGAATGCAAAGCTTTGTTTATGGACTAAAACAGACTAGACACTAATATTTTTTGACAATTGGATAGAAACAACCCTATTTCAAACCCACTGTTTCAGAGATGAAATAAAAGATTATTTAAATACAAACACAGAATTACTAAATCTTCCCCATATATGGTTCTCTAAAACAGAGGCCAAGAGAAAAGCTGTTCTACAATGCGGACCCTGAAAGAGAGACACAACCCAGAAAAAGATTAATCACTTTGTATTAGGATAAAGCTGTACAGCTGATCCAAATCTCAAAGCATGTAATCTCACTCCTTAATTTCAAATGGCACCCACAGCATTTTCCATTTCACTATAAAGGAGTTACTTAGTGGAAGCGATACCTAATCCTGTTCACAGCCATTATGAGGTTCTGTTGAAGGTTGTTGCCATCTTTAGAAACGCCCACAGCTTTTCAGCGGGAGGCAGCAGCCTTTGTGCCTGTGAAAGGGGTCTCTCAAAGGCGTCTTTCTTTCTCCCACAATGTGTAAAATACCTGAGACAGCACGAGCGGCCTCCGACACACCATTTTTAATCTGTGCCATTCTTAGACTCTGTCTCACATGTGCTTCCCTCTTCAGCACTGCCATGAATACAATGAAAATGAGAGAAAATGTACTTTGTCTTCTGACATTCGTTTAAAAATTTTGGTAATTAGTGTTTCTGGGAATGGGTGCCGGATTGATGCTGCATTTAAAAACATTACGCTGGCTTCCAGTTTGGATTCAAATTGCTGTTAAAAGATTTAGTGGCTGACTTTTAGGACCTGCATGGCTCTGACCCACTGTACCTGAACATAGTAACATAGTAACATAGTAGATGACGGCAGAAAAAGACCTGCACAGTCCATCTAGTCTGCCCACGATAAACTCATGTGTATACCTTACCTTGATTTGTACCTGAAGGAGTAGCTACACCCACGCAAACTCTGCGTGGACATTGCAGCCGGAAAAAGATCCTTTCCTCACTGTTCTATTATCAAGAAAATGCAAGCACAATGTTTCCCACGTTCTGCTATCCATCTTCATGGGAAAAGCTGCCACAAGCTTATGACTATCTGGACTTTTGCAGACAATTAAAGGCCTGACTGCTTCAAACAGCCTTTGATCTGTAATTCCAGGTATCCTTGTCCACTACAGACCTTATTCTGAACAGCAGTTTTAAGGTCCGCAGCAGGTGCCAATCGCACAAATGTTTTCTTTAAAATATATTTCTTTGCACAAATAGATAAAAACACCATAAGTACATAAGTAGTGCCATACTGGGAAAAACCAAATGTCCATCAAGCCCAGCATCCTGTTTCCAACAGTGGCCAATCCAGGTCACAAATACCTGGCAAGATCCCAAAAAAGTAAAAAACATTTTATACTGCTTATCCCAGAAATAGTGGATTTTCCCCAAGTCCATTTAATAATGGTCTATGGAGTTTTCCTTTAGGAAGCCATCCAAACCTTTTTTAAACTCCGCTAAGCTATCCGCCTTTACCACATTCTCTGGCAATGAATTCCAGAGTTTAATTACACATTGAGTGAAGAAACATTTTCTCCAATTTATTTTAAATGTACTACATTGTAGCTTCATCACATGCCCCCTAGTCCTAGTATTTTTGGAAAGTGTAAACAGACGCTTCACATCTACCCATTCCACTCCACTCATTATTTTATAGACCTCTCTCCCCTCAGCCACTTTTTCTCCAAGCTGAAGAGCCCTAGCCTTTCCTCATAGGGAAGTCGTCCCATCCCCTTTATCATTTTCGTCGCCCTTCTCTGCACCTTTTCTAATTCCACTATATGTTTTTTGAGATGCGGCGACCAGAATTGAACATAATATTTGAGGTGCGGTCGCACCACAGAGCAATACAAAAGCATTATAACATCCTCATTTTTGTTTTCCATTCCTTTCCTAATAATACCTAACATTCTATTTGCTTTCTTAGCCGCAGCAACACACTGAGCAGAAGGTTTCCTCTGGAGTCTTTCATGAGGTACTTTGTCAAACGCCTTCTGAAAATCCAGATACACAATATCAACCGGCTCACCTTTAACCACATGTTTGTTCACCCCTTCAAAGAAATGTTTTATGGTTTAATGGGAAGAAAAAGCTCCTGTCTGCCTAAATCACACCAAGTGGGCCTTCCGCCAAAATTCAGAGGCACAATGAATCAGGCAGGGCACCTGAATATTGTCTCACACAGGCATAAGTACCAGCTCCTCCTGACTCTTATCCGTAGCAACCCAGCAGTGCCCAGATTGTACCTGAGCTGTTAGATGATATTCACTGGCACTACCTGCTCAAGTGGAACAACCTTGAGGACGGTACAAGGAAGAAGCAGAGGTCACGACCTATCATGTTGAAACTTTTTGATAAGCAAACAAACCTAAAAATGTGAGAATTGTCAAGCAGGGTCCGTCTAGTAAATTGGTTGCAACCTCTTAAATACCCTTAAGCTCTTTAGCCTTCTTAATAAGCTACTGTTGACCGAACATTTAACATCAATAACTGTAGTCATTCCCTCTGCTAATCAATTAGCCACTTACTTGGAACAAAAGTAAGTAAAATTACGGGTGTGAGGGGGTGTACTGCAACTTAAGGCCTCTAGCGTTCAATCACACATCAAGCAGCCTAGTCTGGATGCTGGTATTGCAGCTGACGGACTGTGATCCTCCTTTCTGCTACCCACTCAAGAGACTGTCAAATCCTTTCTCAAAAAGCATTCTTCCTTACATTGCCTTCTGTATGCTTGTCAGTTATTTATTAAAAACTGTATCAACAGGATTCATTGACCTTCTCCAAACTCATATCTCATTTATGCTGACCCAGGATGCTTTTCCTCAGCAGAAAGGTTCCATAATACTTACCCCGATCCCTAAGAGCACATCAACTTTATTGGGAGATGTTATTAATTACAGACCTGCCACTTCTATGCCATTGTTGTCTAAGATAATGGAGGGAATAGTTGATACTCAACTTATGAATCACCTTTCCTCTTTCTCCAACTTGCAAAAATCCCAGTAAGGCATTAGGCTTTGTTATTGTACCAAGAGAGTCATGAACACCTTAGTATCTGATTCTAGGAAAGCAATTAGTCTAGTCTTTGTTTTTAGTGATGCAGTTTGATATGTCAAGTGCCTTTGACCTCATTGATCATGAGTTGTTTTTAGGTTTGTTGGACCAATTTGAACTCTGTGGAAAGGTTCACTAATGGGTCCGCAGCTTCCTAAAATGTAGATCATATCAGTTGAAGTTGTCAGGTTCTCTCCCACCATCCTGGTCTCCTGACTGTGGGGTGCAACAGGGCTTGTCGCTACCTCCAATCCTATTCAATGTTATGATGGCTCCGTTAGGTGAAAGACTAGAGGCAGTGGGGTTCTGCACTTTCATTTATGCGGACAATGTCACAATCTATATCCCTTTCAAGACTGGTCTTCCAGAAATTGTCCCCAAGATTAGGCTTTGTATTGATTTGTTGGAATCCTGGGTTTCTGAATTTAAATGTAAGTTCAATAGAGATAAGACTAAATTTCTTATGGTAACCAAACCCTTCAACCGTACCATACATAATAATTTTACCATTGACAACTGCGTCCTACCCCCTAGACACTACGCTTAGGGTACTGGGTGTATTGACAGTCTCCTTACATTTGAGCCTCATGTTTCCTCAGTAGTGAAAAAATCGTTTAGATCTCTTTGGAAGCTGAGGAGAATCAGATCATATTTTTCGCCTGACATCGCAAGTTTAGATGGTTTTAACTCAGTTCAATTACTGCAATTCCATCTATGCTGGATGTAAGGAGGGTGTCCTAAAATGGCTGCAAATGGCCCAAAATACAGCAGCTAGGCTGCCCATTAAAGCCAGTATTATTTTTAATTTATGTGTTTTTGTTTTTCAAATATTATATGGCATGACACAGGATTACATGCAGCCCTTAATAACTATTCCCCTATACAATATAACTTCTTGTTCTAGGGACTACCTTAGACTTCATCTTCCAGATTGCAAGAGAGTGTGCTATAAGTCGGTTCACTTCATAGACTTTAGATACCAAGATGTTAAGTGGTGGAACTCACTGCCACTGGCCCTTCACTAAATCCATGTTGGCTTTGTCTCATTAATCCATGCTTTTGAATATGCTCTGTAATTTTGTTCTTAATAATAGTCTCTACCATTTTGCACAGCACTGACGTCAGGCTCACCAGTCTATAATTTCCCGGATCTCCTTTGGAACCTTTTTAAAAAGTGTCAACCTGATTACTTGGTATTTTGCAAAAGACTGAAAACTTTCCTCTTTGAGAGGTTTCTACCCATTGATGGAGTGTGTTAGATACCATTTTGCCCGGCACCGACGTCAGGCTCACCAGTCTATAATTTCCCGGATCTCCTTTGGAACCTTTTTAAAAAGTGTCAACCTGATTACTTGGTATTTTGCAAAAGACTGAAAGCTTTCTTCTTTGAGAGGTTTCTACCCATTGATGGAGTGTGTTAGATACCATTTTGCCCGGCACCGACGTCAGGCTCACCAGTCTATAATTTCCCGGATCTCCTTTGGAACCTTTTAAAAAAGTGTCAACCTGATTACTTGGTATTTTGCAAAAGACTGAAAACTTTCCTCTTTGAGAGGTTTCTACCCATTGATGGAGTGTGTTAGATTGCAACTGGCCATCAATGATTTATTATTTATTTCTTATTTGTATCTTCTTTGTGCTATTCTGCTCTTACTTGATATTTTGTTTATGGTATTGTAAACCTTACCTGTCATTTTATTTATTGTAAGCCACATTGAAGTTGAGTGTGTTCCGGATAATGTAGGGTATAAATGTCAAAATAAAATAAATAAAATATTTATTTTTTGAGCCACAACAACTAAAGACCTTCATAGAGTTCGCAAAGATCTCCAGGGGGATTTAGATCTTGTTATGGCTATGAAGAAATAGTTGGAGTTTAGTTCAGTTACGGCCTTTTCTGTATTTTATTTCCTTTTATTTCTTCCCAATGATTTTCAGTCCACTCTCCTGTTTTATTTGTGGTCTAAGGAAGAATTATTGTTTCTTAGTGAGGTTTCCCTTTTTTTTTATTTGTTCTTCTGAGTTTCTTGGGAATACTTGTAAATGATTGTATTATAATGAATGAATAAATAAATAAATAAGAAATTTCCCAGCAACAGCACCTCCCCTTTCATTCCAAGCTTATGGATATTTTCAATCAGATCCTTGTGCAGCTTCTCCATTTGTGCCGGAGGTCTGTAGATAACACTGTGTAGATACATGTTCCATCTTCTCTTTCCAGAATGATCCCTATAGCTTCTTCCTTTCCCCAGTTCCCTGCATTTCAGCCGCTCTGATAACAGCGCTATTCCTCCACCTCTTCGTCCCTCCCTCTCCTTCCTAAAAAGACTGTAGCTCATATAGTTGCATCCCATTCATGAGAATTGTTGAACCATGTCTCTGAGGAAGACTTGGATATTGATGCTATTACAAACATCAAGGCTTGCACATCTTGAACCTTTTTACTTGGACTACAAGCACTTCTGCTCATTGCTTTCCATGTGCTAAGTGAATTTAGAAGGTTTTCTGTATTAAGATTACCTTCCCCACTGCTGTCACGTTTTTCCTAGGGGTGATTTTTTGAATTCCTGTGCTTCCTTTTGTCAACCCACCCTCAAGTTTAAATTTCTATAAATTGTCTGAATTTGTCCAAAGGATCCTTTATCCCGTCACAGAAAGATGTAGTTCATCAATACAGTATAGCCTGTTTTTCCATGTACTACCCCATCCTCCTATGTATCTAAAACCTTCTTTTTTGCAGCAGGCTTCGAGCCATTTATCAAACTCCTCTGTTTTACGTAGTCTTTCCTCTCCCTATCCATATGTAGGAATAACTTCATCAAAGGCTGCAGTCCAAACCAAAGATTTGAGTCCCTCACCAGGCTTTTGGAACGTTCTCTGTGCTCCAAACATGCTATTCTTGGCCAGATCATTTGTCCTCAGGTGGATTACGATATCAGTATTGGGATCCTTACTCTTTTCTCAGATCATCTATGCTGGATGTAAGGAGGGTGTCCTAAAATAGCTGCAAATGGCCCAAAATACAGCAGCAGTATTTGGTTAGCAGAGCCTCTTATAAAGCAGTTGGGAATTTTACACATCCTAACTTGGATGTATGAATTCCCCTGTCTGTGTTTTATGTCAAATCTGCTTCTTAATATTATACATGTGGAGTCGGGAAGATCACTTACAGTATCACTCGGGTAAATAATATGCAGAACTTTAAACAGATAATTTATGCATGGCTGAAAACCGCCCTGTTTTTATTGTCATTAGGTGTACTGCTTTGTGAATCTTTCATGTTAATTCTTGCAAAATCATGCTGTGCTGATTAATAGTTGTCAGTTGTGACATTATGGTAGGTGTGGACTGGATATGCATGCTTATTAATTTGTAAGTTAACCTTACTGCCTTGACATATGTTGATGTAAAGGGATTCAGGAAATCCAGACGTATATGTTTGCTGGCCAGCTGATGACAAATGGGCTTTAATTTGGGATTTTAACATGTGAACTTGAAATCTATTTTGCTGATCGTTTGGTGTATATTATTAGTTATAATGCAACATATCTGTTTCCTAACCTTGATGCTTGGTTCATAGTGTGGTCTATTTACTGAACTGTGCTAACTGTCTAATCTGCTAATTCTCACATTGATCAGCAAATGCAGAAAACAGCATTTTAGGTTGTGAATTGGGCAGGGGCTGCATGCTACAGTTAACATAGAGGTCCTTAGAATAACTGTTACTGTTCTGCATTCAATGCCTCCTTGAGAGAGAGAGCTAACCAAATTGTTTGGTATCTCCTACGCAGCTTAATACATGGTAGCAACATTTTTTTCTTTACTAACTGCATGGTAGCCCTCCAAGAAATGCCCCCAACAGTTAATGGGAAAGTTTGGAAAGTACTGCCCAGAATCTGCAAAATGTCAATGTAATGCATCTCTTATATTCTGCTACTACTACTACTATTTAACATTTCTAAAGCGCTACTAGGGTTACGCAGCGCTGTACAGTTTAACATAGAAGGACATTCCCTGCTCAAAGAGCTTACAATCTAAAGGACAAGTGTACAGTCAATCAAGAAGGGGCAGTCAAATTGGGGCAGTCTAGAGTTCCTGAAAGGTATAAAGGTTAGGTGTCGAAGGCAACATTGAAGAGGTGGGCTTTGAGCAAGGATTTGAAGATGGGTAGGGAGGGGGCTTGGCGTAAGGGCTCAGGAAGTTTATTCCAGGCATAGGGTGAGGCGAGGCAGAATGGGTGGAGCCTGGAGTTGGCGGTGGTGGAGAAGGGTACTGAGAGAAGGGATTTGTCCTGTGAGCGAAGGTTTCGGGAACATAAGGGGAGATGAGGGTAGAGAGGTAGTGAGGGGCTGCAGACTGAGTGCATTTGTAGGTAAGAAGGAGAAGCTTGAACTGTATGCGGTATCTGATCAGAAGCCAGTGGAGTGACCTGAGGAGAGGGGGGGTGATATGAGTATATCGGTTCAGGCGGAATATAAGACGTGCAGCAGAGTTCTGAACTGATTGAAGGGGGGATAGATAGTTAAGTGGGAGGCCAGTTAGGAGTAGGCTCAGTGGTGTGCTGGAGCAGGCTCTCACAGGCTCTCGAGAGCCGTTTGTTAAGTTTTTAAGAATTTTGGGAGCCGGTTCTCCATGGCTACTTTAACAATTGGATCCCAAAATGTGGGCTTGGGCCCCTCCTGAATTCTCTTTTACTTTGCTGGTGAGAGAGAGCCCCCTGTTCACAATTTACCAGCACACCCCTGACTGTAGGTTGCAGTAGTCAAGGCGAGAGGTAATGCGACCTCCCAATATCAATGGTTCAAAGTGGATAACAAATAATTAAGAAACATTTTCAGATTTTTCCAAAAAGAAGAATAAGAGGTAGAAGCTCATAAGTCATAAGGCAAGGACAGTCAAAATTGAACAGCTTGATAACAGATAGATAGAATTTTCTAAATTTTTCTTGTGTCGAATTTAAAAAATGATAGAAAGATTAAAAGGTATAGATCTCTGTCTTTTGATAGCCTAAGATTAGAAGGGAATGAAAAGAAGCCAAATAAGTATTCTAGAGTGGATCCATCAAACAACTTAAATGCAATACAGGCCAATTTGAAAAGAATACAAGTCTATACAGGGAGCCAATGAAGACTTATCAATGCAGGAGTGACTCTATCAAACTTCTCTAAATGAAATATGAGTTTGGCAGCAGTGTTCTGAAGAATTTGAAGCTTAGCACAAAACCTAACTGTAAGAGATGAATAAGGACTGTTACAATAATCAAATGAGGTAGAATAAAAGCCTGTAGCAGAACGGAAAAAATAATTTTCATCAAAAAGGGGATGAATGTTACGAAGTTGACGAAGTTTGAAAAAGACTTTCTGGAGAACATGATTAACTTGAGGTTCAAAAAGTGTAGTATCCAAAATAAACCTCAAAACTTTATAGGAGTTTAGTAAATAGAATTTGATGTGTATAAATAGGTTAATAATTGTATTTACTGTTCTATGTCTTCAGTACTGATTGTTATCAGCTCATTTATAAATGGTTTAAATAAACTTCAGCAAAATAGAAAGAAGAAATGTCCACGTGTTCTCAAGTTTGGAACATAATGGTAAAACTTTAATCGTGGCAGCTATGCTATTTGTTTTCTTATGCTTTCAACGCTAGCATCATGACTGTTCTGGTTGTCTGGGTCTTGCCATATCTGAGATCCAGAAAACCGCAACAATCAGCTCTGCTATTTGCTGAATGTGCTTTTCAACTTGAAATCTCCTAGTGGCAAAACAATTTCCTGGACCATAATGGTACCCTAAAGAGGACTTGCACCGGGGTCCCCTTCCTTTTCACACTTGCTTGCAGCGGGGTCCCCTTCCTTTTCACACTTGCTTGCAGCGGGGTCCCCTTCCTTTTCATACTTGCTTGCAGCGGGGTCCCCTTTCTTCTCACACTTGCTTGCAGCGGGGTCCCCTTTCTTCTCACACTTGCTTGCAGCGGGGTCCCCTTTCTTCTCACACTTGCTTGCAGTGGGGTCCCCTTTCTTCTCACACTTGCTTGCAGCAGCGTTCCCTTCCTTTTCACACTTGCTTGCACCGGGGTCCCCTTCCTTTTCACACTTGCTTGCTCAGAAATAGAGATGCAGTTAAAAGGGCAGTATGTTTCCCCCCATCCAGAGTCTGCTCTTCTTCCTACACCCTGTGATAGCCCAGTTCTTCCCTGTTAATTGGCCCACTGATTCCTTCTGTATAAAGAACTAAGAAGGAAAAGCTGCATTTCCTATCACAGGAAATTATCTATTCTAATCCATCTGATCATCTCAGTCACATATTTGGAAATTGAATAGTGTCTATAGGTGGAGGACAATTTCAATCATTTTACTGGGAGAAATGGTTCCTCTCCCTCTCCAGGTAAAAGTACTGTCTCACTTATATCTGCGGAGAAAGAAGACCGCAGAAGCGGAAGACTGTGGTCCACTATGTATCAGAGTCCAAACACCAACAAGGCACTTCAAATGACAACAGGACGACAGAGCTACAGTAGAAACTTTATTCTGATAATGCTCGACACAGCACTGTGTTTCGGCCAAGTGCCTGGCTCAGGGGCCTTAAATATGAGTATATATGGACTTAGGAGTTTTAAGCACTTGCTGTCTTGAAAAGGACACTTTGTGCAGAAGAGTGGACAAGGAAGAACACAAATGTAGGTGATTGCTGTGAAACAGGATACACGATGCCATGTCAGGCATTATCAGAATAAAGTTTCTTTCTATTGTAGCTCCGTCGTCCTGTTGTCATTTGAAAACTATTATAAAGAACAAAATTACAGAGCAAATTCAAAAGCATGGATTAATAAGTCAAAGCCAACATGGATTTAGTGAAGGGAAATCTTGTCTCACCAATCTATTACACGTGGATAAAGGCGATCCGGTTGATATTGTGTATCTGGATTTTCAAAAAGCATTTGACAAAGTACCTCATGAAAGGCTCCAGAAGAAATTGGAGAGTAATGGGATAGGAGGTAGTGTTGTATTGTGGATTAAAAACCGGTTGAAGGATAGAAAACAGAAAGTAGGGTTAAATGGTCAGTATTCTTAATGGAAAAGGGTAGATAATGGGATTTCTCAGGGGTCTGTGCTGGGACCACTGCTTTGTAACATATTTATAAATTATCTAGAGATGGAAGTAGCTAGTGAGGTAATTAAATTTGCTGATGACACAAAGTTATTCAAAGTCGTTAAATCGCAGGAGGATTGTGAAAAATTACAAGCGGACCTTACGAGACTGGGCGTCTAAATGACAGATGACGTTTAATGTGATCAAGTGCAAACTGATGCATGTGGGAAAGAGAAACCCGAACTATAGCTATGTAATGCAAGGTTCCATGTTAGGAATCACTGACCCAGAAAGGGATCTAGGTGTCGCTGACGATATGTTGAAATCCTCTGCTTAGTGTGCTGCGGTGGCTAAGAAAGCAAATAAAATGTTAGGTAGTATTAGGAAAGGAATGTAAAACAAAAGTGAGGATGTTTTAATGCCTTTGTATCGGTCCATGGTGCCACTGCAACTCGAATATTGTGTTCAATTCTGGTCGCCGCATCTCAAAAAAGATATAATAGAATTAGAAAAGGTACAGAGAGGGGCAACGAAAATGATAAAGGGGATGGGATGACTTCCCTATGAGGAAAGGCTAAAGTGGCTAAGGCTCTTCAGCTTGGAGAAAAGGTGGCTGAGAGAAGATATGATAGAGGTCTATGAAATAATGAGTGGAGTTGAACGGGTAGATGTGAAGCATCTGTTCACACTTTCCAAAAATACTAGGACTAGGGGGCATGCGATGAAACTACAATGTAGTAAATTTAAAATGAATCCTGGAAAATTTTCTTCACTCAACGTGTAATTAAAGTCTGGAATTCATTGCCAGAGAATGTGGTAAAGGCGGTTAGCTTAGCGGAGTTTTAAAAAAGGTTTGGACGGCTTCCTAAAGGAAGTCCATAGACCGTTATTAAATGGACTTGGGGAAAATCCACTATTTCTGGGATAAGCAGTATAAAATGTTTTGTACATTTTTGGGATCTTGCCGGGTATTTGTGACCTGGATTGGCCACTGTTGGAAACAGGATGCTGGGCTTGATGGACCTTTGGTCTGTCCTAGTGTGGCAATACTTATGTACTTATATCTGCTCCACAAAGGGGCAGAAGGGTAAGAGATAAAGGTCATGGATTTTGCTATGCCACCTTTCTGTGGTACAACCAAAGCGATTTACATTTATAATGTATACTAAGGGACATTTATTTTATTTGTTACATTTGTATCCCACATTTTCCCACCCATTTGCAGGCTCTTCCTATTTCTGCCCCATGCGCAGAAAACAGTGTGCTGAACAACGGCGCCCTTACTGCCATAAACCTTACACCCATTCAGAGCTGGCATTCAGGTTTTTGAACGCCGTGCTTTTGAGTTCACTGCAAGAGTTCACAGCTGATCAGCCGGGACTGAAGAATGATGAGCAAGGAAGCAGCTAATGAAAAGAAAGAGAAGAGCAGGAAGCAGCCTAAAGCATGAGCAATGGACAGGGTAGGAGGAGCAGTTCCTCAGGTTAGAAAACTGATTTGTGCCGGAGGTTTGAGTATCTGCCCCTTAATGGTCAGTTGCTAAATTATCCAATAGTTAGAATTATTTTCCCCTATATCCACCACTTTGCACCTTGTTAAGAAGGTCATTTGTAGAAGGGGTAGGTAGCCTTAATAAGTTCGCTTAAACATGTAAAAATGGACACGCATGTGGAAATGATGGTGTAAGAAGCTAACTTAAAAGTGTACAAGGGGACACTCACGTGGAAGTGGTGGTTTTATACTGTGGCTACTTTCTCGTGTATATCCACAACACATACAGATCTCAATGCTGTACGGTGTAGGTGGACTTGTAAAACAGATGCAAACTCCCCAGTTTAGAAGGGGAATACATGTGCATTACAAAAATAGTTCTCATCAGCATTTATACCTGCTTTGGATCATGCACAGATGTGATAAACTGCTCATTAAGACCCGATGTTTTGACGAGTGAGTGTGGCAGTGATTGTGTTGTCTTTGTTAAGTAGGCTTAAAATAATGCCTTGTTGGACATGGCACATAGGAGACATGTAAAATAAATACACCTACAGTTCAAAAGTTCAAATTAGGCAAGAATTGGGGGTGAGCATGGCGCAGAACAAAATCTTTTATGGATAACGGTGATTTAGATATCCATAAGTTTTAAGCTCTGTTTTTACAATAATATCAAAGTAGGAATTGGGATGTACAGGTCAGGGCGTTTATAATCTCCCAAGTATTTTATAAAATGCTCTGCTGATCATTGAACCTTTTGGTAGTTCCTGGTGCATGCAGTGGGAGTATCGATCTCACAAAACTATGTCTTAAAGACCCTGGTTTGTCATAATTCTTCTGAGTAGACCCAAAAATGAATCTCGCTACTGGCAAAGAAGGGTGAGAGCTTTATTGAGGAATGTTTGATATTATTTCATGCAAATTCTGCAACCAACAGCAACTGTAATGTGTTGTAAGCGGTGTAGGAAAGATTTACAATTCTTCTCAATAAATAACTCAACAATGATTCAGTGAATGTTGCAGAAGCCACGCAGAGCAAACATTGCTTTAGTGATCAGAGAACATAAAACTTCCTGGTCAATGAGAACTTTTTCAAAGATGGTATTTCACAAAACTTCTACTTCCATGTTGAGCTCTTCTGCTGGAGGGATCAGAGAAACTTGCTTCCTCTTTTTACTGCTACTGGATAGCTAAAAAGTCACCAAAATAGCAATAATTTTATTACAAAATATGAAGGCAAATCTCGACCATATTATTTTACTTCTTATGCCCGTGTGTAGGACATCAGTGAAGGATTTAACTAAGAGAAACAACTCTCTAGCTGGATTATTAATATGCAAAATTTGTTTTGAATAATAGCTTTTCTTTGTGCTAATTGCAATATATTCTTTAAACTTCAAAATCCACAAAGCCAAATATGGTAGGGGTACTTTAACTAAAAGGCAGAAATTATTGAGTACAGATATCTCCCCTCGGCCATCACTTTTCCAGTCTGAAGAACCCTAATTTCTTTAGCCTTTCCTCATATGGAAGGAGTTCCATCTCCATTATCATTTTGGTCACTCTTCTTTGAACCTTTTCTAATTCCACTATATCTTTTTTTGAGATATGGTGACCAGAATTGAACACAACACTCAAGGTGAGGTCGCACCATGGAGTGATAGAGGCATTATAATATTCTTATTTTGCAACCCTTTCCTAATAATTTTTAGCATCCTGTATGCTTCTTTGGCCGCCGCTGCATACTGGGCAGAAGATTTCAGTGTATTATCTACAGTGACACCTAGATCTTTTTCTTGAATTCTGATTCCTAAGGTGTACCCTAGCATCAGGTAACAATGATTCGGATTAATCTTCCCAATGTGCATCCCTTTGCATTTGTCCAAATTAAATTTCATCTGTCATTTGGATGCCCAGTCTTCCAGTTTCAAAAGGTCTTCCTGCAATTTTTCACAATGCACATGCGTTTGGACAACTTTGAATAGTTTTGTGTCTGGGAATTCAAATGCAAATAATGTTTAATGTGAGCAAATGCAAAGTGATGCATGAGGGAAAGAGGAACCCGAACTATAGCTACATAATGCAAGGTTCCACATTAGGAGTCACTGACTAGGAAAGGGATCTAGGTGTTATCTGTTCAGTGTTGCAGCGGCTAAAAAAGCAAATAGAATGTTAGATATTATTAGGAAAGGAATGGAAAACAAAAATGAGAATGTTGTAATGAAATATAATAGAGGTCGATAAAATAATAAGTGGAGTGGAACTGGTAGATGTGAATTGCTTGTTTAATCTTTCCAAAAATATTAGGACTAGGGGCCATGCAATGAAGCTACAAAAGAGTAAATTTAAAACAAATTGGGGAAAATATTTCTTCACTTAATATGAAATAAACTCTGGAATTCGTTGCCAGACAATGTGGAAAAACAGTTAGCTTAGCGGGGTTTTAAAAGATTTGGATAACTTTCTAAAAGAAAAGTCCATAAGCCATTACTATCATGGGCTTGGGGATAATAAATTGCTTATTTCTAGGATAAGCAGCATAAAATGTATTCTACAATTTTGGGTTCTTGGCAGATACTTTAGCCTGGATTGGCCACTGTTTGAAACAGAATGCTGTGCTTGATGGACCTGTGGTCTGTCCTAGTATGGCAACACTTATGTTCTTATAATCACCTCACTCGTCGTTCTGATTTCCAGATCATTTATAAATATGTTAAATAGCACCAGTCCCAATACAGATTCCTGGGGCACTCCACTATTCACCCTCCTCCATTGAGAAAAATGACCATTTAACCTTACCCTCTGTTTTCTGTCCAATAACAAATTCTTAATCCACAGAAGGATATCCCATGACTTTTAAATTTTTCTCAGGAGTCTCTCATGAGAAACTTTGTCAAAAGCTTTCTGAAAATCCGGATACACTACATCAACTGGCTCAACTTTATCGCCATTTTTATTCACACCTTCAAAGAAATGAAGCAAATTGGTGAAGCAAGATTTCCCTCGGCTGAACCCATGCTCCACGTCTGTTCGATTAAACCATGTTTGTCTATGTGTTCAGTAATTTTATTCTTTATAATAGTTTCCACTATTTTGCTAAGCACTGATATCAGGCTTTTTGGTCTGTAGTTTCTTGGATCAGCCCTGGAACTGTTTTTAAATATTGGCACCACATTGACCACCCTCCAATCTTCGGTTACTACAGATGATTTTAACAACAGGTTACAGATCACTAACAGCAGATCAGCAATTTCATGTTTGAGTTCCTTCAGTACCCTTGGATGTATTGCATCCAGTCCAGGTGATTTTATTTATTTATTTGTTGCATTTGTATCCCACATTTTCCCACCTCTTTGCAGGCTCAATGTGGCTTACAATACATCATGAATAGTGGAAATACATGAGAAAGTATACATTTAGTAATAACAGAAGGATTTTGGGTAACATGATAATGATAAAACATGATAGTATTTTAACAAGCAAACATAGTAAGAAATACTTAAGAAATATCTAAGAATTATATAAGAAAATATACATTTAGTAATAGCAGAAGGATCTTAGGTAACGTGATAGCGCAAAACATGATAATAGTTTGGCAAGCAAGTATTGTAGAGGCAGTTCTGGATATGTGTACATGAGTTCATATTTGTTGCTCATTGTTGTATACCTTGTTAAAGAGATGGGTCTTCAGTAGAATTCGGAAGTTGGCTAGTTCATAGATCGTTTTTAAGTTGCGCAGCAGCGCATTCCAGAATTGTGTGCTCAGGTAGGAAAAGGTTGACGCATGCGTTAGTTTGTATTTAAGACCTTTACAATTTGGGAAGTGAAGATTAAGGAAAGTATGGGATGATTTCTTAGCATTCCTGGGTGGTAGGTCTATCAGGTCTGACATGTAGGCTGGTGCATCTCCGTGAATAATTTTATGAACTAGGGTGCATATTTTGAACGTGATACATTCTTTGAGTGGGAGCCAGTGCAGCTTTTCTCGTAGGGGTTTGGGGCTTTCGTATTTTGTTTTACCGAATATGAGTCTAGCTGCAGTGTTCTGAGCTGTCTGAAGTTTCTTGATTATTTGCTCTTTGCAGCCAGCGTAGAGTGCATTGCAGTAATCTAGATGACTGAGTACCATTGATTGTACCAGATTGCAGAAGACGGTTCTTGGGAAGAAAGGTCTTACTCTTTTTAATTTCCACATTGAGTGGAACATCTTCTTGGTTGTGTTTTTCGCATGACTCTCAAGTGTTAGGTGTCGATCAATAGTAACTCCAAGAATTTTTAGGGTGTCCAAAATTGGAAATTTGTCGATTTCGGCTCAGTACGTCTTCCAGGTTCACTGAGATTTCTTTCAGTTCCTCCGCATCATCACCCTTAAAAATAATTTCTGGTACAGGTAGATCTCTTACATCTTCTTCTGTAAAGACCGAAGTAAAGAATTCATTCAGTTTCTCCGCTATGGCCTTGTCCTCCCTGAGCACCCCTTTTGCTCCTTCATCATCTAATGGTCCCACAGATTCCCTCGCAGGCTTTCTGTTTCTGATGTACCTGAAAAAGGTGCTACTATGGGTTTTTGTCTCCACGGTAAGTTTTTCTTCATATTCTCTTTTAGCCTTCTTTATCTGTATCTAGCTTGACACTTATGTTGCTTCTTATTTTCTTCATTCGGATCCTTTTTCCAATCTTTGAAGAATGCTCTAATAGCCGCCTTCACTTCACCTTTTAACCATGCTGGCTGTCGTTTGGTCTTCTTTTTAACTTTAATATGTGAAATATATCTGGTGTGGGCTTTGACGATGGTATTTTTAAACAATGGCCACGCCTGATTTAAAGTCCTAACCTTTGTGACAGACCTTTTCAGCTTCTTTTTAACCATTTTTCTCATTTTGTTAGTCAACATTTCAAAAATTGAATGCTGCTACAGTAGATTTCTTTAGTGACTTCACTCCAGATATCAACTCAAATTTAATCATATTATGATTACTGTTTTCCATTACTTTCTGAGAAACACTAAATAAATCATACAATATATAATCTTGAGACTCTTTATATTAGTCTAATATCTCTAAAACCTTAACTTGATTAATTAATTAAACAACTCAATGGGGCAGTTATTAAGATTGTGGCAGGAAGCCCATCTGACTCCCACTGTCCGCGGCAAACACGGAAATTCAGTGCCGAAGCTGTATCTGGTGACAATATCCAGGTTTTTTTAATAGCAGCTAAAAACGTAGCTGGTTAAACCAATATTCATCGGCTGAGTGGCTAAGTTATAGCAGCAAAGATAGACCTGCTATTTACGTGGGTCAATCTAGCTGCTAATCTTAGCCAGTCAGTCAATGAATATTGGCACTAACCAGATATGTTGAATGACATAGCCAGTGGCCGGTCTAGCTTAAATATTTTAAATTTAAATGCTTTACTTTTTGTCTATTAGATTGTAAGCTCTTTGAGCAGGGACTGTCTTTCTTCTGTGTTTGTACAGCGCTGCGTACACTTTGTAGCGCTCTAGAAATGTTAAATAGTAGTAGTAGTAGTACTAGCTGGCTTAAGGCCGCTCCTGATCAGTTATAGTTCAGCTGAAATAATACTAAGATGCATACAGCAGTCCAGCAGCAAGAGTGGTGGTATCCAGTCTTTTGCACTGAGTGTCACATGCACGATTATCTCCCAGTTGGCGAGAGGTTATATGTATGTGTTCGATAGAAAGAGCTCCTATCTCTCAAAGAAGGAATCTATTCTTTTGAGGCTAGAGTAGCAGACTTAGAGGACATGAGACAGACAAACAGGCACATAGATGAGACCTAGAGGGATGTTGTAGAAAAGTTCTTTTTTTTTTTGTTACATTTGTACCCCGCGCTTTCCCACTCATGGCAGGCTCAATGCGGCTTACATATTGTATACAGGTACTTATTTGTACCTGGGGCAATGGAGGGTTAAGTGACTTGCCCAGAGTCACAAGGAGCTGCCTGTGCCTGAAGTGGGAATTGAACTCAGTTCCTCAGTTCCCCAGGACCAGAGTCCACCACCCTAACCACTAGGCCACCTCCAATATGATGGACTTTGAGCTTCATTGGAGGAGGGATGTCTCCTAAAAGGAGAACATCACCCTAGTGAAGTAGAAAGTAATTCTGTAGCCAGGACCCGCCTACCAGGGGATACAATATTCTCTCCCACCAAGGATATGCCTCCAGGAGCTTCTGCCCAGGAGGAAAGGGTTAGGCTGTTGTAGCTAATTTGATCATTAGGCACATAGATCGCTGGGTGGCTGATGGATGTGAGGATCACCAGGTCACTTTCCTGCCTGGTGCAAAGATGGCGGACCTCACACACCACATACATAGGATTCTAGATAGTACTGGGGGAGGAAACAGCTGTAATGGTGCATGTGGATACCAATTACATATGAAAATATGAGAGGGAGTTTCTGGAACCTAAATTTAGGATCTTAGGTAGAAAGCTGAAATCCAAATCCTTCAAGGTAGCATTTTTGGAAATGTTCCCCTTTCCACACACAGGACACAGGAAGCAAACAGAGCTCTGAAGTTTCAATGCGTGGTTGAGACAATGGTTCAGGGATGAGGGATTTAGATTTGTTAGGAAATGGGAAACATTCTGGGAATGGGGGAGCCTATTCCTAAAGGATAGACTCCACCTTAACCAAGATGAAACCAGGCTTTTAAACTAAAATGGAGGGGAAAGCCAACAGTCACCCAGAAGCGCATGGTTTGCTGTGCAGTATTCTTGAAGAATACTATTGAAATGGGACATTTAGAGAATCCCAATTGTGATAAGTATGAGGCTGTCCTATCCAGGGTAGGCCACTAGAGGGCGCTGGTAGGAGAATAGGTGGAGGTCGCTAGGACTGGGGAGAGCCCTGGGATGTCCACAGGTGTAGGAGGTTATGGGCTGGGTCCTGGGTAGCTAATTAACCACTTTATACCCCACCTGAGTTGTGAAAGGAAGAGAGGTGAGCTGGCAGCAGAAGAAGAGAGATCCCTCTGGAAGATACTGGCTAACCTTATGGACTTGTGGTGGACTGGGTGTCTAAAGGAGACAAGCAGGCTGAACATCCTGGGGTAAGAAGGCCCTAAAGCATTAGTGTTGGACTGTGTGTCCCCAGTACTTGTAAAGAACTGTGTGTTCAAAGGAAGGACTGTGTGTCCCAAGTACTGGTAAAGAACTGTGTGTTCAAAGGAAGGACTGTGTGTCCCAAGTACTGGTAAAGAACTGTGTGTTCAAAGTGAGGACTGTGTGTCCAAAGTACTGAGAGAAGCAGGCTGCAAAGCCTGGGGTTGGGAGTCCCCCAAAGTATTGAAGCTAGTACTGAGCCCATGTATCTGTGTGGGGAGGCTCAGTGTGAAGACCTATGAAAGCATAAAGTATTAAGCTAGAAGAAGTGTGCCCAGGGGCTGGAAAAAAGAGTTGCCTGAGAAATACGCAGTTGGTGAGACCTGTTTAATTTGCATAGTGGGAACCAGGTCACCCTGAACGAGAAGGGGTAGCACACTAATCTGCATATGATCTGCATATTGAGAACCAGGTCACCCTGAGTGAGAAGGGGGATATCACACAATAGAGCTTTCAATAATGGTGACAGAAAGCCAGGAGTGTTTAAGGGGAGAGCAGAGTAAAGAATGCAAATTATCCCCATCATCTTCTAAATTGCTTGTAGATGCAAGGAAAAAACACGAAGTGTCTATATAAGAATGCTAGAAGCCTAAAAAATAAGATGGTAGAGTTAGAGCATATAGTACTAAATGAAGAGGTAGATATAATAGGCATCTCAGAGACCTGGTGGAAGGAGAACAGTCAATGGTACATTGTGTTATCAGGGTGCAAATTATATCACAATGAAAGAGTGGATCAAATTGGAGAGGGGGGTGCACTATATGTTAAAGAGGGAATCGAGTCAAACAAAATATACTACATGAAACAGATAGCAGTGTGGAATCCTTGTGGATAGGAATTCCATGTCAGAACAGAAGGAATATACTAGTAGGGTTGTACTACTGTCCGCCAGGATAGACTGAACAGACAGATGAAAAAATGATTACAGAAATTAGGAAAGCTGGCAAATTGGGCAACAGTATAATAATGGGTGATACACATATATAAAAACAAAGAAATTATTTATTCAAACCAAGATAAAAGCAGTACCCAATGTGGCCACGTTTCTCCCTCAGGCTGCGTCAGGGGTAAAACTAAAAATCAGGGGTGATCAACAGCATTTGATCCAGAGCAGTGTCTGTTGACAAGCACAGCTTTTTTTGAAGGGGTATGTTGATCACCCCTGATTTTTAGTTTTACCCCTGACACAGCCTGAGGGCGAAACGTGGCCACATTGGGTACTGCTTTTAACTTGGTTTGAATAAATTATTTCTTTGTTTTTATATATGTGTATCGGTCTACTTTTTATAATAGACTTTTATGTAGCAAGTAGACTGTTGCCTTTTTTGTTTTTCTTAATAATGGGTGATTTCAAGTACCAGAAACAGCTCTCTCCTACTTTGGGGTAAGCACAGACTGACATTTAAAAATTAGGAGAGAAAAGACCTCAGGCAAACAAAGAGCTCACAGCTGGCAATGTTGGGCTATACCAGTCTTCAACAATGAATTCTGGGCACCCAGTGCTGTTCTGGAACAGGCTATTGCTGTGTGGCATTGGGCACATGAATGCCACTGCCCACAGTATTCTCTGCTAACTGAGGCCCAAATGCACAAAGGTCCCCATTAAGAATCCAGGTGTAAAAATTAGATTTGAAAATACAGAGGGATTCCCAAAGAGAATCACATGCAAATGAGCTGCTCTTTGTTTTTGCAACCCAGCTCATTTGCATGCAACGAGGGGGGAGCCAGTTGGTCAGCTGAGCATGCACATTGCAGACAATCACTAAGTGTGACTGCTCTGCACATGCTCAGACAGCTTTCATACACACAACGAAGCTGCATATATGAAAGCCAGTGTAGCTTTTTTTTGGGGGGGGGGGGGGGGGGAATCATCCCTGCTGTATTCCAACTTCCTATCCTGGGAGGCTTTACCAGTTCATCTCCTTAGGCTTTGCATGTCTAAAGGAATATCAGCCTCTGGAGCACCCCCTCCCCACCCCCATCCTCATCCCCTTCCTGCAGGCCGCTACAGCGCTTTCTTTCCAGCCCGTTTATGAGAGACATGGAAGGGGAGGGGGGCGGTCATCAGAAGGGAACTGCTCAGCATGAAGGAAAATCTCACAACACAAGCACCGACCAGGAAGACCACCATCAACCGCTGTTATCTGTTCATTTAACAAGGAGCCATGCCTCAACCTGCAGAGCTGCTACGAAAGTCATCATTCTGCATGTCCAACTAGCTGCTCTACCACTCTGCTCTGCACTGAAATACATGATTGTTCATGAGCCAGAGGGATGCGCCAAGCCCCCTCCCTGCCTATCTTCAAATTCTTGCTCAAAGCCCATCTCTTCAATGTCGCCTTCGGCACCTAACCATTATACCTCCATTCAGGAAATCTAGACTGCCCCAATTTGATTGACTGCACTTTTTGTCCTTTAGATGTGAGCTCCTTTGAGCAAGGACTGTCCTTCTTTGTTAAACTGTATAGCGCTGCGTAACCCAGGCAGCGCTTTAGAAATGTTTAGTAATAGTATAGTAGGGCCAGCTGCGAATATGACAGTGGCAGCCAGTGCGGAGAGAGGGATTAGAGTGACCCGCCTACATCAAGGGCAGAGAAATAGCCCAGTGCAAAGCTAGAGAGCAGAGTTCGGGATCCTTCTTTCTCCTACAATTGCTGGGGGGTGTGCTTCCAGGGCTGGAGCAGTGGCTGATGGGCAGACCTGTGTTGCTGCTCTGGCATCCTCCCTGTCTCCCCACTTCCAGGGGAAAGAAACAGGATCATTTTCATATGAAAAGCTCTTTTGTAATTTTCTTGAAGATGCTTTCACTGCCACGGTCAACAATCTCCCTGCTGTGCTCTGGCATGTCTTTGTTTTGGCCCTTATAAGTACATAAGTATCGCCATGTCGGGACAGACCAAGGGTCCATCGAGCTCAGCACCCTGTCTCCGACAGCGGCCAAAAGAACAATTTGTCCCGCCCATCCCAGAAATAGTGGATTATTCCCACGTCCATTCAGTAACATTCTATGGCCTTTTCCTCCAGGAAGCCGCCCAACCCTTTTTTAAAGTCTGCTAAGTCAACCGCCTTAACCACTTTTTCTGGCAACGAATTCCAGAGTCTAACTACGCGTTTTGTGAAGAAACATTTCCTCCGATTTGTTTTAAATTTACTACACTGCAGCTTCATCGCATGCCCCCTTGTCCTAATATTTTTGGAAAACGTAAACAGACGCTCCACATTGACCTGTTCCATTCCACTCATTATCTTATAGACCTCTATCATATCTCCCCTCAGTTCTGACAGTTCCTATGAAGAACTGTCAGGACCAACAGCTCCTGACCACCCGTTAAAATTTTCCATGGAAAAGGTAGGGGCTGCTTCTGTAAATCACTTGTAAAATGGCTCTGCATCACTTTGCACGCACATATGCACAGTAATTAGCTCATTATAATAGCTTTGCATTCCATTAGCTGCTACCGTGATAGGAAAAGAGCTCAGAGAATCCTTTTGTGCATGTCTGGTTGTACTCCTTGCTCACTAAATCAGCTATATCCAGTTTAAAACCCACGTTGCTGACTCGTTAGATTTTTGTGCATTTGGGACTTTGTGGGAGATGCCGATCACACCCTCCCTAATTTAACACACTATAACTGCAAAACTTTACTGTGTTTTAGTGGGTTTCACCAAATATAACAACCTTTCTGAAATACTTAAATATCATCTTTATTATCGCAAGTATGGTAGTTCTTTGGGGCCATAACTACATCGTTGTCGACTTGCAGGAACAGAAGATGTTTGTTGTGAGGTGGTTTTTGGGAAGAATGGGAAAGGGGCATTGGAGAAGGAGCAAGACTTCCTGTGTCGCATTATCACACATGCTTAATATCGGGAGTCAAGATTAAAAACTCTAAAATGGGCATTTCCTTATTGTCTCTCTAAGGAAATAGCTTTTATTGAGTGTGTTTTGGTAATTCAGTTTTTAAGGTTTCTGCAGTCCTCTACATATAAGGGAGGTTGAATCAGCTAATCAAAAGGTCTATAAAATGCATCCAAAGGCTCATTTCAGCCAGACTCCACTTTATATGCAGATTATGCGCCTCTTACAGCCAAAGGGAGCAGTGAGCTTAAGTACTGCTAGTAAGGATGATTAATTTACCAGTGAACTCATTTGAAAAGTAGTGTGTCATGTTAAAAATATTGATCTTTAATTTGGAGTCCAAAATACATCAGTTTCTCACTGAATAGAGAGTGTGGCATGGTTTCATGAGTGTATGAAATCACAGTAAGGTACAGTATGAGAATGCTTTACATAGACATGAACGCATTAAGCCTGCTTTAAGGGTAGCAGTAAATTATGAGGTATGGGGCCCCACAATCCCACCATTACCCCCCCCCCCCCAACATCTCCTATCCCACCACTGGTCAGATCCCCCAGCACACAGCCTGAATGCTCTGTCAATCAAAATCCCCCCTCCCCATTCTCAGCCTGAACCCCCGCTGGCAGAGAGGCCTGACCCCGAGCAGTAATGTTGCAGTACATAAGAACATAAGAATAGCCTTACTGGGTCAGACAATGGTCCATCCAGCCCAGTATCCTGTTTCCAAAAGTGGCCAATCCAGGTCACAAGTACCTGACAGAAACCCAAATAGTAGCAATATTCCATGCTACCAATCCTAGGGCAAGCAGTGACTTCCCTCATGTCTATCTCAATAGTAGAATATGGACTTTTCTTCCAGGAACTTGTCCAAACCTTTTTTAAACCCAGATACACTAACTGCCATTACCACATCCTCCGGCAAAATGTTCCAGAGCTTAACCATTCTTTGAGTGAAAAAATATTTCCTGCTATTGTTTTAAAAGTATTTTCAAGTAATTTCATTGACTGTCCCCTGGTCTTTGTACTTTTGGAACTAGTAAAAAATCAATTTATTTCTACTCATTTTGCACCACTCAGAATTTTGTAAACTGTAGAGGATTTCTCAACCAGTGCTGGATAACTTTTGAAATGCAAGCCAGAGATTTCCCTTTTGACAGGACCCAGGTGACCTATGTCATCTTGCTGTCTGCTCAAGGTGTCTCCTCTTTGGTAACGGGACGACCCAGTACTCGATGACCTCCACAGTTTCTTGTAGCAATTCAAGAGGGCCTTAGAAGAGCCTGGGAAAGTCGCATGAGCCACTTCCAAGCTCCTTAGATTAAAGCAGGAGACACGGACTCTGGGCGATTATGCTATTCAGTTCCACACCTTGGCTTCTGAATTGTCTTGGAATAATTACAGCCTTGTCATGGCCTTCTGGCAAGGGTTGGCACACCAAATCAACAGAGGTTAGCGCATCTGGAATTAAAAAAGGTTTGGACAGGTTTCTGGAGGAAAGTCCACAGTCTGCTATTGAGATAGACATAGGGAAGCCACTGCTTGTCCCTGGGATCAGTAGCATGAATCTTGCTACTATTTGGGATTCTGCCAGGTACTTGTAACCTGAATTGGCCACTGTTGGAAGCAGGATACTGGGCTAGATGAACCATTAATCTGAACCAGTATGGCTATTCTTATGGAGGAGTAGTTTAGTGGTTAAAGCTTTTGAGCCATCCTAACTAGGCTGGGTTAGATATTCAGGTCCCAGCTCTGAATATTGCCGGCATTCACTTAACCAGTGGTTCCTTCCCAGTACTGCCCCCTGTACTAGCTTTGAGCTGCCCATTTTTTTTTTTTGGGGGGGGGGGGGCGTCAGTGTTGATATTCAGTGGCATTGCTCGGTTAAGTGCTGCTGAGCTGTGGGTAGCCACAGGTGACATAAGTGAGCCTGGAGCTTCTACTGCCATCTTAAATTGCTTTGAAAATCGGACAGTATGTTTTAATTGTTAGCCAACTGGGCTAGTAATTTTTAAATAAATAAATAATAAAAAGATAGATGCAAAAACAGTTTATGAATTTACAGGAGGTCAGTAAATGTTTATATGTTCTGCCACTTATATTCAAAGTGCGGAAAATCACTGAAAAGGCTCCAGCCCCGTCAGTACAATGCTTGGTTGGAGCTGGGGCAGAGCGAGAGCAGGAACTAGAAAGTATCCATTTAGCAGTGCTCTTCTGCATAGCCACCGATAGGGGGGGGCAGGGGGGACAAAATTCCCCAGGCCCGGGCCTCCAAGGGGGGCCCAGCGCCGCAGTTCCACCTGCCCTCCGTCGTCGACCGTCTGCCACTGGGTCAGGCCCCCTGCATTGAAATCACAGCGCCTCTCACCTCCGTGTGAAAGTGCTGCTGCAGCAGATCGCCTCTCTTCAGGCCTCCTTCCCTCCCTGTGTCCCGCTCTCATCTGATGTAACTTCCGTGAGGGCGGGACACAAGGGGAAAAGGAGGGCCGAAGGGAGGCGACCTGCTACCTGCAGCGCTTTCATACGGAGGTGAGAGGCACTGTGATATCAATGCAGGGGGCCCGGCCCGGTGGCGGATGGAGGGGGGCGGGTGGAGGAGGGAGTGGCGGGGGCGGGGCCCCGGGGGCGGCCTTGCCCCATGCCCGGCCCAGTCTCTCGACAGCTCTGCTCTTCTGATGCTCTATGAATGACCTGGATGGGTTATTTTAGGCTGCTGAAAAGCCATCCTGGAGTAACCCTCTCAGCTTTTCCATAAGGCAGCTGAATATTAACACATTCACTAAAAGTTAGGCATTGAGTTAGAGAACACGCATAACGTAATTAAATAATTGACACTAAATTTGCAAATATTTATAAATACCAATAATTGGGGTTAATATTAATTTGCTGTTGTGTTTGTAATAGACATTCACCCTGTTCTATAAACAGTGCGCTTAATTCCTCTCGTACGCAAATCCAAAGGGGGCGTCGATGTAGGAGGGGCCTGGGCATGTCAGGAACACTTGATAGAATCATTGCATTTACGCACCCAACTGTCGCAGTTAGATGTCACTATTTGTGCCAAACATTGACATACTAGTGAAAAAGGTCCATTTCTGAAACCAATTAAACGGGCGCTAGCAAGGTTTTGTTTTCCCGCAATGAATATTTTGTAAGGGATTGTTAGGATAAATGTGTTGTCATAGTTATGAATAATTTTCATTGTTGTATGATGTTTCATATGTTTTTGTTTTGTGCATTTGTTGTTTTGTTGTGTGTTATATAATTTTATTTATCGGATTTAGTAAAGGTGAGGTGGAATGAGTGTCTCTGTGAGAAATTGAGGGGGGGAGGGGTCAGCATTGCTGTGGTTGTGGGGTGTCAGTGATTGATTGTGTGATACGGGAGTGGGGTTTGTGAGGAGGGGTGAATGGGGTTCCTGCATGAGTGTGTGTGTGTCACACAGAGAGTGTGACAAGGTTGATGCTGTTTTACTGGGGGTTGCTGGCAGGGGGCTTGGAGGTTGGGCAGCGCTGCTCTCAGTCACACACCTCCGACAGGTCTCGGATCTTTCCGTGCTGCTTTGACCGCCACACTTCCTTTGTTGTTTGCCACCTTCTTCGCTTGTTCCCCCAAATCCAGCGGACGACTACCGCCTGTCAGTCCGCAAAAGGGCAGCCGGTGCAGTGCGCGATAGAGAGAGAGGGTAGGTGGCGCTTGCAACTGTTTTCCTCGCTCGCACGGCTATGGTGTGAGGAGGAGCAGCTTTGAAATTTTTGTTTGGGAAGGCTGTCGGTGTGGGCACACGAGTGGCGCGAACTTGCTTTGTGTTGCTGTCATAACGTTCCGCCCTCGACGTCATCATATTTTGACACGAGTGCGGGACAGACAGAGATGGTGACAGACTTACGAATCTAATGAAACTGACGAACCCTTCACTTCAGTGAAGCCACGGAGTCAGCTTCAGAACGTTGGAGGTGCTTTTTATTATAGTAGAGAAGTGGTCGGGCTTAAAGTTTGGCTGGTAACTGCGTACTTAGGCTGGTATCTGTAACAGTTTGGAACACAGCTCTGCCGTTATAAAATACTGGCTTAGTGCTCAGTTTTTTTGCTACCTGACTTTGTGACCTACACAGAATTTATCCCTACATGGATAGTGGCTGCAGTTCATGCATTAAAGATCCTGATCTTCAAGCAGTAATTTCCTAATGACTTTTTCATGGGTAATTGCAAGTAAATGTATGTATAATACATCTTATAAAAGTCTCCCTGCATAAACATGTGCGTGATGAGAAGATCATGACTCATATAGATGTGTTGGGTGTCGCTTCTGGGCGGACGCTGGTGGTTGTGATTTACATGCATTATTTATAAAATATGGCTGTATATTTACATGTGCTTAAAATAGCTGTAAAAGGTTAATTTCATCCACAATTTCTGCAGGTTTCATATGCTTTATAATGACACATAGGTGTCCAATGAGCGTCCTCACCTAGACGATGTATAATAAAAGAACAGGTTGGTGGGTGCAAGATAAAAGTAGACGTGAAATGTCTCTGTGGGGGAAGGGGCTTGAAACTGATCCAGATCTGGATTTCAGATGGACCTTTGTCTCCATTAGATTAAACAATTAGATCCACATTAATGAGAGATCATGTGACTTCATTTTTATTCAATAATGTAATGAGTTTTCTTTTGAGTGATGTTACGTTTAATGATTAAATCGATGAGTGTATTTAGAATTAGGCTTTATGTTAGCACTAAGTGACAAGCGATGAGCAGCCCCAGACTGCACTAATTGGTTTGTGCTTTGCATTTATGCTAATCAAAGACTGCAGCACCTTAAGGGCTTTTCATTGCTAGGAAATGTTTATCCAAACTGGCTCACTTTAGGTTTATTGACAGAGCCAGGATTGCTTTGGCTTCATTTAAACTTGATTATTAAACTGGATTTAAGAGTTTGTCTAGACACCTTCCATTAGAAGTATTAGGTGCAGGACACAGTGCTTGGGAAGTACAAGTGATGCTCCATTTTTGAGTATCAGTCATGAGAAAGATGACTTTCCACCAGCTTAGCTCCAGACTCCAGTACTGTGGCTTGAGATGAAGGTTTCAGTTTCTAGGCAGTTCTGAATAGCGCCTAGGACTAGATTCTAGTGTACCTTGCAACACAACGAAACCAAAGCTTGTAATGGACATATAAGAACTCTTCCCCCCTACGATTCTCTTCCTCTCTACGATTCCCTAAGGTGTCTGTTACACATGACCCTTATTCCACCACAACATTACTGTATTTGTTCATACCTGAATTGGCGAACGCCTTTACGGTACTATGTAAGCCACATTGAGCCTGCAAATAGGTGGGAAAATGTGGGATACAAATGTAACAAATAAATGAAAATAAAAAATCAGCACCACAATGAAATACACCTAAGAGTATTCTATCAAGTATGCCTTAATTTAGGCATGCTTTATACAATAAGCCTAAATTTCCACACAGTTTATAGAATACGCCAAGTGCCTGTCCGCACAACTAAATTTAGTTGAGGGAGAGCCAAGTAAAACTTGGTGTAAATCCCGACACCTAAATTAGGTGCAGACCGGGTGGATTCTATAACTGTGCATAGATTTTACAAACACCCATGACCCGACCATTGGTCAGGCCCCCTTTTCAATTATATGACTTAGAATTTAAACGTACCACGTTATAGGATACGCTTAGTTCTAATTAATGCCAATTAGTGTCAATTCCTTGTAATTGGCAATTATCAGTGCCAAATGGCTTGTTAACTAATTAAGTTGCTTGCGCAAATACAGAATATGACTATATTTGCGCATGAAACTTAAATTACGCTATATAGAATCCAGGGGATAATCTCTTCATGTTAATTGATGTTAATCACAGTAGTGGACATTTACACACCATCAATCCAGTGTTTAAGGATGCATCCATTCATCAGGTTATAAGAGAATTCTGAGGCTAACATACTGAAATAATTGCACTAAGTCACCTTTCAGTGCCGTGTGAGAGGCTCCACCGATAATATGAAGCCCTAGGGCCAAACATCCTCTGCAGGGCCCTCCCCAGGTACATTTCCCTTCCTCCACTGCTCATTTCAGAAGGACTGCAGTACCATTTACCTGTGACTTCTTCCTCTTCTGCCAGCTTCAGTTTGAACGTGTCATGGGTCAACGATTGAAATAAATGCTTATTCCCTTCTTGGATGGAAGAATAAAGGCCCAATTTTCAAAGTGATTTAAGTGGGCAGGGGAGACTCCTGCCCATTTAAATCACACTTAAGCAGCCATCCACTGATATTTAGTGACACTGATGCTGAGGGTGCCACTGAATACCAGCACTAACAAGACAAAATTAAAACAAGCAGGAGAGGAGCGTTCTGGGGGTACAGTTGGACCAGCCAATAGCAGTGCTAACATTGCCTGGTTAGCTATGTGGTCACCTGCGTAACTTATTTCCACCATTCATGATGTATTGTAAGCCACATTGAGCCTGCAAAGAGGTGGGAAAATGTGGGATACAAATGCAATAAATAAATAAACTTCCAAGTGCTTCCTGAAGCGTTATGATCAATCTCATTGCCCCTCTCTCTGACTTTCCACTTTCTTCTAACATTCTTGAAAGAGTTGTTCACTCCCAGATCTCAATTACTTGGAAAGAATGAATGTACTTAATCTAATGCAGTCTGGTTTTTGGATGGTCATTTTTGTCTTCATAATGACTTAAGATGTGGCCTTATCATTCTCTGTCTTGATCTTAGTGTGATCGTTGATTTGGTAGACTCTGACATTCTTGGATATGAGAGCTTTGGTTTTGTACTGATTTACGTTGTATGCACAAAAGCATTCTTCTGTTGTTCATATTTGCTCTTCTGTGTCTGTTCCCTTTTCTTCACCAATGATGGGGTTGCCCCAGGGAACCATTCTAGTCCCAATTCTTTTTAACATTTTTCTCTCTCCTCTGACAACATTGATTCAAAACATTGGCCTTGTTATATATTTGCACATGATATCCAAATTGTTCATCATGTTGACAATCTCTTCCCAGATCTTACTGGTTTCAATGACTCTCTTGACACTATTGCTTCTTAGCTTCCCCAGCAGGGCATGGAATTGAATCCTTCAAAATCAGCTGATGTGGATCACTCAGCTCCCTCCACACCCAGATGCTCCACTGAATACATTCCTGTATCTCTCTTCACATGTCTGACATTCTCAGGTGTAAAATGGACTTGTTAGATTTCCTCTGTTCTTATATCTTAGACTTTAATTAATGCAAAGCGCTGCTGCCCCTTTTTTGACAGGTACAGGCAGATATGAACATATCACTCAGCTCTGAAGTCATACACTGGCTTCCAGTGTTGACTAGAATTGATTTCAAGCCATTATCTTTGGTACATAAGGCTTTTTCACTAGTACACCTCAGTATCTTTCAGACCTTTTTATTACCTCTCACAGAAAGTCTCTTGTTCGTTTACAATGTACCAATTGCTTGTCCATTCTTCACCCATCTCGATGTAAATTGGAAGTGGCAAGGTAATTAGCTATATCCTGTACCGAACCTTTCAAATGGAATTTGCTTCCTGAAACCCTTCGGAACCAAATTGTGTTCGTTTTAAGGTAGCTTTAAAACTTATTTTCAACTGCCTTTGAGGGAAACCAGATTGTCTAGAATGACATATCCGTGAACATGGCAGGATTTTGTTTTCTTCCTCCCCCCTTCCCCCCCCCCCCCCCCCCCCCCCCCCCGCTCTTATTGAAACTTTTTTTTTTTTTTTTTTCATTTTTCTGAATTGCTTTGTAATTGTAATCTGCCTTGGTTTTCCACTTTATGATGTAAGTGTGGTATAATGAGTCTTGACTAAATTAAACTAAACACCTCTCCCATTTGCCCTTCCTCCCTGAAGAGCATTGCCATCTACCGCCCATCCACAGAACAGCATCTGACCCCCTTCCAATGAACCCTTCTTTCCACCCCAGAACAGCATCTGATCCGCCCACTTCAAATCCTCCTCCCTCCCACCACTAAATAGCATCTGACCCCTACTTTCAATTCCCCCTTCTTCTCATCCCCAAAACTGCATACTACCTCTCCTGATCCCCTCCCTCCCACTCCCCTGGAACATCTGTCCCCACCCCCACCAAGGTTCCCCTCACCTTCTATAGGCCCTCCCTAGTGGTCTAGTAGAGAAAGGGCAGGAATGATCTCCATTTGCTTCTGCCCATCATCGCCCCCCCCCCCCTTCAAAATGATTGCTTCAAGCTCTAGTGGCAGCCTCGTTGTTGGTGGAAATAATATACTATGGGGGGAATTGTGCAAAGGGCACCCAAAGTTAGGTTCCAGGATGATGAACACTAAGTGTGAATTGTATAATGGTAGTTTGATGTGAAACTGCCTTTGGAGAATAGTAGCTTAAGTCATTTTCATGCCTAATTTTAGGCCTTCCAGAGGCTGGTGCAAATGCTTGTGTTTAACTACTGTTAGGCACAGAAATGCCTAAATCCTGGGAAAAAAGCAAAACTAAAAGAATATCATTGTCCCGCTCCTGAAGGTCCTGCTGTGCTTTTTGTTTTGCTTTGGACCCTGTCTTGTCTCTTTGTTTAAATCCTTAATATAAACATATACACAGTTATGCTTTAACTTTTTGTTCTTTATGTGCTTTGTAGCAATCCATATTCCACATCAACATAAATACAATTGCCTACATTCATACCCATTCATACACATACACGCAAACTCCCACGTAGAGACTGCTAACTAATACAAATTTTTTGGCTATCTACCAGCCCCAAACCTAATACAACTGCTAGTCCAAATACTTTTACCAGTGAATACTAATTCCACCGGTTAGTTGACCCAAAATAGTCATTAACATAATTCAGCAGTGCTGACAATGCTGAAATCCAATGATGTTTCACTAATAAGTTCGCAACCGACCATAAATTGGCTCCACAAATTAGTGCTCCATGTGTTGATTGCACCTGCTCGATGAAATCATTTCAAAGTATTTATCGTTCAAGACTTATTGGTAGAGTCACAACACCAACTTTTAACAAGCCTCCACGTAATCCATAATCCATTCGATGTAAATCACCCCAGACTCTACACAGTCTGTGTTTCGCTACACAAGCATCTTCAGGAGTCGGGTTCCTAAATGGATTAATACAGCAATAAAACTTCATGGTTGAAGTAGGTTACCCTACATCCTATACCTTACAATATACTTTGTACTTACAATTAATCAGTATATTCTTTTCCTGGATACAAGATGGGAAGGAACTCGACCGTCCACAGGCAATCATCCCCAGCGTAAAACGCCGGCGCATGCAAGTGAACTGCTGACTTCCACAGCACATTTAAAGCTCCCTTAACCACGCCCTCTTCAAACATTCAGCCACTCCACTTCTCTGTTTAATCCAGCTGGATCAATGGTATTCCACGTAAATATTGTTCGCTGTTTTTGATGCAACAATATCAATGGAATGTTCCCCCCTCTCCCTCTATTACTGATTTTCATTAATACCACAAATTTCACAGCTTGGACCCCATGACCTGCCATGCCACAATGAGCTACTAAAGGTGTTTCTTGTTTTACCAAATGTATATTACTTAAATGCTGGGCAATCCTATTTTTCACTTTCCTAATGGTATGGCCCACATACCATAATCCACATGGACAATAAATACCATAGATGCATTGTTTTGTATTGCAATCCATTTGTGATCGTAATGTAAACATACGGCCACCTGAATGGGGTATCTCCACTTGGTTTGTTTGGACTGCATAGCGACAGTATACGCACGCCCCACATGCCCTGTGTCCTCCAAATGAATCTTCCTTATCTCCAACCTCCATCTTTTTATAGTGGGACATAATTACCCCATGTTTCTCCCCCACGTATATATAAACCGGGGTAATTGACTAAACACATCATGTACAGCTAAGACCGGCCACAATCTCTTTATGGTCTTTTCAACTACTATACTACCCTCTGTATAAGGTAGCATACATGCCAATCTATAAGGCTGTTTAAATCCTGGGACTACCATTGCCTACCTATGCCTAGTCACACCCCTTTGGAGTTACATGAGCTGAATTAGGGGTGCAGAGCAGATACACGTGTAACCATTAATTACCTCCAATTATTATCACCAATTTAGCTAATTACTTGGATACATGTCTATGATCTGCACCCAAAACTGCTCGCTTAACTTCCAGCAACCTTACAAAATTTGAGAGTTTTCAGCAAAATGCCCAAAATTGGATTTAGACGTTATATGGAAAATACCCCTCCATGTGTGTTTTACTGACTTGTTTAACAGTAAGATACTCCTGAAGCAGCCTCATGCTGGGACATAACATGGCCATGCTGGTTTGTGATTTTTAATTTTTAGAACATATAGAGGGGCATAATCGAACAGAAACGCCTATCTCCATGGGCGTTTATCTCCGAGAACGGGTCCGTGAAGGGGCGGACCAAATCGTATTTTCGAAAAAACATGGATGTTTATCTTTTTTTGAGCTGGGCGTTTTTGTTTTTCAGCGATAATGGAAACCGAAAACGCCCAGCTCAAAAACGAATAACTCCAAGACATTTATTCGTGGGAGGGGCCAGGATTCGTACTGCACCGGTCCACCTCACATGCCAGGACACCAACCGGGCACCCTAGGGGGCACTTTTACAAAAAAAAAAAAAAAAAGGTAAAACAGCTCCCAGGTGCATAGCACCCTTCCCTTGGGTGTTGAGCCCCCCAAATCCCCCTCAAAACCCACTGCCCACAAGTCTACACCATTACTATAGCCCTAAGGGGTGAAGGGGGGCACCTACACGTGGGTACAGTGGGTTTGGGGGGTGGTTTGGAGGGCTCCCATTTACCAGCACAAGTGTAACAGGTGGGGGGGGGGGGATGAGCCTGGGTCCACTGCTCCAGTGATCTGCATATTGCTGCCAGGGAGGTGGGTATGACATTTGAGGGTGAAAATAAAAAGTTGTGAAACGGCATATTTTGTGGTGGGAGGGGGTTCGTGACCACTGGGGGAGTCAGGGGAGGTCATCCCCGATTCCCTCCAGTGGTCATCTGGTCATTTAGGGCACTTTTTGGGGCCTTATTCGTGGAAAAACAGGGTCCAGGAAAAGTGCCCTAAATTCTCGCTAAAAATGCATATTTTTTTTCCATTATCGGCGAAAAGCGCCCATCTCTGATCGGCAGATAACCACGCCCCAGTTCCGCCTTCGACACGCCCCCATCAACGTTGTCCGCATCCGCGACGGAGTGCAGTTGAAAACGTCCAAATTCGGCTTTTGATTATACCGCTTTATTCGTTTTTGGGAGATAAACGTCTATCTCCCGATTTGGGTCACAATATAGGCGTTTTTCTCTTTCGATTATAAGCAGGATAATAAACTTTTATGTAATTTTTTTCTGTGGTTTGTGGTATTGAGTTGCTGCGGTTCTCTACTTTTGGCTGTAGCAGATCTTAGCCTCACTTGTTTGTCCATTCTTCTCCTTATGCACCCAGACATCCTTATGGTTTCACTTCTACCTTACAGATCATTTGTTGTTGAGTTCTCCAACACCACATTCTCATCCTGATCATTGTCATTGTCTCCCAAGGCTCCATTCTAGGCCCAATTCTCTGTTTTTCATGCCCCTTTACCCCTACGTTTCCAGTCTCTTGATTTTACATTCTTCATATATGTGAATATCTAACTCCTTTATCCCACAGACACACCCAGTCCCCCTTTCCTGTCACCTTATTCTCAGCCAGATCTGGTCACTGCATCGCAAAAAAAGATAAAGTGGAATTAGAAAAGGTACAGAGAAATGCAACAAAAATGATAAAGGGGATGGGACAACTTCCCTATGAGGAAAGGCTAAATTGGTAGGGCTCTTCAGCTTGGAGTAGAGATGGCTGAGGGGAAATATGATAGAGGTTTAAAAAATACTGAGTGGAGTGGAACAGGTAGATGTGAATCACTTGTTTACTCTTTCCAAAAATACTAGGACTAGGGGGCATACAATGAAGCTACTAAGTAGTACATTTAGAAGAAACCAGAGAAAATATTTCTTTACTCAACATGTAATCTGGAATTCGTTGCCAGAGAATGTGGTAAAAGCGGTTAGCTTAGCAGGGTTTTAAAAAGGTTTGGATAATTTCCTTAAACCATTATTAAGATGGACATGGGAAAATCCACTGCATATTCTAGGTTAAGCAGCATAAAATCTGCTTTGCTGTTCTGGGATCTTGCCAGGTACTTGGGACCTGGATTAGCCACTGTTGAAAACAGGATATTGGGCTTGATGGACCTTCGGTCTGTCCCAGTATGGCAATGCTTGTGTTCTTATTTGATGCTGATTGGTTCTTGCCAAATGAACCGATATTGAACACCCCAATATCATATGCCGTGATCTTTTCTTCTCAAACTTCTGGAGGCACCTTATCTGTGCTCACTATCAAACATAACCTTCTTCCATTTAAAAACACCTTAAAGATCTTAAGTGTTACCTTAGATAGTCCTTTTTTCCACACCCACATTTCACATGTAGTTTCAAACCATTTCTTCACCCTCGGGCAAACTTGTTCAATGTACCTTATGTTAGACTTTCATCTCTTTGCACTTTGTTGTTAGATTATTGTAATTCTTTCCTAATCATGTTATCAAACACTTTTGGGCCAATGATCAGAAGCAAATGCACGTGCTAGAGGCTGTTAGCACCGTACTATCACCTGCGTTTGCTACCGCCCCATGATCAGAGTCCCCGAGTGAGTGAAACAACACGCTCGTGGGCTCTGAACGCAACTAGTATGTATATGCATGCAAAACAGGGCTCTTAGTGCAGGTAGCATGCAAATGCATGCTAAACCTATTCATCCCGAATGATCAGCGACCAGCATGCCAAAGATTGGCTCGCTGGCTATGGCAAACCCTATGCTAGCTTGGAGCTGGAGTTAGGGTTTGCAGACCATTGGGAAGGAATGGTGAGCCCTGTCCAGCTTGCATTTGCATGCTAACGGGCCCCGATTCCCCCCAATGCAGCAGCCCCCCACAGGAACCCTGACCCACCCCCCCCCCCCAAGTGATGGGGCCGGAGGTCTGGCGAACCTCTGGTTCCCCCAACCCCCTCCAACATAGGTTCAGGAGGGCTGGAGATCTGGTGGGTCCCAAGCCCCCCCTAACACTCCCAGCATCCCACAGATGCCCCTGGTTGCCGCCATTTTCCAGGCAACGCTGATGGAAGAGCAGGGACGCCATCTCCTTCCTCTGACTAAAGATTTGGGGGGTGGGGAAGGGCAGCTTGACCAGTAGGTTGGGGGGATTGACTCACAGCCCACTGGGCCACTAGGGACATCTGAGGGATGTCCGTATCTCCAGCCCCCACAAACTTGTGTCGGGGGGGCAGAGGGACCTCCAGCCCCTGTATCACTTGGCTCGGGGAGGAGGTAGTTGGAATCTGGTGATCCCATGGACCTCCAACCCCTGTGTTTGACCTGTCAAACAAGTGTAATCCTCCCACACTTCTTCCCCATGATCAGAGAGAATTGCATGCTTAAATTTGCATGCAATTATATCTGATCATAGGTGCGGTGAAGCCCGCTCTGTCTTTAGAGTGCTGTTTAGAACAGCGAGGGGCTTTTGATCATCTGCTCATCAATTACATAGATTAATGGCAGTGTTTTGTACCAGCTGTAAACTACTCCATGGTCGGAAGAAATTCGATCATGTCACTCCTCTTTACATAGCTGAGCGCTGTCTTCCATCATGTGTAGTTTACAGTATAAGATTCTTGTTCTAAGTCATCAGATCCAGTCCTCAGGTTCTCCTGCATCTGTGGCAAATCTGCTCATACCCTATTCTACAACCAGAGTCCTTAATTCTTAACACAATGCTTACTATCTAGTCCCCGCTTTCATCATGTTTATCTGTTCAGAATTCCTGACTCAGTGTTGGAACTCTCTTCCCCTATACCTGAGAATTCTCCCTGATTGGTTTGTCTCCATCCTGCCTACAAACGTATGATGTATGATTACAGATTACACTGCAAAGTGCCCATGTTTTCTAAGCATTTGATTATGATTGATTTAATATTTTATTAGGGCTACAGAGTTTTACTGTTTTGCAACACACATCATCAATCTGTCACTATTTATTCATAGGTTATTTAAGCAGTAATTTTAAATGTTTCCCATGTAGAAATGCTCTTTGTAAAATTGCCTGGAACATATGTATGAATACCTCCAGATTCTACAAATGGTGACTAAAGTTACAAATGAATTGCTTTACAAGCTAACTGGCGCCAATAATTGGTTGCTAACCAATTGTTGATGTTAATTGGCCTTAAATAGGATTTATGCACAGATTTTATTCTCTAATGATCCCCTACATAGCTTTCACGCATAAATACAGAATTCAGCCAAATCATGCCTAATTTAGCTGCTGGCATTTCCACCTGCTTTTAGCAGCTGTATTTGCCAGCGTCCAAAGTCAGGCGCAGTTTATGCCCTAAGCGCTGTTTGTGTAACCTTTATAGAATAACACTTGGAGCGTAACATTTTTGATGCTGAATGTTAGGCATCACTTATAGAATTTACCCCATAGTGTGTATGTGCACAAAACTATGCACATACACGCTATGTATATTATGTGGCCTGAGCAGAAGCATTTCCAGAACCAGGGTTGGGGAAGGATTAGGATTTTCATGTATATAATTCAGTTTAGCTATGTTTAATTAGGTGAGACTCAGCTGTGCTGTATGTACAAAAAGTCCTGCTGAAAATTCATGTGAAACTATATACAAGGGAATCGTATAGTTGCTGAACATCGCTGCTACAAAATATCAGCTTTATGATATAATGATAATCTGGTCTTACATCCCACTAAAACCAAACAGTTCAAAGCGGGTAACATAATCACAAGAGACCATAAGAATCTTCTGGGATTAAAGAACTAGAGAAGAAGATTACAATCGGGGATTTTGATGCAAGACAAGTTTCTGAAACAGGGACGTTTTAACCCTTTTCCTGAAAATGAAACACGACTGAGATGAGTGAAAAATGTCAACAAGATCCTTCCAGTGTCTGCCTACCTGGAAAGTTAATTCAAATAAACGTAGTCTCTTCTTCCCCTTAACTGAGGAGAACGAGAAGGCCACATCACCCTTTCTTCTTGCCCTTGGCAGCAAGACTGGAAATGATGATAAATGTAATTGGGTGCAAGTCCATGCGTAACTTTAAAAAGGAAGCAGAATAACTTGAAAATTGCTCTGGCCCAGATGGGCAACTAGTATAGTTTTATAAAGCCAGGAAAAATGCTACAAAAATTTGATTAAACCAAAAATCAGCAGACTGCAGTATTTTGTACAGTTTGGTGTCCTTCTAGTGTAAAGTGGTGTGGTAGCCATGTTAGTCCATTTTTAAAGGTAATAATAAATAGAAATAAATCAAAACATAGAAAAGAAAATAAGATGATGATAACATTTTTATTAGACTAACTTAGTACATATTTTACTAAGATGAACTTTTCAGTGATTCTCTGGCGTTGGGAGTGGATCTAGAGGACTGGAGAAGAGTAGATGTGGCCCTTCTCCACAAAAGCAGAAGGAAGAAGGTTGGGAACTACAGGCCAGTAGGTCTGACTTCTGTGGTAAATAATGGAAATACTTTTAAAACAGAGAATAGTAAAGGTTTTGGAATCCAATGGATTACAGGACCCCAGGCAACTTGGTTTCACTAGAGGCAGGTCTTGTCAGTCAAATCTGATTAATTTCTTTGACTGGGTAACCAGAGTTGGATCGAGGGAGAGCACTAGATGTGGTGTATTTAGATTTTAGCAAAGCCTTTGACACGGTTCCACATAGATCACTAATAAATAAACTGAGTGCCCTTGGTATGGGCCCTAAAGTGAGTCACTGGGTAAGGAATTGGTTGAGTGGAAGGCGACCGAGAGTAGTGGTAAATGGAGCTTATTCTCAGGAAAAGAATGTTAGCAGTGGTGTGCCTTAAGGTTCAGTTCTTGGGCTGGTTCTTTTTAACATTTTTGTAAGCGATTGCTGAAGGGCTGTCTGGTAAGGTTTGCCTCTTTTGAATGATACCAAAATCTGCAATGGGATGGACACTCCTAATGATGTAGATAACATGAGGAAGAACTTAGCAAAGCTAGAAGTATAGTATGGAATTTCACAGCTAAGATTTAATGCTAATAAAATGCAGGATCATGCATTTGGGCTACAAAAACCTGAAGGAACAGTACAGTTTAGGGGGTGAAGCACTTTTGTGCACAAAAGGGGAGAGGGACTTGGGTATGATTGTATGAGATGATCTTAAAAGTGGTCAAACAGGTAGAAAAGTTGATGACAAAAACTAGAAGGATGCTTGGGTGCATAGGGAGAGGAATGGCCAGTAGGAAAAAAAAGGTGATGATGACCCTGTATAAGACTCTGGTGAGACCTCATTTAGAATATTTGCATACTTCTGGAGATGCACCTTCAGAAAGATATAAACAGGATGGAGTCAGTCCAGAGGGTGGCTACTAAAGTAGTCAGGTATCATCAAAGTGTATAGGGACCAACTTAAAGATCTCAATAGGTATTCTTTGAAAGAAAGGCGGGAGAGGGGGGATATGATAGAGGCATTTAAATACCTATGCGTCATAAGTGCACAGGATGCGAGTCTTTCATTTGAAAAGAAGCTCTGGAACAAGGGGGCATAGGATGAAGCTGAAAGGGGACAGAATCAGAAGTACCCTGAGGAAATACTTTTTCACAGAAATGATGGTGAATTTGTGGAAGTGGTGGAGATGAAAACAGTATCTGAATTCAAGAGATCTTTGGACAAATACATAGGATCTCTGAGTGATATAGAGAGTAGATGGAAGACTGGATAAGCTGTTTGGTCTTTATCTGTCTACATTATTCTCTGTTTTTATATTGCATAAAAGTCCAAATTTTGATTTTATAAACCTGGGATTATGCATGTCTAAAACTTTAAAAAGTGCATATGGCAAGTGGTGTGATGGGTTGGGCTAAAGCAGGCCTTAAAAATAAACAAGTATTTCCCATCTCAGAAGGAGAAGTCCCTGTAAGAACAAAAAGGGATAAGGCTGTGTTCAATGAGTCTCTTGACATAAACATGGATTAGGGGAAGAACCCTACTTAGATCTGTAAATATTACCCTTTTCCGTTAGATCTCACATCAATTCTTTATTTTAGAGAAGTATTATTTAGGATGGTTGCTTGGTCTAGGGATATTATAGACAATTTTTTTCGAGAGGTAAAAAAGGAGACTGAGGACCAGAAGGTGAGAGAGAGTAAGAGCGGGAGAATCGGGGGTAAGTAACATATGTGGGTGCATGTTCAGAAAGTAATTAAGCAAGTATTTTACAGGCTAAGGCTGACTAGGCATCTGTGAGATCTTCTTGGAGGAAAAGCCTAGCCGGTTATTGCAATGGACTTTGATCCTGGGGAACTGAGTTTGATTCCCACTGCAGCTCCTTGTGACTCTGGGCAAGTCACTTAACCCTTCATTGCCTCTGGTACAAAATAAGTACCTGAATATATGTAAACCGCTTTGAATGTAGTTGCAAAAACCTCAGAAAGGCAGTATATCAAGTCCCATTTCCCTTTCCCTTCTTACCTTCTCGAACTTCCGTTTAATTGTTCAGAGTATTGTTATTCCATGCTTTGATTATTGTAATGGTCTACTTCTGGACTTGTGTGGGAATATTTTACAAGCCTTGCAGGATGCTCAAATGCTGCAGGCCAAAGTTCTGTATGGTCATTCCCGGTATAAACATGTCACTCCTACTTTTAAAATGTTACATTGGCTCGCTATTAAACAGAGTATTGCTTTTACAACTTTATCTTTAGTTTTCAAAGTGTGAAATAATCCAGTTTTTCCAGTGCTATCCTCTTCCTTGCAAGCGTTCCAACCTGCAGGAGCTTTGAGATCTTCTAACGCTAACCTTTTGGAAGTGCCATGTTTTCAGGTTATCAAGTTAATGAATAACGCAGGTTTTGTTTTAAAGTTGAGGGGTCAAAGTAGTGGAACAAGTTGAAGATGTACATAAGGTCTTTGAAGTCCTTAGATCCATTTAGGAGGGAGCTTACAACATTGTTATTCTTAGAAGTATTTGGCGACCAACAAGCCTCTGTTTAGGTATGAGTCATATCTGCTTTGGTAAACCAGTGCGTAGGGTGTAGTTGATGTTAGTTTGCTTACAGTGAGTGGAGTCCTTGTTGTAGTGTGTATGTGATGATTATGTTTTTGTTCTGACTTGTCATTTCATCACTATGAATGTATGTATTGTAAACTGCCAAGAGCTCTACGGATTGTGCAGGTTATAAATGTTTTAAATATAAAAATAAATAGAGGCAGAGAAGAGAAAAGAAACATAAAAAAAAAAGAAAATGTTTATTTTATACTGTTGTAAACCACTTAGTTGCCTGTATAGGCTCAATTGCATATATCAAATGGCTGGAAATAAATATATAAAATAAAATATAAAATTATAAAGGAATAAAAAGGCAAACTTGGAAAACAATTTAGGTGACAGAAAAAACTGGAATGGACTGGGACCAACACAATTGAAAAGTGCCCAGACAAAGGTAGAGAAGAAGAAAATATTAAATATTTTTATTTAATATTTTTTAAGGATTGGAACGTAATATACTTCATTTTCTGTTTTTGTATTTAGCAGAGTAAAGGAGAAAATGTATTTCTGTTTCTTTTACCAGTATTTTCACTGCTTGTAGAGTCTGACTTTCTTGGAAGTCTCCATTTCAGTTTTTGTCTGTATGTTTTTTGCGGTTCTCTTTTTTGTATCAGGTGACGGTCTCTCCATGTTCTACATGTCTGGCTGGAAGATTCTGATGTAGTGTCTGTGTAGAAATCTGTAACAGTCAGGCTTGTTTATTTCCCAGTAGTAGCTATATTGGTGCTCTGGGACCCAGTGTAATATTTATAGCACTGTCTGTTCATAGCTGGTTTTGAATATGTATTTGCAGGGATTTGTATTAATTTCCAAAGTGTCTGGCCTGTTTGAAAGCAGGCTCTAGGGCACTGTCATTCCCCCCAAAAAACCCCACTTAGGACTAATATTCTCCACATCCTGTAGAGTCGTCACAAAAACAAAAACCTGTCTGCTTTATATAAGTGGCTGGCAGTGGAAGGAGCGTGTGCTATTCCTGAGATGATGGTCACAATTTGAATAGTCTTTTCTTATAAGGGGGACGGCTCCATTGTTGATAAATATGATGTTTGTGATATAGAACTGGAGCTTCAGGGTTTATATTGATATTCTGACCAGTCCTGTACAGAATCCAAACTTCACTCCCAGATAGAAGAATTTGTTCAATGACACTGTCAATTATAATGCTAATTTAAAAGTGTGGGGAGGGAGATGTGCAGAAATGTCACTTTGACTTGCTCTCCCCCCCCCCCCCCCCCACACCTAGCTTGGCCCCCTGGTGCCACCCAAAATATTTCTGTCTAGAGAGACCAGTGCTTTATGGGGTGCCCCAGGGCCAGTTAAGGGCTGAATATCACATTTACATTGTATTTATATTCCGCAATTACATAAAAGCTCAATGTGCATATAAACAAGCCAGTTAATCAGACAAGGAAATTACAAACAAAGACATCCATCACATTAGATCATTATAAAATACAACAGAAATAAAATTCAATTTCCCCAAAACTGAGTGAATAAAACAGCTTTCAATTTCTTCCTCACCTTAACCATCTGTGCTTTAGCTGGTTCTGGAAACCCAGAAATTGACTGCCAAAGGCTGGACATGGCCTCAGGCATAACACGGTCAGCAACACTTTGAATGCCACCAGCTGAATATCGACCTCTACGTGAGTTTGCACATAGAAGTCAATTTTATAACAGGTCAAGTAGACGTTTTGCGTCATCATGGCACCGCTTGTACTTCTGAGTGTTTGGGGAAGTTTTATGAAAGCTGTTTCGCATCTTTTTGGAGCATCTGTAAATTTGTGAGTGGGTATTTGATGCAGGTGGGGTTGGTTGTGGGAGTCTGTTTTATAAAGACTGACACCTATGTTAGGTAAATAAAATCGACTTGAAGTAGACATCTCATATAGGTGTTCTGTTACAAAATTACCCTTCAGAGGCTTTATAAACTGAGAAATGCTGTAAACAGTTGACATAAAAGTGTGTGTTGGGTGGTGAAACCTTTTGGCTTAGTTTAGTGGACTGGTAATAAACTGACCCTCCCTCTGCCATGTTTAGCTTGACTGCACTGATTAAACCCAGCAGCATGTTAAGTTTCTCTAGGGAAGAAAATCCATCTGTTTCCCAAGGCTGCAATTACTACTAATCTATTTCTGTTGCTAGCTGCTCCCTCTAATTCAGCCTCTATACATTAGAATGATATGCAAATTTATGCAAATGTCCATGCATTTATAATCCTTTTAAGTATATAACATTCTTGTCTTTAACTGTATAACCCTGCCTTTATTTTATTGTTGCCTGTTGTTTAATGACACATTTCTTTACTGTATTAATTTTACTTGAAATTTCTGTAGTCATTAACTATGCTGTATTCTATGTAATATAAACTTTCTTCAAAGCACTTTCATTGTGCAGAGAATCAGATGTTAATTCTATAAAAACATTCTTTACAAATTGAATCAGATCATTCCAAATGCAAATAGCAAGAAGTGTGCTATAAATTTCAGCACCATGAAATCCTCCAGCCAGGGCATGTGTTGCCTGTTAATGTCCTCCTGCAGCAATCCACCTCTTTGAAATCAGCTGCAAAATCTGCAAGTAAAAAGTTCTGGACTTTTCCCCAGTGTGAACAGTAGAGCTGACCAATTAGGCTGATCAGTACTGGGACCTTCTGCACGCTAACCTAGGGATATTTCCTGTGAGCCAGCAACAGGCTTATGTTAGAAAGAGAAGGGCGCCCATCTTTCGACACAAATCGGGAGATGGGCGTCCTTCTCCCAGGGTCGCCCAAATCGGCATAATCGAAAGCCGATTTTGGGCATCCTCAACTGCTTTCTGTCGCGGGGGCAACCAAAGTTCACGGGGGCATGTCAGAAGCGTAGCAAAGGTGGGACTGGGGTGAGGCTAACACATGGGTGTCCTCGAACGATAATGGAAAAAAGAAGGGCGTCCCTGACAAGCACTTGAGCGACTTTACTTGGTCCATTTTTTGTTACGACAAAGCCTCAAAAAGGTGCCCGAACTGACCAGATGACCACCGAAGCAGTGGCGTAGCCAGACTGCCAATTTTGGATGGGCCTGAACCCAAAGTGGGTGGGCACAAAATTTTCTCTCTACCCCCCTCCCCCAGCAAAATTTAGTCACGCTAATCAGATGCATTTGTCACACAGGGTAAAGTGCTGCTTTTCAGTGCATCAGATTTCAGAAAATTTATTTAATAGCCTAACACCCTTTTCAATGAGCTTTCAGAGGCCAAAACCTCCTGCCTCAGGTCAGTATAATGCTGTTACGGTATCCTCGCCTGACCTAAGGAAGGAAGTATTGGTCTCTGAAACTTCATTAACACAGGTACCATATTACTTTATCCTAAATTAAAAATAAAATTATTTTCTTTACCTTTCTTGCATGGCCATTTACTTTTTCTCATTGTGTCGCTCCCAGTCTCTAGATTCTGCTTTCCTTCGTTTTCGCTTAACTCTTCTGCCACGGTTTCCTGGCCATTTCTCATTTTTCTCTCCTTTTTCTTTGCTTTCTTCAATATTTTTCTGCCTCTCTCTCTCTGTCCTGATTTAATTCATTCTTACTATCCATTCTTTAATTTCCTTCATCTACTTATGGCTTTTCATCTTTTTCTCACCCTTGTTCTCCCCATGCCCCTTCCTCTTATTCTCCAGTCTTTCACTACTCTCCTTTTCCATCCAGCAGCTCTCTTCTTTCTCTCCCCATCCTTCCAGTCTCCCCTCTCTCTCCCCATCCTTCCAGTAGTCTCCCCTCTTTCTTTCTGCATCCTTCCGTCCAGTGTCACCTCTTTCTCCCTACCCTTCCATCCAGCGTCTTCCCTCTTTCTCTCCCCATCCTTCCATCCATCTATCCTCTCTCCTGATCCTTCCATCTAATGTCTCTCTCCCTCTTTCTAACCAGTGTCTCTGTATCACTCTACCCTTTTCTGTTCAGTGTCCCTTCTCTCTCCACATCCTTCCAGTCTCTCACCTTTCTCTGCATCCTTCCAGTTTCCCCCCTTTCTCTCCCCATCCTTCCATCCAGAGTCTCTCTTCCCATCCATCCGTTTTCCCTCTTTCTCTCCCCATCCTTCCATCTGTTTTCTATCTTTTCTCCCCATCCTTCCAAGTTTTCCCTCTTTCTCCCCATCCTTCCATGTTTTCCCTCATTCTCTGCCATCCTTCCATCTGTTTTCCCTCTTTTCTCCCCATCCTTCCAAGTTTTCCCTCTTTCTCCCCATCCTTCCATGTTTCCCCTCATTCTCTGCCATCCTTCCATCTGTTTTCCCTCTTTCTCCCCATCCTTCCATGTTTTCCCTCATTCTCTGCCATCCTTCCATCTGTTTTCTCTCTTTTCTCCCCATCCTTCCATGTTTTCCCTCTTTTTCTCCCCATCCTTCCATTTTTTCCCTCTTTTCTTCGACGAGGCCCGCCCTGCATGCCAGCGCCAGCCCCCATTGCTGGCCACTGCTGCTTTTCCTGTTGAGCAGCAGGGCCGGCGCTACAAAAAAGAAGAAGCGCTAACGGCGCTAAGGACCGTAGGACGAGAAATGTTTAAAAAAAAAAAAAGCGCGGCACCGGCAGGCACTGTCTCGGCAGCCTTGAGGCATTGGCTGCTGGCTCGCAGGCTCCTCCCGCCGTTAGCGCTTCTTTTTTGTAGCGCCGGCCCTGCTGCTCAACAGGAAAAGCAGCAGTGGCCGGCAATGGGTGCTGGCGCTGGCGCTGGGCGGGCCTGGGCTGAAATTGGGTGGGCCTGGGCCCACCCAGGCCCACCCGTAGCTACGCCTCTGCACCGAAGGGAATCAGGGATGACCTCCCCTTACTCCCCCAGTGGTCACCAACCCCCTCCCACCCTAAAAAGAACTTTTAAAATATTTTTTGCCAGTCTCTATGCCAGCCTCAAATGTCATACCCAGCTTCATGATAGCAGTATGCAGGTCCCTGGAGCAATTTTATTGGGTGCTGTGCACGTCAGGCAGGTGGACCCAGGCCCATCCCCCCCACCTGTTACACGTGTGGTGGTAAATGTGAGCCCTTCAAAACCCACTGTACCCACATCTAGGTGCCCCCTTCACCCCTTAGGGCTATAGTAGTGGTGTACAGTTGTGGGTAGTGGGTTTGGGGAGGGGTTGGGGGGCTCAGCACACAAGGTAAGGGAGCTATGGACCTGGGAGCAATTTCTGAAGTCCACTGCAGTGCCCCCTACGGTGCCCGGTTGGTGTCCTGGCATATGAGGGGGACCAGTGCACTACGAATGCTGGCTCCTTCCACGACCAAAGGGCTTGGATTTGGTTGTTTCTGAGATGGGCATCCTCTGTTTCCATTATTGCCGAAAATCAGGGACGACCATCTCTAAGGATGACCATCTCTAAGGTCGACCTATATTTTGCAATTTGGGTGTCCCTGACTGTATTATTGAAACGAAAGATGGACGCCCATCTTGTTTCGATAATATGGGTTTCCCTGCCCCTTTTCCGGGACGTCCTGCGAGACGTCCTCAGGAAAACTTGGGCGCCCCTTTTGATTATGCCCCTCCAAGTCATGAAAACCTTGTATCATCACACAGAGGAGACATTCATCCCCTAATTCTATAAAATTCACCAAAAATTGAATTGAATAGATTGGCTTTTTAACAAGCAATTGTTGGTACTAATTAGATTTAATTGGCATCTACAAGTTAGGTGTGCGATCCCCACCTAAAATTTGATACAATTGGAAAAAGGGAGCATGGAAATGGGAGGGACATGGGGACGTTCCTAAAATTAAAGTGCGTTGTTATAGAAAAATGGGGATACGTACATTTGCACATTTGCACATCAAGTTTGGCGCAATTCCCCTGCGTAAGCACTAGTCTATAAGCTGTGCCTAACTTTAAGCATGGCTGATAGACTAGCGCTTTTTTGATGCTATTCATAGAATCTAGCCCTCGGTGCTTAGAAGCAGAGAGACTCTGAATCACCCCATATTCAAAGCGATTTAGGTGGACGAAAGGCTCTTGCCCTCTTAAGAGCACTCTATGGGCCAGCTACTGATATTAAGTGATACTTCACGGGGCAGAACCAGTGAATATTGGCACTAATCAGCATTTACAAAGTGAGCCGGAGAGGCATGCTCTGAGGGCTCAGTCGGGGAGGAGATGGTAGTTCTACAGGTTCTGGTAATATTTAGCACCAGTGCTTGGAAAGCTAAGCAACCCAATCGGACCACAGAAATAGCAGTGCTAACTTTGGTTCTTAGCTGTGCAGGTGGCAGCACAGAATAAGTACCAAGTGACAAATACCTGGAAGAATCCTGAAAAAGTTGCAAGTTTCCATGCTGCCTACCTTCCGAGATGAGCAGTGGCATTCCCCAGGTCTCCCTTAATAATCATTTATGTGCTTTTCCCTTTTTAGAGCCCAGCTATGTTAACTGCTTTTACCAAATCCTCCAGCAATGAGTTCTGGAGCTTAACTGTATGTTGAGTGGAAAAATATTTTCTCCAATGTGTTTCACATGTGCTACTTACTAACTTCATGGCATGTCCCCTAGTCTCTGTACTTCTTGAAAGAGCAATCCATTGATTTATGTTTACCTATCCTCTCTCTGATCAGTTGTTTCTTGGCCTTTCCTCATATGAAAGTTGTCCCATCTCCTTAATCAATTTAGTTGCCCTTCTCTGTACCTTTTTCTAATTCCACTAAAGCTTTTAGTGGAGCAGTAGCCTAGTGGTTAGTGCAGTGGACTTTGATCCTCGGAAACTGAGTTCGATTCCCACTGCAGCTCCTTGTGACTCTGGGCAAGTCACTTAACCTTCCATTGCCCCTGGTACAAAATAAGTACCTGAATATATGTAAACCGCTTTGGAGAAAATTGTTCTTCACTCTACGTGAATGGCAATACTTATATACTTAAGATATAGTGGAATTAGAAAAGGTACAGAGAAGGGTGACAAAAATGATAAAAGGGATGGGATGACTTCCCTATGAGGAAAGGCTGAAGAGGCTAGGGCTCTTCAGCTTGGAGAAAAGACGCCTGAGGAGAGATATGATAGAGGTCTAACTTTTTACATAATGCAATAGAAGGTTAAGTGATTTAGTCAGGATCACATGGAATGATCAAGGGGGCTTTTATGTACAGTCCACTGCTCTAACCATTAGGCTTCTGCTTTACCCCTTCACTAGGGAGCAGTACATTGGAGCAGAATGAAAAGGTATGAGGCAGGGCTGCGGTACCTTCAAATCTGAGAAAAAGCAGCAATGTAAAAGCAAAATGTTAAGATATAACTTGAGATTTTTTCTTCATTTGAAATCAGATTAAAAGTGACGACAGTTTGCACAAAGTGACTGGTCTCTGTAAGCACTGATACTGATCAGATTAACAGGAACAGAAAATATTTTGCATCACCTTAGGCATTTATCAGCTTTTTTTCAAGTTTCTGCTGATGTTAAATATTGTCCTGTCTTAGACATTTGGTCTGAATCAACTACGAGAGAGATTAATGATGATTTCTGATTCCATTGTGACTGGGATCGGATTCTTGCTTTCCTAATACCCCTCCCTCTTATCTGACACCCACCCCACTCATCTGCACAACAGTGATTTACCTATGTCCATCTTGAAAACCGTCAACCAATTTCTGCTGCTTCCAATAAGACAGACTCATTGCGGAGGGGTATTGCCTCACTGAGCACGTCACCACTCATTCCTGGCAGGTATGAGGCAAAGGAAGCATGGCAGGAAATTTTTTAAAATGAGGTAAATAAATCAGTGAGAGAGAAAAAGTAGATTTCATACTTCTGTCACAGAAATTCAGAACTGGGAAATGAAAATCTGAAAGAACACCAGTGAGCAGAAAAAAATCATTGAGGAATCAACTTGCACACATGCACAGTCAGGGCCTGGGCCAGAGCATGTTGGAGAGGCTATGCCCAGGGTAGGATGGTCCAGCTAAAATGAACTGTAGGCCAATGGAACAGAAGGCAATAAAAAGGTATGAAGTGGGTATAGGATATAGGTCATCGGAAGACTTGGAGACACAACCTTTGCTGTTCCAAAGGGTTCTTTTTTCTGGGGATGGGGATCACCTTCCACTGCCTGCACTCAGAGGCTTTAGGGGCTAGATTAAGGCTGTGCAGAAACCACGGTTCACTTAAAGGTCAGCAGTCTGGACCAAAGGGTCCCAGGTTTGAACCCTGACACTGACAGATCACCCCTTTCTGATGACTCTTCCAGATATAGCCAATGAAATTGAGTCAGTAGGTTATGTAGATGTCCTGGATATCCTAGATGAAATACTTGTGATACCTCTTAAATTACTGCCTGTGGAAATGGAGGCCATCAGTCTCCCCCTCCTCCTGAGAGAATTTTAATTTATCTTTTCTTGCTTCTTTATCTAAGCTTCTTTCTGTGTCCTGACTTGCCACCTGTATATTGCATCCTCTCCCTGGACATTGGTTGCACGTCTCTAAGCATGGCCAATCTCTCCTTCTTCTTTCTGTGATTAACAGCAGTCTTTCATCAGGCATTTTCTAGTACATATTGTTTTGTCATTGCAAGTAGTATACCATTCTATTTCTAATGTTGTATTACCACGTGGTGTTCAAAATATTCTGCTTCAAACAACTGCAGCCGGTTATAAATCACACTTATTTATTCTTACTTTTATTAAGAGGACCTCAAATCTTCCCAGCTTGGCTGTTCTATTCAGAACTCGATCAGTGATGGCTGTATACAAACATCTATATACAAGAAACCCACAGACAGATTCAGCTACCTCCACAACTCCAGCTTCCATCCTTCATATACAAAAAGATCCATTATTTACAGCCAAGCCACAAGATACCACCGTATCTGCTCTGACGGACACCTTGAAACCCTGACTGCATCCTTCAAACAGAAAGGCTACAACCCCAAAATAATCTCCAGGAATATTGCCTCCTCCCTCAAAACACCCAGGGAGAATCTGCTACAGTACAAAGAAAAGAAAGCCACAGACAGAATCCCCCTTGTAGTTACATACAACCCAGAGCCATGGTTTCCTTTTTCCTATGGCTGAAGCAGCTAAGCACTATTCATGCTGTGTGGCATGGAGGAATGCTTTTGGAACTTGTTCCCAGTGTCTTCCCTCCTCTGTGCCATCAGACTCTCCCCCCCCCCAAAAAAAAAAATCTGCGGTACTGCAACTAGGTTCCCAAGTGGGGGAAGTCTCTGTCAAGTCATCTCTCCTGCCGAGTTAATCTGCAGGAACGGTGGCCATTTGGGGTAAAAACATGGTGGGCTCTGCTTCAGCTGTGCTGTCCTCTACATCCCAGCAGCTGGGTCCTTCAACTTCTTCCAGTGTCTGAGGGTTTCTCCATTCCCTTTTCACCAGACTTTGTTCTGTTGCTGCACCAGACATACTTGCTGAAGCATCCTCTCCCTGTATAGGACCCTCTCCCTTCCTCACTGCCCCTGTCCACAGATTTAGTGACTAAGAGACAGCGTGTGGAGACTAGGATAGAGCTGAACCCTGGTTCCCCCTTCTCCACTCCTAGATTGTATGGGGGGGTTATTGGGGGTATCCTTGTAGTCTCTGAATCTGGAGGCCTAAGAGAAAGTGGAGATCCCTTAGTCTGATGGTGAGGATCCCTCAGTGGTTAGAATGTTCCATAAAGAGGAACTTCCAAGCTTTATTACTGTTGCTCTGGTGGTGTTTAATATCTCAAGTGCTTCCTCCCAGCCTTGATGCACCTTATGATTGCTAGTACTAAGCAGGCTGCTATGTCCTGTCCTGTTCATGAGGCCATGCAGGAGCATATTTCAGTGCAATGGGACACTCCAGATTCCAGCCTGAAGGTGACCCAAGCTATGGCGTGCCTCAACCCTATTTCCCCAGAAGAACTGGAGAAATTGCAGATGCCTAAGGTTGATGCTCTGGTGGCAGCCATCACGAAAAAGACCACCCTGCAGTGGAGGGTAGCATTGCCCTCAAGGATCTTCAGGATAGAAATTTGGAATCTTCCCTCAAGCTCTCCTTTGAGGTGACTGCTTTGTCATTGCAGGCCACTGTCTGTAGCTCTTATGCTGTTCAGGCATGTCTTAGTTGAGTACAGCAGGCAGTGGGCTTCTTATGCTGTAAGCCACCTAGAACCAGCTATTAGGATTTGCTCAATAAATACGTTCTGGATTAGATTTTATACAAACTCATCATTGAGCAGATTCACTTTTAGATGTTACGGAATATCCATATTCAAAATCCATCAGGTAGAGAATGGTGGTAGAAGATTCCAAATCTTCTCTCCAGGTGAAGGGCATTGGCTTTGTTGTTTTGAACACCTGGCCAGTGAGTCAGGACAAAGTTGAAATGGGAAAAAGCAACAAGCATGTCCAGAGTTCATATTTTATGAGGTCTTAAGGAACTCAAAATACTTATGATTCATGTAGACAAGGACTTAATGACAGCTTCCATCTAGGAGATGTCATTCCTCAAAAGCAGTTTCAATGGCAAAAAAATTCTTCTTGTAGATTCAAGTTTTCTCAGCTGACATTAGCTCTGGAGCTAGAATGCACATAGCTAGAGGAGATTTTCCAATACTGTCTTTGGGAGAATACTCTACCAATTGCCCCTCTAGATGCATCAGACTCCATAATGAATGACTATTCTGGATCAGGATGTCAACATAGAGACTGATGTAGATGTTGTTTTGAGGCTATTGAATAATTATTGTTGCTGCTGGCCCCATTTGAATAACATAGCTTTCTTCCAGATTTCCTTCAGTGGATCGTTCACACTGGAGGAGCCTTGGATAAATCACCAACAGAAGTTGGCAAATCCTAGGAATCCTCGAATTCGCTTGATATCTTTTAGGACTGATCATGCACTCACTGCTGAGATCTTTCAGAAAGCCATTTGGATACCATCCGGTGAAATGAATTCCTTGTCAAATTCATTTTTCTAGCTTAGAATACAACTTCTGCAGACTTTTAAAAATCTGCATTCAATGTATTACACTCAAAAGATAAAGAATAAACTCTGAAACAGACATTCAGAAATAATATTCCCATACAAGAAAGAAAGAAAAATAATTATCATAGGAAACAAAATATTTACTACTGTCCCCTAAGAGGAGGATGAATTAGAAAATTATTGACGCAAGAACACTTTGGATTGATCGAGTAGGCCTTGACGTTATGTAAATTAGATTACTGCAACACTCACGTATACAAGAATGTACAAAGGCAATGTTAAAAAAAAGATTGTAAGTGCAGAATTCTACAGTGGAGACTGATTTTCTCCAGTAGGAAATCTGATAGTGACCTCTTCGTATGTTCTGCTTCATTGGTTGCCTATAGAGGCCAGAGTATTGTTTAAATTATACTGCATGATTTTCAAGATTCGACGAGGAATAGCCCTTAAAGCAATTAGGAAGCTACAAATTTAATTAGGGTATCTCTATCAGCCAGTAATTAGCTCTTATCAGATCATGCATGCCAGTAAAGACTAGGTCTAGAATTGTTCCCCCTCTTATTGGTTCCTGAGCCAGCTGCTCTATAAAGCAGTCCTTGATTTCATCATGGAATTTTACCTCCGTAGCATGCCCTGATGTTACATTTACCCACTCAATATTGGGGTAATTGAAATCACCCATTATTACTGTGTTCCTCAGTTTGTTAGCCTCCCTAATTTCTGATACAATTTTTGTATCAGTCTGTTCATCCTGGCCAAGTAGATGGTAGTGCACTCCTATCACTATCCTTTTCCCCTTTAAACATGGAATTTCTATCCACAGGGATTCCAACGTGTGTTTTGTGTCCTGCAGAATTTTTAGTCTATTCAATTCAAGGTCCTCTTGAATTGAATATAATGATACCCCTCCACCAATTCGGTCCACCCTAACACTGCAAATATAATTTGTACCATGGGAGCCAACTTTTCATAAGGATTGGGGGTGCTAAACCCAACAGAAATTTTGTCTCCCTGGACACAGTCAAGGAATTTGTTCAATATTGGGGGTGCTCAAGCACCCTATGATTTGTACCCTGGTATGACATTGCCCAATTGGTTATCTTCCTTCCATTAGGTCTCAGAAATGCCTATTATATCTATCTTTTCATTTAGTGCAATACATTCTAACTTTCCCATCTTATCTCTTTTTTCCTTCTTTAAAGTCTGATTATAACCTAGGCTGTCTTATGTGGAGTCTTCCTGCTCTTAACTCAGGAATTATTATTTTAAATGTAAATCACTTAGATATTTTATTATTTGCAGTGAATAAAATAATGGTGATAATGTAAAACTTGTGCTGGTGAATCAGATTCTAAAAGATATATGAATACGATGGGGGGGGGGGGGATATTTAGTGGCAGCAAATCCACATAACGTTTTATGGATTTTTAAAGAGATACCCATAGATCACTGAACGCAGTGGCTCAAGCATATTTGGGTACCTTCTCCAGATATCTTTAGGTCTGGTATAACCATGGCCACTATCAGGCTAACTTTAAATCCCACTCCCAGACCCCCCACGGTCACTCCTCACTTAAATAGAAGTTAAATTTAAAAAAAAAACAAAGGACTTGTCTGGTTAACCAGTGAGATTAGTCAGATAAAATCTTTTTGAATATTACCTGCAAGATATCTTGCTGTAAACAATGACAGCACTTGTTGATTCTGTTATATGAATTGTCAAGCAGTTCATGCTTTTTGGTCTCTCAGCTCTGCAAACCCATATTCAAATCTGAGAGCATTAGCTAGAAAATAGAATTAATCTTTGCACAGCTTCAATCCATTCTACAGCCTTAATGTGGCAACAATTCCAATCCCTTCTAATAAGACAACCAAAAACTACTGCTTATTAATGAAAACATAGTTTAAGGACAAGAGAAGCATGAATAATGAGAGGCTTTGTGTAAAACGAGAACTTAGCATGAATAATAAGAGAGGCTTTGAGTAAAAAGAAAACTTAAAATGCTTCTCTGCCTCTTACCAGAAAAACCAGGATTTCCGGTTGGTTGGTTCAGACTGTTCTTGGCTCCGAGTAATGAATTCCCATGGATTGATGATGTGAACGTCTTCCGTGTTTTGGGCATCTCCACTGCTCATTTGTCTTAAAATTACCACTGTGCCTTTTCTATGCTCCTGTCTAGTGATGATTTCTAGAACTCACTTTCAAAAATGTGGCAGCTGTTACATTGACAAATGTTCTATCCATAAATTTGCAGCACCACTGAAAATTCTTACAATCTGCTCCAGTTCTATCCAGATAAAATCACTGAAAATTCTTAGACTGCCCTAGCTCTATCCAGAGAGTATCAGAGAAAATTCTTTTAGACTGCCACAGCTCTATCCGGATAGAATCACTGAAAATTATTGCAGACTCTCCCAGCTCTATCCGGATAGTATCAGAGAAAATTCTTTTAGACTGCCCCAGTTCTATCCGGCCAGTTCCACTGAAAATTCTTACAATCTGCTCCAGTTCTATCCAGATAAAATCACTGAAAATTCTTAGAACTGGGGCAGTCTAAAAGAATTTTCTCTGATACTATTTTGATAGAGTTAGGACAGTCTATCCGGATAGAATCACTGAAAATTATTGCAGACTGTCCCAGTTTTATCCGGATGGTGTTTCTGAAAATCCTTACAGACTGTCCCAGTTCTATCCGGATAGAACCACTGAAAATTGTTAGACTGCCCCAGCGCTAGTCAGATAGTCCCATTTAATGCTATGGATAGATTTTGATACCCAGCTGTAATCCATGTAACTATGCACTTTTATTTAGGCCTTCGCAATTTAAACCACATGGAAGGGCATTTTCGAAAGAAACGTCCAAGTTACGATTTGGACATCTTTGCAAAACATCCAAATCCAGGGGCGGGGAAAACCCTATTTTTAAAAAAAGATGGACATCCATCTTTCGTTTCGAAAATACCGTCAGAGACTTCAAATCCTTAAATTTGGATGTCCCTAGATTTGGACATCCCTAAACATGGACATTTCTGACTTAAGGTGATTTTTGAAACCAAAAACGTCCAAATGCAAGCCATTTGGAGGTGGGAGGAGCCAGCATTTGTAGCGCACTGGTCCCCCTGACATGCCAGGACACCAACCGGACACCCTAGGGGATACTGCAGTGGACTTCATAAAATGCTCCCAGGAACATAGCTCCCTTACCTTGTGTGCTGAGCCCCTCCCCCCAAAACCCACTACCCACAACTATACACCACTACCATAGCCCTTACGGGTGAAGGGGGCACCTAGATATGGGTACAGTGGGTTTGTGGTGGGTATTGGAGAGCTCGCTGTTTCCTCCACAAATGTTAACAGGTAGGGGGGTATGGGCCTGGGTCCGCCTGTCTGAAGTGCACTGCAGTACCCACTAAAACTGCTCCTGGGACCTTCATGCACTGTCATGGACCTGAGTATGACATCTGAGGCTGGCATGACATATTTTGAAAGATGTTAGGGTGGGAGGGGGTTAGAGACCACTGGGGGAGTAAGATGAAGTCATCTGGCTTATTCATAAAAAAACACGTCCGGGTGAAAACGTCCAAGTGTTCATCAGGGACATCCTTGCTTTTTTCAATTATGGGTCAAAGACATCCAAATGTTATGAACGCCCAAGTCCCACCTTCACTATGCCTCCTTGAAATTTGGACGTCCTTGCGATGGACTGCAGTTGGAGACGTCCAAAATTGGGTTTCGATTATATCAATTTGGACGTCTCTGGGAGAAAAACATCCATCTTCCAATTTATGTCCATCTCCAAGCAGCCCTAGCAGAAAGTAGGATAGGATTATGGTGTAACACAAAAAAAGATCTGCCTGGCATAGTGTGTAACCACCAGCTAATATGTACTGTGTGAGTAAAGGAAGATTCCAATGAGGTTACAGAAAATGTCCTCATTCCCCGAAACCAATCATTAATGTGTCCCATTGTGCAAGCTACTGTCAGATATCGTATATTTAAAAGCCCCAAGCCACCACGAGTTTCTGGTTTTTGCAACACTGAAAGAGAGAGTGTGGGGCACCTACCCTTCCAAATAAAGCGTTGTAATTCTCTGTTCCTCACACCCCTTCAAACAAAGGGGCAGCATCTGAAAAACATACAACCAGTGAGGAGCTAGCATCATGTTGAACAGGATTATATGCACCAGTAATGAAAGGGGATAGGTGCCCCAGAGTTGCAACATACGTTTGGTATCAGATAGCAAGGGGTTGAGAAGCTTATACTAGATGCTTGTAGTTAAGTTTCCATAGGTCTTATCAAATACAATTATAAATTATTCTAAATTTCAACAAAGTACATGTCTCTTAAAACCATAAATATCTGAAGTCTTCACAAGTGATTGCATATCAATCAAATATTAAATTACCAAAGGGGGAACATATCATTTTAAGAGATAACAGACTGTCCCAGAGAGCTGTCTTTTCCACACCTGCTCTGCTTTTATAAAATTTTAGCACTTTAATACCAGAGATGGGAAATGGGAGACACCAGAGTTGCTTTAAGCCTTGGCATGAACTTCAGCTGGTGTGGTGAAGTTTGTTGTTTAGTTGAAGCATTTAAAAATATGCTGAATGTAAGGAGAGGCAGGTGGCTGGTGCCGGCAATAGCAGACCATGCTAATATTCAGCTGTTCTGTGTAACTAACAGGTTCATTTTCGAAACGAGAAGGGCGTCCATCTTTTTTTTTTTTTTTTTTTTAAATCACTTAAACTCTGGCTTTCTGTTAGTCTCAACAGGATTGTATTCCACTAAACAGAACCCATTATATAAAAGATTATATTCCCGTACTCCTCCAATTTAACCAGTTGAAAAGAAGAAACATCAAATGGACATTGATTTTCAGATGTCAAAGGTCATCTAGGTTGGTAAACATATAACTTAGATGCCAACAATGGTGAAACCTGCCCATTAAAAACTTTAAACATCAAGCAAAGAGTCTTAAACTTTATCCTGTGAGCAAACAGGAGCCAATGTAGCTCCTTTAACACAGGAGAGATGTGATCATAGCAAATCTTACCAGTAAGAACCCTTGCAACCCATTTCCCTATTACCCCTCCCTTCTGATACTGGGGTAAAACCTCTCTCTGGTTTCTGCCAGGGGCAATATATCCTGGTGGGTTTAGGTTTCTCAATTTTTGATATTCCGCCTCTTTTGAAGCGCAAATCGAGCTGGTTTACATATGACTATTCAGGTACTTGCATTGTCCCTGGTGGGCTGACAATCTAACTATATTGTACCTGGGGCAATGGAGGGCTAAGTGATTTGCCCAGGGTCACATGGAGCTGCAGAGGGAATCGAACTTGGTTCCCCAGGATCTTAACCCACTGCACTAACCATTAGGTCACTCCTCCGCTTTGAACATACTGTGACAGGAATAAACCTCAATCCTAAACCAGGGTAGGTGAAGAATCACAACAAAGACACCTATCCATAGTCCTTTTAGGGTTGATCATCCCAGTGCTTTTTATGCTAAAAGGAGAGTTTTACTGAGCTTCTATGATTGGATTTACACAAGCCCTTAAATTTCAAAGTGAAAGTATACAGTGATTTTATAACTTTTCTCTCTGTTCAGCCGTACCTCTAGATTGTATTCTGAGACTGACACCGTTGTGTTTCCATTGAGGATGTTGAAGTTAACCTTTGTTTTATGATGAAACATTACAGTGGACGGCAACATTGTTTCCATGGGTAAAAACAATGTTTACCCAGAGAAATAAGCTCTTTGATTATTGTTCTCTCCTAATGGCTGTCTTACGATGTGTTCACTTCTACCCACACTGTTTGGAGACATTCTCAAGAGATGAAACAGTGGGTGTGTGTGGATCTGTATTTTTAAACGCCGGCTGAATACATATTTTCTGTGCTGCTGTCACAAAATATATATATTCACTATAGGCCTCGGCTTTTACTATCAGTTTAGTTTAGGCATGACTTAAATGAACAAAGTTTTGCTATAGCAGCTAAATACTGTCCTCTGAATTTGTAATAAAGTTGGTAGTTTGATAATTTACCCCAGTCAATCATAGTAACATAGTAACTTAATAGATGACGGCAGAAAAAGACCTGCACGGTCCATCCAGTCTGCCCAAGAAATGTGCCGCTTTTTTGTGTATACCTTACCTTGATTTGTACCTGTCTTTTTCAGGGCACAGACCGTACAAGTCTGCCCAGCACTATCCCCAGTCAATGAATTTATAACAAAATGTTCGAGCAGTTTGACTGATAAATACTCTTCTAGAGTTACAAGTTGGAAAAAAGACTGGCAGAGTTAACGGAAGCTTCTATTCGGAGAGATGGTGGAAAATCTAGTTGACCGGATCAAGAAGGATACGGATGCTATGGCTTCTCTCTCCCGCCGCCGGGCGCTTTCCTCTTCCACCTCCTCAACTAGGAGATATTTTACCTAGATTGTAAGCTCTTTGAGCAGGGACTGTCTCTCTATGTCAAATGTACAGCGCTGCGTGCATCTGGTAGCGCTGTATAAATGCTATTAGTAGTAGTAGTTATTCACAGGCTGAGGTAGACAATTCACTGGCCGCAATGAGCAACATAAGCAATCCGAGGGCACCTGTTGGAAATCTCTGGTTTGTCACAGGCAATCTGTGAGCGGCAGCAAGTAATTCACAGGCAGCTGTGTATCATCTTTGAGCAACTACAAGCAGGTCATAGGCAGCTGTGTACAATTTGTAGTCTGTAGATAATTCATATGTTTTGGGAGCTCTGAGCAGCTCCATGTAAAGTGCTGAGTAGATTAACAACCAGAAGAAAGGTACAGCTTGATGTTAGTTGCAAGCTTGTCAGTTTCTGCAGTGAACGTTCTTTTATAACCCGTGAACACCTTATTAACATATCACTTAGTGGTCAGATATTATCCTCCAGGGCTCTATTTAATGTTTAATGAACTGACTGCCCACAAAGATAAATGTAACAGCTGTGGCAAGAGAAGTAAACAGTAGCTTTGATTGAAATCCACATGGGGCTTTTGATATAAATTCACAGATTTACAGTTGTAATCTTTGAATATTCGTAACTTGTTTAAATCATATAGTGATAAACAATTAACAGAATCACCCCCAGCAATGTATTTTCTAGAACATGAAAATGCCTGGACGAAGCCCCTGCTTCTGAGTGCTGAATGTGCATAGAATATGTATCTATTTTTAAATTTAAATTAAAAAAATATTATATTTCATGTTAGGCTGTTATAACCCGCTTTATCCTCAACATTGGCCAGAGTGGGAAATCAAATTGGGATAATACATTAAAATAGAACATAATAATAAAAAGACATTTACAAAATATTTTATGAAACAAAGAACTTTATCATATATCCTGCGGCAAAGAATTTAAAATCTTTATAGATTGGTAAAGGAAAGAATTTTCATGAAAACTTTTAAGCCTTAGAGCTTTCACAGAGGGAAAACCCTAAAGACAATCTACACTATGCCAGGAAGAGCCAAGGTGTAGTAACTGCAAAGAGAAGGATAACTTCTCAGAAGAATAACCTTCTAAGATTTAAAAAAAACAAATGGCAAATCTCAAACAAATACGAGCCTTCAGAGATAACGGATGAAGTTGCTCCAATAAAGAAGACAAATGATCATATTTTGTCCTCCTAAATATCAGTCATGCAGCAGTGTTCTGTAGTAACTGAATTCCATTAAATTTAGTAAAATACCTTATGAATTACAATTGTCCAGGTGTAAAAGAATCAACAACTGGACAACCACTATAAAATGATCGATGGAAAATTATGAGCAAACTAAATGAAGTTGTTCGATTGTTGATCTGGGGTTTTGTACTCAAGAAGGAAGAATCCAGTAATGACCCCAAAACTTTGAAGATTTTTCCACAATGAAAGGAGCCCCATCACTATTTGGAATATAATTTGGAATTTAATCAACAATTGCACTAATTAGTTTGAGAAGATGAAAAAACGACCAATCTCTAATTTTTCTTATACAGTAAGAACAAAAGAGTAGCCATACTGGGTCAGACCTATGGTTCATCTAGTCCAGTATCCTGCTTCCAACAGTTGCCAATCCAGGTTACAAGTACCTGGCAGAAACCCAAAAAGAAGCAGCATTCCATGCTTCCAATCCCAGGGCAAGGAGTGGCATCTCCCATGTCCATCTCAATAACAGACTATGGATTTTAACTCCAAGAACTTGTCCAAACGTTTTTAACAGACTATGGAATTTAACTCCAGGAACTTGTCCAAACGATTTTTAAACCCAGATACGCTAACCGCTGTTACCACAACCTCCGGCAGCAACTTCCACAGCTTAACTATTCGCTGAGTGAAAAATTATTTCCTCTTATTTGTTTTAAAAGTATTTCCATGTAATTTTACTGAGTGTCCCCTGGTCTTTGTACTTTTTGAAAGAATGAAAAATCGATTCCATTCTAAACCACTCAAGATTTTATAGACCTGAATCATATCCCCACTCAGCCATCTATTTTCCAAGCTGATGAGCCCTAACCTCTTTAGCCTTTCCTCATAGGAGAGGAGTTCCTTGCCCTTTATCATTTTGGTTGCTCTTACAGTATATGAGCCTTTTCTAATTCTGCTATATCTTTTTTTGAGATGTGGCGACCAAGAATTGAATGCTATACTCAAGGTGAGGTACCACCATGGAGCGATACAGACACATAAAATATTTTTGATCTTATCTTGTATCGTGTTTGCATTTTTGGTCGCCGACGCCATACATGGGACAGGAGATTTCAGTGCATTGTCTACAATGATACCTAGCTCTTTTTCTTGGGTGCTGAATCCTAAGGTAGACCCTAACATCAGGTAACTATGATTCAGATTATTCTTCCCAATGTGCATCACTTTGTATTTGCCCACTTAAATTTCATCTGCCATTTGAATGCCCAGTCTTCCAGTTTCCTAAGTTTTTCACAATCCGCATATATTTTGACAACTTTGAATAGTTTTGTGTCATCTACAAAGTTAATTACCTTACTCATCGATCCGTTTTCCAGATCATTTATAAATATGTTAAATAGTACTGGTCCTAGTACAGATCCTTGTGGAACTCCACTATTCACCCTCCTCCACTGAGAAAAATGACCATTTAACCCTACCCTCTGTGTTCTGTTCTGTCCAATAACCAATTCCTAATCCACAGAAGGACATTGCCTCCTATCCCATGACTTTTTAATTTTCTCAGGAGTCTCTAAATCCAGATACACTACATCAACTGTCTCACCTTTATCCACATGTTTATTCTCGCCTTCAAAGAAATGAAGCAAATTGGTGAGGCAAGACTTCCCTTGGCTGAACCCAAGCTGACTCTGTCCCATTAAACCATGTTTGTGTATGTGTTCCATAATTTTATTCTTTATAATAGTTTCCATGATTTTCCCTGGCACTGAAATCAGGATTACTGGTCTGTAATTTCTCGGATCTCCCCTAGAACCCTTTTTAAAAATCAGCATTACATTGGCCACCTTCCAATCTTCAGGTAGTATGGATGATTTTAAGGACAGGTTAGAGATCACTAGCAACAGATCAGGAATTTCATGTTTGAGTTCTTTTAGTACTCTGTGGTGTATGCTTTCTGGTCCAGGTGATTTATCACTCTTTAACTTGTCCATTTGGATCAGGTCATCTTCTAGGTTCACCGAGATTTCTTTCAGTCCATCGCCAACTTTGAAAACCATTTCCAGTACAGGTAGATCTCTTACATCTTCCTGAAAGACTGAAGAAAAGAATTCATTCAGTCTCTCTGCTATGGCCTTGTCCTCCCTGAGTGCCCCTTTGCTCTTTTGTGATCTAATGGTCCCGTGGATTCCCTCACAGGCTTTCTGCTTCTGATGTACCTGAAAAAGGTGTTACAATGAGTTTTTGTCTCCTCGGCAAATTTTTCTTCATATTCTCTTTTAGCCTTCTTTATCTTTTATGGAAAACCTGGATGAGGCTCTGGCATAGGTTTCATAGGACAGCTGGTGTACCATGAGAGGTATATGCCAACAGGGGGTCACAGTAGAGAGGACAGGAACAGATTGGACATGCAAGTGAAATAGACATATTTCAAAGTGTATTCATGCATACAGTATATACACATGGGTTAGATGGGCAGATGGGCCAGATATATATTATCACCGGCACTTACTCACAGCAGGTTTGTGTGGGAACAGTAAAAAAAAATCATACAGTAAGGACATCATGTGTGGACATGGCCTATGTGACCTGAAAACACCTACAAGGGCACTTGGCAAAACAAAAAGCCCACATGACCTCACTACATATCACCACTACATATCTGACAACACATGTACCTCAATGGGAAGGGGGGGGGGGGGAAGAAATAGGAAGCACTGCTCCAATGTCTGCCATGTGCTTTTACACTAGTCTGCACTGTGTCCACCCATCCCTCGAAATGAACAAGTACTAGGAAACAATGCACAACACCAAAGCCACAGAGGAAGTGGGATTGGAGAAAAGGTCACCAACCTTCTCGACTGTCATGCAATCAGTATTAATACCCTGCCCTGGTGGCAGGGGAGGGGAGAGGAGTTTTCAGTACAAGGCTGTAGCGTTGCCTCGTGTGTATGTGTGATATTTCAGTGGCAGCATTTGGACAGTGTTACTGACAATCTGGCCACTGCACCGCTATATGGGGAGAGGGGGTAATATACGGTCAGAATGTCACATATCCTCCATATACTACGCCTCATGCTTGATTTATTCTTACTGTACACTGCCTTGAGTGAATGTCTTGAAAAGTTGGTAAATAAATAAATAAATCGCTGATATTCCAGCTACACTCTGCTCTGAAAGGAGATGTTGATGTGATGGGCATTGTTTGAAGGTGGACAGATAAGTGAGCCGAGTCCAGCTACAGCATGGGAGGGGGTTTATAAGTTAATGTTTGTAAATGATAGAATACCATGATTTATGCATGTTTCCTGGCAATCTGCGCACGGGCCTTAAGTACTGGCCAAACCAAAATTATATTCAGATATTTATTATTTGTATCCCACATTTTCCCACCTATTTGCAGGCTCAATGTGGCTTACATGGTACTGTAACGGCGTTAGCCAGTTGCGGTGTGAACAAATACAGGTGTTATTGATGGTAAAATACTCTGCAGAATACCAATGCCCTGCTGTACTGGTATTCTGCAGAGTAAAACATTATCTCTATATCTAGCTTTAGAACTGTGAAAAAGAAATCCTAATTTTAAATTGCTTAGTTCACTATGTTGGAATTGACATTTTTATGGTTCTATCTAAATGCATCAAACTATTTGTATAAAGGGTAAATATTCCTGCTATCTGCATTACATTTGGTCTTGCCCCACGAATACCCATGATCCCCTCCTGTGCATATAAGTATTTTTTTTCATGACGGACAGCCAGTTAGCCACATAACTCCTTTTGACTATCAAACCATTTATTTTAAGATTTTCTCTTGTGGATAAGCTTCTTACGCTGCTGAAGCACAATAGCAATTTTACTCTCACTTGCCTTCCTTCATTCGCATGTTTCTTACCACTTTAGCTGCTATTTATAATACAACCAATCCTTTCAATTGTCAGCTACAGAACATAGAATTACTGAAGCATTTCACTTGCTCCTGTACCTTAATCTCCCTTTCTCCTGTTGTCAGTTTTCAGACTTACATTTTTGATCTCAGACTTAATCAGTGGATTTCAGTTCTTCCTTTCTCTGCCCTTTTCTTCCTTTCTTTTCTCAGCAAATCTGTTTGAAACTTGGCATCTGCTTGACACGGTGGTTACTCAAAGCAAATGCTGACATGAGGACTTCAGAGAGGTTAGTGGTGATTTAAGTACACCACCCTCCATAAACTCAACATCCATCCTATGGCTGATCCAGGCTGCACTACAATTGCACCTTATTCAGATAAAGATATAGTAACATGGTAACACAACAGTCAGTATGCAGATGTAAGAGAGCCAGTGGTTCTAACCAGAAGTTGAGCCATTTATCGGCTAATTTGGACCACTGAAAACGTTGTCCTACAGTTAACACTGAAAGTTTTTGATTTTCAAAGGGTATCAATGGTAGAAGGTAAGAGGTTGTTGGCCTCTAGGAAACTGACAACTTGCCAGCTTGATCCTGGACCATGTAAACTAGTGAAAATGTTGGAATATGAATTTGTATCATTTTTGCTGGCATTTGGATTATATCCTTGTGGGATGGAGTTTCTCCAAGTGATCTATAATAGATTGTCGTGTTAGCATTGCTTGAAAGGGCTCGTCTCAACTCAGAATTGCAGAACATCACGAAAGCTCCATGGAACTAATGGCCAGCAAATTGAAATAAACTACAGAAAGACTTTTTAATGTGGTGCATAATTAACTGTGGAATTTGTTGCTAGAGGATGTGGTTTCAGTTGACAAACATAGTGGGATTGCAAAGAGGATTGGGCAAATTTCTGGAAGAAGCCAATAGAAAAAATTATTAGCCAGGTTGACTTGGGATAACCGTTCCTCGTCCCTGGAAATGAGCTTCAAGAATTTTTTTTTTTTTTAGATTTGCCAGGTATTTGCAACCCAGACTGAGCTGGGAAAAAAATCTACCTGTGTTTTCCCCATTTCAGAAAGAGAATATGGATGGATGGGGAAAAATATCCTCACTGGTATTTGCAGCAGCTCAGAGGTACAGATTTTTAAAAGGTGATTATTTCAGCCGGGGCTTTACACGAAGGAATAAAAGAGTCATTCCTTTCAATTCCTTATTGCTTATTTCCACCTCCAAAGTAAAATGAAATAAAAAAAATTGTGGCCCTACTCCATACACACATGTAGATTTGTACAATAGGGCAGCCACACATGGTTTAATTTTTGAAAAGAAATCTGAAGAAGGTGGTGGTGCTTCAGGATGTTCATGGCAAAAACTGTGTTTATCAGCGTTGCTGCTGCACCACCTTGATCCTGTTCTTTACCCCCTCCGTTTGGTTAGGCAGCCAATAACGGCCTGAAGTCTCGTGATAAAAGGTGTCATCTCAGAGCTCATACTGTTGGGACTTTAGTCCCAGAGCAGCAGGTCAAGATGAAGAGCTGCCTGACCACTAGAGGGAGGTGAAGACCTGGGTCATGAGGTGATACAGTGCTAAAGGTAAGGGTGTTGTGTGCCACAATCCTCCCACTTCTCAGGAGAAGGAGGGAGAGGCGATAGAGGGTTTCTTAGATTCTCCATTCTACCCCACACTCTCTCTGTAGCCCTCCCCCCCATCACCCTAAACCACCATCTTACAAGTCTCTCTCAGGTCAGGCCCATCCCATGCCTTCACTGTGTATCCAACACCCGTCCCCTTGATTTCTCAAGCAAACACCAAAAGCGGTTATTTTGGGGCAGTTCAGGGGCGGAATCAGCACTTATGCAGTTAAGTGTCGATATTCAGGGCTTGACTGCATAAAACACAATCCTGTCTTTATGCTGTTCACCTTATGTGATTAAGTGCTGAATATTGCTCTGAACCACATAAATGCTAGCCGGCCGCATATGCCCAGATAGTCAATGACAGTGTCCGGACGTGGCCTGGCCTTGAATATCCAAGGATAATTCCGTCACTGGCTGAACATTTACCCCTCTATATTTATTGATGTTTTTGTGTCCCAAGTTCTCTTATTGAGTTTCTCTTCCAGTTGAACCAAAGATGTATTGGAGCAGTTGAGAAATCGTCAACACGGAAATGAGACGAAAGTGGAGGATCTGAGGCAGGTCAGGGACAGGGTGAGAAAGTACCAGGGGCAGGTCGGAGGTGGGGTGAGAAAGTACCAGTAAATACCTCTTTCAGTTTTTGTTGTTTTTTTAAATGTTTGTATTGGGGTGTTTCTCAGTTAAAATCTACAAGTAGAAGCAGAGTTTCTAGTAGACCAGGGAAGGAAGTGTTATCTCAATCCATGAAGTTCCCGGCATTTAAGCTATTTATATATTGCATGACTGTGCATAATAAATGTAGTGAGGATTAAACCATCCAAACAAGTCAAACTAGCCTTTCCATTCCAGCTACCCACCAAACTTTATGTAGCCAAAAGTATTGGGAGGGTAAGATAGAGCGTTTCCATTTTTGTCCAATACCAACCAACAGTAATTGAATATCTGGACATGGTCTACCACATGTGTCATTGCGCCTGGATTAGTACAGCTTTTATACTGCAGCCTTATTGATTTCTTTGTTATGTTTCTAAAAACAAAAAAATTATTTGTAGATTTTTTTTTAATTTCAATTAGAAGCCCTACTTATATTTCACAGAAGGGAAATCGTTGTGAAAATAGAAATCTTGATACAATAGCAGGAACTGAATAATATACATTTGTTTCTTTTTTTTTTTTTTTTCCCTCAGAGATTTGATGCCAAGAACTGTGGATGGACAAATAACCATGGAAAAAACACCCAGCTATTTTGTAACTACCGATGCCCCAAAGCGAATCCACTTAATGGCAAAAGACACCAAGCTAATCGTGGTGGTTCGTAACCCCATCACTAGAGCTATTTCTGACTATACTCAGACGCTTTCCAAGAAGCCCGAGATCCCCACTTTTGAAGTGTTAGCCTTTAAAAACAGGACTCTGGGATTGATTGACGCTTCATGGAGTGCTCTGCGAATTGGGATCTATGCTCTGCACTTGGAGAACTGGCTGGAATATTTCCCGCTCTCCCAGATCCTGTTTGTCAGTGGAGAAAGACTCATCAGTGATCCTGCTGGGGAAATGACTAAGGTTCAGGACTTCCTGGGTCTAAAACGCATCGTGGCGGACAAACATTTTTATTTCAATAAGACCAAGGGCTTTCCTTGTCTGAAGAAACCAGAAGACAGCAGTGGAGCCCGGTGTCTGGGAAAATCAAAAGGTCGAACTCATCCAAAAATAGACCCAGATGTGATTCAGAGACTGCGGAAATTTTACAGACCTTTTAACATCATGTTTTACCAAATGACAGGTGAAGACTTCCAGTGGGAACAGGAAGAGCAGGAGAAATGACTCTAGCACAGAAAGCGAAAGACATTCACCAGAATCACATTCAGTTGAAGTTTACAGTATCTTCAACGATGAATTAACAGAGATGCCACAGAATGCTTTTTATAGTGTTATTTCAACCTGTTCACAGACTTTCAGCAGCTTTTGCGATAATAGAGAAAACAAATGATTTTAATGTGACAAGGAAAATGCTTGATTAAGCTTTGCCAGATCTGATAACATCACAGCCTATATCTTGCAGCATTTCAGAGTTAGAAGCACACAGCAGTGAAAGGTTTACCATAGAATTAATTGTTTATTCTCAAACTGCGCAAATTTAATGTAAGGTACCTGCAGACACACGCAGGCGTATAGGAACTGGTAGGTCTGCTTCACATATCAGAGAAGTATTTACCTGAAGTATCTTCCTGCTACCACCTTATTTTTTATTTCTATTAATTGTCTCTATTTGATTTCATATTAAAGGGACGGCCTCCCAAACTGAAAAGTCTTTACTCTTTGTTTAGGTCTCTCAGGTATATTAATCATTTTTGATGCCTTGTTTAATAAAAAGAATGTAACATTTACAAGAGTTGCCAAGATCCTGAAACGCCCCTGGTGCACTGCGGGGAACTATGTCATTGTGCAGATAGGGGCGATTCTGAATAAGTCAATTAAAAGTTACTTACCGGGATGATCTGCTCTAATCTTGCATTCTATAAAGATAATTGTGGAACAGCCTTTATAGACTGAGGTTAGTGAATTTTCACACCTAATGTTGGGAACAAAAGCGGACAACAAAAGCCACAACTAAATCCTGGGAATGCCCCTCCCCCGGCCATGTCCCCTTTGGAGTTTGGTGCACAGGTTATAGAACAGGGTTAGGGAAGCTTGTGACTGCCAATTAGCATTCATTAATGCCAATAATTGATTGTGATCACCTATTTAATTAATTCGCTTTATGTGTGGATCTGCAATCCATACCCGACTTTGAGCGAGCTTTTCAGACTCTGAGGGGACACTGTTTAACACAAGACCTACCAGAACTACTGAGGCTTCGGTCATGACACATTTTCAAGTGTATATGTGATGACTAGTGTGAGATATTGGGGTTTAGGGATCTTTCTGTTGCTCAGTCCTCAGTTTCCTAATTGACAATCCCAGTACGATTCTAACAACTTATCAAAAGTTTCCAATAGAAACATGTGACAGCCAGAAACCCACAGTTTCATTTCCTTTCCTTCCTGTCACCATTCGTAATAAACAAGATTGAGTAGGAATGAAAACATTTGTCTATATGTAAATGCTAAAAATGAAAAATATCAGATTGGAGATTAATGTGTTGCCACTAAGGGGGTCTTTTACTAGCATTTTTAACTCATGGTAAAAATCAGCTGGCGCTAAATGCCGAGACATCCATAGGAATATAAAGAAAACAGTAAAAACGCTAGCGCACTTAAGACCCCCTAAGTGAACTTATGGACATAATTGGCATCTCAGAAATTGGTGGAAAAAGGATCTTTCTCTCTGTTTTATATAGACCCTGCTTTTCCTCTATAGCTCCAAGGCAGCTCCCAATTCAGTGATAATCTACAAAAGGATTGATGTAGCAGAGCAGACAGATCTATGGAGTGGCCACCCCAAGGCATAGATTCAAATAGGAAATGGACCACACCCTGGAATATCACTCAACAGCAAATGTATTCAGTGGGTAGAGACCACCTCCCTCCTCGGGCTAATTTTACAGAAGTCAGAATGGAGGGGTTTGTGTCTGAAAATGGGTTTTATAAGTTGTCTGGAAAAAACCACATATTCAGCCCATGGTGGTCAGTATTTTTTTTTTTTCTGCTTCCAAATTTTTTTATTCCATTTTTAACAGGTACAACTCTTTACTAAGTTGCTGTAAAAGGGGGCCTGCGCTAGAGTCAGCGTGTGTTTTTGACGTGCACCACAGTGGGTAAAAGTCGGTCTTTTTTTGTGAAAAACAAATGGCCGTGCAGTGAGTGAACCACTTGCCACACGGCCATTTCGGGGGGAGAGGGGGAGTAGCACTTACCGCCACCCATTGAGTTGACGGTAACGGCTCTCGCGCTAAGCCAGTGGTAACCGGGCAGCGCTGGCAGTACAAAGTACCATCAGGCTTCTGTGGTAACCCAGTGTTAGTTCCAGATTGGCACTTGGGAAGCCGTTGCTGCTCACCAACGTTTTAGTAAAAGGGCCCCATCTCAAGAACATTACACAGCATTAACAATAAATAGAACAGAAAAAGAGATGTAAACGGAGAAAAGGCAGAAATGAAATCCAAAGCAAGAGTTATATATGTGTTATCCAAAGTAGAAAGGTTCAAAACTCTGCTGCCCGTCTCATCTTCCGCCAGGGTTGCTTTACTCATACTACCCCTCTCCTCAAAACCCTTCACTGGCTCCCTATCTATTTTCGCATCCTGTTCAAACTTCTTCTACTAACCTATAAATGTATTCACTCTGCTGCTCCCCAGTATCTCTCCACACTCGTCCTTCCCTACACCCCTTCCCGTGCACTCCGCTCCATGGATAAATCCTTCTTATCTGTTCCCTTCTCCACTACTGCCAACTCCAGACTTCGTGCCTTCTGTCTCGCTGCACCCTACGCCTGGAATAAACTTCCTGAGCCCCTACGTCTTGCCCCATCCTTGGCCACCTTTAAATCTAGACTGAAAGCCCACCTCTTTAACATTGCTTTTGACTCGTAACCACTCGCCTCCACCTACCCTCCTCTCTTCCTTCCCGTTCACATTAATTGATTTGATTTGCTTACTTTATTTATTTTTTGTCTATTAGATTGTAAGCTCTTTGAGCAGGGACTGTCTTTCTTCTATGTTTGTGCAGCGCTGCGTATGCTTTGTAGCGCTATAGAAATGCTAAATAGTAGTAGTAGTAGTAGTAATCTACTCCTCATCAGATTTTACCTTATAATTTTTGGTATCCGGACAGTTCCCACTGGACAGTTTCCCCCGAGACAATTCCCCATCAAGGGGGACAATTCCCACCAAGGACAACCCCCCCCCCCCCCCAGTCATTTCCCACCCTCCATAGCCTTCTTTTTTTTAACCAACCTTAGCTTCTTTCTTGTATCAGGTCCCATAACTTCTGGCGGTGTGTCATGTTTCAGACGCTGACAGCATACGAACAAGGAGGTTAGATGGAGAACAGAAGCAGTGTATGGTGTCTGGAACAAGGATGTTAGATTGAGAGGTATCTGGTGAGTTTCCACGCTGCTCAGCTGTCATCCCGTACACAGAGGAAGTATACCGTACTTGAACAGCATATGGCGTCTGGAACAAGGTTAGAGCAGCAGACGGATGTACACAGAGGACGTATAATAACAGAATAACTTTTCATAGGTAGACTGGTAGAAATCATAGTGTGTCATTTTGAGGGGCTGAATTAGACTGAAACCTAGTTTGGGGTGTGTGCGGGCCATTGCCCCACCTCCCCCGCCACATGAAGTGCAGTTTCTATGTATCTATTTATTTATGACATTTAGATCCTGGATTAAACATGAATTAGTTTGAAATCTAGTTTGGGGGTGAACTGCATGTCTGGAAGGGAAAAGGGATGTGTAAAAGCTAATGTGGGGAGACAGTGAGTGGGTACTGCCCCCCCCCCCCCAAATGATCTGGAAGAGAAAGGGGGGGAGATTACTCGTCCTAGTGTGTTTTGCATGTTTTTGGGTTATGGGTGGGCATTCTCCTCACTGATGTGGTGGGAATTGGTTCAGTGACAATTGCCGTAGGTGGAAATTATCCAAATAGGAACTGTCCAGGTGGGAACTGACCTAGAAACTAATTTTTCAGTTCAGATGTTAATATTTTTATCTTGTAAATCATGCAAACCTTATCAAGCCATTCTGTGATAGATGGTGGGGGAGAACATCTCCAGGCCCTGCTATAACAGATCTAGCAGCTAACAATAGACTATTGATCATATGTTTTATATAGAGAGGGAAAGTAGTTTGAATATTAATACCCAGTAACAGAAGGCTCAAATTAAATGGTGAAAGGATTCCTGTAATTTGTTGTAAAGAACTGAATTTGCTTCCAAAACTTTTGACTAGAAGGCTATTCCCACCAATGATGAAAAAAGATCCAACTTGTCCACAGTTTCTCCAGCAAAGGTCAAAATCTTCTAAGCCCCAACGTTTAAGTCCCTAAATAGAAGTGGTACCTGTGTGGTCAATAAAGCAGTGGAGACTGAGCATTTATACAAAGCCTCCCTTAAAGTGATGCAAAGGTTCGCCGGTCGAAAGATCCTACATCTCTCTGCCTTGTATCCTATTAAGAGTGTGACAAATAGAAAGAGCGATATAATTTTAATAATTTTTTCAAAAGGTAATGCAGCTCACCTAAATCCTTCCAAATGAAAAGGTTGCAAAGAAAAATGTCATAACTTAAAATATCTATACAGACTTAGGGATCCTTTAACTAAGAAGCAGTAAAAAGTGGCCGGCGTTAATTTTGGAGCATAAAATTGCTGTACTCTGAGCACTTTCTACCATGGTGGGAAAAAGGCCTTTTTGTTAAATGGAGCTTTAAATATTAAAATTAGAACATGGCCATTTATTGCATGAAACCCTTACCACACCATTTACTAGGCGATAAGGGTTGATGGCTAACCTCAGGCAGTGATGTGGCCATGCTGCCGATTATCACCAGGAACGTCCTTCACTCTAGAAAATAGAAAATTATTTTCTACTTTGGGAAACGGCACCTGTCAAAATCAGTACTACCGCTGGGCACCCAGCTGTAGTGCTGTTTCTACACATTCTACCCACGCGGTAGTCCTACTGCGCCTTCGTAAAAGGAGCCCTAATGACAACACTGCCCATTCGCTTTCAATAGGTTGTGTCAGCATTGCCTTGCAGTTTAATAAACAGGGGTATATTTCTCTGACAGAAAACTCTGTTCCTGAAAGCTGACCATTTAAAAGCTGTGCAAAAAGTGGAGGACGGGATTCCCAGCTTGCTGAATATGATGAGAATTTTGTGCCAGAAGGAACATGTAAGAAGTATGGACATACCCTGCTATTTTACGAAGCTGATTCCAAATTGTTAAGGCAGTAGAAATAAATGGATGCTGTTTGAAGACACCCTGCCTCGTTTGTATTTCTGAGAAAATTAATGCACCCAGATGGTTTGGGTGAGCCGAAATACACTTCTAACCTAACCTAGTGGATTTCAGACTTTGCAATCCTCCAAAAAAGTTAAATTCTCAATACAGCACACGAATAATAATATTTGAAATTTGGGAAATCTAAACCTCTTTCCTCTTTAGGCAACATCAAGGTTTCATAACTGATTCTGTCTTTTTTTCTTCTGCATTATGAATTTCATCATATGTTTCTTTAATTAAGAAATAATCTGGAATCCTGATAGTAACCCGAGTAAACAAAAACAATGATTGAGGAACAAACAGCAATTTGATAGTACTAATTCTTCCAAACTAAGAAATATTTTTTATCTGCATAAATATCCAAAGGGCCTGTTTACTAATTCGGGCCGTAGGTGTGCAAATGTTTTAGCATGTGCTACTATCACTACAGACACCCATCACTGGGTGTTTCAATCATTAGCACACGCTAAAAAATCAGCACACCTACAGCATGGCTTAGTAAACAGGGTCCCACATCTTTTTTGATTTTTGAAAGGAGGGTCCCATCATTTAGATGAAATAAATTCTTTAAGTTATTAGATATTTGAACCCCCAAAATATTTAGATTGTGAATCAAGCGTGAAACTCAATTATCCAATGTTCAGCGTTATTTAACTGGCCAGCTGCAAAAATTCAGCAGTCAGTGCTTAGCAGATAACCGGCTATATCCTGTGATCTATCCAGCTATCTGCTAATATTCAGCACATTGCCGGCTAAGGGGCCCTTTTACTAAGCCACTGGGCCACATTTTACCACGGTGGGAAAAAGGTCATTTTAAAAATGGGGCAGTAAATGGCTGTGTGGTAGTATTAAAATCAGCAGTGGCTATTTACTGCCTCAGCCCTTACAGCCACCTATTTAATAGGCAGTAGGGCTCATGCGCTAACCCTGTGATCACACTGCCAATTACTGCTGGGAAAAGAGAAAATTATTTTCTACTGTGGGAAACTGCATACATTATCTTCGGTAGGGTCAATTTGGCATGTGTTACCCACGCAGTAGCCATACTGCAGCTTAGTAAAAGGGCCTCTAAGTTTGGTGGCCAAATTGGGCCACTGAAACAGCAGCTCATCTATGGCCGGTTTCAACTTCACCAGCCAGTGTTGAATATTGACTCAGCCGGTTAAGTTGAAACGAGCCAAAAATAAGCCAGATATTCAAAGTCAGTCACCAGAAATGGTCCAGACTTGAATATCTGTGGTCAGGGCTCAGCACTGACTGCGGGAGGAAGCCTAACTCCCGTGGTCCTGAATTTCACCCCAATATATCTAGAGATTGGAGCTGATGATCAGCAGCATCATTACACAGTATCAATAAAGATTTTGAAGAAATTACTGTATATCCTGAAATTGAACCTAACTATTCAATCAACTGCATTATAGAGGGAAGAGATTCTCCGAAAAATTAAAGTATCGTCTGCATCTAAGGAAGCCGATTGTTCACTTTTATCACCCAGCATCCCATGAATATTTATACACTGTGTCACTGCAACAGCTAATGGTTCAATGGAAAAGGAGGGGCGACAATGGGCACTTGGGTCTCATGCCACGATACAAGCAGAAATTTTGCTGAGTGCCATCCATTTACCATAACTGAAGTTTTAGGAGATGAATATAGAGGCTTAATGCACTGCAAAACATTTTCCCCCAAACTAAATTTTTCCAAGGCAACTAATTTTTAAAAAACCCTTTTCAGAATCTAAATTTAATACTGCCACAATGCATCAAGGCCCCCTTTTATCAAGCCCCACTAGCGGCTGCAATGGGGCAGTTCCAACAGATCCCAGTCGAAGTGGATGGGCTTTGTGGGCATTACTGCGCAGGCAGGCACTGGCGTGGCTTGATACAAGGGGGACCAAGTGAATCAACCTTCTGACATTCTCCAACCCACATTTACCTCTTGTGAAGCCAGTTTCATCAGGATGTATTAGAAAGGGAATTTAATTTTCTATACGAACACACAAGACTTTAGTAAATATTTTCTAATCAGTATTGAGTGAAGAATTAGGTCTATATTAGCACATAAAGGAGAATCTCTTCCCTCTTTTGGTATAACAATTATAGGTGCTTCATAAAAGGATCGTGGCTGCATCCATTTGCTAAAATATTGTTAAATACTTCTTCTGAAATGGCAGCGATTTGGGAAGACATTGCCTGATAAAACTTTGCTTGAAGAGAATGTAGGCCAGTGGCCTTAGCTTTTTTGGATAACATTTTGTACTTCTAAAGGAGTAAACGGTCTATCAATAAATTCCTTAATTTGCTCAGAAACAGTTGCCATTTTTTTTAAAGACCAGCTTCTGCAGGTTTTATATAACCAAATATTCTGTGCCCACCGGTGCAGATTATCCAGAAATCGCTTGGCTGGTACTGTTTATCTAAGTCATGGAAATATTCAGACCGTCACAAGATGTAATTAACCAGATAACATTAGGACAGCTTTTTGCTTATCTAAGTCCTGGAACCAGATACAAGTTGCTGCCCTGACTGTGGGGTCCCACCAGGATCACCTTCATCTCCATTACTGTGTAATAATCTCCTGCAGCCATTGGGTGTTATCTTGGAAAACTTTAAAGTCCTATGTTATATATATGTGGATGACAATACTATATTATTGCCAGTTTCTGATGATTGGATATCCACATTTTCTGATATAACTTCCTGTGTACAAAGTATTGAACATTGGATTATGAGTAACCGATTGAAGCTAAACCTTGAAAAAAACTAAATTTTTATGGTTGGGTCCATCGAATTTCATAGAATTATCACAACATTTGCTATTGGTAATAATATCTTTACTTTTTAGTCTAGGTCAAGAATTTAGGTGTTGAGGTGGATAGTCTTTTGAATTTCTCTACTCAAGTTAAATCGGTGGTTACAAAGTCCTTTTATATGTTGAAGAAGTTAAGATTAATTCAAAAATATTTTGAGACAGAGAAATTTAGATTGCTGGTGTAGGCACTGATATTGTCGAGATTTGATTATTGTAATGTTGTGGGGAGGAGTAGCCAGCGGATTTTGATCCTGGCAACATGGGTTCGATTCCCACCACAGTTCCTTGTGACCTTGGGCGTCACCTAACCCTCCATTGCCCCAGGTACAAAAACATAGATTGTGAGCCCTCTAGGGACAGAGAATGTACCTGCATATAATGTGTACAGAGCTGCGTATGTCTAGTAGCGCTATAGAAATGATTCGTAGTAGTAGTTGTTTATAGTGGCTGTTCATTAATTTTGTTAAAATGTCTTCAACTTGTTCAGAATACAGCTGGTTAGTTTAATATTTTCAATTACAACCTTTTGTTCAGCATCTTTTTTGTTTATCTGAGTCCTGGCAATATTCGGACCAAAACTAGATTTAAGTAACTGGATAAAATTAGAACCTTTTTTGCTTATCCGAGTCCTGGCAATAATCAGACCGGAACCAGATTTATATAACTGGATAAGATTAGGGCAGCTTTTTTGTTTATCTGAGTTCTGGCAATATTCATCGTTTTTGCTGTCCTAACTTTGTCCCGGTATTACTTTGTTTATGGACTATCACAGCTAATTGTGTAAATGCCAACTTCGCCCAGTTGGACCAGATTTTGGCAGTATTATCCAGATCATGCTACTGAAAATGTGGACATGGGCCTGGTGAGCAGGGCTGCCTAATGAGATAAGTCCCAAAGAATATTGACTTCCCTGTTTATGAGACGCGAATATCTGACCCTCTAACGTCTAATGGGGAGAGTGTTGCTGGTATCCAGTAATCACCACATGGTGTGGTTTAATATTAAGATAAGTATGGAAAGGGTTTATTCAAAAGTGAAGGTTCCATTTTTTTTTTACCTAACTTTATTCAGATGGGGGAATTACCTCAAGGAACTGCTGTCTGGGTGGGAACATCTGGAAGAAGTTGAAAACCAAAGAGAAATACTGAAATTAACTTTTGTAAGGACAACAAATTGTTTTCTAAGGAAAATAGATAAAAGTAAGAGGAAGAGGAGGCCGCTTTTGCTGTTAACAGTAGTACCTGAAAAGGTAAGGAAAATATGATAACCTTTATAAACTACAAGAGATCACAGAAAGAGGAACATAAGAATAGCCATACTGGGTCAGACCAACAGTGGCCAATCCAAGTCACAAGTACCTGGCAGAAACCCAAATCGTGGCAACATTCCATGTAAACCCCAAAGAACAGCAAGATTCTGGAATTCTAAAGAGTGACAAGATTCCATGCAGAAGCTCAAAGAGTAACAACATTTCATGTAGAACCCCAAAGAATAGCAAGATTCCGGAATCCTAAGGAGTGACACAATTCCATGCAGAATCTCAGAGCAGCAACATTCCATACTACAAATCCCAGGGCAAGCAGTTGCTTCCCATGTCTGTCTCAATAGCAGACTATGGACTTTTCCTCCAGGAATTTGTCCAAACCTTTTTTAAACCCAGATACGCTAACTGCAGTTACCACATCCTCTGGCAAAGAGTTCCAGAGCTTAACTATTCGTTCAGTGAAAATATATTTCCTCCAATTTATTTTAAAAATATTTCTATGTAACTTCCTTGAGTGCCCCCTAATCTTTGTACTTTTGGAACGAGTAAAAAAAAACAATTTTATTTATTTATTGCATTTGTATCCCACATTTTCCCACCTCTTTGCAGGCTCAATGTGGCTTACAATACATCATGGATACTGGAAATAAGAAGAGAATAGACGTTTGGTATTACAGAAGGATATTGGGTTGCATGGTAATAGAATACATGATCGTAGTATAGCAGAATACATTATAAGACATTTCTGGATATATGTGAAGAATATTACATGTGTTGATCTTTGTTTTATATCTTGTCAAAGAGATGAGTCTTCAGTAGTTTGCAGAAGCTGGTCAGTTCATAGATCGCTACTTGTTCTACACCACTCAGGATTTTGTAGACCTCAATCATATCTCCCCTCAGCTGTCTCTTTTCCAAGCTGAAGAGCTCTAACCTCTTTAGCCTTTCCTCATACGAGAGGAGTTCCATCCCCTTTATCATTTTAGTCACTCTTCTTTGAACCTTTTCTAACTCTGCTATATATTTTTTTAGATACAACGACCAGAACTGAACATAATTCTCAAGATGTGATCACACCATGGAGCGATACAGAGGCATTATAGTATTTTCAATCTTATTAACCATCCCTTTCCTAATAATTCCTAGCATCCTGTTTGTTTTTTTTGGCCGCCGCCACACACTGAGCAGAAGATTTCAGTGTATGCTCTACAATGTCGCCCAGGGCCGCCGAGAGGGGAGGGCAGGGGGGAAAAAATGCCCCCGGCCCAGGACTCCAAGGGGGACCTGGTGCCAAAGTCCCCGGTCTCACCCGCCTGCCCTCAGCTACGTCGACAGGCCCTCTCCATCTGCCACCGGGCCCCCTGCATTCAAATTGATTTGGCAGCGCCTCTCCTCCATCACTGTGAAAGCACAGCGGCAGATCGCCTCCCTTTGGGCCTTCCCTTCCTGTGTCCCGCCCTTGTCTGATGTAACTTCCTGTTTCCATGAGAGTGGGACACAGGGAGGGAAGGCCCGAAGAGAGGCGATCTGCCGCTGCGCTTTCACACAGAGGTGAGGCGCTGCTGAATCAATTTGAATGCAGGGGCCCCCGGTGGCGGATGGAGAGGGGTTGTTGATGGAGTCGAAAGCGGGCGGACGAGACTGGGGACTGTGGTGCCGGCAGCCTGAGTAGTGATTGGGGGGGGGGGGGCAGTGGCAGCCTCAGGAGGGGGCGGAATCGGCAGGGCCCCAGGCCCGGCTCAGTCTCTCTGCGGCCCTGACGTCACCTAGATCTTTTCTTGAGTGCTGACCCACAAGGAGAACCCTAGCATCAGGTAACTATGATTCAGATCATTCTTTCCAATGTGCATTACCTTGCATTTTTCCACATTAAATTTCATCTGCCATTTGGATGCCCGGTCTTCCAATTTCCTAAGGTCTTCCTGCAATATTTCACAGTCCACAGTGTTTTAACAACCCTAAATAGTTTTGTGCCATCTACAAATTTAATCACCTCACATGTTGTTCCAATTTCCATATCATTTATAAATATGTTAATTATCACTGGTCCCAGTAGTGATCCTTGCAGCACTCCACTGTTCACCCTCCTCCATTGAGAGAAATGACCATTTAACCCTACCCTCTACTTTCTCTCCAATAACCAAGCCCTAATCCACACCAGAACCTTGCCTCCTATCCCATGACTCTAATTTTCTCAGGAGTCTCTCATGAGGAACTTTATCAAAAGCGTTCTGAAAATTTAGATACACTACATCAACATAAGCACTGCCACGCAGGGAAAAGACCAAAGGTCCATCCAGCCCAGCACTCTGTCTCCGACAGCGGCCAATCCAGGCCCCAAGAACCTGACAAAAACCCAGAATTTAATAACGATCAATGGACTTTTCCTTCAGGAATCTGTCCAGACCCCCTTTAAACTAAGCAAGGCCAGCTGCCGTCACTACCTTCTCCGGCAATGAGTTCCAGAGTCTAACTACGCACTGAGTAAAGAAAAACTTTCTCCAATTTGTTTTAAACCTACCACATTCTAATTTAATCTTCAAATAAAATGAAGCAAATTAGTGAGGCAAGATTTCCCTCGGCTGAACCCATGCTGACTCTGTCCCATTAAACCATGTTTAATGTTTGTGTTCAGTAATTTTATTCTTTATAATAGTTTTCATGATTTTCCCTGGCACTAAAATCAGGTTTACTGGTCTGTAATTTCCCGGATCATCCCTGGAACCCTTTTTAAAAATGGGCATCACTACCTTAATCATTTCTTTTATTTTTGAACAGGATTTGGAAGCAGTTAGACGATTATTCTTTAGAAATGCACAGTCCCTGTTTTGTGGGGCGAAAATATGGATGTACTCAGATGTTGCCAGACAGACCCAGGAATGAAGAAGGGCATTTTTAGCCATAAGAAAGGAGGTCTTAGAAATAGGTGCCTCCTTTTACCTGAACTACCCTTGCAAATGTGTGATAAAGTATTTGGGGCTTAAATATATCTTCTTCAATCCTGAGCATTTAAAAACATTTGTGAATTCAAAGAAATTGTTGGCAACCTAGTATCTAAGTGGGGTTAATTGCATTTGATTTCTGGATTGGTGTGTAAAGCTATATGCTGGCTTGTTTAATTTTTACTTTAAAGTTTTCTTTCTCCTGGAATAATATGAAACTCCCCCCGACAATAATAGTGGTCTAAAGAAGATTGTTAAAATATGCCTTGAAAAATTTATCTGTTAAATTATGTATGCTTATCTGTATTTCTTGACAAGTGTTTTCACTTGAATTGTAAATTTAAAAATTATAATAAAAAAAAACAAACTAAAAATGGGCATCACATGGGCCACCCTTCCTGGTCCTGGCCTAAATTAGTTTTAGCCATTTCCTTGACTTATGTTAAATTCTTCCTTAGTTCCTGTACATATTCAGGAACTGAGGTCACTTCTTGGGTCCTCCCCTCAAATACTTCCTTTACTGTGTCCAGTAGGTTCCAAGGCTGTCACCCAAACATTAATTCAAAGGGTGAGAACCTTACAGACACCTCTTTCACTTCCCTCTATGTAAATAATATGTAGGGAAGGATCACATCCCAACAGGCATTAGTACCCCTCCCCCCTCACACACACAGTGTCTGATTAAAGCGTTCCACCAATCCATTAGTTTGCAGATGATAAGCAGCAGTCCTTACATGCCGGATGCCAAACAACTAGAAAATCTCTTCCAGAGTTTGGGACAAAAGGTTGGTCCCCTAGTCAGTTAATATTTCTGTCGGGAAACCAACTTGACAGAATATCCGTAAGAGCTCACGGGCTATTCCCTGGGCAGTGGTTTTTCTCATTGGGATGGCCCAGGGCTACCTGGTAATAGAATCTACCATCACCAAAATAAACCTATACCCCACCCCCTTTAGTGTGGTCTAAGGGGCCTACAATATCCATTGCTGCTCTTTCCAAGGGTTCCTCCATAATCGATTGGGGAATTGAAGGAGATTTCCCTGGTAATTTTTGGGACACCTTCTGGCATTCAGGGCATGAGCAAGAAAATTCCACTATATAACCCTGGCCAAAAAAAAACAAGGCAGTAACTGGTCCACAGTTCCAGCCTCCAGCAAGGAGGTGGGAATGTGCCAATATCAATAGGGGTCTACGAAAGATCCCAGGTACTGTAGCCTATCTCTGACTCCCTTCTGGGCAGTCCCTCAGTTATTCTGTACAAAAGGTTATTGTGCTTCTGGTATAGGGGATAGAGACCCCGCTCCACTGGCTCTAGACTTTTGGCTTTTCCCCAGTAGATCTGTAAATGAGGGTCTTTTCTCTGTTCACTGGGGAATGGATGAAACCTCTTCATCACCTCCTCCTCTTCCAACTGACCTGAAGGAATTAATGCCTTCCATTTTTTCACCCTTCTCTGAGAACGAGGCTTTTGAGTTTTTCCCATTTCTTTGATTACCCCGTCTCCGAAAAGGGGAAAATATTCTGTAAATGAACTGTAGGTGACTCTTCCCTGGAGTAGTCTCTCAACCGAATGGACACCGAGCCCTCCTTCAGGTTTAAGGCCTCTTGCATCCCTGCCCAATCCCTACCTAGGATCCGGGGCACTGGTAGCCAGTCTAATAAAGCTGAAACCCACTTTTCATACTTCAAAATTTAGGAGTTTAGTGAAATTTTGAACATAATGTTTAGTATCAACATCTGGTGTCACCACTGAGGGAAAAGGTCTAGGACTCATTTTGAAAAATACGTTTAAATCCTTAGCTCAGTGCAGGGGTTAAAAATAAATAAATAAATAAAGGGTGCTATGTTGGGGCAATTTTGAAGCTTCATTGGAATCTTTTTAACGCAATGTTCAAAATAGTAAAATAAGAAGCAGATTCTGAGGCATCACAGGATACTTTGTGAGAACAACTTTCAGGGGAATTTTGATGTATAAAACAGTGCTGTGTGTGTGTGGGGGGGGGGGGGGGGGAGACAAGAAGGGGATCATTTGATAACTTGTTGCCTATTTTAAGCCTAGTTCATAACATCAGCATGGCTACTTTTATACCTTTATAAAGGGACCATTTACTAGAAGGCCTTAAGCCCTAATGAACACTTAGCACGGGAAAAACAGGCTACCTCAAAACACATTAAAGGATTTTCTGCTATTTCGCCTGTTCACATGTCCTAAGCGGCATTAACTTTTTAAAAATATTTATTATAGGCTTCATGTCATGGGTGGGGAAGCGTTAACCAGCTGGTGCATTCATATAAGCTAATGCAGGGTTCACGAGGGAGGTGGTAAGTGCTCCCACATTTGCAAATCCCGCAAGCTAATGGAAAAATTAGAGTGGGACCCGTAAACTAAAAAGCTCTAAATACTGCCACATTGAATCTGGGCTTAGCACATTGTAAAGTTCCATGTTAAAATGTGATAACCCAGATTCTAAAGTCCTTTAGTAAAAGGACCCCTGAAATAGACATCCAGACCCAACCTTGATTTGATTTCTTGATATATACCATTAAAGACTAACCCCCCAGTCTTTAGAACTGTATAACCAGCCCGTTAAATAGCATTTAAGTGCCTAACCAGGATATTCAGCAGGAGATAACTGGTTAGTTGTGGATATTCAGTGCCAAATCGGCTATGTTAAGCGGGCAAAATAAATCACTTAAATAGCCAGTTTTTAGCACCTCAAATAAAGCCAGATATTCAATGTCGGCACTGAATATCTGAGTTCAACGTCAGCAGCGGCCAGCAGACACCTGCCACCGGCTGAATACTGTGCCCTAAATGCACAAATTCTCAGATCCACATTTCCACCTGCTCCATGTGTCTATGTTTTCTATTCATGAACATGTATTTTATCAAATGTTGTGTCATGTACAAATTTGATTATATGTTTCAGCGATTAGCAGAATACATAAAACATTGCGACTCCTCTCCCAGGCGTTTTTTGCCCATGACCCACATTAAAGTTGGTGTAATCTTTCTGGGCACCTGTTTTTTCATGCATATAATTATACCCACACTCAATTTTCAAGCACATGAAACATGCTTTACAGGTGGAAAAAGCTTTATATAATTACCCCCATAGGTGCAGGTACAAGCAGGAATGTATAACTAGTTTTCACATCTGCTATAGCTGCGTATCCTGAGGCCATCCTGGGGGAAGGGTCCGGAAAGACAGCCCATAAGCAGGCACAGAAGTTCTCAGGCAAATGGTATCAGAACAGACAGCAGCTGTACATTTGTCTCTGTTTCTTTTTTCTGAATCAGTTTTCAAACAGACATTTTCCCTTCTGTTTGAAAACGAATGTAAAGTGTTTAGGTAGAAGGGCTGTCTGAAAACCATCCTGCCCTACCCCCACTAAAAATACAGGAAGGGTTTAAATGGAGTTGGTGTAAATTGTAAGCGCTTCCAGTATTTGTAAGTTACGTGTGTAAGTGGGAGGGCCCTGAACCTCCTGAATGCCCCCTATTGCAAATACGAATTATGTAACATAGTAAATGATGGCAGATAAAGACCTGCATGTTCCATCCAGTCTCTCCAGCAAATCGTTTATGAACCAACAATCCAATAAGTTCTACCATCTATCTTCCCCTCCCCCACTGAGACACACAGGACCTGCAGTCACACGATATGAATATGGTATAAAATAAACATGAATGCTCCTGATCCAGTTACCAGATGTTGGAATATTGGCAGACGGCAAAGCTCAGTGGGTTTAACCTCATATATCTCTGTTCTTACGTTGGCACTGACTTAGGCTGGAAACCATAATGGAATAAGAGAAGAAGGAGGGTTGGGAGGAGAGAGGAGGGAGGGACCAGAGGCATTTTAGATAGAGGTTAACTGGATAGTGGTGACATTCAGCCACTGTGAAAGCAATCTATATTTACTCACCTAGAGGTGCCCATTCTTTACAGAATACAAGCATGACAGCTGGTGAAAATGCTCTAACCTAAATTAATAAAAACACGCACATTTCAACTTTATTGGATATAGTGCAAAAAATATAAAATATTTAAGCAGCTCACAATGATACAAAATATGTATAGGGAATAAGGAAGACAAATAACACCAAAGGAAGTTTAGAGCCTACAATCATATTATTGAATAATTAATGTACACGAAGTGAAAAAGACGACAAAACAGTGAAACAAATGCTGATGAGGAGCAGCGCAATTGACGCAGTCAGACAAAAAACTGCTGCCCAAAATAATAGGATTGAATTCATGCCTTAATCTTCGTAAAAGAGATCTTGGAGTGGATATCAAGTGGGAGTACATTTCGGAGTGTAGAAGCCACTACACTAAAAGAAAAAAAAAAGAACAGTTTGTCTACGGAAGATCAAAATAGGAAAACATAGGGAAAACACCAAAACAATTCAATTCAATTCTTGTATACCACTAATATCCCCTTTCCAGGGTTCAGTGCGGTTTACATTCTAGGTGAGACAAAAGCAGAGGTGTGAGGTATGAGATCATTGGTGTAATTCATGAGACTAAAAACATTAAGGAAAGGATAATGGATGATACTAGGAGGTAGAAGTCATGATGGATTATTATGAAGCAGTCTTTGGGAAGAGAAAGGTTTTTAGCCTCTTTCTGAAGTTAAGGTAGCTGTTTTCTGTTCTGATAGAAGAGGAACTCAGTGCAGAAAAAGTTCCTCTAAGGGACTCAGAGCACTGTTCCCTCTAAGCTGAGTGGGAGTCCTCCACCTACAGTCCTGCCAGCGGGTGGTGCTGTTTCACTATCACATTTTCAATAGTGAGAGACAGACAAGCTCTGCTAGACTTCAGGGAACCTGCCTGTCCCTAGCAATTGAAAACACAATATTGAAGCACCGCCCCCTACTGGCAGCAATGCAATTGGAGGAACTCCTGCTCAGCTTACAGGGGCTCAAAGGACTTCTCCACAAAGCAAGCATTCCAAAAATGTATAAAACAAAATTGCTGGTTTGTTAAAACAAAAACCCTTGTTATATTTCCAATAGAGAAAAATGAGGAACCACCACACTAAAACATGATCGCCTAGTTGAATGAAGGTGCTTCTGTATACGGGAGGAAGTGACTAATAAAGTTTAGTGAGATAATCTCAAGGATTAGGGCAAGCAAAGCAAAATGAAAGGAAGGAATACCAATGTGATACATCTGAAGACCCAGAATTGTTATTTTGAATTGTATATAAAACAATACTGGAAGCCAGTGTTAACCATCAAATTTCTTTGAGCCATTAATTAATAACACATAAATTATAGTAGTTTACGTGTGTATCCACATGCCCTGGCCACATGTCGCCCACGATCCCCTCACACCCAACCCACATTCCACCCATGCCCACCCCCCTTGAGTCTGCAAATCATAAAAGTAGGTGGCATCACTTTTAGGCACAGTATTGGCATCTCAATCACATGCATATGTGCCGGTATTGTAGGCATTAATATTGGCAACCTTGGTACAGAACTAACCCCTCTCTGGCTATCTGTTTACGTGGGGCTGTATAATTACCTGGAAAACTTCCATTGAAGTTTAAGACTTTGGGCCTGATATTCAGACCGGTTAAATGCTTTTGAAAATTGTGGGGGGGGGGGGGGGGGGGGGGGGGTGGGGGTGGGGAGGAGGTATATGTTTACAGCACCATTTTAGATAAGTTGTTGAAGTGGGAATATAAATGTTTTAGGTAAAACATCTAGAGCCAGTGACATATTTTACAGTTTCAGCACCATATGTATAAGCCTATTGTAAAATCAATACATCTCAGCCCACCCTCCCCTCGATAAAATGTTTAAAAGCCATCAAAACATCTAGGATATAAACAGCAATCTGCCAAAATCACAGACTGGGGAATGTTGAAATCCAGAAGTATTAGAAAGAATCCTATGATGCAGAAAATGCCCCACACAGGCAAACGCCTGCTTGCTCTGCCCCTACATGAGTTACAAATTGCATCTACGAGATCCCCTCTGTGCAGAAGCCGTCCATTTAGCACTTGCAATACATCTAGTAGGGCCCCCAGCAACGGCACTAAACATTTTAGGGGCACTAGACATTCTGCTCCAGACATTTTGCAATAGATGCAAAGACCCCATTCCTAATACAAAACATCTTGCCCCATGCCACACCAACATTGCCCTTCCCGACAATGACCTGGCCAGCTCTGTACTCGGCCAAAACCAATATGTACAACACCCACTACCAAGCCCTCATATGCATGTGGAAGATGGAGGACAGGAGAGAAAGAAATTTTTCACACACGGAAAGTGATTACCTTGCCCTCCTGGTCATCCAAAACGAGCATCTCCTCTTCAGGGAGGGCAGGTGCAGGGTACCCCAGAAGATCCGAGCGACCCTGGTAAAGTAAGCAAACATACTCCATACAAGCCCACATACCCTCATCCATGAGGGTTGATGCACATGCCCGTACAAAATGACCAGGTGGCCCTTAACATCAGCTGCCACCATGCAGCTCACCCCTAATACCTGCGAACAGTATGTTTTCAGATAAAGTTATATGTATTTTTACAATCTTGTCACATATGTCAGCATTAAGTTATCTTACGCTGTAATATTATAACATGAGAATACATGTTAGCCTCCTCATTTCTATTCAAGAGGCCTCTATAAAACCTCCAGAGCACCAGAATGAACCCCAATATCCAGACCACAGAATACCTGCACGCATGCTGTAGTGTGCCGTCATCAGGCAGCTACACACATACGTGGATGTGTACGTCCACCCCTACGACCATTGTCTATCATCCAGTAGCCCCTCCCTTCAGATGATACCTTGAACAGTGTTACCAACAAGCCCCTGTACACATCCCCCCTCCCAAACCTAACCAACACAAATTCTGGTGTGGACAAATGCCAGCTACAGCTATCAGATGTCATGCCATTGTTCCTGTGCTCTACTACCTGTCAGTGGGACAAACATAAGGACAACACATTGAAAATGTGCCTACCAGAGGCAAAGTTAGGAGGGCCTTGGGGGCCCAGGTCCCTCAATCTTGGCTCAGGCCCCCCCCCCCCAGTCAAATGCACAAGTTCAACATCCCACCAGCACAGCAGGAAGAGCTAATGGCCAGGCCGATGTCTTTCTCTTTCCATTTTCCTCTCCCCAAACTCTTCTGAGTCCAGCACATCTCTCCCTTGACCTGACCCCCGCAGGAAAGTGCAGTCTATCCATCACTCCCCTGGGTCTTCCTACGTGGCTTGATCTCTAGCAGTGGGTGTGTTTACAACAGATTGCCCAACTTCCTTGAGACTGCCTCTTCCAATGTCAAAGCTTTCCCTGTTCAGTGCCCCGCCTCCTTTGACAGAACTTCCTGCCTCCACGCAGGTGGGACACTCTAAAGGTAAAACCCCAATGTCAGCAAAGGCAGTCTCACAAGAAAAGCAAGCGCTGGGCCTTCAGGATTGAGAACAATGTAAACCTTTATTCCGGAATAAAGGTTTACATTGCTCTCAATCCTGAAGGCCCAGTACTTGCTTTTCTTGTGCTTCTGTTTATACCTGTATGCTGTTACCCTCTCTTTTGTGACTCAGCAAAGGCAGTCTGTCATAATCACAGCTGCTGCTAAAGATCAAGCCACATGGGAGGACCCATAGAAGTGATGGATAGAGAGAACTCATTGGGGAAGGTTTGGGGAAAAAAGCGTCGGACTCGGAGGGGGTGGTGGGGGAGACATGCTGGACCCATTTGTGTGGTTAGAAGAAGTAGAGACAATGGAATTATCCAGGGGTAGGTGAGTGGGAGGGAGAGTTGTGCTGGATATGAGGGGGGTAGAAAGATGAAAATGTGTGTAATGTTGGGAGGTAATTGGAGATGTGCTGGACATTGAGGGAGAAGTTGGGAGATGGAGGTGTGCTGGACCTGGGGATGGGAAGATGGGAGATGGAGGTGTGCTGGACATTGGGGGTGGGAAGATGGGAGATGGAAGTGTGCTTTGGGTTACCATATGGCTCCAGAAAAAGGAGGACGGATTGAGCCAGCCGGGTTTTACTTCCATTGCTTTCAATGGAAGTAATTGAGCCAGCCGGGTTTTACTTCCATTGCTTTCAAAGCAATGGAAGTAAAACCCGGCTGGCTCAATCCGTCCTCCATTTTCTGGAGCCATATGGTAACCCTAAGTGTGCTGGACTTGGGGGGGGGGGGAATGAGAGATGGAGGTGTGCTGGACTTGGGGGGGAGGATGAGAGATGGCAGTGTACTGAACATTGGGGAGGGGTCTCTTAGCGTTTCATTAAACCATGAAGATTTTTTACCTTGTGGTTTTCCTTTCAACTTTTCCTCAGGAAATTGATCTAAAGCTAAATCTATGATGTTATCCCAATCTATTAGCATCTATGAAGAATCAACACAAGCAGTACCTAATTGATTTGATAAAAAAGGACCAAAAATTATCAGTATCAATTCTCCTTCTGGGATTATAATTAGTCCTTTCCCTAACAATATCTATTTCCTCCTAGAGTTACTTAATAATTCAAGAATGGGCTAAACACAACAAACTTTGCCTGAACCCAAGTAAAACCAAGCTCCTCTGGCTCCCTAACACAAGTGGATACATACCTGTCATCCTATGTCATCTACTCAAAAGCATAGGCTGAAAAAAGTTCGAGCCAAATCCAATCCACGGTTCTGCTTTCCCAAGTTCCAAGTTCCAAGTTCCACGTGCCCGTGCCCGTGCCCCCACCCCCACCCCCACCCAAAAAAAAAAAAAATTGCACGCCAATTTCAACCCCAGAAGAGATTCTTCTCACTCTTGACTCTCCTCTGCCAGAGAGTCCTGTCTCATTGCCCCCATTCCTCTTAGGGTGAGGGGGATACAATCCAAAGGTTCCTCAGATACTGGCCGGAGCGAAAACCCCAAGGGTCCCAACAGTTTCTCCAGCTCACAGTCTCTTTCTCTGAAGCTCTGAGAGTCTTTTGTCAGTCCTCAAAGTTCCTCATATAATTTGTTCATGCAAATGAGTCCAGTCTCTTCCAAATCTCAGCTGTTCAGCTTTATACCTTTCCTCCCGCCCAGGAGTCCTTCAACTATTCCCCAGAGGGTAGCCCCACCCTTGCCACCTCCCATGCAGTCTCCTCTACCTGAGTACAACTACCCCATGCAAGGTTCCAGGACTCCCCCTAAATGTAATAGTGGGGACTAGACCCAAGTAGTGGCCTGACAATACCATCTTTTCTGGGGGGGGGGGGGGGGGATCTCTTTTCCAGTGACAAGACATACACCCCATCATGATACCTGCTATCAAAATCTCTTTTGGGAAGTACAAACTCTCCCTCAAATTACAAGTTAGGAACCTTGGAATACAGTTAGATTCAACGCATCCTCTGATTCCCCAAATCCAAGCAACCTTCAAGAACTGCTTCTACTATTTGCAACAGCTATGCTGCCTCTCTCCTTACATCAAGAAGGTAAATATTATCCCAGTTGTGCATGCCATAACATCAAGATACAACAGTCTGACTACAAAGGGTCTGCACCAGCTCCAATTAATTCAGAATGCTGCAGCAAGACTAATAGAAGGTTGCAAGCAACTCGACCACATCACACCATTTTTGCAAAACCTTCACACTACCAGTACAATACAGGGCTAAATTTAAACATCTATGTCTGATCTTCAAGGCCCTTAAATTTCTTGTAAATTATATTGCTGAAGAATTATCGGGTAAGGTCTGCAATACAGTAGACACTCAGGAAGATAAGGAATATAAAGAAACAAATGCTCCAGAATTTAATGCTAAAGATGCAGGGTCATGCATTTGTACATGGAAAGAGGGTGTACACCACCTGCCTTGCCAGAATGGACAGATGATGAAATGCTAACAGAAATTAAGGAACCTAATGCATTTGGCAACATTGTAATAATAGGTGATTACAATTACTACAGTATTGATATATGGTAAAGAGGTAAGTTACACATGAAATAAATGACTGCTTCATGGAGCAGCTTTTTCAGGAACCAACAAGAGGGGAATCTTTTTGGATATAGTCCTTACTGGAATGCAGGATTAGTATGAGAGGAAACGGTGTTGGGGACCCTTGACAATAGTGATCATAACACGATCAAATTTGAGTTAACAATTACAGTGAAGACATTAAAGAAATCTACTGTAATAGCATTTATATTTTGTAAAGGACAATTAGGATAAGGTGAGTTAAATCCTCTTAATCATTTTGGTCACTCTTCTTTGAACCTTTTCTAATTCTGCTATATCTTTTTTAAGATATGATGACCAGAACTGCACACAATATTCAAGGTGAGATCACCCATGGAGCGATATAGAAGTATTATAATCTTTGTCTTGTTTCTAACCCTTTTCTAATAGTTCCTAGCATTCTGTTTGCTTATTTTGGCTTCCACCACACACTGAGAAGAAGATTTCGGTGTATTGTCCATGATGATACCTACATTGTTTTCTTGGTGCTGACTGCTAGAATGGAACCTAGCTACAAAAAACTATAATTTGGATTGTTCTTCCCAATGTGCATCACTTTGCATTCGTCCACATTAAATCTCATCTGCCATTTGGATGCCCAGTCTTCCGACTTCCTAAGGTCTTAGTGCAATTTTTCACAATCCAAATGCATTTTAAAAATTTAGAATAGTTTTGTGTCATCTGCAAATTTAATCACCTCACTTGCCTTTCCCATTTCCAGATAATTAATAAATATGTTAAATACTACCGGTCCCAGTACAGATCCCTGTGGCACTCCACTATTCACCCTCCTCCACTGAGAAAATTGGCCATTTAACCCTACCCTCTGTTTTTTATCCATCAACCATTTGACAAAGAACCTCATGAAAGACTGCAGAGGAAATTAGAAAGTCATGGGATAGGAGGTTGTGTCATATTGTGGATTAAAAACTGGTTAAAAGATAGAAAGCAGAGAGTAGAGTTAAATGGTCAGTATTCTCAATGGAGAAGGGTAGATAGTGGGGTTCCCCAGGGCTCTCTGCTGGGACTGCTGCTTTTTAACATATTTATAAACGATGTAGATATGGGAGTAACTAGTGAGGTAATTAAATTTGCTGATGACACAAAGTTATTCAAAGTTGTTAAATCGCAAGAGGATTGTGAAAAAATTATAAGAGGACCTTACAAGACTGGGTGTCCAAATGGCAGATGACGTTTAATGTGAGCAACTGCAAAGTGATGCATGTGGAAAAGAGGAACCCAAATTGTAGCTATGTAATGCAAGGTTCCACATTAGGAGTCACCAACCAGGAAAGGGATCTAGGAGTCATCGTTGATGATACGTTGAAACCTTCCGATCAGTGTGTGGTGGTGGCTAAAAAAGCAAATAGAATGTTAAGGTATTATTAAAAAAGGAATGGAAAACAAAAATGAGGACATTATAATGCCTTTATAAGCATTATTAACCCATTAGTGTCCAACGTTCCCATAAGGGATTTTATTATCGGAATATTGGGCACTAATGGGTTAAAATGGACTTGGGGAAAATCTACTGCTTATTTGTGGGATAAGCAGCATAAAATGTATTGAGCCTTTTTGGGGATCTTGCCAGGTATTTGTGACCTGGATTGGCCACTGTTGGAAACGGGATGCTGGGCTTGATGGACCTTCGGTCTGTCCCAGTGTGGCAATACTTATGTACTTATATTCTGTAAGTACGCATTATTATGTGAACTGCGCCTAACTGTGACCATGGTTTATGGAATTACGCTAAGTGCCATTTATAAAATCTAGTCCTTACTGTGTGCCGGATCTACCAGTGGCCCAAACGTTAGCGTCTCTGTGACATTTACATGTGTCATTTACAGTATTCTGTAAGTAAAGTTTGAAAATGTTGGTCCCCCGCCAATGCCCTGCTCATGCCTCTCCCTAGTGGACATCACCCCCCCCCCCCCCCCCCACTTTGCTAAGCCATTTTAGTTTGGCTACACCACACCTGCCATTTGCGTGCTTAGCGTGTGTGTATGGCGGCGGTATTCTAGACATTTGAGTACATAAATGGCCTCTTCTTGAATGAGGTCAGTTTTCAGTCCAATGAATTTCCCCCATTAACTGCTTAGTTACCAGAGGCAAATTCCTTTAAAATTCAACCTCATGTTGCTTCTGCTCTCTCTCTCTTTGTGGAGACACAAATAACACTTAAGCCTTTACATATTTATACCACAGACACCTTTGAGTACTCTGCCGTTCTGAATCTGACACTCCCCCCCCCCAGTAACCCACACGCCAGGAAGCCAGCTCGCATTACTGTAATCTGTGCCTTTTAATAGCAATATAGAAATGAAAAGTTGCAGACCCTTCTGTATGAAATTTACTTCTGTCTGATGTTTCAGATGCCAGAACCCTGGCAACCTTCCAAAAAAGTTCAAAACCCATCTGTTCAAATCAGCTTATTCAGATTGCTTCAGCACTGTTGCCTATATTAAACAGAATATCAATGGTGCCTTTACTCTTCACCTCTGTATTCTGGGGCTGCCCCGCCAGGGCTGCATTTTCACAGAGATATGTCACGCTCATCCAGTCCAGTTCTGAACTTGGAGCACACATGCCCTGCTTGTATGTCATGTGGTCAGAGCACTGAATTTGGAAGAATTGAAGCTGAATTATTTTGCAGTCTGAACTGCTGAACCCTGGCTGCTGCCTACTGAGGCTTCAGTCTGTGGATTCTGTACAGCCTTTCTCTTCCCCTAAACCCTTTGCATGTTCTGAATCTGTGAGTAGACTCACAGGAGCCAGGAAAATGTGATTGAAAGAAGCAAAAAAATGAGAAAATGCATTGCAGTCCCCTTTTGGATCTTAGCACAGGAGTATGTCCGGCTTTCACCTTACGGGCAGGTGCTCACTGGTACTGCTCATTTGACTTGTCCAATGTGTCCCACCAGCATCAGTCCTGCAGCTCTTAAATTTCATCACTGCTCAACAGATCGCTTCAGATACTGGTAATCTGACTGTATGCGTGCCACTGCAGGTTGTCATAGCAACCCCTTCAAATAGACCACAGCTTCCAGAAGCTTCTAGCGCCCAACACTGTGCACGTTTCTTCACTCTGAGTCTTTAAGTGTGAAAACTGTCAGCCCTGCAAGGACTATTTTTGGTTCCTATAAGCTATAATTCCACTTTCCAGTTTATTTTACTACATTGGGACACACCTGAAGGATGATGCTCGTATATGGGATCCATAGCAAGTGTCACCCTCATGAACCTGTGATCTGACACAGTACAGCTGTTCTTATTAGCTAAATATAAACATATTCTGTATCCACAAATACCCTGTCCTCCAAAACTGCTCCAGAGTACAACTAGGACGTCTCTCCATGAAAATAACCATAGCAAAATCTATTATGATTCTCATAATCCTCAGAGTAGGCCTCCTTGACTACCATCCCTTATTCACCTGCTAGGATCCTACGTTCTCTTAATGATCACCGGCTTGTCTTTCCTGGCCCTAAATCTGCCCAGTATTATTCAACCAGGTGCAGTGCTTTCTTTTTCCTTTCACCTCACTTCTGGAATAATCTCCCTCTCTCTCTCCGCAGTGATCTTTCACTGAAGAGTTTCAAAGCTAACTTAGGCAGGCTTTTGGGAGGGTCAGCTTGACCCCGCTCACCAGCTAGAGGTTGTTTTTGGTTCCCATAGCATAGAAACATAGAAATATGATGGCAGATAAGGGCCAAATGGCCCATCCAGTCTGCCCTTCCTCAGTAACCACTAGCTCCTCTTTTCCTAAGGGACCCCACGTGCCTGTCCATGCTTTCTTAAATCTGACACAGTTCTTGTCTCTATGACCCCTGCCAGGAGGCCTTTTCACGCATCCACCATTCTTACCTGTTTCCTCTTTCCTCGCTCTCTGTGACAGTGTATAATGCTACTATTTTTTAATGGAGTTACTTTCCATTTTATACTTTGCTGTAGCTTTGCTTTCCTCTAGCAGCTGGAGCAGTTTAGCAAGTTCGAATAAATTATAAACTATATAATCAGAATAGCAGCAACACAAATCTCTCCACTACCAGACACATCCTATATAATAAAAAGCACCTCCAACATTCTGAAGCTGACCCTGTGGCACAAAAACACAGTACCATTCGTGCTCTCTGACGCATGAAAGGACGACGAAACTTCCTGGTATGTCACACGCAGCTGAGACCAACCAGAACAAAGCAACACGCCCCAAACACCATGCCCCAACGTCAACGGCACACAAACGGAAAGAAGTACAGCGCAGCGCAGGTAAAGCACAGGGAAACTCACTCACACACTCAAAAAAGGACCCCCCCCCCCCCGGGACACTCGCACCAATTTCGGACACCCGCAATCAAATAGACTCCAGACCGCCCCCTCCTCCACCAAAAGAGACCTAATCGGCAAAATCATCACACATATTATCCCACCTCCCATCACAATATGCCTCCGGCCGCAGAGGAAACCAACCTCTCCCCCCGCCCTCACGTGTCATCGTCCCTCCCAAACACCCTACCTCACACTTGCAGGCAAGCTCCATTGACGGAGTTACGGAAAAAAAAAAAACCCAGTGACATAAAGAACATAACCCACTCCATCCCTCAACTAACGCAGACCCCACTCCAAACACCCACACATTTCACACACCCACGGCCCCCACCCCCACCCCTGGCACTGACAGACAGAATCACACACAATACTTGCAGGCAAGCTCCATCGATGGAGTTACGGGGAAAAAAAACCCAGCGAAATCAAGAACAAAACCCACTCCACCCCTCAAATAACGCAGACCCCACTCCAAACAACCCCACATTTCACACACCCATGCCCCCCGTCACTGACAGACAGAAACACACACAATACATCCTCCCTCCACCCCCCAAAAAGAAAACAAGCAAAAACACAACAAAACCCTCTAAGTTCCAAAACAAATCCTCCAACTTTAACAGTACAACATGAATTAAAAAAAAAAAAACCAATCCACCCCTCAGCAAAGGCTGACCCCCCCCCCCTCCAACCACCCTCACATTTCAACAGCCCAAGGACACCACCCCCAACCCCCCTAACAGGGACAGACAACAACACACACGCACAATACCATTACACTAACAACACCATGCAACAATAACCACACTCAAAGCCACACACCACTCCATCCCACTTTGCTAGCATGGCACATCCCCCAACCCCCCCCCCCAAAAAAAAAAAACTAACTATGTCACACAGACACACTCTATGTAGCTCAGTGACACACATGATCTTTCAGAAGCCCCCCCCCCCCCAGACCCACTCTCTCTCTCTCACACACAGTCACTCTCACACACACTCTCTCAAACATACACACTCTGAGGAAAACCTTGCTAGCGCCCGTTTCATTTGTGTCAGAAACGGGCCTTTTTTACTAGTTGTGAAATACAAAACCTGAAAAAGATTCTCATTTAACACATATGTAGCAAACCTGCCATACTATAGTGTAGCAATTCCAATGATTCAAAAAGCAAGAACCTATGAGTAGACAACATTACAAATATTACTTTGGGCCCTAGAACACCATTCATCTACTACTAAGAAACTATAACAAGTGGGTCTGCTACAGATCTCTACACAGAAACTATACGTCAACAGAATGTATTGTACCTTAGTCGCTGTAATACCACGAGCGAGGGTTGAGGAAGGGCCTGGACAAAGGTGTAAAACTGAGAATAAGTGCTTTATTCACAGAAAACCTGAGGCCTGTTACGTCACAGGGCCAGGAGCATAGGGTGAAAAGGTCTCTTTGGTTTAACACAGTCTTAACCAGGGCCTGTGGTTGCCATGCCCCAAACACAGCCTGTAAGCTCTTCTCTTTCTTTCTCTGAGCTCCAGGGCAAGGCTCACACGTCCCAAATAAAAAAATGGCTTAACTCAGCAAAGGCACTGTCACTAGACATAAATTATACAGACATATGTTGTGGCTTCAACTCTTCCCTTCCTGGGCCTCTTTACCCCCGTCTGGCTCTTCCCCCCTCCACTTTTTCCCTTGCCCTGACCCAGGCTTTCCCCAAATTGTAGTTTGTATGAATGGCTGTTACTTTTTTTTCTTATAAACATTGTAGTTAATTTCTCTTTCCTCTGATTTATTTTTTAATTTTTGTAAACCCGCTTTGATCTGTTGAGTTGGCGAAGGCGATATAACAAGTGCTAATAAACTGAAGTAAACTACCTTTTATACTTCCTCTTTCCTGTACCTTCAGCTCCACCTCTCCCATCTCACTTCCTCTCTAGGCGGGACTAATGGGTTTAAGGTGCCTCAGCCTATCTGAGGAACTATCCTTAAGGCTGATGGCCTGTATAACCCCCCTCACAGTTACATACACAAAACACAAGCAGGCCTTCATCAGATATGGATAAGAAACCATAAATAAGAAAGAGAAATAACATATGAAGACAAAATTTGAAGTCGAATTCAAATTCAGCATGAACCAAATTGCAACGGGTGCAAAACGCTGCAGTGTGAGCAATATTTGCTGTTGATAAGCATGAATATATTACACCTTTTTTTGTCACAATTGCATTGGTTGCCTTTAGAAGCAAGATTTCAATTTAAGGTAGCTGTTTTAGGGGTCCTTTTACTAAGGTGCGCTGAAAAATGGCCTGTAGTAGTGTAGGCACGTGTTTTGGGCGTGCGCAGATCCATTTTTCAGAGCACCTGCAAAAAATGCCTTTTTAAAACATTTTTGACGAAAATGGACGTGCGGCAGAATCACATCCATTTCGGGTCTGAGACCTTACTGCCAGCCATTGACCTAGTTGTAAAGTTTCATGCGATAACCCGGCGGTAATGACCTATGCACCAGAAAATAAAAATTCTTTATTGGACGTGCACCAAAAATAAAATCACCGCAAGAGCCACGTGGTAGCCAGGCGGAAACTTCATTTCGGTGTACGTTGGGTGCGTAGAGGCTTACATGGCTTAGTAAAAGGGCCCCTTAGCTTTTAAGGCATTGCACGGAGAATTCTCTGCCTATTTGATAGTCTGTTTCTCTTTTTTAAATCAAAACATTTAAGACCTACTAGAAATCAATACCTTTTAAGTTTTCCTTCAGTTCAGTAAGAGAATACTACAAGCTTCTTTTGTTTATCAAGCTGCACCATGATGGAATTCTCTCCCTCTATTGAAAGGACAGAAGATTATCAACAACGTAGAAGACTGCTTAAGATGTTTTTATATAAAAAATATTTCTAGGGTTTGAAGTTATGATTAACTTGTTTATCTGATATGTTTTGATATTGCAATTTCCTGAAGTATGCTTCAGTTTTTTTGTTAATGCTGTCTGCATTGAACTTCATGGCTTTTGCAGGCTACAAGACTGTAATGTAACTTCAGCATTGGAGAAATAAAAATGAAATGTATTTCCTCTTGTACCGAACAAAATACAAAGACATCCACAATGCACATTTTCTAAAGCTAATATACTCCACTTAATAAATTCAACATAATACATGCTTTTCTCTTTTGATGCCTGGGCACTTTATTCTATCTGTCTTATAGGTCCTAGTTTCTCTTTTTTGCTTTTCTCTGTTTGTTTCCTAATGCTCTTTCCAATGTCTGCTGTCCATTTGCTATTTCTCCTCTCTCCTCCTGTCTTCTTTTCTTTTCTTACTCCAGCCAGAGTCCTACAATCTTTACAGGATCATAGGATGATTACCATACGTATGGCCACCAACAAGAGCAAAGCCTTTTTTTAAAAATTTGGCCCCTTCTGTGTGGAATGGTCCCCCTTATTATATTCATGCAGAGGCAAATTTTAATAAGTTTAAGATCCTATTTAAGACTTTTTCTTAAAACAAACTTGTGATATTGATTTAAAGGATGACAGTAAAGTACATTAGCGATTCTGCACAACACAATCTTAAGAGTGATGTATGTATATTGGTATGGCTGACTCTTGGGTGAGTGTTTTTAGGCTTTTCTATTATATAAAGGGAGATCCTCATGTTTTTATTGTATGAATATCCTATATAATAATTCTCACCTCCAACGTTCTGTGCTTGGGACCGTGGCTCCCTGGAGGTGGTCTGCTAGGCAGACACGCACTGACGTCACTGACGTCATGACAGCTGATTCCAAGGCAAGGGGAGGAGTAGGGCTCCTCCCCCTGCCTCGGAAACATCTGTCACCCCCCGCGCTACGGCCCCCTTGACCCCCCCTTCCGTGAACCTGTCAACCCCCCCGGCCCGCTGAAAACCGCCCCCCGCCGCCGTTGTGGACTACCTGTGCTGATGGGGGACCCAAACCCCCGTCAGCCGAAGTGCTGTTGTGCCCTTCGTGTTGCTTCCTCAATCATCTTCTCTGCAAGTTTCTCCGCAGAGGAACTTCCAGAGAAGATGATTGAGGAAGCAACACAAAGGGCACAACAGCACTTCGGCTGTCGGGGGTTTGGGTCCCCCGTCAGCACAGGTAGTCCACAACAGCGGTGGGGGGGGGGGGCGGTTTTCGCCGGCAGAGGGGGGGGTCGAGGGGCCGTAGCGCGGGGGGGGGGGAGAAATTGCCTGCCTAGGGCCTATTTCCTTGCCTTCAGAAATGGGCCTTTTTTACTAGTTTACTATAAAATGCTTTGTTTGATAAAAGTTAAGCAGTATATACAATTTTTAAATAAACATAAACCTAAACACCTGTTTCTGACATATGGATCTTGCCTTTTAGTTCCTGCCTCTATTTCTTTCTTTGTCTCTTTATCCACTCCAGTTTTTATCTACTTTCTCACCCCCCAGTTCACAATCTCATTTTTAAATTTTCATCTACCTTTCAAACTTTCCTTCTCCTTCTCTCACCTTCTGCCCAGCCTACTCTTCTTAGCTCTGTTATATTATTAGAAATTTATATCCCACCATATCCCCACAAAACAGGTTCAGAGTGAGTCATAATAGAGTACAATAAATACATCCTTCTAGATATACAAACTAATTAAAGAAAGAGGTTTTCTGGTTTTTTGTTTTTTTTTAGAAAAGGCCATATAAGAAGAAATTTATAAAGGTAAAGAATTCCAAACATTAACTGTTCAATAGCAAATAGACTTTTCATTTACAGATTTAAGTTTAATTCCTTTCATTGATGAAAAAGATAATAAACGGGTCCTGATTACGACTCTTGGTGAAACCACCCAACCACTGAAATAAACATGGATACTTCTGGAACCTCCCCATGCAGAGTTTTAAAGAACAAACAGTATAACTTTAATATATAACATCAATATATAGTTCAACTGGGAGCCACTCTGCATCTCCTCAGTACCCCTCCACTCTCATCTCTCCCTACACTCCTCCCCGGGAACTCTGTTCACTGGGTAAATCTCTCTTATATGCACCCTTCTCCTCCACCACTAATTCTGGACTCCGTTCCTTTTATCTTGCTGCACCATAGACTTCCTGAGCCGGTACGTCAAGTTCCATCTCTGGCCGTCTTCAAATCTAAGCTAAAAGCCCACCTTTTTGATGCTGCTTTTAACTTCTAACCCTTATTCACTTCTTCAGAACCCTTATTTTATCATCCTCACTTTTAATATTCCCTTATCTCTTATTTGTCCTGTTTGTCCTAATTAGATTGTAAGCTCTGTCGAGCAGGGACTGTCTTTTCATGTTCAAGTGTACAGCGCTGCGTACATCTAGTAGCGCTATAGAAATGATAAGTAGTACTAGCCAGTTAAGATTCACCAGTAAAGGAGTAACATGATCGTATCTAGAATTCCTAAATATCAATCTTGCAGCTGTATTCTGCACAAAATGAATTGTCTTCTTAAGTTTAATTGACATTCCAGAATAAAAGGGAATTACAGTAATCTACTTGGGACAACACAGTAGCTTGCACAAGTACTCTAAAGTGTCATTGAAGAAAATATGAACGAATCAGTTGCAACTGTCTCAATTTATAAAATGACTTTTGAATATATTAAAGCTTAACAAGGAGTCCAGTAAGACCCCAATACTTTATTGACTCAATTTAAAAAGATGTTCCATATGATATCTGTATTAAATCAGAGTGGAAGGACAAAAAAAGCAGATCAATCAAAGAAAATAGTTTATTGAATGACAACCAAATAAACAAATCAGCACGACACTGGCTGTGTTTCGCCCAACAGGGCTGCGCCAGGGGCTATAAAACAAATAGCATAACATTTAAAAGCTACAGTTAAAATAATAATAAAGATTATATATAGACTGACAAAATATGTAAAAGGACAAAATATTTAAAAACTATTTTAAGAAATATATTATGCTACTAAAAAACAGTGTGTTAATACCCATGTATACAAAAATGGCATTATTATACATAGAGAGTACATAATACAGATGTTAATATCCCACATCAATAAATCAACACTAAAGATAATATTAATGGACATATTTGTGAATCATCAAGATATTAATATCATTTATAGACATTAAAAATTATTATAGGCAAACAATGTTGAATATAAAACAAACAAGACACCCACCTACACAGTATTCTTTAAAAGTCGAGATGACAACTGAAAAATATGTATATAAATAACCATAAATATATTGAATAAAAGGTAAAAATGTATAAAATGTAAAAAGGATAAATTCAAAAAACTTACAGTCATGGAAGTCTAAAATCATGAATCTTCCAAAATGCAGTAAAAAAAACAGCATGAACCGAATGAATCATAAAAGATAGTGGAAAAAACAAAAAGGAGGTGAAATCCCTCACGGAACGTGAGATATGAAACAAAAAAGTGAGGAGAATGAGTGAGGATTCTTGGTATCCTCACTCATTCTCCTCACTTTTTTGTTTCATATCATAAAAGATAGTGACCTAAATAGTAATGATTAAACAATTTTAATAAGATCAGCATTCTTTTTAATTTTAAATTATGTCCCTTATCATTATATGTTTATTCCAAATAATTTAATAACTAATCTGATTAACAATCTATTTGCTTCTCTATTATTGGTTTTTTTAATTTAAAAATCGTTATATGATGATAATCAAAAATATATTGATTAATAAAAGTATGTACTAGCTCATAAAAGCAGAAAAAGAAGTTTATATAAGTGCCTCTCTAAATTTTTAAATCAGCTATAATTGACCACAACCCACTAACCTGAAAAACAGTCAATAGCTCCCAAGCAGCACATAGATTAAATATCATTTACCAAGTTCTTCTAAAAGGTGAAAAAAAGAGCGGAAGGCAAGGAGACTTATGTGAATACCGTCCTGAACCTTCACAATTCTAGAATGCTGAAAAATTAATGTAAACCGAAAGTGAAACTTAAATACTGAAGTAAGAGGTCAGTTAACCTGACCTGGAAATGAAAAACACCTGCTCAAATCTTAATGACAGGTAACGACATAAGTGTTCCAATCAAAGTAATCAAACTAAATCTGGTTATAATAGAGCTGTTAATTGCACCAAAAAACTAGAGGTTTCAAATAAAATTAGGTTATGAGGTATATTTAGCCTATAATCAATTGCTGTTAAGTAGGAGTAAAAATGGATGAATATGGGTAATTGTAGAACTCAATTAGTGGAATATGTGAACAGATAAATGATATAAAACATATAAAATAAAAATGCATGTTTCATTTCCAGGTCAGGTTAACTGACCTCTTACTTCATTATTTAAGTTTCAGGAAGCCGGCAAAAGAATCAGTTGGACTGCTAGATGACGGAGGGGTAAAAGGGGTGATCAGGGAAGACAAAGCCATAGCAGAGAGATTAAATTAATTCTTTGTTTCGGTCTTCACCAAGGAAGATTTGGGAGAGATACCGGTGCCAGAAATGGCATTCGAAGCTGACGAGTCAGAGAAACAATGAATTCTGTATAAACCTGGAAGATGTAATGGGGCTGTTCTACAAATTGAAGAGTTGCAAATCTCCTGGACCAGATGGTATTCATCCCAGAGTACTGATAGAACTGAAAAATGAACTTGGAGCTATTGTTAGTAATATGTAATTTATCCTTGAAATCAATCATGGTACCAGAAGATTGGAGGGCGGCCAATGTAATGCTGATTTTTAAAAAAGGTTCCAGAGGAGATCCAGGAAATTATAGACTGGCGAGTCTGACGTCGGTGCCAGGCAAAATGGTAGAGACTATTATAAAGAACAAAATTACAGAGCATATTCTAAAGCATGGATTAATGAGACAAAGCCAACATGGATTTAGCGAAGGGAAATTGTGCCTCACCAGTCTATTACATTTCTTTGAAGGGTAGAACAAACATATGGATAAAGGTGAGTCGGTTGATATTGTGTATCTGGATTTTCAGAAGGAGTTTGACAAAGTACCTCATGAAAGACTCCAGAGGAAATTGGAGAGTCATGGGATAGGAGGTAGTGTTCTATTGTGGATTAAAAACTGGTTAAAAGATAGAAAACAGAGTATTCTCAATGGAGAGGGGTAGTTCCTCAGAGGTCTGTGCTGGGATCGCTGCTTTTTAACATATTTATAAATGACCTAGAGATGGGAGTACTAGTGAGGTAATTAAATTTGCTGATGACACAAAATTATTCAAAGTCGTTAAATCGAGGGAGGATTGTGAAAAATTACAAGAGGACCTTACGAGACTGGGACACTGGGCGTCTAAATGGCAGATGACGTTTAATGTGAGCAAGTGCAAAGTGAAGCATTTGGGAAAGAGGAACCCGAATTATAGCTACGTCATGCAAGGTTCCACGTTAGGAGTCACGGACCAAGAAAGGGATCTGAGTGTCATCGTTGATGATACGTTGGAATCTTCTGCTCAGTGTGCTGCTGTGGCTAAGAAAGCAAATAGAATGTTAGGTATTATTAGGAAAGGAATGGAAAACAAAAATGAGGTCATTATAATGCCTTTGTATCGCTCCATGGTGCGACTTAAGCTTGAATATTGTGTTCAATTCTGGTCGCCGCATCTCAAAAAAGATATTGTGGAATTAGAAAAGGTGCAGAGAAGGGCGACGGAAATGATAAAGGGGGTGGGACGACTTCCCTTTGAGGAAAGGCTAAAGCGGCTAGGGCTCTTCAGCTTGGAGAAAAGGTGGCTGAGGGGAGATATGATAGAGGTCTATAAAATAATGAGTAGAGTTGAACGGGTAGACGTGAAGTGTCTGTTTACGTTTACCAAAAATAGTAGGACTAGGGGGCATGCGATTAAGCTACAAAGTAGTAAATTTAAAACGAATCGGAGAAAGTTTTTCCTCACTCAACATGTAATTAAACTCTGGAGTTCGTTGCCAGAGAATGTGGTAAAAGTAGTTAGCTTAGCTTAGGGTTTAAAAAGGGTCTGGACGGCTTCCTAAAGGAAAACTCCATAGACCATTATTAAATTGAGTTGGGGAAAATCCACTGCTTATTTCTGGGATAAGCAGCATAAAATGCATTGAGTTTTCTGGGATCTTGCCAGGTATTTGTGACCTGGAATGGCCACTGTTGGAAACAGGATGCTGGGCTTGATGGACCTTTGGTCTGTCCTAGTGTGGCAATACTTATGTACTTATATCTGCTCCACAAAGGGGCAGAAGGGTAAGAGATAAAGATCATGGATTTTGCTTTGCCACCTTTGTGTAATTAAACTCTGGAATTTTTTGCCAGAGAATGTGGTAAAGGCGGTTAGCTTAGTAGAGTTTAAAAAATGTTTGGATGGCTTTCTAAAGGAAAAGTCCATAGACCATTATTAAACTGGACTTGGGGAAAATCCACTATTTCTGGGATAAGCCGTATAAAATGTTTTGTACTTTTTTGGGATCTTGCCAGGTATTTGTGACCTGGATTGGCCACTGTTGGAAACAGGATGCTGGGCTTGATGGACCTTTGGTTTGCCCCAATATGGCAATACTTATGTACTTATATATAGATATACAGTCATTTTAATTGATATTTCTTCCGCAGATTGATGTACGGGTAATAGAACCATAAAGTCATCGTCATAACTGTACATTTTGTACCCAGAATTCTCCAGAGTAAATCCTAGAGAAGACATTAGAACATTAAATAAAGTGGGAGATAATAAGGATCCTTCAGGGACCCCACATTTTCTCTTCCACACATTTGATATGGAATCATGAGATTTTACGTTGAATAGTCTAGAGACGAAAAAGCCTCTAAACCACTGTAGCACGTTGCCATCAATTGCTAGACCAAACACACTAGATAAATCACATTGCATGATAAGTGCTCTATGTTTGATATATCACCATTTCTATGATTAGGTCACAGAGATTAACAAGGAACTGAAAACACAGAGTTGTACCACTCCTCAGCCTAATTGCAGGGCGTGGCAAAGGGGGGAGAGTCATCAGCCATCTCCTCTTTGGGTTGGAGAAAGAGTAAGAATAGATATAGGGTGAGAAGTTGTCGTAGGAAGCAATACAGGGCATATTCATAGGTACTGTGATATGAATGATGCCACATTGCCTCAGGCCTGGCGGTGACAGGTATATATGTGTGGATAGGAGTGGAGGAGTAGCCTAATGGTTAGTGCAGTGGACTTTGATCCTGGTATCCTGGGTTCGATTCTCACTGGAGCTCCTTGTGACCTTGGGAAAGTCTTTTACCCTCCATTGCCCCAGGTACAAAAACTTAGATTGTGAGCCCTCAAAGGACGGAGAAAGTGCCTGTATATAATGTGTACAGCACTGTGTATATCTACTAGCACCATAGAAATGATTACTAGTAGTAGTAGGATAGCTGTAGGTCTTATCAAGTAGCCAGCTACAAGTGATGTCTCCATTCTCAAAGTTGTTATATATCCCAGAGAAAGTCAGGATGTAGGAGTTATGGCAGGATCTGGGAAAGTAGAAAACATTGGTGATCTCACCTTAGTTATTGCATGTTAAGGGAGTGAAAGGCCTTTCTATTGCAGTAGGTGGGTCCTCTCCATTTTGTGGGCCTGATGGTGCAGTCAATGACACCCGGGACAGAAGGGAAGTGGGTCACCTCATAGAACTCTATCATTGTTTGTACTCTGCAAAGTGTGTGGGAAGGAGAAAGAGCAGAAGCGGAGCCAGGTTGACGGCGCGGGGGAAGCACAAGCGGCGCAAGAGCAGACTTCCGCTGGCAGAACTCCATTTGGAGGAGCGGCTGCGCCCCTGGCGCCCTACCTAGCTACGCCACTGTGAAAGAACACATTGATTGTTAGATTCTACAGTATTAACTGAAAGCAAGTATCTAGAAAAGAGTTGCACATAAGCAAAGATCAGAATCAGTGTAATGGAACAGGATCCAATTCTAGGAAAAAACAGGATTTCTTTTGCTAAAACAAATGAGGCTTTCATGAGCACTGAGTATTCTGCTTCCAGCCAAAGGGTTGTTGTTTTAACTATCCACCCAAACTATTAGTGTTGCATTGGGAAGTTTAATAGTAAGAAGGGGAGACACGAAATATATTTTTTCCTATCTCTAATGTAACGTCCAACTTCAAAATTCAGTTGGGATAGATTTCTGAAAAGCAGAAAATGGGATTTCTGAAGATTTCCGTTGACATTACAGTAATCATGTGCCACTCTTTAAAAATAGAAGCGTCTGTTTACAGAAAAAAGAACAGATTTCCAAAACTTTGCTCTTTATCAGAAAGAACATTTCTGTGTAAATAAAAGTCATTTTCAGAGAAAACTCATAAAAAATGAGTTCATTTATATAATATGTTTCACAGTACGCATTTGCAAATGAGCATGTGTCAAGAACCAGGGAGGGAATTGTTTACTCATTCTGTTGTAAATGTTTTATGAGTTTTAAACATTATTTTTATCATAATGCATTTTATTTATTTTACTGCTCCAGTGAGTTGTTAAGCAATCCTTGCTATATATGGCAGAATTGCATAAATCTGGATTTTTAGACATAATGAATCACTTTTCCAATTCACACGCCAAATTACATTTAGGTACATAAGGAATTTAATTTAAAAACAAACAAACCCAAAACAGTTATTCCCCTGCCCACAAAGGCTTAAAATCTAAGAGACTGATGTGCTAAAGTGTAAATTGATTGACAGATGGGCCTCTGCATGTTAAAATGCACAAAATGTCCTAAAGTGTTTGTGCTTTTGTGAACAAATTTGGTAAATGATTCCCCCACAAACAGTAAATTTTCTTTTGTATTTCATTGTACACAAAAAGTTAGTAAATTCCAAGTTAATAAGCTGCTCTGATGCAATATCAGGTCATTAAAAATGAAAACAATCTGAAGTGCACAGGCTGATTTTTGCAATAAATGATATCATTGCTGGAGTTCAAGTTCACTGTTATATTTTCTGAACCAGGAATGAGGTGGCTAAACGTAGATTAGTAAACGGACCACCTTTTTTTGTACTGGAGGCAATGGATATTTAATTGAGTTGCTCTCACCAGGAGAAGTAGGATTTGAACCTTGGCTTCGTTGGTTCTCAGACTGCTGCTCTAATCACTCACATCACTCCCTCTTGTGGTAGGCCACTGTGATGCCCTTCTCAGACTCTCATCTTCAGCTTTAAAGTCACCCCTCCTTTACCATCTGGGTATCAGTTTTGATCTACTTCATTGAGTCTCTATATTACCTGCTGTATTTGTGCTTTAGACAGTTGTTTTTCCTAGTTCTCTAAAGAGTTTTTTCTTTTATTTTGCAAATTCGATTCCTTCTTTCCCTCCATGTGCTGGTGGACTTTCACTCATTCCTTTTATTCCCTGTGTGTATTTTCTAGTGCGGAGTTTGCCCCAATCTTCAATGGGACTTATCTGGGTATCTGGCTCATATGTAGGTAAGTCTTTGTCACCAGGGTGTCACAGACTTTCAGTGCTGTTGTCTGCATGAAGCTGCTGAAATCTTTCCTGTCCAGAAAGTGTTGGGATGGACTGGGGTTGGAGCTTTAATTTATCTGGTTACTGTGGAAATTCAGCACAAGCACCCAGTTAATTATCCAGACCAGTGGGGTAACATGGACTGAATGGGCCTAGGTGGAAAATTAAGATGCCCCCCCTAAAATGCCATCTCTCCCAAGATAGTGGGGATGGGGGGGGGGGGGGTCAAGGAGGAGAAACTCCTTCAAAGCTGCAAAAAGCAAACATATTCCAGATCTATACAGAAAACCTGTCATAGTAATAGAAACAGAAACTGAAATGCAAGATATCAGAGATACACATTTTCTAAAGCTAACGTATTACAATAAATTTAGAAAAAAATACTTTTTTCTACCTTTGTTGTTTCTCTTTTCTGCTTTTTTCTATTTTTCTTAACTCTTTCCAGGGTCTCCTGTCATTTTGATAGTTCTCACTCTCTCTCTGTCTACTATCCATCATTCGTCCCTATCTCTATTCACCCCTCATGTTCAGCACCTGCCCTCTCAGGGTCCCTAACCCTCCCTTGTGTCCAGCATCTCTTCTGTGTCCTGCTTATCACCTCCCTTTTTCCCTCCTTCCAAACTGCCCACCCTGAACCCAGCATCTCTCCCTCTCTCTCCACCTCCCCCTCCATAGACTGGTATCACTCTTTCCTTCTTTTTTTTTTTTTTTTTGTTACATTTGTACCCCACTCTTTCCCACTCATGGCAGGCTCAATGCGGCTTACATGGGGCAATGGAGGGTTAAGTGACTTGCCCAGAGTCACAAGGAGCTGCCTGTGCCGGGAATTGAACTCAGTTCCTCAGGACCAAAGTCCACCACCCTAACCACTAGGCCACTCCTCCACGCCTACTTATTCAGCACCTCTTCTCTCTTTCTTCCCTCCACTTACCCCTGGCTTTAGCATCTCTCTCTCTCTCTCTCTCCATTCCCTCCGCTCACCCCCTTCATCCAGCATCATCTCTCACCTTTTCTTCCACAGGTTGGTCTCTCTCTTTCCTCTGCCTCAAACCCATCCCACACCCAACATGCATCTTTCCCCCTCTCTACTCTCCCCTAGTAGGTCCAATAACCCTCTCTTTCTCTGCCCCCTGCATGGGTCCAGCATCTCTATAACCCCTCCTCTGCACCCCTCCCCCCCCCCCCCCCCCCGCAGGTCCCAGCATCTCTCTGACCGCTCTCCTCCCCCAAGGCCCTTGAAATCTGCAACAAGAAGCTGGCACAGGCAGTGAGGTAAACAGTCTGTCTCCTACCAGCACTACCTGGGCCTTTCCACTCCCACATCCTGCCTACAGGAAGTGACGTCAGAGAGTCAGGATGCAGCAGTGGAAAGGCTCTAGCGGCACTGGCCGGAGACAGGCTGTTTACCTCTCCGCCTCTGCCAGCTGCTCGTTGCAGATTTCGAGGGCCTGGGAGAAGGATACCGGCCCTTGTAGGGGGTAGAAAGAGGAAATGCCAGTACCAGCCCCCACCGTTGAACAGCACTGGGAATTTTACCGGGCTTGCTAAATGATAGCTATGCCCCTGAACATATGAACAACTGTATGAACAACTAGGAAATCTAAAGGTAGACAAAGCCATGGGACCAGACGGGATCCACCCCAGGATATTGAGGGAGCTCAGAGAGGTTCTGGCGGGTCCTCTTAAAGATTTGTTTAATAATCCTTGGAGATGGGAAAGGTTCCATGGGATTGGAGAACGGCAGAGGTGGTCCCTCTTCACAAAAGTGGTGATAGGGAAGAAGCTGGAAACTATAGGCCAGTAAACCTCACTTTGGTTATTGGAAAAGTAATGGAAGCGATGCTGAAGGAAAGGATAGTGAATTTCCTGGAAGCCAATAAGTTGTAAGATCTGAGACAACATGGTTTTACCAAAGGGAAATCATGCCAAACGAATCTCATTGAATTCTTTGACTGGGTGATCGGAGAATTGAATCAGGGACGTGCTATAGACGTAATCTACTTAGATTTCAGCAAAGCTTTTGACACGGTTCCCCACAGGAGGCTCTTAAATAAACTGGAAAGGCTGAAGATAGGACCTGACATGGTGAACTGGATTAGGAACTGGTTGACGGACAGACGTCAGAGGGTGGTGGTTAATGGAATTCGCTCGAATGAGGGAAAGGTGAGTAGTGGAGTGCCTCAGGTGCTGGGGCCGATTCTGTTCAATATATTTGTGAGTGACATTGCTGAAGGGTTAGAACGTAAAAGTTTGCCTTTTTGCAGATGATACTAAGATTTGTAACAGAGTGGACACCCGGGAGGGAGTGAAAAACATGAAAAAGGATCTGCGGAAGCTAGAAGAATGGTCTAAGGTTTGGCAGTTAAAATTCAATGTGAAGAAATGCAAAGTGATGCACCTAGGGAGTAGAAACCCACGAGAGACTTATGTGTTAGGCGGTGAGAGTCTGATAGGCACGGACGGGGAGAGGGATCTTGGGGTGATAATATCTGAGGATCTGAAGGCAACGAAACAGTGTGACAAGGCGGTGGCTGTAGCTAGAAGGTTGCTAGGCCTTATAGAGAGAGGTGTGACCAGCAGAAGAAAGGGGGTGTTGATGCCCCTGTATAAGTCGTTGGTGAGGCCCCACCTGGAGTATTGTGTTCAGTTTTGGAGGCCGTATCTTGCTAAGGATGTAAAAAGAATTGAAGCGGTGCAAAGAAAAGCTATGAGAATGGTATGGGATTTGCGTTACAACACGTTTGAGGAGAGACTTGCTGACCTGAACATGTATACCCTGGAGGAAAGGAGAAACAGGGGTGATATGATACAGACATTCAAATATTTGAAAGGTATTAATCCGCAAACAAACCTTTTCCGTAGATGGGAAGGCGGTAGAACTAGAGGACATGAAATGAGATTGAAGGGGGGCAGACTCAAGAAAAATGTCAGGAAGTATTTTTTCATGGAGAGAGTGGTGGAATGCCCTCCCGCGGGAGGTGATGGAGATGAAAACGGTAACGGAATTCAAAAATTTACTTTAAAAGACTTACTTTTGTCTTTGTTGCAACCTCTCTGTTAGGATGTCCTAATTTCCCTGTTTTGATTGTATCATTCAAAGATACCTCATTCCAAGTCATGCACTCCTGAGCAACTGATGCTTCTCCCTTCCCCAGAATGTTATCCAGGTCCTATCAAATCTAAATCTTTCCTCCCTGCACCGCAGTCTCATCCACACATGGAGATTCCGGAGCTATGTAAAATCCTAAAAATGGCTTCCAGAACCTCCCTCTCACTGCCTTATATTGTTGGTATCTGCATCTACCAACACAGCAGGGCATTTCCCTTTGAAAACTGACCTGTAATGCTGTCTTTGATGCAAACTAAGCAGCACTGACTGCCTGTGATCTGTCCCTATTGTTTTTGAAGGATATAATTCAGAATTGGATTCAAAGGCTACAAGAAAAAAAAAGTCACCGATGTCCTGCAAGAAGGCATTGTATCGCCTCACCTCAGCAGTATCTCACTCAAGCATTGCCTCTAGCTTTCTTTTACTATTTCAAGATCATTAGATAGGATCTTGCTGTGATTTTTGTCTTGTTTGGTGCATATCAATATCTAATTTTTTATCAAATCACATAGGGGACCTTTTACAAAGCAGCAGTAAACCCAACGCGGGCTTAACGCTCACTAAAAAGGAATTGCCGCCCAGCAGCAGCCCAGCAGTAGCTCCCACCCACCAGTGCACATCGTATCTAGTGTTACAAAAATAATTTTATTTTTGTTGCACCAGTGTGTACCTGGCAGTAATTGGGCAGTGCTACACGTTGCCCAGTTACTGCTGGGTTAGCATGCGATCCCTTACTGCCACCTGAGTGGGTAGCAATAAGGGCTCCCCCCCAAAATGGCCATGCGACAAGTGCTTCACTTGCCATGTGACCATTTTCTGAAAAAAAGAAAGATCTACCTTTTACCTGTTGCAGTAAAAGGGGGTCTCAGGGCACATCAAAAACATACACTGACACCAGCACAGGCCCTCTTGTGCCACAGCTTAGTAAAACAAGCCCAAGAACATGGCATATTTTCAATGCACTTTGGGAGGCTAAGTTCCATAGGTTTCTATGGAACTTTGGGAGGCTAAGTGCTTTGAAAATGAGCCTCCAGCTGGCATATTAATATCGCTCACAAAAATAAATAATGATCCTTCTGTCTTCTTTTGACTTCTCTGGATTTTCTATTTCTTGGGGATATAAAATCAGTGTTCACTCCCAGTTTCAAGTACAAGACAGGTTTCTGTGCCAATCCAAGGCTCGGAGTCATGAATTGTAAAGTAATCAGGATTCCCATCCCTTCAATGATATGTCAACATTTCACTCTTAATCTTTGCCAGTTTTAATTAAACCATTCTGCTATTGCCAGCTTAGAATATGGAGTCCAATATCTAATTACAGCTGCTCCAGGTAAAAGATGAGAAAGACTTGCACATAAAATGAGGAACAAAAGAAACAGTGAACAGAATTAATGCAAAAGAAACCCGAACCCAAAAGTTATGCACATATGGAAAACATGTAGTCAGTAATCCTAACACAGGTACTGGTTATGGTTCCTATTTTAAGTGTATTCTTTAAAGAAATGTAGAATACGTGATCTACTTGTGACAATTCAGCACTGTATAACTGCAATAAATGCCCACAACTGTACACATCTGCAGCCCCCCCCCCCCCCCCATGTGTATTCACACTGGCACAGTAGCACCATCAAACACAGGACTACAAATTTATAAAAAAAGGATGGAAAAAATTTATGCAGAGGCAGTGGTGTGCTGGAGCAGGCTCTCAGAGGCTCGCAAGAGCCGGTTGTTTTTAAGAATTTTGGGAGCCGGTTGTTAAAGTAGGGCCCTCCATAGCTACTTTAACAACTGGCTCCCAAAATGTGGGCTTGGGCCCCCTGCTGAATTCTCTTTTACTTTGCTGGTGGGGATGCTGAGCCCTGCCAGCCAAGTAAATAGACTGCTGCTGTTCCCCACTCCTTGTTTCCAGCTCTGAGCATCAGGCTGGGACTTCTGGAGCATGTGAGAGAAGTTCCAGCATGCTGCTCAGAGCAAGACGTTGGGATTAGTGGCAGCCCATTTATTGGCTGCCAGCAAAGGTATGCCTAGCGTGCCCGCACAAAGGGAGGGAGGAGAGAGAGGCTAGTGTTGCTCCTCCCCTCCCCCCGGCCACCCCTGGCCCTTCCAACTGCAGAGCTGGCTACGTCCGGAGAAAGAGCCTGTTGTTAAAAATTTACCAGCACACCCCTGTGCAGAGGGAACATAACAATAGAAGCACAGAAACGGCAAACATAGCGACTGATTCTGAACTGGTGCAGAGACCATAAGTAAAACAGTAGCTGTGGAGTTCACCACTACATTCATCCCTATCACCAATATTCGTTCTTAAATTATAGCTTCAACCACTTTACCCAGCACCATCAGTCTCACTGGTGAAACAAACCATAAAATTAATAATTAATGCAAATTTTCCAAAAATGAACCAGAACACTTATCTCCGCAAACCCTGGTCTCTTTGCCAAGATGTTCCTTAAATTTCCCCTTTCACTGCTTTAGTAATACTGTTTATCTGATTTGTCAGTGTTTATCTGCCTTCCTGTTTTCCTCATTTGCTTCATTCTTAAATGGTGCATTTTTGTCTTTAATAATCTGAGAATAAAAGAACTGTTATAATCAGCCCAATATCCTGCTTCCAACAGTGGCAGATCAAAGTCTCCACACAGTATAGGAGACAGTTCTATGCTACTTACTCCCAAGTTTAACTTAATAACAGTTTATGGACTTTTCTCCCAAACTTTGCCCAAACCTTTTTTTTTTTAACTGCTTTTACCACATCCTCTGGCAATGAGTTCCCAAGTTTAACTATACATTGAATGTAAAAACATTTTTACTGTTTGTACATAGCCACCCATCAGACACTTATGTAAATCCCCCCAGATTTTACAAAAGGCTTTGCCAAATGTAAAGCCTTTTGTAATATATAGAAAGACAGACAGCAGCAAAAGCAGCGATTATACAAAGATGTACACAGGAAAAAAAAAGGCAACATGATTAGGCAGCTTCCTCATACAGGCACCAGTGTTTATGAGTGGAAGTGGCAATTGTGCAATTTCTACAAATAAATGCCCTGATGTATACTTATAGCTAACTGATTTCACAAAGATATACATGGAAGTGGCAGCCACTAACAAGCAATGCCACCAAAGGTTTTCTTCCTAGGTTAAAGATAGGAATCAAAAAATGGGGTACATTTTTCCAAAGTGCAAATCTAGCGGAGAAATTAAATGAATTCTTTGCTTCGCTCTTCACCGAGGAGGATTTGGGAGGGATACCGGGTCCGGAAAAGGTATTTGCAGCAGACGAGTCAGAAAGACTAAATGATTTCTCTGTAAACTTGGAGGATGTAATTGCGCAGTTCTGCAAACTGAAAAGTAGTAAATCACCAGGACCGAATGGTATTCATCCCAGAGTATTATTAGAGCTGAAAAATGAACTTGTGGAGCTACTGTTAGTAATATGCAATTTATCCCTAAACTCAGGTGTGGTACAGGAAGATTGGAGGGTGGCCAATGTAATGCCAATTTTTAAAAAGGGTTCCAGAGGAGATTCGGGAAATTATAGACCAGTGAGTCTGACGTCGGTGCCGGGAAAAATGGTGGAGGCTATTATTAAGAATAAAATTACAGAGCACATACAAAAGCATGGGCTACTGAGAGAAAGTCAGCATGGATTTAGTGAAGGGAAGTCTTGCCTCACAAATCTACTGCATTTTTTCGAGGGGGCGAACAAACATGTGGACAAAGGGGAGCCGGTGGATATTGTGTATCTAGATTTTCAGAAGGCGTTTGACAAAGTGCCTCATGAAAGACTCCAAAGGAAACTGGAGACTCATGGGATCGGAGGCAGTGTAGTATTATGGATTAAGAGCTGGTTAAAAGATAGGAAGCAGAGAGTAGGGTTGAATGGTCATTATTCTCAATGGAGAAGGGTAGTTAGTTGTAGCTATGTTGTAGCTTCATTGCGTGCCCCCTAGTATTTTTGGAAAGAGTAAACAAGCAATTCATGTCTACCCGTTCCACTCCACTCCACTTCTAATATATCTGAAAACTTTTTACTATATGTTTTTGCCTCCAATACAAGCTTTTTTTCAGTCTCTCTCCACCTTCTTTATCAGCGCTTTGCATCTGACTTGACATTCCTTTTGCTGTTTCTTACTATTTTCACTTGTGCCATGTTGCCTTAAATTATCTGCATCCCAGGGATCCATATGTGTAAACAGCAGCTTTTTGAAATAGCTATTTACACAAGAGCATAAGAATAACTATACTGGGTCAGGCCAATGGTCTATCTAGCCCAGTATCCTGCTTCCAGCAGTGGCCAATCCAGCTCACAAATACCTGTCAGAAAGCCATGTGTAGAAGTGGCGTACCAGGGGCGGGGGGGGGGGGCAGTCCGCCCCGGGTGCATGCTGCTGAGGGGGTGCTGCGCGCCTGTCATCTCCGTGGTTCCCTGCTCTCTCTCTGCCCCGGAACAGGTTACTTCCTGTTCTGGGGCAGAGGGAGCAGGGCCAACAGAGATGACAGACGCGCAAACCCCCCCCCCCCCAGCAGCCAAGAAGGCACCCGTGGGGGGGGTGTTTGTGCGCCGAGGGGGTGAGTTGATGCGCTGGAGGGGGGGGTTGATTCGCTAGGGGGTGGTGTTGATGCTCCGAGGGGGGAAGTTCATGCGCCGGGGGGGGGGGGGGGGGTTTGATGCGCTGAGGGGGGGGAGTTCATGCGCCGTAATGGGGGGGTTGACGTGCTGCACCTGGGGGGGGGTGCGCAGCAGCGATCCGCCCCGGGTGTCAACCGACCTAGGATCGCCACTGATGTGTAGTCAAGATGCTTGAAAAATAACCTGCTTTAACTTTTTAAATTTAAGAAATACATTTTATCTGTGCTTCCAAGATGGTATTTTATACAATTTTCAAAGCTCATCCAAGCTTTTAATCCTGATAACTGCTCCTTTTAGTTTCCTTGTAACAGGTGACCTCATTTAATCACGGCTTCCGTTTTTAAAGGTCGATGCTATACAATATTTTAGAAAGAATGTACAAATCAGAATTGAGACATCCAGGTTGGGATGTGTCAAATTCTGCTAGTGTTTTAGAAAAGGATCAGCCGATACAGAGCCTTTCATAAAATACAAGCAGGAATGAACACGTGTGGCAGCAGCATCTAAGATATGTTGTGTTTCAGAACATTTAGATCGGTAATTGCGTAGGGGAGTTGTTAAGCAGTTCATATACTGCATTTTAACTCTTAGTCCTGAGGTCCATTACACACTTCATAGTGCTGCGTATTGTGGGGAGTGTACTGTTTGTGTCAATTGTGTTTCACAACATTACTGAAGGTTTTTTTTTTCTTGCAGTGTTTCAGAACATACACAAGTATATGTCAGCACACGCATGTGCATATGTATGTCTGTCATATTAGAAACATGCATGTCTATGTTTTCCCTAGTTCTCACAGATACCAATATCATTTGTCAGTATCAACTTGGAGAGAGAGAGACAAGAAACACTGGGGGATTAAGGGGGTGACCTCCCCAATCTCTCCACTAGATGCTGAACAAAATGAACACCTGTAAATAACATAGACCAGCATTTTTTAACCACTGTGCTGTGGCGTTCATGGGGATCACACTGGCATAGGCGTCCAGAATTGACTTACTTCTTTCTGCCAATGTAGGGCCGTATATTTTAGCCCTGCCCTAATCCTTCCCAAAATGCATCCAAATGACACCCTCTTGCCATGTGTATCCTAGCTTTCTAAAATCATTTTCTTTTCTTAAAAAAAAAAGCCTTTTATCCTCGGTAAAAGGGGACCTCGGGAGGGGGCAAATCCACGGGCTAACGCTACCTCAGGGCCCCTTTTACCACAACTTTGTGAAAGGGGCCCTTAGTCATGTGTGCGATAAACAGATCGAAATGCTGGTTTATACATGTCCAATTCACAAATAGAGCTTCTAAAATAACACCTTTATTATTATGGTCCCTCGAGTGATTATCTCAGATTTAGGGTGGAAATTATCAAAGTGGACCACCATTAAGATGTGTTATTTTACTGTTAACCTGGGTTTCATTACATAAAACAGGGCCTAGGGTACAATAGCCCGCATTGATAACTTCCCCTCTTAAGTTCCCTGAAATATCCTGTCAATATTGGGGTAACTGAAATCTATAAAGAACAAAAACCTATCCCAGTCGTAAAGATAATGCATAGATTCCAAAATCTAATCCTTCAAAAGCCACCAAAATATGTGGAGAAAAAGACCTCAGTGAAAATGCCAAAACCCGGGGCTTCAATATGTTTATCTTTATTGTAAACTTGCTATTTTACTAAGAAGTGTGGATGCCTCCGTGCATCAATTTTGATTTACCGCCCAGCTACCACGTGGCCCTTGTGGTAATTTCACTTTTTACGTGCGTCCGCTACTTGCGCTAGAAAATAATTTTTATTTTCTGGTGCAGGGCAGAAACCGGGCAGTAATCATCATTCTACGTGCGTAGATGATTACCGCACAGTTAACGAGTGAGACTTTACTGCTAAGTCAATGGCTGGTGGTAACGTCTCAGACCCAAAATGGACGCACACCAATTTTTATTTTGCTGCACATCCATTTTCTTCAAAAATTTTAAAAAGGCCTTTTTTACAGGCGCGCTGAAAAATGGATCTGCACGTGCCCAAAACACGCGCCTACACTAGAGAAGCCCATTTTCAGTGCACCTTAGTAAAAGGGCCCCTTAGCTTACAAAAGATCAAAGCAGTGTACAATTGTCCAATTTAAAATGGAAAGGAACTAGAATATATTAGCATAGGGGAACGGGAGCAGGTATTGAGTCTCTGCAATTCCCACAAGGCCTTTTGAAAAACCTGACTTAAATTTAGGCAACAGGAAAAATCACCATCACCAGTCAAAAAAAATCCTCCACAATAATAAAAAAAAACCCCTAAGATGCCATCTACATTAGCAATTCTTAGCATCACTAGGGTGGCATTTCTTAATCATCAAAATGCTTAAATCCAAATTATGATAACATGAAAACTATCAAATGTATAACAAATACTTATCTTCAGAAATCCAATGCATTGTCACAAAGGAAAAAAACCAGAACTGGAAAATACAGCAATCATGGTGCTTTTTCTTCTTATAGCATTATGCACTAGGTAATCCTGGGCCCCTATTTCACCAAACTGGCTGCTTCAGGGGAATATTTTATCTCAAAGAAAAAAACTAATTAGAAAAGTTAATAAGAAGCAGATAAACAAAATCACAATCCTTCAAACTCACTTGCAAATCTGCATTCCAGCATTTCAAGGTGCCACAGAAAAAATAATGGCTTGGCTTTATAGACACGAAAACCTCAATCCAAACGGACTAACAGGGTTGTGTATATCAGAAAGCTGGTTTCTTTTAAATAAGTCAATAATCTTGCACAAACTAAAACTCTGTTCAAAAGAAATTATTAAGGGAGTCTTCCAACAGCAAGCTCATTAGATTGAAATTAAAAACTGGTACAGGAAAGCTATTCACTCAATCACTGATTCAACCCAAGCAACTGAAAAATCCAGGTTTTCTCTGTCCGATGTAATATTTTCCTAAAATTCCCTCCACTTTGGTTAGGTTTAACACAATCAAGAATCCAAGTCAGCAAACATGTGAATGTTCTATAAACAATGTTGATCCTGGAGATACAATGCTCGTTCTCTATCATGCGTGTTCGAAATATCTGAGACATCTGACCAACATAGTAGAACTTGCAGGGGCGACAGATTATCTTCATGATACCCTACTGTAGAGCAATGAATATCTTGGTTCAGCCTGTGGGTTAGTGAACTCAGAAAGCTGGTTACATTTTACTTGCAGCAGATCAGCAATTTCATGCTTGAGTTCTTTGAGTACCCTTGGATGTATGCCATCCGGTCCAGGTGATTTACTGCTCTTTAATTTGTCGATTTGGCTCAGTACATCTTCCAGGTTCACCGAGATTTCTTTTAGTTCCTCCGCATCATCACCATTGAAAACCATTTCTGGCACAGGCAGATCTTTTACATCTTCTTCCATAAAGACCGAAGCAAAGAATTCATTCAGTTTCTTCACTATGGCCTTGTCCTCCACGAGTGCCCCTTTTGTTCCTTCATGATCTAATGGTCACATGGATTCCCTCGCAGGCTTTCTGATTCTGATGTACCTGAAAAAGTTCTAACTGTGAGTTTTAGCCTCTTCAGCAAGTTTCTGTTCATATTCTCTTTTAACCTTCTTTATTAATGCTTTGCATCTGACTTGCCAGTGCTTATGTTGCTTCTTATTTTCTTCATTTGGGTCCTTTCTCCATTCTTTGAAGGACAATCTTTTGCCTGTAATGGCCTCTTTCACTTCACATTTTAACCATGCTGCCTGTCGTTTTCTCTTCTTTCCAGCTTTGCAAATACATGGAATGCATCTGGTCTTGGGTTCCAAGATGGTATTTTTGAAAAACGTCCAAGCCTGATTTAGTGTCCTAACCTTTGCAGCTGATCCTTTTAGCTTCTTTTTAACCATTTTCCTCATTTTATTATAGTCGCCCTTTCAAAAATTAAAAGCAGCTACAGTAGCTTTCTTTTGCGGGTTCATCCCAGATAGTAGCTCAAACTTGATCATGTTATGATCACTGTTTCCCAGGGAGCCCAATATTGCCACCTCTCGCACTATGCCCTGCATACCACCAAGGACCAGATCCAAAATAGCTCCCCCTTTTGTTGGTTCCTGGAGCAGTTGCTCCAAGAAACATTTATTACATCTAGAAATTGTATTTCCCTGGCACACCCTGATGTAACATTTATCCAGGCAATATTGGGGTAATTGAAATCATTTTATTGAAAGGAAACTGTAGAACTCAATATTATATATCAACACTTAATTTCTACCTGAAAAAATTCTGTATCTCTAGGGTTGTCACTAAATTTCTTAAAAAGATGAATATACATAAATGTATAAAGAGGAGAATTAAGACTTCAGTGAATATCAGAGACATTCCTATTTGTAAGGCCAACACCTTCAGAGTAGTAGGAGGCTCCTCTCAATCATAAGTAGAAATTAAGTGTTGATATATGGTAATTGAAATCACCCATTATTATAGTGTTGCCCTCTTTACCACCTTTCCTAATTTCTGTAAACATTTCTTCATCTGTTCGTTCTGTTCCAGCGGATGGTAGTACAGCCCTACAAGAATACTCCTTCCCTCCACACATGGAATTTCTATCCATAATGATTCCATGCTATCTGTTTCGTGTGGAATGTTTATTTTATTTGACTCAATTCCCTCTTCAACACATAGCTCAACCCCCTCCCCCCTCCAATTTGATCCTCTCTATCATTGCAATACAATTTGTACCCTGTTAACACAATGTTGGGAGGCGGGGATAGTGCTGGGCAGACTTATACGGTCTGTGCCAGAGCCGGTGGTGGGAAGCGGGACTGGTGGTTGGGAGGCGGGAGTAGTGCTGGGCAGACTTATACGGTCTGTGCCAGAGCCGGTGGTTGGGAGGTGGGGATAGTGCTGGGCAGACTTATACGGTCTGTGCCCTGAAAAGCACAGGTACAAATCAAAGTAGGGTATACACAAAAAGTAGCAAATATGAGTTATCTTGTTGGGCAGACTGTATGGATTGTGCAGGTCTTTTTTCTGCCGTCATCTACTATGTTACTATGATTGTCCTGTTTCCACCAAGTCTCTGAGATGCTTATTATATCTTCCTCTTCATTTAGTGCTGTATAACTCTCCTATCTTATTTTTTTAGGCTTCTAGTATTTGTATACAGGCACTTTAAATTGTGTTTTTTCCTTTGGATCTACAAGCAGCTTAGAAGTTGACGGGGATAATATGCATCCATTATTCTGCTCGCTCATTAAGCACATCTGGCTTACTTTCAGCACTGTTGAAACCTCTCTACTGGGATTCCTTAAATTTCCTGTTTCAATAGAATCCTTCAAGGATACTGCACTCTCTCCCGTAACTTTCCTATCCTATACCCAGCATGTATCACCTTTAACTTTTCTCTCTTCCCATTCTTCTCTTTGGAACTTGCTGTGGGGCAGGATTTAAAACCCTGAGTTGGATCATTATGGGATGCCTAGAAAAATGGTATCATCCTACTGCTCATTGCGGTATGTGTTCCTTGAAACATACATGGATCTGGTAATGAATATATCAGCCCATTCCATAATAAGAAGCTCTTCAATATTTCCTACAAGTTATGGCTGATTTTGTAAGACATTTTAGAGTTAAGTAAGTAAATTTTGTCTTATGAGAAATGTGGAGCACCTATTACATGCTGAACGTGAGAGTCAGAAATATGACTGATTGAGCTTTTAGCACGCAATGTTGTTATCCAAGTCTGACACTGTCTTACCCTATGTGGCTTGACTCTTTATTAACAGCAGTGAGATAAATGAGCCATTACCCAGGGTTTGCAGAGATGTCCTAAAGACATCATTTTTTCTGTAGAGAGTGGAATTAAGACATCCCCTGCTGTGTATTGTCTGCATATTGGTATTAGGTATTAATGGAAACAACGGAAAACAAAACATGTCTAATTCACTAGTTCCCTCATCTTATAATAGGTAGGATTGAATTTTATTACCTATTTCAGGAAATGTTTAACACTGGATGCGGAAGGCGTCGTTATTAATGCTGAAGTATCTGTTTTCCTGAAAACAGATCACCCCTACTTCCTATGCTATTGACTGCAATGTGCAGGTTATTTAACCATCATAAGCAAATAGGCCTCTCTCAACCTGGAACATTCTGGAGACGAGAATCCTGACCGTACCAGTGTAGCAGTGCATGCATGTAACTCTTCATCTCTTTCTTCTGCAGTGAAATTTGCTGGTTAGGAATCAAATAATGTGGTAATAATAGCTAGAATATTTTTATATGAGGGCAGGTTTCCGACTGAGCAACTAACAGCATCCATATCCCCTTGTACTTTTAAGTTCATACAAAACAAGTTGATTTTCATGCACAGGGGGCTGCTGCCGCCCTGCTGAACCACAGTTACTGGTGCTTACAGGAGACTGACGATCACAGGATTCATCGGCAACTGAAAAGCAGTGGAAAGGAAGCAGTGGGAAATCTGTTCCTGCAGCTCAGACAACTGAAATAAAGTAAACCAGTGATTAATCCCAGACCCTTCACACTATGCTTCTTTCAATTTCAATATTCCAAACTGAATGACACATTTTCACCCCCAAAAGAAAGCTAGAAATGCAAAACTGGCAGCTAAAATAGGAGCTTGAATAATTTTAGGTAGGCCCAAGCCAATCAAGTTGTTTTTAAGTGTCCATGGCATGGAAGAGAGGTGGATTTCTCGGCTTTGCCACATCCCCTCCTGATATGCTGCATGGAATGCAGATTGGAAGCATTGCTGAATGTGTTAAATTGGAAGGTTTTATGGACTGCAGCGTTCAGTGTCTATGTGCAGTTGGGGTAGGGGGAGGGCTCATTTTCTGGCTGCTACATCAAGGCTATAGGTCCCCCTTTTATGCCCATTATGTGGGTGTGGATTCAATCTGTGCTGGAGGGGAGGGTGAGGCTTTTTAGAGCATATCTATCATATATGGTAGACTATGCTCTCAATGCTTCTTTTCAACATTTTTCTCAGCCCACTAGCCACCGTGATTCAGAGCTTTAATGCAAAATGTTTCAAATATGCCAACAACATTCTTCTGCTATTCCCCATGTCCACCATTCAGCCTAATCTCGGTCACCTCTAGTCTTGTTTAGCTGCCATCTCTCATTGGCTATCTGATAATCGTCTTGTTCCTAACACGTCCAAGACTGTTACTTGTTGGATCTCTTGTCCCCTTTCTTAGCCGGTGGTGGGAGGCAGGGCTGGTGGTTGGGAGGCAAGGATAGTGCTGGGCAGACTTATATGGTCTGTGCCAGAGCAAGTGGTGGGAGGCAGGGCTGGTGGTTGGGGGGCGGGGATAGTGCTGGGCAGACTTATACGGTCTGTGCCAGAGCAAGTGGTGGGAGGCGGGGCTGGTGGTTGGGGGGCGCGGATAGTGCTGGGCAGACTTATATGTTCTGTGCCAGAGCCGGTGGTGGGAGGCGGGGCTGGTGGTTGGGGGGTGGGGATAGTGCTAGGCAGACTTATACAGTCTGTGCCAGAGCCAGTGGTGGGAGGCGGGGCTGGTGGTTGGGAGGTGGGGATAGTGCTGGGCAGACTTATACGGTCCGTGCCCTGAAAAGGACAGGTACAAATCAAGGTAAGGTATACACAAAAAATGGCACATGTGAGTTTATCTTGTAGGGCAGACTGGGTGGACCATGCAGGTCTTTTTCTGCCGTCATCTACTATGTTACTATGTTTTCGATCCCCTAATTCCTACTGTTGAGTCTTTTAGGTACCTTGATGTTATCTTAGATTCCGCCCTCTCTTTCAACCCCCAGATCTCTGCAGTTCTCTAACACGGGTTTTTCTCTCTCTCTGCCATTTCCGATCTACTATGAAATATTTCAGTTTCTCTGTTCTGCACACATTTTCATGCCTTTATAATCTCCCACCTCAATTATTACAAATGTTGTCTATTCAGGGCTTCCTGCCTCTCAACTTTGTCGGCTACAAACCTTGCAAAATGCTGCTGCCAGTTTCCTTTGTAAGGTTCGCAGGTGTGATTCTGCTTTCCCACTTTTAGTTTCTTTTCATTGGCTTCCCGTAAAGTTTCGGTCTTGGTTCAAAATTCTATGCATCCACCCCTATAAGACTCCCCCACCTTACCTTTCACCTACTGTAATTCCCTATACTCCTGCCTATACCATCCATTCCATTCATAGCCGCCGAGAGGGGGGGCAGGGGGGACAAAAATCCCCGGGCCCGAGCCTCCATGGAGGGCCTGGCAACGCAGTCCCACCCGCCCTCCGTCGTTGACCGTCTGCCACCTGCATTGAAATCACAGCGCCTCTCACCTCCGTGTGAAAGTGCTGCAGGCAGCAGCAGATCGCCTCCTTTCGGGCCTCCTTCCCTCCCTGTGTCCCGCCCTCATCTGACGTAACTTCTGCGAGGGCGGGACACAAGGAGGGAAGGAGGGCCAAAGGGAGGCGATCTGCTGCCCTGCTGCCTGCAGCGCTTTCACACGGAGGTGAGAGGCGCTATTATTTCAATGCAGGGGGCCCGGCTGCAGACTGAGGGGGGCGGCGGTGGCAGTGGCGACCTCGGGGTGGGGTGGAGGGGGGAGCGGCAGGGGCGGCCTTGCCCCGGGCCCGGCCCAGTCTCTCAGCGGCCCTGGTTCCATTGATTCCCATCGCCTAGCCCTACCTTCACCAAACCTAACCCACTACAAATCCACTCCACATTTTTGTTTCCTAGCACCAAAACTTTGGAATGACTTGCCCCCTGCTTTAAGCCTGAAATTTACTTTCCATGATTTGAATCACTTCTAAAAATGCAATTTTATTTACTCTTGCCTTTGGATATACACCTCAGAGGACTTAGTGTTGGGTACAGGGCTATGCTGTGAAGAGACATTGACTTTTAACTCTGTGGTGTGCTTGTTACTCTTGACTGACTGACTCTTTCCTGTCTATTTTTGATTTATATTTGTGATATTTTGTTACGGTAATATGAAAGCAATATGGTTTTAGTAGATTGTACTGTAGAGAGATGTGGTAGCCGTGTTAGTCCACTTTTAAAGGTAATCAATAGAAATAAAAGAAAAGAAAATATAGAAAAGAAAATAAGATGATACCTTTTTTATTGGACTAACTTAATATATTTTTTATTAGCTTTTGAAGGTAGCCCTTCTTCATCAGATCAGAAATAAGAAAATGTAGATAAGTAACAGTATATATAAGTGAAATATCAAAGAATTCCAGTGACAGTCTCACATGATGAGGTAGGGGTGGGTTAGGTGAGAGACAGGGAGAGCCAGGTGGATGGGGGACAGGGAGTTATGCGTGGTGACAATTTCACCTAACCCACCCCACCCTCATCCCGTGAGACTATTTGAATGCTTTGATGTTTCACTTATATGTACTGTTATTTTTTTTATTTTTGTTACATTTGTACCCTGCGCTTTCCCACTCATGGCAGGCTCAATGTGGCTTACATGGGGCAATGGAGGGTTAAGTGACTTTCCCAGAGTCGCAAGGAGCTGCCTGTGCCTGAAGTGGGAATCAAACTCAGTTCCTCAGTTCCCCAGGACCAAATTCCACCACCCTAACCACTAGGCCACTCCTCCACATCAACATTTGCTTATTTCTCATCTGATGAAGAAGGGTTACCTTCAACAGCTAATCACATTGTACTGAAATTCAAAATTAAACAGGTTTATTATTCGGACTGAATTACATTCTGCAACTCTAATTGAATACTGTCATCTACAAAGGGTACCTCAGGGGCTGCTCATATTTAAGAAGCCCCGTTTTTGGATAACTCTGATTATGTCACTAAATGGAATGACTTAATTACTAATTGTTCTCTTGATCTGATGTTACTCACTGTAGACTGAATTAGAGACCAAGTTAAATCTTTTAAAACAGTCTATGTCCACTAGTGATTATGAATCTCAACTTAAGGAACATCAGACCAATATGCAGAAATATAAGCAGGAGATTAGAAATCAAATTTAAAAGGGCTTACGCTTGTGGTTATGTGTACCCCTGGATAGAGAGGAATAGAAAATCTTGGAGGAATAAGAGAAATCAGAAAAAAGTTGGATTTATAAATTCCTCCAGTGATCTTCAGGGGATGAATTGGGTCACAGTAATATTACAGCACATGACACTATCCTGCTTATAATCGAAAGAGAAAAACGCCTATATTGTGACCCAAATCGGGAGACAGACGTTTATCTCCCAAAAACGAATAAAGCGGTATAATCAAAAGCCGAATTTGGACGTTTTCAACTGCACTCCGTCGCGGATGTGGACAACGTTGATGGGGGCGTGTCGAAGGCGTGGTGAAGGCGGAACTGGGGCGTGGTTATCTGCCGATCAGAGATGGGCGCCTTTCGCCGATAATGGAAAAAAAATATGCGTTTTTAGCGAGAATTTAGGGCACTTTTCCTGGACACTGTTTTTCCACGAATAAGGCCCCAAAAAGTGCCCTAAATGACCAGATGACCACTGGAGGGAATCGGGGATGACCTCCCCTGACTCCCCCCCAGTGGTCACGAACCCCCTCCCACCACAAAATATGCCGTTTCACAACTTTTTATTTTCACCCTCAAATGTCATACCCACCTCCCTGGCAGCAGTATGCAGGTCACTGGAGCAGTGGACTTCAGGCAGGTGGACCCAGGCTCATCCCCCCCCCCCCCACCTGTTACACTTGTGCTGGTAAATGGGAGCCCTCCAAACCGCCCCCCAAACCCACTGTACCCACGTGTAGGTGCCCCCCTTCACCCCTTAGGGCTATAGTAATGGTGTAGACTTGTGGGCAGTGGGTTTTGAGGGGGATTTGGGGGGCTCAACACCCAAGGGAAGGGTGCTATGCACCTGGGAGCTGTTTTACCTTTTTTTTTTTTTTTTTGTAAAAGTGCCCCCTAGGGTGCCCGGTTGGTGTCCTGGCATGTGAGGTGGACCGGTGCAGTACGAATCCTGGCCCCTCCCACGAATAAATGTCTTGGAGTTATTCGTTTTTGAGCTGGGCGTTTTCGGTTTCCATGATCGCTGAAAAACAAAAACGCCCAGCTCAAAAAAAGATAAACGTCCATGTTTTTTCAAAAATACGATTCGGTCCGCCCCTTCACGGACCCGTTCTCGGAGATAAACGCCCATGGAGATAGGCGTTTCTGTTCGATTATGCCCCTCTATGGCTATTAAGTGGTTCTGATGATAATTGCCTCTAATGGTGTGGGGTTTGGGGGTTTTTTTTACCGTAAGCTTACTCCACAGGTCAACCAGGCTCCAGTTACTCCCAGGGTGGTCAGGTCATGCAAGACTGTTTTATAAATCATCATCAGTATCTTTAACCTCTAACTAGTATTCTGTGTTAGCCCTGGGATTATCATTTGTACCTTCTCAAAAATATGATGCTTATACCATGCACACGTATTTATTTATATATATTTTTAGGAAGCCACATTTATACGTTTTTTTTGGTTCTGATACTTCCTTCAAGAATAAAAATGAGAAATCTTTTTCACACAGTTTACAAAATTCCTTCCACTTGGGTTCCCCCTGGTCCTAAGAACTGACACCTTTCAAGATTTGGTCATGCGGGATGTAAGGAAGCTTGAGAATAAACCTAATAAGCTGTCTAAAGAACAACAGCAAACCCTGCTTGAGTTAAGCCAGAAACCTAATGTAGTAATTACTGGAGCTGCTAAAGGGGGTGGGATGGTTATACAAGACAAATTAAAATATATAAGGGAAGCAGAGCATCAACTTATATATGGTTTATGGTCATAAATTCTGTTTTTCTAGGACTTTTTGCCTGGGTTTTCCAACATTTAAAGATGTACGTTATAAGACTATTCATGATAAATTTATTTTCAGTCCGGAGAACTAAACTTGAATTCATTGCCTAAGGCTTTAAAAAAACGACTTCACTTTTTCTGTTTCAGAAACTATATATATACACACACACACACATATATGTGCATACAGATATAGATAAATATAAGTCTTAATAAGCTAAGGACATTTGTTTTGAAAATTTAGAAAAGAATATTTGAAAGGTCTGCTTTTTTTTTGTAATTTCCTCTTCAACGCCTAGGTTTACTAAACGGCACTATGGGCACGTTAGCATTTTTAACGCGTGTGAATGGCTTACGTGTGTTAAATGCTAATGCGCCCATGGAAATATATTGGCACGTTAGCGTTTAATGTGCCTTGAATTTACAGGTGTGTTAAAAATGTTAACGCACCTTAGTAAACATACCCCCAAGACAAGAGTTGTATTGTTGATTGCACACTGCCATGAAGATTCCTGTCATGAATAACCAAAGCCTCCCTTTCAGGGAATCAATTAAGATTCTAGGTGTTTATTTTGAATATCATCTCACCTTTAAAGGTCAAATCAATGCTGTCATTCAGGCCTCTTTCTTTGCGTTTCATCAAATTCGGTCTATCTGCACATTTTTTTCCCTCCTAGCTCTCTGCGCATTACTGCTCAACATAGTCATTACTCATCTTGATTACTGTAACTCTCTCTATGCAGGTCTTCCTCCATCTCTTCAACAGCTCCAACTCATCCAATCAATGGCTGTTCGTTTACTCCATTGATCTACACCATTGCTCTGGTCAGAACCAGGGGCGTATCTGGAATCCGGCGGTAGGGGGGGCCACAGCCAGAGAGGGGGGGCACATTTTTGCCTCCCTCCCCCCCCCCCCCCGCCGCCGCCGCCGCCGCCGCCGCCGCCTCTCTCCACCCCTTCCCCGCCGTCAACCCTCCCCCGCTGCTTACTTTTGCTGGCGCCGAGGTCCGACCCGCAATCTCCGTTTTTCGTCTTCCTCCGTGGCCATGCTTCCAGGAAGTAACGCTGCAGTGCTGATTCGTTGAATCCAGTTCGACGTCTGATGTCAGACGCCGAACTGGATTCAACGAATCAGCACTGCAGCGTTACTTCCTGGAAGCATGGCCACGGAGGAAGACGAAAAACGGAGATTGCGGGTCGGACCTCGGCGCCAGCAAAAGTAAGCAGCGGGGGAGGGTTGACGGCGGGGAGGGGGGCCAGGGCGAAATCTGCGGGGGCCCAGGCCCCTGTGGCCCCACGCAGATACGCCCCTGGTCAGAACACTGGCTGCCTCTCTCTGCTCAAATCCAATATAACCTGTGTGTCTTGGTCTTTAAATCTCTTCTTCCCTTGGTACCAGATTACCTAGCAGGCCTTTTCATAGTTTATGTTCCTCCCAGACAGCTTTGTTCTTCTGCATCTGGTTCACTCTCGCTGCCTCCTCCCTCTGTTGTTCATCTTGATGTTACCCACTCTGCTGCTATTAGTTATGCCAGACCCTGGCTTTGGAAAACATTCCCTGTTTAGAACCCTCCTATGCAAAGTCTAAAGAAGAATTAAAAACCCACCTCTTTGTAACAGCTTACTCCTCAACTCAATAGTACTGTATGTATTTTCTTTGACTACTTTCTTTTTTCATGGCAGTTAATTGCTTTTACTGTAAACTGCACAGAAGCCACTTTTGCCCCTTGTGGTATATCTAGTCTCTATAAATAAAACATAATAAATTAATGTGCAGCAAGCACCTCTGAAAAGAACAGTTGTAAGCACAGTTGTGAATGCATTCGTAACATTTTTCATCCTGCAGCACTTTGGATGTGGTGTTTCTCTCTGTGTTTAGCTGTTCTTTTCAGAGGTGCATGTTGCACATATATTTCAATATTGCAACCATTGATACTGTGACCCCCCCCCCCCCCCCCCCAAGGAGGGCATTCATGCCGAAACACGGATCCATGTTGTGATCTGCAGCTTCGTTGCATCAACCTCTGGTGGACTCTGTATAGCAGTTGAAGAGACATTGGTTTGTGTACTTTGCAAGTGGATGATTAAAAAAAAATCATTTTTAATTAATGTTCTACTTCTATTGCCTATTCTTGCCTTTGTTGGAAAACCGTGGTCCATCCCTACTTTTTTTGCCTTTTCTTTTGACTTCATGTGGGGTGTCTTCTCTTCTTTGGTTTGTGCTCATCTGATTCACCATGCTGGTTACACCAAAGTCCTCCAGAGTCTTGCACCCGGTCGTCAACAGTGGCTAATCCTGGTCAGAAGTACGAAGCAGGACCCAGTCAATTCCTTACTGCTCACTTCCAGAGCTAAGCAATGGTTTTCCTAACTCTGTAACAAAGGTTTATAGACTTTTCCACCATGATCTTGCCTAAACCCCTTTTTTGAACCCTGCAGTACTAAATTCCATAGTTGGTGTGTGGAGTGGAATAATCCTTTCTCCGATTTGCTTTAAATGTGCCGGTGTTAGTTTCACGGAGTAGTCCCTTGTCTTGGTGTTCCCTATTTGTCCATCCCCCATCACTGGTGATTTTATAGACTTACTTACTTTATTTATTTTTTGTCTATTAGATTGTAAGCTCTTTGAGCAGGGACTGTCTTTCTTCTATGTTTGTGCAGCGCTGCGTATGCCTTGTAGCGCTATAGAAATGCTAAATAGTAGTAGTAGTAGTAGTAAGTACTTATATCATATCCCTTCTCAGCCTTTCCTCATAGGAAGCTCTTCCATTGCTTCTCACCTTACCTTTTGCAATATTTTTTAATAGAACACACACATCTGATGAAGTGGCCTTAATAAATTGGTTAGTGTATGTCAGTGTTTCTCAGACTGGTCCTGGGGTACCCCCATGCAGTCTGGATTTCAGAATAAGCGCAAGAAATATCTATGGCATACTATAGATTTTAATATATTAGAAACAATACATTGCAGCCTATCTCATGCATATTCACTGTGGACATCCTGAAACACAGACTGCATATAGTAAACTGCAGGGCAAGCCTGTATCATTGTTATATAAGAAAAATACTGTATCCCATTGCCTCTGTCATTTTTAAATAAAAAAGATACTGTATCTCACTGCCTTTATGTCTCTCCAGTGGTTACAATCTGATTATCAATCAGACTTCTGAGCTAAGCTACATTTTGAGATCACAATCTTTGGCTCATTACTTTCATATGTTATATTTATTAAATTTTTAAAAATATATATAAGAGCTGCATATTTGAAGGAAATATAATGGTTCTTCATAATGAAAAACAACACAAGAAAGAAATGTCCAGGTATGTGTATAAGTAAACTCAGGAAATAAGATAGATGACACACCGGTGTCTCAGAGCCGACAATGAGAGAGAGGCCGAGATATGGAAAACAGGACAGAATAAAGGAGAAATCAAAAGACATTTTTATTCCTCTCAGCACCAGCATTGGACACCACTGGCTATGAAGTATTAATCACTCATCTGAAGGACTTAGGGATCACAAGCCTGGTTCAATTGCTTGAGTGAGACTATGCACGGATATTCTGGGGCATTTAACCCATTAATGCTGATGATAAACTGAAAATTGACTTTTGGGGAGGTCAGCACTTATCTGGTTAAATTCCGATATTCAGTACATAAGTACCGCCATACTGGGAAAAGACCAAGGGTCCATCAAGCCCAGCATCCTGTCTCCAACAGCGGCCAATCCAGGCTTCAAGAACCCGGCAACCCCCCCCCCCCCCCAAAAAAAAAAAAAAATTAATAATGTTCAATGGATTTTTCCCTCAGGAATCTGTCCAAACCCCCTTTAAATTCCGTAAGGCCAGCTGCTGTCACTACATTCTCCGGCAACGAGTTCCAGAGTCTAACTACACGCTGAGTAAGGAAAAACTTTCTCCTATTTGTTTTAAATCTACCATATTCTAGCTTCATCTTGTGCCCCCTGGTTTTGTTGTTGTTTGAAAGTGTAAACAAATGCTTCACATCTGTCCGCTCTAATCCGTTCATTATCTTGTAGACTTCTATCATGTCACCCCTCAGCCGCCCTTTCTCCAAGCTGAAGAGCCCTAACCTTCTCAGCCTTTCCTCTTAGGGAAGTCGTTCCATTCCCTTTATCATTTTCGTCGCCCTTCTCTGCACCTTTTCTAATTCCTTTATATCTTAGCTGTCAAAGTTAACCAGAGATACTGGATCGCATAAAACACTGTCCTGTCTTTAGAAACATAGAAACATGACGGCAGATAAAGGCCACATGACCCATCCAGTCTGCCCACCCTCTGTAACCCCTAATTCTTCCTGTTCCTAAGCCATCCTACATGCTTATCGCATGCCTTTTTAAATTCTGGAACAGTCCTCGACTCCACCACCTCCACCAGGAGGCCATTCCACGCCTCCACCACCCTTTCTGTGACGAAAATGATAGTGGGGATGGGACGACTTTCCTATGAAGAGAGGCTGAGAAGGCTAGGGCTTTTCAGCTTGGAGAAGAGACGGCTGAGGGGAGATATGATAGAAGTGTATAAAATAATGAGTGGAATGGATCGGGTGGATGTGAAGCGACTGTTCACGCTATCCAAAAATACTAGGACTAGAGGGCATGAGTTGAAGCTACAGTGTGGTAAATTTAAAACGAATCGGAGAAAATTTTTCTTCACCCAACGTGTAATTAGACTCTGGAATTCGTTGCCGGAGAACGTGGTACGGGCGGTTAGCTTGACGGAGTTTAAAAAGGGGTTAGATAGATTCCTAAAGGACAAGTCCATAGACCGCTATTAAATGGACTTGGAAAAATTCCGCATTTTTAGGTATAACTTGTCTGGAATGTTTTTACGTTTGGGGAGCGTGCCAGGTGCCCTTGACCTGGATTGGCCACTGTCGGTGACAGGATGCTGGGCTAGATGGACCTTTGGTCTTTCCCAGTATGGCACTACTTATGTACTTATGTACTTATGTAGGTTACTTCTAAGCCTATTCCCTCTTAACTTTGTCGTATGCCCCCTCATTCCAGAGCTCTCCATTTGAAAAAGGCTCTCTTCCTGTACATAAATGCCCTTAGATATTTAAATGTTTCTATCATGTCTCCTCTCTCCCAGCGTATACATGTTGAGGTTCATAAGCCTGTCCCTATAATTTTTGCATTCAAGACCGCTTACTAATTTTGTAGCCGCCCTCTGGACCGACTCCATCCTGTTTATATCTTTCCGTAGGTGCGGTCTCCAGAACTACATGCAGTACACTAAATGAGGCCTCACCAGAGATTTATCCAGTTTTTGCTTCTGTGGTTAAGTGCTCAACAGGTGCTGATTATCACAATTAGAACTGGGTAAGAGGTAGCCAGACTCATAAATCCAGATATTTAATGCTGAGCACTGCCAGCTGAATATTAAACCCCTGTGTTTCTCTGTACAGTCAACCCTCGATTTACCAGACCCCGAATTAATGGACAAATTGTGTGTATTATAATGACAGTGCTGACATTAGCTATTCAAGTCATGGCCAAGATTTCAGAACTCAGAAGCAGCAGAATTCTAAAACAAAATAATTACAATGTATTTATATGTATATAGAGTATATATTTCTTAATCCAAGATATGTAATGTTCTTACATATAGCTAAATGTGGTTTTTAATATGAAAACTGATTGTGTTGTACTTCAAAATATATAAAATGTAATAATTATTGGACTTTTCAATTTAACAGACAATTTGATTTCACAGACACCTCCCCCCCCCCCCCAATTAGTCGATTAAATAGAGGGTCTTCTGTATGCAAATGTTACAAGAGAAAAAAATAAGATGGTAGACTTAGAATATATGACACTAAATGATGAGGTAGATATAATGGACATTTCAGAGACCTGGTGGAAAGAGGACAATCACTGGGACACTGTGTTAAAAGTTTACAAATTATATTGCAATAATAGAGGGGATCAAATTGGAAGGGGAGTGGGGCTGAGCTATATATTAAAGAGGGAATTGAGTCAAGCAAAATAAATATTCTACATGAAACAAATCACGGAAACTTTATGGATAGAAATTCCAGGTGTGAAGGGAGGACAGAATGGACAGATGAAGAAATGTTTACGGAAATTAGGAAAGCTGGCAAATTGGGCTACAGTATAATAACAGGTGATTTCAATTACCTTTTTATAAAAAAAAAACAGTTCCAAGAGAAAGAGATGGTACAAACTCAGTAAGAAACGTAAAACATCTCTGTTCTACTAATAAAAAGTCACGACTGAAATAGCAAATTAGTGGAGAAAAAACAACTCAGGCAGCAAAAAAGCATCAAACAACAGCATAAAGCTGAAAATAGTCAGAGCTCACATTCAATCATCAGTCATAAAAGAAAACTCCACTTGGAATCCTTAGCAAAACACAGTCGTGACTTCTAGAAAAGTGGGCAATGAAAACCAGTCTTAGAAATAATAACTCAGCAATAAGCAGCATCAAAAGCTATACATAAAACTGGAACCTATCAACAGTACTTACCTTGTAGCTCAGTAAAATCAACATCCCAACAGGAAATCCACGTTTCACCAGACGGAATCATCAGGGCAGACTGTCACAGGATTCCTCAAAATGACTTCGGGACTAGTCTGTAAGAAATCTCTGCCCTATACAATATAACCATACAAATACAATTATTTCCACTGAAAGACTATGGGGCTCATTTTCAAAACAAAAAGAATGTCTAAAGTGGCATAAAACAGCATTTGGACGTTTTCCTCACATAAACGTCCAAACTGGTATTTTCAAAAGCAATTTTTAGATGTTTCTCTATGAGGTCAGTCAGAAATGCATTCAAATCACAAGGGGGCATCTCAGGGGCATTTGAAAAGTGGGATTAGGGCTTGCCTAACACTTGGATGTTTTATAGTCATAATGGAACAAAACAAAAACGTCCAGGACTAAAACTAAGATGTTTTGGTCTAGGCCTATTTTCAGAACGAATAAGATACAAAAAGGTGCCCTAAATGACCAGATGACCACTGAAGGGAAGCGGTGACCCCCTTATACCCCCCCCAGTGGTCACTGACCCCCCCCTCCCACACCCCAAAAATGTGAATTAAAATATGACTTACCAGCCTCTATGACAGCCTCCGATGTTAAAGTCAAGTCTGTTAGAACACCATGAAGGTCCCTGGAGTAGTGTAGCGGTCGGTGCAGTGCACTATGGTGGGGAGACTCAGGTCACTATCTCTCTCTACCTGTCACACTTGTGGTAGAAACTGTAACCACTCCCAAAGTCACGAAAACCCTACTCTACCCACATATAGGTTCCCCCTTCACCCATAAGGGCTATTGTAGTGGTGTACATTGGGGGGGGAAGGGTAGTGGGTTTTGAGTGGGTTTTGGAGGGCTCAGGAGAAGATAAGGGAGCAAAGGTGAGGTGTACCTGGGAGCATTTCTATGAAGAGCACAGAAGTGCTTTCTAGGGTGCCCCATTGCTTTCCTGGGAAGTCTGGGGAACAGGTCTACCAAAAATGCTGGCTCCTCCTACATCCCAATGGCATTAATCTCTACATTTTGCACTTATTCTTTTTTTTTTTTAATGGACCAAAAAACAAAACACCAAGGCACAAAACCTTGTTTGAAATAGTATTTTTGGGAAAAAAAGACTTTTTTTTCCAAAAATGACCATCTTTCCTATTCAGATTTTGGACGTTCGGACTTAGATTTCATTTCAAAAATGCCCCTCCACATATTTCAAAAACCTTAGTATACACACACTCTTCAGTCGATATTGTGTATCTGGATTTTCAAAAGGCATTTGACAAAGTACCTCATGAAAGACTCCAGAGGAAACTGGAAAGTCATGGGATAGGAGGTAGTGTTCAACTGTGGATTAAAAACTGATTAAAGGATAGAGAACAGAGAAGGGTTAAATGGTCAGTATTCTCAATGGAGAAGGGTAGATATTGGGGTTCCCCAGGGGTCTGTGCTGGGACCGCTGCTTTTTAACATATTTATAAATGATCTAGATATGGGAATAACTAGTGAGATAATTAAATTTGCCGATCACATAAAGTTATTCAAAGTTGTTAAATCTCAAGGAGGATTGTGAAAAATTGCAAGGCAAACTTTCTGAGACTGGGCATCTAAATGGCAGATGACGTTTAACGTGAACAAGTGCAAAATGATGCATGTGGGAAAGAGGAGCCCGAACTACATCTAAAGTTTTAACTGTCAACATTACGTAAGACATCTGAAGCACCACAAAATCTTTATCTGTATCAAAGGTGTGGAAAGAAATCAACCACCTCTGCTTTCACAGGAAGCCAGTTAGTAATAATTCTAGCTGTTGCTCGAGCCTAATAGATGACAACTCACATGACTGTTTAGAACTGTTGAACTTGTGCTAATTAACCATTTTTCTATGTCTGTGCGGTCAGAATTTGATGGTAATTAAGAGTTCTGTGGATGTAGACAGCATCAGCTCCCACCTAATGTTCAGACTGAGTGATTTTGCTTTGTTTCTTAAGCACTAAGCTGATGAGCATAAGTGACAGAAGACACTTTCCAGGTAATGAGATTTTGATTTATGTGAATTCAAAGAGCTAATCCCTACACCTCTTTTATCAAGTGCTAATGGATTTTAATTCAAAACAAACTGAAAGAAAAAACCGATACGACAGACATTAGAATGTTAATCATTCCTAAAACTGTAAACCATCCCAATCTGGATCTCATGAGTCCCAAAAGATGTCCCTTTTCCATTTCCAGAATCTGAATTTTCATCATGTTCTTAGAATTAAAAACATATTACATCATCCACCAGTGAAGGACCACCCTTTGTCCAATTGCAGTTAATTGAGGAAAAATTAATGTAGCAATTAATATTGCTCCAAGTTTAGAACCAGGTTAAATCTGTTTACAATTTTCACTGCCACCAGCAAGTGAAGATTATGAGAAATGTACTTGAAAGCTTTAAGTCAATGTTCACCCACCTGGTCAAGCATGAAGATAATAGAATGACTTATCTTCTAATCTTTTTGTCTGACATACAGCAGCCCAATCCATTTAGATAATGAGAAGATAAGATGTGTCATACTTGGTCAAACCAACATCTTTTTTCTAACAGTGCATAAGCAGGATCACAGCAGCTCAGCATGATCCCTAGAAACAGATCCACTCCTTACTTCTCATTTCCAGATGTAACTGTGGCTTCCCACAATTCTATCTGGCTAATAACTTTTTATGTGCTTTTCTTCCAGGAACTTGTCCAAACATCTTTTGAACCCAAGTTAGTCAGTCACCTTGACAATGTCCTCTGGCAACAGAGTGGAAAACAACACAGCAGATCAGTGTTATATATTAAAGCTTTCGTAATAGTACCATATACCAAAATATTGCCAGACACAGGCCGTGTTTTGCCCAAAAGGGATGCATCAGGGGCCAGACATGCACACAAGCACTCAATCAGCCTTTCACATGCTTCCCCAATAATATGCAAGTGGAAATAATGAATGCATAAGTGCACATTCAGAAGAGCGAGTACTCTTCCCTAACAGTATGAATGTGTGAATGGTGAGTGCATGTATGTACTTTCCCACTGGTTATCCTCCTTCAACCAGGTCTCAGAAATGCCTATTATATCTATTTTTTCAATTAGTGCAATATATTCTAGCTCTCTCATCTTATTTCTTAGGCTTCTGGCATTTGCATATGGACATTTCAAACACGTTTGTTGTTCCAATTTACATCTTGCTCAGCAGTTGATATTGATAATGTGCAATCTTGAAAATCTGTCTGCTTTTTATTTAAAGAAACCTGGTCTACTATGGTCTCTATTTCAACCTCGCTATCAGGATGCCCTATCTTTCCTGACCTGCAGTTGACAGTGATAATGTGCAATCTTGAAAATCTGTCTGCTTTTTATTTAAAGAAACCAAGTCTACTATGGTCTCTATTGCTCTATCTTCCATGTCCTGGTGATATCTTAGAAAGATACCTTATTCTAAACCATACACTTTTGAGCAACTGTCGGCCTTCCCCCAGTTTCTAGTTCAAAAGCTGCTCTATCTCCTTTTTAAATGTTGATACCAGCAGTCTGGTCCCACCCTGGATAATGTGGAGCCCATCCTTTCTGAATACGCTCCCCCTTCCCCAGATTGTTGTCCAGTTCCTAACAAATCTAAAACCCTCCTCCCTGCACTATTGCCTCATCCATGTATTGAGACCCTGGAGCTCTGCCTGTCTCTTGGTCTCTGCATGTGGAACATGGAGCATTGCTGAAAATGCTATCCTGGATGATCTGGATTTCAGCTTTCTACCTAGGAGTCTAAATTTAGCTTCCTACATGTACCAAGACAGCCTGTTCCTCCCTGGTTGCTGCATGAGGTCCACCATCTTCACACCAGGCAATCACATGACCAAGCGATCCTAACATCCACCAGCCACCCAGTTATCTACGTGCCTAATAATCGAATCACTAACTCTAACAGCCATGTTAACCCTTCCCTCCTGGGCAGAAGCTCCTGGAGAGACATCCTCGGTGCGAGAGGATATTGCCCACAGAGGCAATCTCCTCCATAACATCACCCAGAACCTGATCCCATTCATGGGCCTGTTCCTCCAAAGACAAGGAAGAGAATGAGTCCTGAAAACAAGAAGCTAATGGTGGAACCTGATCAGGGTCTCCATGAAAGACCCTTCACAAATGCACTCTATCCCTCCAGTCAGTTCCACCAGGATTCCCCCAATCACTACAAATGGTACAGCCAAATGGTTCATCCAAGACAGCAGCATGCCCAATTATGTTACAACAGAATGACTCGGAGGACACCATATCTAATGTATGGCCTCTCATATATGTCAGTCCATGCACTCTCTGAGCCCATCCCAAATCTGCCATAAAATCCAGAAATCGCTTCACCCCCAAATTGGACTGATCATCTACATAGCTATTAAAATCACCCACTATGACAATATCCTTGAAATGAAACACTACATCTTCCAAAGACTGGAAAACCAAGTCCAGAAGGAGGACAGTAAAACATAGCTAAGTGAACAAGAAGAGGGGAGGGGAGGGGTAGGAGTACATGGAGGGAGGAAATGAAACTATAATAAATGATAGGAAAGCAGAGATACTACTACTACTACTACTACTACTTAACATTTCTAGAGCGCTACTAGGGTTACGCAGCGCTGCACAATTCAACAAAGAGAGACAGTCCCTGCTCAAAGAGCTTACAATATAATAGACAAGTGAACGGTCGGTCCGATAGGGGCAGTCAAATTGGGGCAGTCTGGATTCACTGAACGGTAAGGGTTAGTGCCGAATGCAGCATTGAAGAGGTGGGCTTTAAGCAAAGACTTGAAGACGGGCAGGGAGGGGGCTTGGCGTAAGGGTTCAGGAAGGTTGTTCCAAGCATAGGGTGAGGCGAGGCAGAATGAGCGGAGCCTGGAGTTGGCGGTGGTGGAGAAGGGTACTGAGAGGAGGGATTTATCCTGTGAACGGAGGTTACAGGCGGGAACGTAAGGGGAGATGAGGGTAGAGAGGTAGTGAGGGGCAGCAGACTGAGTGCATTTGTAGGTAAGAAGGAGAAGCTTGAATTGAATGCGGTATCTGATCGGAAGCCAGTGAAGTGACCTGAGGAGAGGGGTGATATGAGTATATCGGTTCTGGCGGAATATGAGACGTGCAGCAGAGTTCTGAACAGACTGAAGGGGGGATAGATGGCTAAGTGGGAGGCCGGTGAGGAGTAAGTTGCAGTAGTCCAGGCGAGAGGTAATGAGAGCGTGGACGACAGTTCGGGTGGTGTGTTCAGAGAGGAAAGGGCGAATTTTGCTGATGTTAAAGAGGAAGAAGCGACAGGTCTTGGCTATCTGCTGGATATGCGCAGAGAAGGAGAGAGAGGAGTCAAAGATGACTCCGAGGTTGCGGGCAGATGAGACGGGGAGGATGAGGGTGTTATCAACTGAGATAGAAAGTGGAGGAAGAGGAGAAGTGGGTTTTGGTGGAAAGACGATAAGCTCGGTCTTGGACATGTTCAGTTTCAGGTGGCGGTTGGACATCCAGGCAGCAATGTCGGATAAGCAGGCCGATACCTTTCCCTGGGTCTCCGCGGTGATGTCTGGTGTGGAGAGATACAGTTGGGTGTCATCAGCATAGAGATGATACTGGAAACCATGAGATGAGATCAGGGAGCCCAGGGAAGAGGTGTAGATTGAGAAGAGAAGGGGTCCAAGGACCGATCCCTGGGGAACACCAACAGATAAGGGGATGGGGGTGGAGGAAGATCCATGAGAGTGAACTTTGAAGGTGCGGTGGGAGAGATAGGAGGAGAACCAGGAGAGGACAGAGCCCTGGAACCCAAATGAGGACAGTGTGGCAAGAAGTAAGTCATGATTGACAGTGTCAAAAGCGGCGGATAGTAGATAATAATAAGTAGGCGTAGTTACAGTGGCAAGCAAGCTCATATTGGGGCAGCCCCAAGTTCAGCAAACTCGTCAATTAATAGAAAAGGCATCTTCAAAGAGGAACATTTTCAGATTGATTTTGAATTTTTTTCAGAGGCTTGTGATCTGAGTCATCCGCACCTCAGGAGCTACTCCCCAATCACATGCAACACAGACAAACAATCCCTACAGGTAGTGTCACCCGGCCAGCCCCACTCTACCACCTATGACTCCAAAGCAACTAGGATCATCTGCTGTCTGCACCGAGACACATTTGCTTCCCACAAGCACAATAAAAAAAAGCCATGCACTTACCCACTGACAAAATCCTATGGTCCCCATCCTCATGACCTCACCTCAAAAAGCATGGCCTGCTCCTTCTGCACACTCCTTCGACATGCGCTGCCATGGTACAGATGCCACTGACTATACTGTTTAACTAGAGTGCAACAAGGTCTTCCATTTAAGTCAGCAGTCACAAGACCACTCTTGAACAACTACCCAGTTGGCAGTATAGGCTCCCCACCACCCACCGAAGTGGTGGTCAGGGCTCCCACACTAACCTGGCAGTAACCAGACAGTAAGCAGCGCTCCACAATTATAGCCAGGTAACCCCCTGCAGAAATATTTATTAAAAAATTTCCACTAGCGCCAGAGATGGTGCGTGGTGGGGGTGCTGGGGGCGGCACCCGCGGTAGTTCCGAGTTGCCATGCAGCAACCCTTTAGCAAAAAGAAATGTCAACAAATTAGATTCAAGTTGCAGAAAGGCTGGAAGTGTATTCCATAAACCTGATAAAAACATGACCTTGTGAATGTTTTATGCATTACATTCAGTGATGAATTTGTAACAAACCCTACAGACCTAAAGATTAATGGATAAGTTATCTGTTAAAGTTAAGAGTGCTATTTATGCAGTTTTACTGAACAGGAGATTTTTTTTATAACTATTTTTATTAAACCTTTGTCCAAATTAGCAAAAAACATAAACAAGAGTGCTCATTAATGCATACAGAACATTATACCAAACATGCTGCTTGGATTGCGGATAAACACCATCTGCAAAACCTTTTGGCACACCCCTTGCCTCTCCTTTTCTTTTGTGGTTAATTTTTGGCTGGTCATGAGTTGCCTGATGAAAGATCATGTGCTAGCCAAGCCCACATAAGAGTAACTTATGTAGTTATCATCAGTGTTAAATACATGAGTTCATTTGAATATAACCATTTTGCTTTCCTGTACTAATCACACTTTTTTAGCAGTGTTGTACAATGAAATCATTTCACATTTCAGTGTTTGCATGATCAACAAATCATCCCATATTTATAGTTGTTGGAAAGCAATAGAAAATGTTCATTTTTTTCTGTATATTAAATGTCACCTAATTAAAATGTAAGACGTCATGAGCTGAGCTAGCAGCGTGGTGCCTCGGCTCCGGGACCCTCACCCCGCAAGCAGCCTATTTTAACACGTAAAAGCCCTTCAAAATTCGCTGAGCTAAGCAGCAAAAGCGTATGGAAAAATACTTGCGAAATCGCCAACAGTAATGACCCAACGGCTGGCTAATAGGGGGAAAAACAAGGCGAGCACCGCAGAGGGCAAGATGGCGGAGGTAGGCCCGGAAGCGGCGGGATCGAGTTTTACGGAACAGCAGCTCTCCCAGCTGACCGGCGCAATGACGAGCGCTTGGGCTCTGAAATGGACAGCGCTAAATGATAAACTAGATAATCTCCAAATGGCATTGGACGGTCTGGGAACGCGAACAAGTGATTTAGAAACGCGAGTCTCTGCAATTGAAGACGACACACGCAGTTATGGCCCCGACTTGCGAAACTTACAACAACAACTGAGAGAACAGGGGCTAAAACTCGAAGATTTGGAAAGCAGATCGCGAAGGAATAATGTTCGCATTGTGGGACTTACGGAACAATTGCCGGAGCGCAATCTGGAGCCATGGCTGGAGACTTGGTTGACAAAAGAGCTGGCATTGACGGATTCGGCGGGCCCGTTGGTAATTGAGCGCGCACACCGCGTGGGAAGGAAACTGGAGATAAATGCCAGGCCCAGGGTAATAGTGGCAAAAATCTTAAACTACAAACATAAGTTGGAGATTCTTCAGGGCTTTAAGATACGTAGAGATTCATTGAAGTACGGAGGACAAAATATACTGATTTTTCAGGATTATACCCAAGCAGTACAGGAACAGAGGAGAAAATTTCACCCCATATGTTCCAAGTTGGCGGAAAAAAAGATAAAGTTTGCTCTACAATTTCCCGCGAAACTGCGGGTGCAAGTGCAAGATCGCTGGCAGACCTTTCAGACAGCAACAGAGGCTGAGAAAAAGCTTAATGAGCACCAATTACTGGCAGAGTCTTAGCGGATGATAGGCTCTCAAAGTGGAAGTTTGGAAAGTTGTTTGATTGCTGGCCTTCTCTTGCTGTGGACGAGGCATGGGGGCTGGTGGTGGCAAAGAGTACAGAAGCAGTGGAGAGGGGCAAAAGAAATGGTTGGATTAATTTGGTTCTGATGAAAATCATGGATTGCCTACTGGTCTAATATTATCTACTAGAGTGTGAACCACCCCCCAGCTTAAACAGAGTGAAACAGAGCCTTATAGTCCATTTATTTAATACTGGGCTTCAAGCTGGCTGGCAAAATAATGGTTGGACACTACCTTAATGACGACCCCTTGAATAACAGGGGCAACAAATATTTCAGCTTGATGTAACCATTCTGCTGATGGAAGGTAGCAATGTATGCGCCTCCACGAGGGATCAGGAGAAAACATCTCTTACTGGGATAGCAGGAGGCTGACAGGTTCAATTTGAGATTGGACGTTTGCAGAATGAATGTTCATTATTAACAAAGCAATGGTAGTGAGATGAGATGTTATAAAATGTTTAATTTGTTTTGGATTTATAAATATAATGTATTGGTCGCCATGAAAAGGTTTAAGAAAATTAATGGCGATCAAAGTTTGCAGAGTTGCAGGTATTGAGACATGACGTTTGCTCACTCACGCTCACTCTGGCTTAAGTCGGGGAGAGCGAGAGTCCTGATAAAAAGGTTAAAAATTATTACACCTGCTAAATTAGGTAAAGCGGGATCTATGGGAGGTTCCTTGCAGAATATATTTTGCACAATAAGTGAAGTGGAATGTTTGCGGGGGTGAGCCAATGTTCTGGTTTAATTGAAGGGCTCACATTTATGTTCAGGTTGGTTGGTTGGTTGCGGGGTGAGGGGGAGGCGTCAATAGTGACTAAGATCTCGCAGAGGGATAGTAGGGGAATGAAGGGGATTTGGGAGGGGAAGTATTGGGGAGGGACGGGAAGGGGGATAGGTGGGATATTTAGTAATGTGTACCAGATAAGAAGATTAGGACTGAATCATTTGCAGAAGCGACTTAATATGAGGCATATATTGATGAAAACTTTGAAATCCTGGAGGGGGGGGACCAGAGGCTGGGCAGGTTTCCCCTCAGGCACGATGTTAAATAAGAGGGGTCAAGTAATATTCTTTTGTAAGGAGCATGGTTAAGATAGTTACGTGGAATGTGGGGGGTATTCACTCCCCCATAAAAAGATCTAAAATATTGCAGTATTTACAACGTATTAAGGCAGATATTGTGCTTCTGCAGGAGACGCATCTGACAGATAATGAACACGCCAAACTAGCAAAATGGTGGGTCGGGGACTGTGTGGCCTCAGCGGCAGTGGGACGGAAAAGAGGAGTAGCCATTTTATTCAGAAAAGGGGTGGCATTGCAAATTAACAACATTGTGAAAGACCCAGAAGGTCGTTTTATTTTCTGCCGAGCAACAGTAAACAGACAACAGTTGCTCCTGGGTAGTATATATGCACCAAACCAACTTGACCAAAAATTCTATAAAAATTTAATTACAATTTTGTCCCAAATTGAAACTATACCTTTGGTACTAGGGGGAGACTTTAATACGGCTTGGAATCCTCAGATGGATAAATCAAGCCCCCCGGCAGGGCAAGGGGTAACGAAAATGAGGGGATTGCCAGATTTCTGCTCAATGTTGGACCTGATAGATGTATGGCGAGTCCTCCATCCATCAGACAGGGAATATACACATCAGTCCAGAGCACATGAGACTCATTCTAGGATTGACTACTTGCTAGCCTCACGTGCAAGCTTCTCAGATGTAGTTGAAGCGGAGATTGGCCCGTGTATAATTTCGGATCATGCAGTAGTGTCGATGACATGGAAAGGGGGGACCCAAGGGAGAAAGGGAAGAGGTTGGTCCTTCCCTAGCTATCTTTACAAAGACGGGAAATTTGAGGAGTTCCTTGTAAATAAGTGGAAAGACTATTCACATAATAACGACGAGATGAAAGATAGGGCTGGTTTATTTTGGGAAGCTGCAAAAGCGGTACTAAGGGGGGACATAATCAGTTACGTTAGTCACCATAAGAAAGCCAGAGATAATGAAATCTTACGCCTGGAAAAACACCTAGCTGGTTTACGGAGAAAATTTGGGAAACAGCCTACTTCTCAGAACAGACTTGACATAATAAGTGCTCAGACTGCGCTGAATACTTTACTGCATGATAGGGCGGTTAAGTCGCAGGCATATTACAAATTTCAACTTTATAGACATGGGAATAAAGGGGGCAAAATGCTTGCGAAATTGATTAATTCTAAGAGTGTATCTAGACATATCTTAACTATTAGAGATGATGCGGGTAAATTATGTCACGCAGATGAAGAAATAAGAGATGTTTTTCAGAAATTTTTCCGACAACTGTATAAGCCAGGAGATGAGAGTGGAATTAGCGAAGCCCTTTATTTAGAAAATGTCTCGCTACCACATATATCACAGGAAGAATGTAAATTCTTGAATGCTCCTATTAGTAGCGATGAGGTGAGCTGGGCCATAGGAAGCTGCAAGCTTGGTAAAGCTCCGGGCCCGGATGGATTAAGAGCAGAATTTTACAAAGTATTGGGGGATTCTATAGTTTTACCTTTAACTGCAGCGTTTAATTCCTGGGTAGAGTGTGGTCAGATGCCAAAACATCTCAATTTAGCTCAAATAATAGTATTGCCTAAACCTAAAAGAGATCACACCCTAGTAACATCTTATAGGCCAATCTCGCTTCTTAACCACGAGGTTAAGCTTTTTGCAAAGATCTTGGCGAATAGGTTGAGACGCGTACTCCCAGGTATTATACACGAGGCACAGGTGGGGTTTGTTCAGGGAAGGTCGGTAACTAGGAATCTTAGATGTATCTTAGCTTCCCTAGAACGTCTAGAGAACACGGGTGACCCAGCTATTATGATCAGCTTTGATGCTGAAAAAGCATTTGATTGGGTGGAGTGGCCTTTTTTGTTTTCTGTCCTAGGAAAATATGGATTTCAGGGGTGGTTTACGAGGGCGATAACAGTTTTATATGAGGCACCGCTGGCTAGATTGTGGGTGAATGGGTTGCACTCCGAAGTATTTCAAATACAGCGGGGAACTCGTCAAGGCTGCCCACTTTCACCCTTACTTTTTGCACTATACATGGATCCTCTGATCCGTGATATCTACTCATGTGCGTCAATTAGTGGGGTGAAGTTTGGCGATCAAGAATTTAAAGTGGCGGCCTTTGCTGATGATCTGCTAGTGGTGCTCACTAAGCCTCGGGAATCACTGGCAGACTTATTGGAAATATTCTTAGAATTTGGAACATACTCAGGATTTAAAATTAATCATGACAAATCAGAGGCACTGGCTATAACAGCAGAGACCCGTAGTACATGGGTGGGACAGTTTCCCTTACGTTGGGTGGAGGGCTCTTTTCGATATTTGGGGGTCCTGTTGACTACAAGGACAGGGGATATACAAAGATCCAACATGCAATGGCTGCTAGAGAAAACAAGACAGCAGTTGGACGCCTGGAGGGCGTTGACACTGTCACTGTCAGGACGACTGTGCTTGATACGCATGGTAATTCTTCCTAGATGGCTATATGTCATGCAAACATTGCCAATAAAATTAGTACAGAAAGATATACGATTGTTCTATAGATTGGTGACGAGGTTTTGTTGGGCTTATAAAAAGGCAAAGATACGGTTGCCCTTACTATTGGGGGGATGGAAACAAGGTGGTATAGGACTGCCCAATATTAAATTCTATAACATAGCATGTAACTTGAGACAGGTACGCGATTGGATTTGTCTTTCTGAATATCACACACCATTGGGCATAGAAAGGGAATTGTTTAAACCATTTCATTTGGTCTCGCTGCTGCATGGGGATGGTCCATCATTGGCACAACTGAGAGGTAACTCTGTTCTGTTGGGACCGGTACGAGATGCATGGAGGTTTTTGGGGAAACTTCTGGGAGGGGACCCTCAGGTGTCGGAACTCTTAACGATTAGAGGGAATCCGATGTTTGGACCCGGTCAGGAAAATTCAGTTTTTGCGCGTTGGGAGGCACAGGGCTTTAGCAGTCTGGAGACAGTGGTAAGCCACACAGGAGAGCTTCAACTCTTAAATCATCTGATCCCTCAAGAATTAATTCGATGGGGTGACACCTTTGCACATTGTCAGTTGAAACACTATGTTAATTCACTTAATAAGGTGTCACTTCAAATCCGTTTGGGAGAAAAAATTTTAAACTTTTTTGCTGAAGTTTCAAATGAGGCTCCCTCCATCTCGAATTTGCAAAAGAAAATTTGGTCCCTAGTACCTGGGAAAGATCTAGCTCAGCTTAAGAGGCGTTGGGAGGTAGATGTAGGCCAAGATTTAACATCATGGGATATAGCAGCACATCTTAAGAATGTAACACACTTAATTACTGGTGCAGGGTATAGGGAGTGTGCGTACAGAGTTATACATAGAGCATACTTTTCGCAAGTGCAGCTCTACCGTGCGGGGGGAATAAGGACGCCCACTTGTTTGAAGTGTAACCTAGCCGACAATTCTCTATATCATGGGTTTTGGGGATGCCCGCATATAAGATGTTTTTGGAAGAGGGTGGTGGCTTTTCTTTCTCTCATGATGCCAAATTGTATACAGGGTACACCTGCTCAAGTAGTGCTTGATTGCCCGGATGCTTTTCGTGGGTTCAGAACAAGTGAAGCTTTGCTATGCCGTAAACTTTGCTTAATTGCAAGAAAATGTATTTTGCAGCAATGGACCTCACAGAACAAACCAGAATATTGGCATTGGCGAAATCAAATACATCAGGTACTCACTTGGGAAGTGCAAGAGGCCAGAGGGTCTTATAAACGTAAGCTGCGATTTCTTGGGATTTGGAATCCTTACTTGGCCAAGTTAACACAACGGGGAAGAAGTCTAATTCTTAATAAACTATGATTAATAGTATATTTCAAGGGGGTACACGGGAGGAGACATATTAGAGGGGGATACAAGAAGGGAGGAGGGAGAGGGAGGGGGGGGAAGGGGAGGGGGAGGGGAGAAAAGTTATAAATACTGGATGGCTACATGAAAGTATTAAGTTTGAAATGTTACTTTATTGAGTTCTGTTGTTTTGTATTGAAACAAGCTATGTTAAAATGGATTGTGCTTTTCTATGTGTCACCAATAAAAACTATTGAAACATAAAATGTAAGAGACCAGCAAAATAAGTGACTAACTTCTAAAGCAGAAATTAACATTTAGCTGGTGCTATTAGGATGCTGCCCATGTCCGATCATAATCTATTGAGGAATGGTTAGGAAGTGCTTCTCAGAAATCACAAACAGGGGCTAAAGATGGCCACATACTTCTTTAATGGCTTCATTTGTCAAATGTTATCTCTGAGGGCTTTGGACTGAAGCCAAATTTAGTTTACAGCAGAACTGAACTGTTCATATGCTAAGGACAAAACAAAAAGATGAGAAAGTCCTTTTCTTGTAGTTTTCTTTATAAACTAAAGAAATTACAGAGACAGGAAAACAGGCAAACAATATCTGGAAAAGCTAAGGGGCCCTTTTACTAAAACACGTAAGCGTCTACGCGCACCCAACGCATGCCAAAATGGAATTACTGCCCGGCTACCGTGTGGCTCTTGCGGTAATTTCATTTTTGGCACACGTCCGATATGCGCGGCCGAAAAATCATTTTTATTTTCGGATGTGTGTATTGGACGCGCATCACATGGCATTTAATGCACGTAGGTCATTACCACCCAGTTACCGTGTGAGACTTTACCGCTAGGCCAATGGCTGGCGGTAAGGTCACAGACCCAAAATGGACGCATGGCAATTTTGATTTTGCCGCACATCCATTTTCGGCAAAAATTTTTTAAAAAGGCCGTTTTTACAGGTGGGCTGAAAAATGGATCAGCGCATGCCCAAAACCTGCGCCTACACTACCGCAAACCATTTTTCAGCACACCTTAGTAAAAGGACCCCAAAGAGAAGCTGCAGAGCAGTCAAGAAAGCAAAAACACAAATTGAAGAAAAAATAGCCAATATGGTAAAATGAGGGACAAGACATTTTTTAGATATGTTAGTGATAGGAGGGAGCACAAAAGCGGCATTGTGAGGCTTAAGGGTGGAGGGGAGGAATATATAGATGCTGATAAGGATGAAGCGGAATTGCTTAACAAATATTTCTGTTTTGTGTTCACAGATGAAGGGCCGGGAGCAGGACAGCAGAAGACAAACACAAACAGGAAAGGAAGTTTAGTACACCCCGAATGACTTTGAAAGAACTGTGTCCATGAGGATCTGGCTAAACTAAAGGTGGTCAAAGCGATGGTGCTGGAAGGAATATATATGAGGAAACTGAACTAATTTAGAGAAAATCTGGCAGCTCGCTGTCTGACCTTTTCAATGCTTCTCGAGTCGGGAGTGGTTCTGGAGGACTGGAGAAGGGCAGATGTGGTCCCTCTTCACAAAAACAAGAGGTTGTGAACTATAGGCCACAACCTACTCTGTGGTGAGTAAATTAATGGATATGCTTCAAAAAACAGAGGATAGTGAAGTTTCTGCAATCCAGGGAATTGTAGGACCCAAGGCAGCAAATTCTCCAATAGGGTAGATACCCATGATGATATAGACAAAGTGAAGAGGGATCTAGAGAATCTTGAAAAAAAGTCCAGAATCTGACGGCTGAAATTTAATGCTAAAAAATGCAGGGTCATGCACTTGGGCTGCAAAACCTGAGGGAATGGTACAGTACGGAAGGCTACTTTCAGGCATAAAAGAAGAGCGGAACTTGGGCGATTGTATGTGATGATGTTAAGGTGGCCAAACAGATGGAAAAGCCAATGGCAAAGGTCAGAAGGATGCTTGGTTGCATAGAGAGAGACCAGCAGAAAAACAAGGTAATAATGCCTCCATATACAGTGGGGGAAATAAGTATTTGATCCCTTGCTGATTTTGTAAGTTTGCCCACTGACAAAGACATGAGCAGCCCATAATTGAAGGGTAGGTTATTGGTAACAGTGAGAGATAGCACATCACAAATTAAATCCGGAAAATCACATTGTGGAAAGTATATGAATTTATTTGCATTCTGCAGAGGGAAATAAGTATTTGATCCCCCACCAACCAGTAAGAGATCTGGCCCCTACAGACCAGGTAGATGCTCCAAATCAACTCGTTACCTGCATGACAGACAGCTGTCGGCAATGGTCACCTGTATGAAAGACACCTGTCCACAGACTCAGTGAATCAGTCAGACTCTAACCTCTACAAAATGGCCAAGAGCAAGGAGCTGTCTAAGGATGTCAGGGACAAGATCATACACCTGCACAAGGCTGGAATGGGCTACAAAACCATCAGTAAGACGCTGGGCGAGAAGGAGACAACTGTTGGTGCCATAGTAAGAAAATGGAAGAAGTACAAAATGACTGTCAATCGACAAAGATCTGGGGCTCCACGCAAAATTTCACCTCGTGGGGTATCCTTGATCATGAGGAAGGTTAGAAATCAGCCTACAACTACAAGGGGGGAACTTGTCAATGATCTCAAGGCAGCTAGGACCACTGTCACTACGAAAACCATTGGTAACACATTATGACATAACGGATTGCAATCCTGCAGTGCCCGCAAGGTCCCCCTGCTCCGGAAGGCACATGTGACGGCCCGTCTGAAGTTTGCCAGTGAACACCTGGATGATGCCGAGAGTGATTGGGAGAAGGTGCTGTGGTCAGATGAGACAAAAATTGAGCTCTTTGGCATGAACTCAACTCGCCGTGTTTGGAGGAAGAGAAATGCTGCCTATGACCCAAAGAACACCGTCCCCACTGTCAAGCATGGAGGTGGAAATGTTATGTTTTGGGGGTGTTTCTCTGCTAAGGGCACAGGACTACTTCACCGCATCAATGGGAGAATGGATGGGGCCATGTACCGTACAATTCTGAGTGACAACCTCCTTCCCTCCGCCAGGGCCTTAAAAATGGGTCGTGGCTGGGTCTTCCAGCACGACAATGACCCAAAACATACAGCCAAGGCAACAAAGGAGTGGCTCAGGAAGAAGCACATTAGGGTCATGGAGTGGCCTAGCCAGTCACCAGACCTTAATCCCATTGAAAACTTATGGAGGGAGCTGAAGATGCGAGTTGCCAAGCGACAGCCCAGAACTCTTAATGATTTAGAGATGATCTGCAAAGAGGAGTGGACCAAAATTCCTCCTGACATGTGTGCAAACCTCATCATCAACTACAGAAGACGTCTGACCGCTGTGCTTGCCAACAAGGGTTTTGCCACCAAGTATTAGGTCTTGTTTGCCAGAGGGATTAAATACTTATTTCCCTCTGCAGAATGCAAATAAATTCATATACTTTCCACAATGTGATTTTCCGGATTTAATTTGTGATGTGCTATCTCTCACTGTTACCAATAACCTACCCTTCAATTATGGGCTGCTCATGTCTTTGTCAGTGGGCAAACTTACAAAATCAGCAAGGGATCAAATACTTATTTCCCCCACTGTAAGTCTCTGGTGAGATCCCATTTAGAACACTGTGAGGGGCATAATCGATCGTAAACGCCCATCTCCATGGGCATCTATCTCCGAGAACGGGTACGTGAAGGGGCGGGACAAACCGCATTTTTGGAAAAAATGGGCGTCCATCTTTTTTCCAATAATACGGTTTGTGCCAGCCAAATGCATCGGATTTGTGCGGATTTGAGCTGGGCGGTTTCGTTTTACAGCGATAATGGAAACTGAAGGCGTCCAGCTCAAAAATGAACAAATCCAAGGCATTGGGTCATGGGAGGGGCCAGGATTTGTAGTGCACTGGTCCCCCTCACATGCCAGGACACCAACTGGGCACCCTAGGGGGCACTTGTAACAATTAAAAAAAAAGTTAACTACCTCTGAAGTCCATAGCTCCCTTCCCTTGGGTGCTGAGCCCCCCAAATCTCCCCCAAAACCCACTGCCCACAACTCTACACCATTACCATAGCACTTATGGCTGAAGGGGGGCACCTAGATGTGGGTACAGTGGGTTTTGGGAGCAGTTTAGAGGGGTCCCATTTACCACCACAAGTGTAACAAGTAGGGGGGGATGGGCCTGGGTCTGCCTGCCTGAAGTGCATGCACCCACTAACAGCTGCTCCAGGGACCTGCATACTGCTGTGATGGAGCTGGGCATGACATTTGAGGCTGGCATACAGGCTGGAAAAAAAAGTTTTTAAAGTTGTTTTTTTTTGGTGGGAGGGGGTTAGTGACCACTGGGGGAGTCAAGGGTGGTCATCCCTGATTCCCTCCTGTGGTCATCTGGTCATTTAGGGCACTTTTTGGGGACTTGTTCGTGAAAAAAAAGGGTCCAAAAAAGTGACCCAAATTCACACTAAAAACGCCTTTCTTTTTTCGATTATCGATCGAGGACGCCCATCTCTCCTCGGCCGATAAACATGCCCCAGTCCCACCTTCACCACGCCTCCAACACGCCCCTGTCAACTTTGGCCATTTCCGCGACAGATTGCAGTTGAAGACGCCCAAAATGGGCGTTCGATTATACCGATTGGGGCGCCCACGGGAGAAAGACGCCCATCTCCCAATTTGGGTCAAAATATGGGCGTCTTTCTCTTTTGAAAATAAGGCAGTGTGTAATGTACAATTCTGGAAACTACGCCTTCAAAAAGATATAAACAGGATGAATTAGGTGCAGAGGGTGGCTGCTAAAATGGTCAGTGGTCTTCATCATAAAGCCTGAAGGTGAAAGGGGGTAGACTCAGGAGCAATCTAAGGAAATGGAAAGGGTGATGTCTGCATGGAATGGCCTCCCAGTAGAAGTGGTGGAGCCCAAGCCTGTACGTATCTGAATTCAAGAACGCATGGGGCAAGCACATATGATTTATAAGGGAGAGGAAGAGATAGTAGATGGTATGAATAGGCAGATTGGATAGCCTATGAGGCCTTTACCTGCCATTATTTTCTCTATGAACACTTCATAGATGGGCATGGACTGTGTTGAGTAGAGTGAGTGGTAGCAAATCCTTCTTTGAAAAGTGTGGTGTCCAGTGGGAAAACAAGACCTTTTTGTTTGCTTTGAATTTCTAAGTTTATATTACCTTTGAACTTATTGCCATGTTATTTTTGAAACACGTCAATGGGGAAATTCTATAAATGACGCCTAAAGTTAGACGCTAATTCCACAGCCACATTTCAGCATGGAAATGAGCTCCAATGGATGAAAAGCGTTGAAATGGCAGATCGATGCAGAAATGCCCTTCTATACCCAGCTGTAGGATGGTGCCTAAGTGTATCCACAGACAACTGCAAAGGGGGCATCCTCATGAATGGGGCAAAGGTTGGTCTGGGGTGTTCCAGAAAATTCCATGCACTATTATAGAATACTGCAGGTGCACATCCAACTTCTGCGTCAGGATTTTGACCTGGTTTCAGTTGGTGTAAGTCTTCATGCCCAAAGCTGTGCATGGAGTTCGACGACCAATGGTATAGAACAGCACTGGGTGCTGATTTTTTTGGCACTCATATTTGGCCCCAAATGTACAACTATTTCCAGACTATTGTCTACTGAGGTTTAAAATTCATACTCCGTGCATATAGATGTGCAAAAAAAGTGGCAGAAATGCTAATGCAAGGAGGCTTATATGCCGGAGACAATTTTCAAAAGAAAGAAATTGTACAAGTGAGGCTCTACCCCTGAGAAGCTCTCTTATGCGAGTACAAACGTAACACACATCCTTAACATTAGGTAAACTCCAATCTCTTATTTGTCCTCTTTGTCTGTCTTCAATACATTCTGAGCTCTGTCAAGCAAAGACCGTCTCGAGTGTTTGTGTAAAGTGTTATGTTCATCTAGAGCAGGGATTCTCAAGTCAGTCCTCAGGACACCAAGCCAGTCAGGTTTTCAGAATATGCACAATGAATAAGCATGTGAGAGATTTGCATGCAGTGGCTCTATTGTATTTAAATCTCTCTCATGTATATTCAATGTGGATATCCTGAAAACATGAATGGTTTGGTATGCCCTGGGGATAGGATTGCAAAACCCTGATCTAGAGATACAGAAATAAGCAGTAGCAGAAGGCTGAAAAGACATGCATCTTATGACCACTGAGATTTCATATGCATATAACAATGTAGTTTCTCATTTACATTTTATGACATCATTCACTTTCCATCAATTCTGAGGACAACTGATTAAACATGTATTGTAAAAAGGCCACCTTCGGGAAGTAAGACGGCTACCACAACTGCAAAGTCTTTCACTTCCTGAACAGTCAGGTAGTCTGAAATGGCAGAAGTTACATTTCCAGTTCTTTCTGGTCTCTTGCCATGATAACCCATGTTCTCTCAGACTGGCATACACAAGTATTTTAAGACCCCAAATCACTAAGAGATGGCTTGTAGATATGGAATGACCTCTCAAAAACAGTCTCTACCTTATTACTGCTCTCCTTCTCCCTATAGGCTTCTCTGAAGAAGGAACACCATAAAGGTTCCAGTTCTTCTTAACAGCTTGTCTCTCCATATTAAACCCCTAACAGTCTTCTTTTACTTCAGAAAACACAACTAAAGAACCCTGCTATTATGCAGCTGAGGAGTACTTGAATGTGGTCCATAAGCACATGATGATTGTAATAGAAAAGACCTTTGGGCTACTAAAAACATGTTTCAAGTGCCTGGATAGATCTGGGGAAAATCTACCACTCAGGAAAGTATACAAACACTTGGCGGGATCCCAGCTGAGAGACCCCTGGCTTCACACATCAGTACTTTGAAAAACCTAGTTTCCCAATAAACAGCCTGGGATCTCTCATTAAAAAAGAAGAAAACTATTCCAACACTGTATCCTGGAAACCCAGCACTTCGGCAAGTGAAGCAACTAATCGCTAGGGATAGTATCAAACACTGCTGGAAGATCCATAAGGGGTACCTTTATAAGGAGCTGCCCAGTTGTAAGCAGTAAGAAGGCACATAAATAGTGGTATTTTATAAGGAGTAACCTAGTTGTACATAGTAAAAAGATATATAAATGTTGGTATGTTATAAGGATTTGCCTAGTTGTAGGCTGCAAGAAGACACAAATAGTGGCATTTTATAAGGAGTTTACATAGATAGTAAAAAGACAAATGGTGGTATTTTATAAGAAGCTGTATACTTGTAGGCTGTAAGATGACACATAAATGGTGGTATTTTATAAGGAGTTTCCTAGTTAAAGGTAGTAGGAAAGCACATGAATGGTATTTTATAAGGAGTTGTCTAGTTGTAGGCTGTAAGAAGACACACAAATGGTATTTTATAAAGAGTTACCTAAATGGTGGTATTTTAGTCATGTACTTTCATAATTAGCCATTTACGTATGTAACTGACCTCTTACAAAATACCATGGTTTGATGGCACATATTTTGCCAGTGGGTATGCACATGAGTGTTAACAACCAATTATCCGTACTAATTAGCATTACTTAGAATTTACACGCATTACATGCTAAGTGTATTCTGTAAAGTTGTACATATAAATTCCAACACGTACTACCAAACAACGGGGTATGGCCGTGGGCGTGGACTGGGCAGTTCATGGGCTTTCCATAAATGTATGCACAGGGTTATAGAATATATCTGCTCTGTGTCCACCTTAGGTGATGGTATTTTAAACAAGTTTTTCTTGGCATAAATGGATGCGCTTAGAGTTAGGCGCTGGCTTCGCCACTAGGTGTATTCTATAAAGCCGCTTAAGTATATTCTGTAAACTGCGGCTAAATCTATGCTTTATAGACTACACCTAAGTGGAAATTGATTTGTTGGAAATTAAAAAGAGTAAGACCTTTCTTCCCAAGGACTGTTTTCCGTAACCTGGTACAATCAATGGTGCTCAGTCATCTAGACTATTGCAACGCACTCTACGCAGGTTGTAAAGAGCAAATAATCAAGAATCTTCAGACAACCCAGAACACTGCAGCTAGACTTATATTCGGTAAATCAAAATACGAAAGTGCTAAACCCTTATGAGAAAAAGTACACTGCCTCCCACTTAAAGAACGCATCACGTTCAAAATATGCTCCTTAGTCCACAAAATTATTCACGGAGATGCACCAGCCTACATGTCAGACCTAATAGACTTACCACCCAGGAATGCCAAAAGATCATCCCGCACATTCCTTAATCTGCACTTCCCTAACTGCAAAGGTCTAAAATACAAACTAATGCACGCATCAAACTTTACCTACTTGAGTACACAGTTATGGAACGCATTGCCACGAAACTTAAAAACGATTTACGAACTAACGAACTTCCGCAAACTGCTGAAGACCCATCTCTTTAACAAGGCATACCAGAAAGATCAACCAATGTGAACACACACAAATCCTCCACATATATTCAGAACTGTCTTACAATATCTGCTTGTTATACTATTACCTTGTTTTATCATTATCATGCTGCCCAAGATCCTTCTGTAATACTAAATGTCTATTTTCTAATATATTTCTACTATTCTTGATGTATTGTAAGCCACATTGAGCCTGCAAAGAGGTGGGAAAATGTGGGATACAAATGCAATGCAATGCAATAAAATAAATAAATAAATAAATAAATAAATAAATAAATAGTCTTTTGCTCAAATCATCCAGAACCCGAATAAGAAATATAGCCATTTTCAAAATAGCAAAACACCTTTTTTTTTTAAAGGGCCACTTGCTAGATGTCTTTGTGTGTTTCTCTCTTTGGTCCATTAAAAAAAAAGTCCAAGTAAAATCAAACCATTGGGATGTAGGAGGAGCCAGCATTCTTAGTAGACTGGCCACAGAGACATCCCAGCAGAGAAGTGGGGCACCCTAGGGGATGCCACAGTGGAATTCACCTAAAAGCTCCCAGGTACACATCTCACAATTGCTCCCGTTTATTATATAGTGAGCTCTCCAAAACCCATCAAAAACCTATTGTACCCAAGTGCACACCACTGCAATAGCCCTTATGCCTGCAGGTGTTACCTATATGTGGGTACAGTAGGTTTTGGAGGGCTCACACTTTCCACCACAAGTTTAACAGTTAGAGTGGGTTATGGGCCTGGGTCCCCTTCTCCACAGTGCACTGCACCAACCACTAGGCTACTCCAGGTACCTGCTTGCTGCTCTAATATGACTGGCTATAACATCTGAGGCTGTCATAGAGGCTGGTATGTACCGTTTTCTTTATGTCTTGGGGGTGAGAGGGGGTCAGTGACCACTGGGGAAGTAAGGGGGTCATTCCTTTATTCCACCAGTGGTTATCTGGTCATTTAGGGCACTTTTTATGGCTTAGTCATTTAAGTCTAGCTCAAAACCTGTTAGTTTTAGTCCTGTACATTTTCGTTTTGGTCCATTATGGCTGAAAAACGTCCAGGTCTTAGGAACACCCAAATCCTGCCCTTAACATGCCCCTTGAGATCTGGATGCACTGCAGGCAAACTGCATAGAAAAACGTCTGGAAAATGGGTTTCAAAAATACCAATTTGGACATTTGGTGAGAAAAATGTGCAAAAGCTGCTTTACACCAATTTTTAAGATGTTTTTCTCTTTCAAAATGAGCCCCTATGTTAAATGAATTTCCACTGAGATATTTGGAAACTACAGTTCTACAATCAGCTGAAGAAAGGTGGATTTGCAATACTTTCAGGGTTAATATTTAAAACCTCTTACAAACCTGACAAGCTGAACATAGCTGCTGACACTCGTCTGCTCTACATTGATGAGCTTGAATCAGAAGATCAAGAAAAAAAAATTCTTATTAATTGGGTGTCAGGAAGTCAAGATTATCTCTGGAACAAAAAAACTGCCAAAGCAATAATTCATATTATTAAACATAAGATATACTCTGAAGCATTATTCAACAGACACATTAAAGAGTTTGTTAAGGAACGATGCAGACTTCAGCTAGATATTAGCAGTTCTGAAAGGAAATAAGGCAGTTGAAAACTGCAAAGGTTCATTAACTCAAAATAAATAATGGTGACAGAGAAACTGGCTGGTGTGAAATACACCTTATGGTGTAGGAGGACACAAGATCGCAGAGATAGTCGTGTGCTAAAAAATGTATACCTCCAAGGTGAGTAAATGGACAAAAATGCTTCTCAAACAGATGACAGTGAAATTTCTGGAGTCGAGTAGATTGCAGGGTCCATGGCAGATGGTCTCACTAGAGGGAAGGTTTCTTTGCCAGATGAATCGGATCGATTTCATTGTTGGATTTAGAGAGAGTGGTGTACTTAGATTTCAGCAAAGCTTTTCACGTATTTCCACATGAGTGACTTATAAACCGAGTTGCCCTTTGCCTGGGCCCTAAAGTGACTGACTGGGTTAGAAACTGGTTCAATGGGAGGTGAAAACGCTGCACCGTGAGAGTGGGAAATGTGGTTCACTCTGAATATAAAGTTATTACCAATGCAGTACCACAGCGGTCGGGTCTTGGTCCCGTTCTTTTTAATATTGCTGAAGGACTCTCTGCTAAGGTTTGCCTCTTTGTGGATGATACCAAAATCTGCAATAGGGTAGACACCCCAAATAGTGTGGAAAACATAAGGAGGGATCAAGATGGAAGAATGGTTTAAAATTTTACAGCTTTGATTTAATGCTAAAAAAAAAAAAAAAAAAAACTACAGGCTTGTGCATTTGGGCTACAAAAGCCCAAGGAAGCAGTATGATATAGGGAGTGAAGTGTGCACAGCAAGCAATATATTTCTCCCATAATGAAAAATATTTCTAAAAACCTTGACAATGTGCTTCTGTTTCCTGATAGTGAGCTCTGTATCCTAATAGTGTGCACTGTATCCAACACTTTTAGATTGTTTGTACAGGTTCTAGTGCTGGCTAGGTTTGATTATTGCAATTTGTCTCTAGCTGTTTGTTCTACGAGATTTTTAGATTGACTGCAAGTTAAGCAAAATATGGCAGTTAGATTAATTTACAGTCTAACACGCTATGATTCAGTGAAAGAATACAATTTGAAACTACACTGGTTGCCACTTAAAGAACATATTAAATTTAAAGAATGTACAATGATATTTAAGTTCTTGTCAGGAGCAACTCCCTTATACCTAGTAAGTCCTCAGACACGAAATCAATTCCTCTTTGGTGCCAGCCAAAATTGGCTTTCGATTATACTGATTTGGCCGGCTTTAGGAGATTGCCGATTTGTGTCGGAAGATGGCCGGCGATCTCGTTCGAAAATAAGCTGGATTGTATCATATCTCTGGGGCAGACACAGTTATACTCTTTTTGGGGTATAACTGGGAATGTGACACTAATATACATTACAGAAAATGTGACACAGCCACGTTTTGATATTAGACAGTGTAGTCTGGAAATTGATTATGTTCCCTATATGTATAGATCCGAATTCATAATGCCGAAACAATAACAGAACTAACTCCACACCCAAAGGTATTGTATAAAAATAAAATTGCTTATTTGTTTACAATAGCAGCAAGAACAGTAAAAGAAATGCAAAACTAATGACATAGCTGGTCTAATCATACAAACAGGTCAGAATACATGCACATAAATCCCTAAACTACACGCCTCATACTGCCAGCTAACCCAAAGCCACTCTACAGCAATTACAAGGCCAGGCGTCCAGCAGGTTGTTCCTCATACAGATCAGTCAGAGGGCGGAGCAGGGCTGCACTTCAGAAGGAATACCAATAGCCTTTTGTTCTAGCTTACAGTCTATTTATGGAGAAAAGGACAGCTCCAGTTGATGTGATGATGTTACTCCTAGCTTGGCACGGACCCCATTGTGTTCTTTGTTTGTTTCAGATTGTTGTGACAATGCTGTCCCACTGGTGCCATGAAGTGTTTCAGGAAAGAGGGTGCTTTCCTGGGGTGCAAAATGTGCCACCAAGTCTGAGACAACAGGCCTGGGATTTTCCAAAATTGTGGTTTAAAGATTCAAAACACTACATCACATGTGTGATGTAACAGCCACTCTGACCGTGGAGTGTATTGTCCCAGTAAACAGCATGTTGTTGTACTCTGTTTCTCCAGCCATTATGTCGGCTCAGTCCCCAGGGGAATTTCCAGTTATTCTTGGCTGGTCTGCAGTCCTTGATGTTTGTAATGTCCTCGCTGACTGCGCAAACACACACAGGCCTTAGCAATGAAAGACGAAGTTAGTAATACCAGCTGGTTTGATTAAGAAATTTGAGTATTTGGAGAATCGCAGTAGAATACTGAATTTACGTTTTCTTAATTTTTCAAAGTCTTCAGTTATAAGCCCAATGGTCATGTTACAGAAATATTTGCTGGAAGTCTTGGAGTTTTCTAATAATAATTTACCACCAGTAACTAAGATTTACTACCTCTCTTTGTCATCAATAGCTAAAGGCTCGGAAGAATGATCTCCTGGGACTTTGGAATTGCCTGCTTTTTTGGAAAGTTCTCTTGAAGCAGTGACTGAAAAAAGAACATCGATTACCACATTTGCACTTGAGCATGATAGAAATTTAATTTTATATTCATATTTCAGGAAAATGGATGTGGTTTTCTTGATTTAAGTAGTGAGACCCAGAAAAGAGTTTTTGGCCTTGCGGCCTTGAGTCTTGGCTCTAAGGACAACATTTTCTTGGAGATTTCCATCTAGGTCTTTTATAATTTGTGGTTCTGCTAATTTTGGAGTTCTTTTACTAAGCTGCGGAAAAAAAGAGCCTTGCGCTAGAAGCAGAGGCCATTTTTCCACAGCTGGTAAAAGCCAAAAAAAATGGCCACGTGGTGAGATAACTGTTACCGCGTGGACATGCGGTGGGGAGACCTCATTGCCACCCACTGAGGTGGTGATAAGGGCTCCTGAATTAACCCAGCAGTAACTAGGCAGAACGCTGTGATGCCCGATTACCACCAGGTTATCGCTTTGCAAGCCATTTCCAGGGGTTTTCTTTTTCTCCCAGAAATGGCGCACGCTCGGGGTGGGACTACCACCGGCAGCCATGTTGGGCATGTTGGTCCTGGAAGAGTGAGCTTACCGCCAAAGGACCCCTCTCTTTTCTTTGAGCCTTTTCCAGTTCTGCATGACAAATACAAGACGAGACACTGTGCAGTCACTTTTTGTTGTGAGCTTAGATGGGAGGGAGAGAGGATACTGGAATTTACAAAGCTGCTGAATGTCTTCATGTTTTTAGCATTTGTTTCCCTGGTAACACTATTCACAGCAGTGCAGAAGATTCTGTGCTTTTCATGTTATACTTTTGGGGGAATATTTGTCATTTTCCAGACACAGATATAGGATTAGTTATCTGAGGAGAGAAGTCCTGATGCAGTAAATCATGCTGGATGATAAAGGATAGGACTCTGTGTCTTTAGCTTCTCAGAAGTATTTTTTTCTCAAGGTCTGTGCGGTGTCGCTCAGATTCAGGATGCCTTTGATAGAGTCATCACTTGTCAAGGCAAGACTGCACCAGCTCAATAACCAGGAAAAGCGAAGCTCAGGTAACAATACCATTCCTCCATCACTTTGAAGAATAACTACAGCCACAGCTACAAATAAAGATCCAAATGTTACAGTTTTATCAGAACAGGGGAAGTATTAATTTCCAATACTTCTGTCCTTATCAGTGAATGAATTGTACAGATACTTCACAAAAGCCTTCCAAAAAGTGCTGAAAACACAAAGGAAACCCATATGGAAAGAGATTGGAAACAAACAAACTTACAGGCAGATGCTCACTAGCACTGGCATTTGCTACCACCCCATGATCAGAGCCCTCGAGTGCGTGAAATAACGCGCTCGAAGGCTCTTAGCGCAAATAGCATGCAAATGCATGCTAAACAGGGCTCTTAGCACAAGTAGCCTGCAAATGCATGCAAATCAGCACTTAATGCATTCATCCCCAATGATCAGTGTCCAGCGCGCCAAAGATTGGGTCGCTGGTCGCGACAAACCCTACGCCAGCTCCGAGCTGGCGTTAGGGTTTGCAGATCATTGGGGAGGAATGGTGAGCCCTTTCCAGCATGCCAGTACTTTCTCCAGTGGTCGCAGACACTGACTAAGAGATGTAATAAGGACATCTGTATCGAAAGAATGTCTCGGTTTGAGAGTTAAGAGAATGATCTGTAGAAAGAATAGTCAATACTATCCAGAGTCTGTCTTCTACATACAGGATACAGGTAGGCAGATTTTAACAGTCATTTCGTTTCCTTTTTTTTTATTTCAACATTTTAGGGAGTCTTTTAGAGGCCCGTGTACTAAGCCGCTTGGAGGGGCATAATTGAACGGGGCACCCAAGTTTTCCTGAGGACGTCCTCACAGGGCGTCCCGGCAAAGGGGCAGGGAAATCTGTATTATCGAAACAAGATGGGCAGCCATCTTTCGTTTTGATAATACGGTCGGGGACGCCCAAATTTCAACATTTAGGTCAACCTTAGAGATGGTTGTCCTTAGAGATGGTCGTCCCCAGTTTTCGGCGATAATGGAAACTGAGGACGCCCATCTCAGAAACGACCAAATCCAAGCCACTTGGTCGTGGGAGGAGCCAGCATTCGTAGTGCACTGGTCCCTCTCACATGCCAGGACACCAACCGGGCACCCTAGGGGGCACTACAGTGGACTTCACAAATTGCTCCCAGGTGCATAGCTCCCTTACCTTGGGTGCTGAGCCCCCCAAACCCCACTCCCCACAATACCATACCCTAAGGGATGAAGGGGGGCACCTACATGTGGGTACAGTGGGTTTTGAAGGGCTCACATTTACCACCACAAGTGTAACATGGGGGGGGTGGGCCTGGGTCCGCCTGCCTGAAGTGCACTGCACCCACTAAAACTGCTCCAGGGACCTGCATAATGCTGTCAGGGAGCTGGGTATGACATTTCAGGCTGGCATAGAGGCTGGCAAAAAATATTTTTAAATTTTTTTTTTAGGGTGGGAGGGGGTTACTGACTACTGGGGGAGTAAGGAGAGGTCATCCCCGATTCCCTCCAGTAGTCATCTGGTCAGTTCGGGCACCTTTTTGAGGCTTGGTCGCAAGAAAAAATGGACCAAGTAAAGTGGACCAAGTGCTCGTCAGGGACGCCCTTCTTTTTTCCAATATTGGTCGAGGACACCCATGTGTTAGGCACATCCCAGTCCGCCGTCGCTAAGCTTCCGACACCCCCCCCCCCCATGAACTTTGGTCATCCCTGTGACGGAAAGCAGTTGAGTGCGCCCAAAATCGGCTTTCGATTATGCCGATTTGAGCGACCCTGGGAGAAGGATGCCCATCTCCCGATTTGTGTCGAAAGATGGGCGCCCTTCTCTTTCGAAAATAAGCCTGATAGGCGCCTACATGCGCCCAACATGTGTCAAATTGGAGTTACCGCCCAGGTACCGTGATGCCCGGATGCTAATTTCATTTTTTACATGCATCCGCTACGTGCGCTGGAAAATAATTTTTATTTTCCTGCATGTGGCGGAAACTGGGTGGTAATCGTCATTCTACATGAATAGACAATTACCGCACAATTACCACGTGAGACCTTACTGCTAAGTCAATGGCTGGTGGAAAGATCTCAGACCCAAAATGGATGCGCACCAATTTTTATTTTGCCACAAGCCCATTTTTGGCAAAAATTTTAAAAAGGCCTTTTTTTACAGGCAAGCTGAAAAATGGATCTGCGTGTGCCCAAAAAAAACCGTGCCTACACTAGCGCAGCCCATTTTTCGGCGCACCTTAGTAAAAGGACCCCTTACTAAGATGCACAAGCGTTCTTAGCTCGTGCTAAAAATCAGCTTAGGAATATAATGGGTGTCTCAGCCTTTAGCGCCAGCTGAATTTTAGTGTGAACTAAAAGCGCTCACTCACTTTACTAAAAAAAAACCCTTTATGCACTTTATAAAGATATAAAACAATCACACAAGTAGTATATAGACAAAAAGTGCATACATTTCTGAAATAGGAATGATTATATAAGAATAGCCATACTGAGACAGACCAATGGTCCATCTAGCCCAGTATCCTGTTTCCAGCAGTGGCCAACCCAGGTCAGAAGTACCTGGTAGAGACCCAATTAGTAGCAACATTCCATACTACCAATCCCAGGGCAAGAGGTGGCTTCCCCCATTTCTATCTCAATAGCAGGCTATGGACTTTTCCTCCAGGAACTTATCCAAACCTTTTTTTTTTTTTTTTTATATTTAGTTCTGTTTATTAGCAGAAAAGATAACATATTAACAACATTGCAGTATAACAATCTGTAATCCCAGTGCTTTCAGCATTTCCATAAAGTGTATTATGTTCTGCTTTTTATTTGTCCCCTTTCTCTAATCTTCCCCCCCTCTCTCTTCCTTATCCCCAATCCCCCCCTCCCGTCCCTCCCCTTGCCCACCCCTCCCACAACATAAATGATCCTATTAACAATTGCAGCTGTGATATGAACTCTGATAATCAGTTTAAGATTCGACTTCTCGCTAACGGTTGCAGTGTGTCCCAGAAATTCGCCCATGTCCTCTGGAATCTCAGTCCTTCTCTGGAGGACAAATCCAATAGTCCACACCTCTCCAGCTTTAGGAGTTCTATCATTTGTATTCTCCAGGTTCCCAGAGCAGGGGCTCTAGTGTCTCGCCACTGTAGTAGGATGACTCTCTTTCCCATCAGTATTGCTCTCTGCAGGAAGGACAAAAATCCAGGCAGTGCTGGCTTAATATAGTTATATTCACCAAACAACAGCATTGGGTGTCTCTGTATTGTGCGTCCCCAGTATCTCTTGATTTCACCCAGAATTTGAGTCCACAGTTGCAGTGTATGTGGGCAAAACCAAAACATATGGCCAAGCGTAGCCTGGGTCTGTTTGCACCAAGGGCACGCATCCGAGTCACTGTACCCAGCCTTGCAAGCTCGTGTTGGTGAAATATATAATCGTAGTGCAAACTTATACTGCATCTCCAAGTATTTGGTGAAGATGGAGGCTTTCCACATGGAGGATACAAATTTGCTCAATGCCTCCCCAGAAACTTCAATCAATAACTCTTCTGCCCAGTGCTGAGCTCTACTTCTGAAGTCTATGTCTTCTGTGGAATCTTGCAGAGTTCTGTGGTAATATTTGAGTGGCACCGGCTCCTGTGCCCCCAATGTCATGTCTGTGCTCAACATGTCTTGTACGTCTTCACTTAAGTTAGACCAGCCCAATACTACTATGTAGTGTTGCACCTGCAAATAAGAAAAGCGGTCTCTCTCCCGTAATTTAAATTCCTGACACAATTCTTCGAACGTACGCGTTTTGCCCTCTTCAGACACTAATTGATATACATACTTTATTCCTAGTGCCCGCCAGCGGCTAAATGCCGCAGACGATGTGCCCTCCGGAAAATCTGGATTGTGATACAATGGCAAAAAAGGTGTCGCCAATCGAAATGGTGCCACCTGCAAAGCCATCGCCACGCTGCTCTTGCCGAGACAACCAGGGGGTTCCTGACCAAATCTCTACTTAATCTCCCTCCAGGCGCATGTAACACCCAGCCCAGGTGTGCAGTAGGGGACATGGCTAACTCTGTTGGAGTTGCTGAGAAATCTTGGCTCCCCACTAGCCAGTCTCTTATGTGCCTCATGGCACAGGCTACTGTTAACTGTCTTATATTAAGCAGACCCATCCCCCCCTGTGGTCTTGGCTTCTGAATCACGTGTAAAGGGAGTCTGGGCTTTTTATTATTCCAGAGGAAATTCTGTACTAGCCTGTTTAGAATCTTCTCTTCCTTTCGCCTCAGATATAGCGGTAACATCTGGAATTTGTAAAGCCATTTTGGGACTATTATCATATTTATAAGGCCTATCCGACCCATAAGTGAGAGTGGGCATGAGCTCCAGAGCTGCAGTAAGCATCTCGTGTTATCTATGAGGGGTTGTACATTCCTATCATACAGGGTCCCCAGGTCAGTTGGAATAGTGATTCCCAAATAGTTAAACTGGTGCTCTTCCCATTGCAGTGGAAGGGGACCCCTCCATGTAGTTCTGATTATGGGATCTAAGGGTATCGCCAGTGATTTGGTTTTGTTAATTGTGTACCCAGACAACCTGCCATATGCACTGATAACTTCTAAGAGATTCTCCAAGGAGGCCTGAGGGTCCCCTAGTAGCAGCAGGACATCATCAGCGTATGCTAGCACCTTGTGCTCTTTCCCAAATACCTGTATGCCTCTGATGTCTCGCCGCGTGCGGATCTCAACCAAGAGGGGTTCTAGTGTCAGTAAGAAGAGTAGTGGAGAGAGGGGGCAGCCCTGTCGTGTGCCTCTGCCTATGTCAAATTCTGGTGTTAGGACCCCATTTACTCTAACTGCAGCCCTTGGTTGTGTATACAAAAGTGTTATCGCTTGCAGAGCCCATCCCTCCAATCCTATGTCCTTTAATAGTTCGAACATGAAGGACCAATTCACCTGATCAAATGCCCGCTCTGCATCTAGGCTCACAATCATATGGGGGACCTCAAGTTCTGCCCCGGATAGCATTGCCATTATGAGTTTCCTTACGTTTAAGACTGAATGTCGGCCCCGGACAAACCCCGTTTGATCCTCCCCAATGAGCCGAGGCATCAAGGGTGCCAGGCGGTCAGCCAAGATCCGGGATAATAATTTGGTCTCTACATTTATTAAAGAAATTGGCCTATATGAATTAGGCTGCAAAGGGTCTTTGCCTTTTTTTGGAATCAAGCTGATTATCGCCGAGTTAGTGTGCTTTGGGAATTGACCTGCCTCTACTATGGCATTAAGGTGCTCGGTTAGTGGCCCTATGATCTGTGGACTCAACATTTTATAAAACTCTCCAGACAGGCCATCAGGCCCCGGAGCAGAGTGTAACTTTAGAGCACCTATAGCCCTTTGCAGCTCTTTTGCCTCTACTGGACTATTAAGGGCGGCCAACCGGTCTAGAGGGATCTTTCCCAGTCGCTTCGTTTGCAAATATCTCTGTATCTCTTCCCGAAGGTCTTCCTCCTCTGGGCCCTTTTCATATAACGTGGCAAAATGTTTCCTGAATATAAGTGCAATCTCTTCTAGGTTGGTCGTTACCCCGCCTATGGACTTTTGTATAGCTGGGATGAAGCATGATTTGCGGGCCCCCTTCACCAGCCTAGCCATCATTCCTCCCGCCCTGTCTCCGAATTTATGTAGTTTATATTTCCTGTACAATAAGGATCTCATTGTCCTTTCATGTATTAAGCTATTCAATGCTGCTCTGGTGGACACCAGCAACTCATGCTGTGACTGTGCGGGATTCCTAGTATAGTTCCTTTTTGCTTCTCTTAATTTCTTCTCTAGGCCTATTATGCCCTGTGTTATCTGTCGATTGCGTTTACTGACATAGGCAATCATCTCGCCTCTTAATACCGCCTTGGCAGCTGACCAGAACAGTATAGGATCTTCCCTATGGGCTTGATTGTGTGTTGTGTACTCTTCCCATTTCTTCTGTAGAAACCCCACAAAGTCTTTAGCCGTGTAAAGGTAAGCTGGGAATCGCCATCCCGGCCTCTGTTGAAAGAATGGCATGGACTCCAGGTCCACCCAGGTGAGCGAATGATCTGATATTTCTTCTGGGCCAATTTGGGCGCTAATTACTCTGGGGAAGAGATCTTGAGATGCGAATATGTAATCTATTCTGGACTGCGTACGGTGCGCCCTAGAGGTGTGCGTGTAATCTCTCTCCTCTCCATGCAATAATCTCCATGTATCTACTAGACCCAGTTCCTGACAGAAGGCCGCCAACAGTGCAGTGGCGGGCTCCCGTCTCTTCTGGCCAGTGCCTGATCTATCTAGCTCCTCATCCATCACTTGGTTCATATCGCCTGCTAAGATCAAGGGGAGTTTTGCCTGATTTTGATAGCGCGCTAACAGTTGGGCGTAAAAAGCGTGTGCTGACACATTCGGGCCATATATGGAGGCTAAATGTAGTTCCTTCCCCTGTAGATTCAATTTAATCCCTACTACTCGCCCTTCTCCATCTTTAAACATCATTTGTGCTTGACACTGTAAGGCTTTATGAATTAGTATGGCCACCCCCCCTCTTCGCCCTGTTGCTGGGGAGTAGAACACCTCGCCCACCCAGTGTCTTTTTAATTTCTCATGCTCTTCCCGGGAGAGCCTAGTCTCCTGGAGGCATGCTATCCCCACACCGTGGCGTTTTAATGCCGCCAGTATTTTAGTTCTCTTGATGGGGAAAGTGATGCCCCCAACGTTCCATAAAATTATTCGTATTTTCCTAGGGGACGTGCCAGCTCTCCGATTGTATGATCTTTAAATAATCTCTATGTTCTTTTCCCCCAGGGCACCCAGCCTTGCCCCGAGGGAGTGTATCCCCCACCGCACACCGTAGTATTAATAACATTGATTGATACCAGCTAGACGAGCAATGAGAATAGTGTTTAGGTTCGCTATCATCTTGTGCTTTCTCCTTATCCCTCCCCTTCTCCTCCCCCCTTCCTTCCCCCTCCCTCCCCCTCCCCCCGCCCGCTTGATACCCCGGACCATCACCCCTCCAACCCTCATGACAGCTGCCCATTTACTGTGGGTCTTAGGGGTTTCCTAGCCTCCCGGTCCCCGACTCTTATGTTCTAATTTTAACCAGCTTAACAACCCTGCTTAACAATTAACAATTTTGAGCGACACAGCTTTATCCACATATACTCCTGTACACAGCAGCGCATTCAGTCATTACCCACAGCTGCTCTTTCCCTCTGCTCCAGCTGTTGCACATATTTCTTTGCTTCCTCCGGTGATCCCAAAACTTTCCATTGTCCTTGCTCTTTGATTTTTAAAATCGCTGGATATGTCAACATGAACTGAATATTCAGCTCGTGCAAGCGCCTGCAGTGCGGGGAATACAGTTTCCTCTTTTCTTGTAAGGCTGCTGAGTAGTCTTGAAAGATGAGAATTTGATGTCCATCAAATTTAGTCTTGTTTCGTTTTTGTCTGTATCCTCTTAAAATCTCCTCTTTGTGGATGTAGTTATGGACTTTCAGGATCACAGTTCGCGGGCTGCGTCGGCCATCTTGCTGTCGGCCTATGCGGTGGGCCCTCTCTAAACATAAGGGCCCCTCATGGTCGGACAGTGCAAACTCTTGCGACAGCCATTTTTCCAGCACTGACGATAATACTGAGGCTCCCACAGATTCTGGTAAGCCTATTATTCTTAAATTTGCCCGCCGGGATCTGTTTTCAAGTTCATCAAGTTTCTCAGCCAGTGATCCAGTTTTAGTCTCGAGCGTTCTCACCTGCTGCAAAACAGGGGGAAGTGCCTCCTCCATTGCCACCATCCGCTGCTCAGCCTCTCCAGTCCTCCTCACTGTATCCGTTAAGAGCTCTTCCAGCGTCGTTAGCTGAGCGAAAACCTTATCAAATTTTATTTGGATCGGCTCAATCACAGTTCCCACAGTACTTGCAATTTGGCGCAGTTGCTCTTCTGAGAATACCGCGACGTCAGGTTGCGGCGGGCCGTCTTCCACTCCGCCAGTCGTCTTCGGTTTCTCTTTTTCTTTTTTAGTGTTTTTTGGCGCCATTGTTGCTGTGGAAGCGCTCAGAAACTTTTCCATGCGATGCGCTGTCGCTATTCTTTCCAGGAAGCAATTTTCTCTACCGTTTGCAGGGTTTTTACGGATTTATTCGAGTCGGGGCCCGGGAGAACTCGGCACCACGTCTGCCTTGCCCTAAAGCATCACGTGACCCCCATCCAAACCTTTTTTAAACCACATCCTCTGGCAGCAAGTTCCAGAGCTTAACTATTCATTGAGTAATTTCACTGAGTGTCCCCTAGTCTTTGCACTTTTGGAATGAGTAAAAAAAATCAATTCACTTCTACTCGTTCTACATCACTCAGGATTTTGTAGACCTCAATCATGTTCACAAAGTAGTATATGTACCAAGGTATACCCTATAACATTATTCACTCCACCGTTTTTGTAGTATTTTCCAAGTAGATGGATGAGGGGAGAAAAACATCTTCTTTTTTTAAAAAACGGCTATTTGCTAGATGTTTTTGTGCTCTGTGTGTTTATCTTTTTTGGTCTATATTGGGGGGAAAAAAAGGTCCAAGTGAAAAACACAGAAAATCAAGCCATTGGGAAGTAGGAGGAGTCAGCATTCTTAGTAGACTGGCCACACAGACATCCCAGGAGAGCAATGGGGCACTCTAGAGGGCATTGCAGTGGACTTCTGCCAGGTACACATTTCACTGTTGCTCCTTTATCTTATCTGCTAAGCCCCCCAAACATACTACTCCCAACTGTGGGGTTCTGGTGAGTCTTGAAGGGCTCACAGTTTCCACCACAAGTGTAACACGTAGAGGGAGTAATGGGCCTGGGTCCACTGTCTCCAGTGTACTAAACCCTCCAGTAGATTACAAAGAAAATCCAATAAAAACAGCTATTAAGACAAATAGCTCAACTAAACTTAAAATAATAATATTTCAATAACAAAATTCTAAAGGGAAATTATTCCATAAATGAACTGCCTAAAACAAAAAAGAATGAGAAAAATAAAATCTTGAATCTAACAGACCTAATAGTTGGAAAAACCAGAACTAATTGATTACAATGCCTAGTAGTCACAGTAGGATTTAAAATTATTAACGAGTATCAATGATAATGGTCTATAATTCTTTAGAGTTGCATCCAGGTTTGGGTAAGACAATAATTATAACTTCCACTATAGAACCTGACACAGCACCCAAAGATATCAATTGCCTAAAGCATCCATTAACCACAGAAATACTGAGTGTTGAAAGGCTGTAAAAAAAGATTCAGGCCATCCATTCCAGGTGTTTTCTTATTATGCATACCTCTAATCACATTTTGCACTTCTAGCGTGATTTCTTAAAGCAAAAGACTGAGCTTCAGTCAATTTGTGAATAATAATGTATTTTAGAAATTGATCACATGGATAGTCAAGTGATTCATTTTCACTAGAGTATAATGTTTTATAAAAAGTCGAAAAAGCCTGTAATATGTCATTTTGATTTGTGAGTATAGTTCCTTCCTTATTGATGGAAGCTATGCGGCCCTTGTTTTTCTTACCCTTGAATTAAATTCCTACCCATTTTGTTGTTAGATTCATAATAGATAGATTGCTGAACAAGGATTTCCTTTTGGGCTATTTTACTCAATATATCATTAAATTGGAATTTGGTCTTAAGAAGTAGCCCCCCCCCCCTTGTTTACTAAGCAGCATTAGCGCACACCAGCCACTAGCGCAGATTAGTAAACAGGGAGATTAGCAGTATCTGGTGACCATTTTTGTTTCATTGAGATTAGAAATTAATAATTTGTCCTATTTATTTGGCACAGAAGTTCATTATATTAACCCCTTATGGTGACTTTGAATGCATCCCGTAACGCAATGACTGATCTGACCAAGTTAGTATTAAATTCAACATAATCTTTTATATACTGATCCATCTACATTTTGAAATCCTCAGATTCTAACAGTTCGTTATTAAATCTCCATATAGGGAATTGGGAGGGTTCATATTGTGATAAAGTCACCTCCAGGATAGTTGGGTTAAGGCAGTTTCAGTCTAAAATACAAGTCCCAGAAGGCATTGCAGGCAAGGAGCCAGAGGGGGAGATGAAGAACCCGGACTGGACTCCTAGCTGCAATCAGGGAAGACATGGGTGTAGGCTGGCAGGTTGTGTAGAGTGGCTGTCACTAGGTGGAAAGAGAGTTAGGAAACCCTGTATGCAGGAGCTCATCATTGGTCTCATTAGTCTAATGCTTAACTCAGCTGATTTGGGTGTGAGGAAGCTAATGGAAGGAGAATGATTGGTGGTGGTAGCTGAAGCCAGGGATTGATTAGTCCGGTGGGAAGGAGTCCCTGGAGTAGAGAGGAGTTCAGTTCAGTTCAGGAGAGAGAAGCAGAAGGAGAGAAGCAGTTGCAGGCTGAAAACCCTTGGGCAGGGAGGTCCCTAAAGTATTTGCAGGCTGAGAATCCTTGGGCAGGGAGGTCCCTAAAGTACTGAAGCAGGCTGAGATTCCTTGGGTGAGAGGAAGTCCCAAAAGTATTGAACTTACTGTGAAGCTGATGCAGGGGGAAACCCTTGGGTAGAAGGAGTCCCTAAAATATTGAACTCCCCTGAAGGTAAAGAGGATAGAAGGAAGAAACTGCTACTGGGTGACTGAACTGTGATCATGAACTGAAAGAACTGTTTGTCTTGGGAATTGAATTACTGTTTATTGTGCACTGGATAAAGAGCCCAGACTGAAGCCTGTAAGCCTGTATGTGCTATGCTGCTGTTGGAACTGTGTACTAGAAACCTGCATGGAATAAAAGTCCTTAAGATTGAAGTTACTGGTGGACATCTGTTTCTTCACTGTACCGGGAGCCTGTGGCTGGAGGAGATTGTTCTATCCTTGGCTGCACACGAGAGGTACCTGGTTACAATATCAACATCAAATGTCTGTATGGTTGCTTACAGAAATATTACCAATATCAACACTAATAATGGAGGTTGCTACAGGTATGGATATCAAATAAAAATCAATCCTTCAAAAAGGATTTATGCACATGAGAGCAAAAGGTGAAGTCTGCATCCATAGGATGTAGTATTCTCCATGTCTCAATAAGACCGAAATCTTTCAGTAATAAAAGTAAATCTTTATTATAACTCTCAGATTTTCAAATTGGCTTCCTATCTAATATTGGGTCAATAACAGTTAAAATCTCCAGCGATTATGAAGTTAGTGCAAAATTCATCCAATAATTCTGCATGTAGAGTTTGAATAAAATGTACATTTATCGAAGAAGGTACATATATACTGAGAAAATAATAATATTTTTGACTAATTTGAGTATTTATAAGACTCCATCTACCTTCCTGATCAAGTTTTATATTCAGAACATTAATATGTAAGGATTTGGGAATCAATATTGCCACTGTTTTTTTTTAATTTATTGCAGGCGAGAATAAACATTTAAAACAATGGGTGAATCTCTTCATAAAGGTGGTGAATAAATCCCAATAAATAATAAATCCTTTACTTAATGTCTCAGATTCAGTTGCAGATAAGTGCATTTCTCGCAGTAAATATAAATCTGCTTATCTGCTTTTTTAGTCTTAAGGTGACCAAGGATTTTTTTTCTTTTAATTGGATTGTTGAACCCATTTACATTCAGAGAATAAATAGTAATTGGAGCCATTTAAATAAGTATAAAACATAGATTAAGATATATAAACCTAGTGATCCTATTGGGCTGATTGTGAGTATATAGTGCATGACATCGTTTGACAGTAAGGACAGTGGTTTACTTGATTGCCTTGATAGACCTTAGTAACACAATTGTTAGCTTGCTTTTATGAGATGTAAAATAACTACTTAGAGTAATCATTTTCCAGAAAGAGAATGTTCCCAGGTGAGATAGCAGCAATGGGGAAATAGTCACATAGCAATCTCTCTCCCAACTCGACAGGCATACAAATTATTATAAAGCCTTCAGCTGTTATTAACTTAGTAAACATTAAAGATTATTTCATATATCTGAACAGCATATATCTTGATCATCATGAGGATTGTTATATACAGTCATCTCATAGATCCACAAAAAGAGTCTAGGTACCTTTTGAGCTCTTCAGGCTTAGTGTAGGACCGAGTGTTATTGAGGTGAGTAACTTTGAAAATAACGAGATGGAAAAGCCTGTACGTCGCATTAAGTTGTTTAAGAGCAGGGCGTATAGCCAAAAATGGCTTGTGAGTTGCAGCAATTTGTTTGTCAAAATCAGGCACAATATGAATTTTACTGCCATTCCATTGCAGATCTTTAATACTTTTCACTTTTTTGAGGATTTCATATAATTAAGCATAGCACAATTGCTTTACGCACAATTGGCCGTGGCCCATGCATATTTTCAGGCCTATGTGATGGAGTAAGGTGGGTGCGCTCCAATTTAAATGCAAATGAAAATGACAAGTTTAGGAGTTTAGGAATCAAATCTTAAAAAAAAAAAGTTTTCTGGAAGTCCCAGCATACGGAAATTTCTTCTGGACCGTTTACTAGTCTCTTACAGATCATGCATAAGTGAAGTAAGTTTCTCACGGTCATTTCTCTACATGAAGGCCTCATCTTCGATTTTAAAAATTTGGGCCTCAGAGTGTTGCAGGCATTATGTACATTTATTTTTAACTAAAGAGACATATTCATTATTTCAGATTGTATAGAAGTGATATTATGGGCATTATCTTGTAATATTGATTTTATAGAGGCTAATTCAATCATGATGGGATCCAAAAGATCCTGCATCTCGCGCACTATCGCCATCTTGATGGGAGTAGCAATGTCTGCTTGCAGATGTTTATTGCTGCCGTTAGAGCCCAAAGGAATATCTGACTTACTTGATTTGCTTACACAATCTGAGTTTCCAAAGAGACCATCCAACACTCCCTCTACTTGTGCCCACAAAAGTGGAAACTATATGCATAAAAGTAGAGAAAAAAGACCTCTGTGAAAACCACGTGTAACCCATGGTTTGTTTAACAGCATTTTAGAGTGGGCCCCCGGGTAGCAGGTCATTAGGGAAGTGACTTGAAGACCTGGGAGGAGCTCAGAGGGAAACCCTGTGGGAAGGATTTTGTCTCTGGTTCTGCCTCTAGATAAAGTAACCAGCTCTGAGTGTGGGAGTTTGGAATTAGTGTTGGTTTCCCTGCCAGACGACCCTTTGCATGAAAAGGGGAAGTCCTGTAGCATTGTAACCAGTGGATAGATTACCTGGACAGTAAGCTGTTACATTGCATCAACAAATTGAGGAGTCCGAACTCAGCGAATTGGGGAGTCCGGCTGCAACCGGGGCTCAGGTGGAATTCCAGTCTATCCTTGGTTGATCGCGAGACCTTCGGCATGGCAGTCCAAAGGGAGTATACAGTTACTGGAAGCCTGGCCCAGATAGTATTGAAGTGCATCAGAACTGTGAAATCCACTCTGGGTTCTGACAGAGCTGCAGGACAGGCATGAGGGTTAAGCACTTGTGTTAACGCAGAACTTATTTGCTTATGATCACCTGGAAAGCAATATGAACTATAATTGAACTGTATGAAGACCAATACAGTGGAAACCATCGGTTAAGAGTTAATAAATGTCCAAGTTCTTTTAATCCTCTGAGTGCCATGTGGTTCCTGACTGGATAAGCTGACGGGACCAGAGTAAGCGACAGTATTATGCAGTGTCTCTTGAGCCCCTTCTAACCCGGGATAGCAGGACCAGGTTACACACACTCCTCACATAAGTATAGAGCTAAGGCGTCACTGGTCAAAAAAACTCCACCGAACAGAAAAACAAAATAGAGTAGGGTATTGTGGTCTCATGAAACAGGAATAACTTTTTAGAACTGCAGGTATATATAATACAAAAAAACTTATCTGCTCTATCACCACTTCATCTTCTGCAGAACTCCATCAAATACCCGACAGGGAGCCCGGTTTTACTTCACTGCATCAGGGGAATAAATTCCTGTAGACAGGCCACCACATACTGCAAAAAATGGCGAGCTGACAAAAAAGCCAACTTTTTTATATATCAATGTAACTAAGCTCCGACCCCAAAAAAGCCAGAGAGAACGCATGTTTAAAAAAAATGCAGACCACTCAATTTTCAAATTTAATCCAGATGGGTCCACTTTTCCTCCTGCTGTTGAAGATGACGTCTAAAATCCGCTCTTCTAATGGACCGTGGAACTTGTTCAATAACCATACAGTGCAAAGAGTCAAACTCATATAATGTGACATTAAAGGAGCTTCCATTTTGCCCAACTGAATGGAAGAACGGTGTTCTATGAATAACCTTTAAACTCCTCAAAGTTTGTCCAATATACAACAGTTTACAAAGGCACATGATTAAATAAATGACCCCTTCTGATTCACATGTAGTCAAAGACCTTAACTCACACCTTCCCATTAGAATGTCCGAATGCAGAACCCTCCAGCATCACTGCACACACCGAAAAGCGTCCACATTTCTTATGCCCCAATCATCCCAAGAAGAGGATTTGAGTAAGAAAAGAAGTAGTTGAAATTGAAAGAAAAAAGAGGTTATCCTTCATAAAGTACAATATCTCAGAAAGAAGACAGACAACAACATGTGGAAAAGCCAAGATGTGGAAAGCTTTTGACACAGATCCACATAGGTGACTTATAAATAAATAGAACCAAGTTGTCTCCTCTTCTCTAATTTACTTTCCTGTGACGTGGTTAATGCCATAACAACATCAAGGCTTGATTACTGCAATGTGCTCTACATTGATGTGACTAGACCAACTCCATTGACTACCAGGACAATAGATGGCTAAATTTAAAATTCTATGTCTAATCTTCAAGGCCCTTAAAGGAAATGGGCCAGAGGACTTAAAGAACAGATTTCCCTTTAATCACCTCCAAGGTTGCTACGGTCCTCCCAAGGAATAACCCTACCACACCCTGTTCAATATTCAGCCAGTGCCAGTCAGCATTTTTTAAACACTATATAAGTACAGTAGTGTTTTTAATGCGCGTTAATGGTTGATACACATTTAACGTTAATGTGCCCATAGGAATGTATTGGCGTGTTAGCATTTAACATGCCTTAACTTTAAAGGCAAGTTTAAAATGCTAACACATCTTAGTTAACATACCCCATACTGTTGCTGGATAAATTAACCCTGGACATTCAATGTCAGGCCATGTGCGGGCCCTGACATGGAATATCCAGCTCTGACCAGAATGGTAATGGTCACCAAACTTTATACAGGTCAAAGCTGAAAATTGGCCAGGACCCATATAAGTGGTTAGCACTATTTTGAAGCACATTGTCTCCCCCAAAGCAGCTCTGATTCCCCCTCCCACCCTTCTGAAGCAGCTCTTCCCCCTCCTTCTCTCCCAAAACATCTTTGCCCCCTCATCCCCCCTGGAGCAGCTCTGACCCCCCCTCCTGCCCCACCAAAGCAGCTCTGCCCCCCCCCCCCACCATCCCTCTGAGCCCCAGAAGACCCCATGGGGCCTATTTACTGGCCTTGCTGATCTAATGGTCCTTAGGAATTGCGTGAACCCCATTTACTTCTTCCCATTGTGATACCTCAGTAAAAATGGCTGCCATGACCTCTGGCAATAGTCAGAGCTGCTTCAGGGGTGTGGGAGGGATATCAGAGCTCTTTTGGGGGCAGGAGCTAGGTAAGAACTGCTTCATGGGAGGGTGAGAGGGGGGAATAATGAGTTTTGGCCTGATTTACGGCTGAGTAGGTGGCAGCCAATATTCAGAATGGCCAAAGCTAGGGCTATTATTTATGCTGTCCTGTTTGGTCACTGAACATGGCTAGCACCTGCTTAGCTGCCACCTCCTCCTTGACTCTGCCCTTGGAAAAATCCTTTCAAACTTTTACCCCCTGTTTACTAAGCCACGTGACAATCCGACACAGCCCATGGCAGCCACTAGTGCGATTTAGTAAACAGGGGAGTTAGAGTTTTCTCTTTAAAGATTGTTTTTGGTGTTTTGGAAGTCCAGTGGTCCTTCCCTACTCCTCTTGGTTCTGCTTGACTTATCGTAAGGAATCTACCTCTTTCCTACTCTAAGAAATGGCCAGTCAGAGCCAATATTCAGCAGCACTTCCCTGTTGAGTTCTAAGTCAGATCTCACTCACCAATTCCCATCTGGAAAATTGTCACCTAACCAATTCCCACCATTCCAGGGAGGACAATTCCCTTCCTTAACAATCATGAAGCATCACAGTCTGAAATTTATCTCCTTCCCTTTCTCCTTCCAGATCGTTTGGGCGAGGGGGGGAGCAATGCCCCCCCATATACCCCCAAACATTATCTTTAACAAGCCATACCACACCAAAAGAATTTAAAATAAACCAAAATCCAAATTAATAAAGAGCATTAAAAATATATATATATAGAAAAACTTACAGAAAGTATTACCAACACAGCCATGCCACACAATGTCTCTTCTGATAAAAAAATACAGTGCATGAGAAAAAACCCCCAACAGAACACCAACACAAGAAAAAACAACGAAAACTACATGCCAGTAAGAAATAGGCAGGGGGGAATTGTCCGAGGAGGGAATTGTCCAGGAGGGAACTGGGTGGTAACTAGCCGGATACCCCCAGTTCAGTGCTGCTCATTAACAGCAGTTGGCCCACTGAGCACTATTTAAGTAGACAGGAGCCTCCGTTCCAACTTAAATCACTTTGAATATCAGCCCACCATCTGCAAACAATGTGGCACATGGCAATGAACCTTCTCCAGAGTAAACCCCACAATCTGCATAAGGAACTTTTATGACTCCTTGTGCAATTTTTTCCTTCAGTTAGTAACATCTATTTCCCATTACCTTGTCTTATGTTCCACCTCTGCTTACTCTTGTACCAGGGGCGTAGCCAGACTTTGCGGTGGGAGGGGCCAGAGCCCAAGGTGGGGGGGGGGCACATTTTAGTCTGCCACCCCGCTGTCTTGCCACTCCCCCTCACCTCGCCGCTTCCCTTCACTGCCTCATTGCTACCTCCACCGCACCCCACAGTAGCAAATATCTTTGCTGGCAGGGGTCCCCAACCGAGCATGCTCAGTTTCACTTAAAGGAACGTGCAGGACGTCAGGAGGAAGAAAGAGCACAGGGCAGGGAATGTGGCACGCCGGAGACCAGCGCTGAAGATGGCTTTGGCTGACGGGGGTTGGGAACCCCTACCAGCAAAACCAGGGGCCCAGATGAAATTTGGGGGGTGGGCAGGCCCCTGTGGCCCCACCTAGCTATGCCACTGCCTTGTACAGTCTATTAAGATGCTTAATGTGTGTTATGTTGAAACTGGAAGTAGCATATTGTGTTATAGGGATAATTGTATAATGTTGCCTACAGCTACGTGACATTTACTTGCATCAAAGCTGCCTTTAATTGGTGTTTTCATGCATTAGTCCACTAGCTGCTATTCTATAAAGGAACGCCAAAGTGCTGAAACGCAGAACTCCAAGGTGGGCGGACCATGGGCGTGGCCCCAAGTAATACTCGCAGCTTAAAGAACAGGATCAGTTACAGACATCACTCTGTCACGACTGTCTCAGGGCTCAGCTAAATAAACCATTTATTTCACATTTATATACCTGACTGTGTTATTCACGGGGCCACTCCACAATCCTCACCCGGGGTAGGAGGGCAGGGGTGGGAAAGTAAAAAATGAAGAATTGTAATGAGTAAAAGATATTCTCTACTATCACACGGGAAAGACAATGTTTTATACTGTAATTGCAGACATGTTGTTGAGGTTTTTGAATTAAAAGAATTAAACATAAATTAGCATATAGCTCTTTATTTGTTCTGCATAACCAGATAGTTGCTTAATATGACTTCTCTGGTTGAGTTTATAAGAACGTAAGAATAGCCACACTGGGTCAGACCAATGGTCCATCTAGCCCAGTATCCCGTTTCCAACAGTGGCCAAAGAAGAATCAGGTTCCACCACTAACGTTTCTGATGCTGCTTCTTTTTAGGTATTGATCAAACCTGTTGCATCAGAAGCAACAGTATTAGTCCAGAATTTTCCATCCTAAGGTCTTATCTGTCTAACATCCAATGATAAATGGCTAAGGCCTTTTGAATATTGATTTCTACACGTATGTGTCAGTGACATGAATTCTTCCTGTGAAAATCAAAGTTTTTCATGTCAGAACTTGAAATAAGTCTATAAACTGAGGCAGTGTGAAAGTCAGAACTAAGCAGAAAATGATGTCATATTTCATTTTTCTTTGCTGCGACATTCTTAAACTGTGTCATGCTCAGATTTATGAACATCGCCAATGTGTTCATAAGATCCGGTTGTGAAAGATTTAGTCCCGTGTGCCTGAGAGCCACCGTAGTGGACGCTGCTTATTTTAAAATGTTAACATCTTGGAGCTGATGCAGTGAGAATTTTCTTCAATTTTGAGTCTTATGGGAAAACATCTAGTAAATTTGACTGTTGTTTCTAGAATGCGACAGCAGTCATTTCCCTACTAAATATTTATATGCAAAGCAGAATATCTTAAGAGCTATTCCTAACAGCAAGGCATGCTTTTTTTTTTTTTTTTACAAAAGGTTCCAAGGTGGCATCTGCAATGCATTAGGCTTAGAAAAATACAGAACAAAAATGATCCTATTACCTGTGCAAACAAAAGAAAAATGACCCACTTTTGCTCTAACCATATTTTATGAAAAGTCCACTCAACCATACCGGAAATAACCAAGTTCTTAAACTGAAGCTGGTCTGAGTATTAAATGCAATGAAACCCTTCACGTCACTCTCCGCTTAATAAATTTCCATATTGAAATTCGGAAAGCTGAAGTTTCTATATCTATATATAAAGTAAGAGAATGTCATAGAGTTCCCTTCCTATTGGCATCAATGTCCTTCCGAGTGATTCGGTCAGAAAGGGTTGAGGATAATTCCGATCCCACAGTGTCAGGACTTTTAAAAGACGGCCACTCAGACTGTTACCTGAATATCGCTACCAACTGGGTAACTTGTGACTCCTCTCAAGTTCCCACCAAATATTGACCCCCAGTGTGTTTTATATTCAGAGTTGCCTTAACCATTAGGCAAATTAGGCATTTGTTCACAGCAGCAGCTTTTTTGGGGGTGGGGGGCTGCAATATAAACTTAACTCAAACCAAAACAATACATCCTATTTGCTACACAAACTCAAGAAGCATCAGCACACACTTTCCCCTGGATTCTATATAGTGTGCCTAGAGAACCATGACAAAATCAGTGCGGATTCTATAACAGCTTAACAAGCTGAGCGTTGATAACAGAACTTAACAAGCAATAATGAGCAGTAATTGGCACTGATTAGAACTTAGGCACACAACTCACTAAGCATATTCTGTAACGATGTGCTGAACTTCTAATGCATGCAGGCAAAAAGGGGTGTGATTATGGGCGTTTTTGTCAGCGTTCTGAAATTTACACACCTAGTTATAGAATATGGCCCAGTGTGCCTAAATCTATGTGCTCGGATTTACACCACATTTTCGTTGGTGTAAATGGATGCTTGAAGTTTTAGGCGCTGAAATATCAACTAAGTGTATTCTATAATCGGGACCTAATCTAGGTACCAATTATAGAATACACTTAGTCAGCACTGATTTTTTAGGTGTCATATATATAGAATATTCCCCTTTACCTGCAATATAAGCTTAACTCAAAGCAAAAGAATACATCCAAAAAGCATCAGCACACACTTTGTTTCACGTAATATAAACTTAACTTAAAGCAAAACAGTACATCCAAGAAGCATCAGCATACACTTTCCCTGGATTCTATATTGCATGACCGAAACTGTCTGCACAAATCTGGTCATATTCTGGATTTGCACACACAATTTAATTACTTTAACAAGCTAATCGGTGCTGATAATTGCCACTTAACAAGGAGAAAGAAATTGCAGCTTCCCTGGGTGGACTCCCTTGTTACAGCAATGACCAAGTAGACCACCTTGTCATTGGAAGGGGGCATTGCCCTAAGTGACCCAAAACTTACTGTACCCACATGTAGGTGACACCTGCAGCCATAAGGGTTATTGTAGTTATGTATAGTTGGGTAGAGTAGTTGTTTTGTAGTTTTGAAGGGTTCACCATAATATGAGGGAAACGATGAGATGTGTACGTAGGACCTTTTATATGAAGTCCCTAGGGTGCCCCACTGCTCTGCTGGGATGCCTGTGTGGCTAGTCTACTAAGAAACCTGGCTCCTCCTATGTCCCAGTTGCTTGATTTTGTGCATTTTTCACTTGGACATTTTTTTAATGGTCCAAAAAGATAGACGTACTAAGCAAACCATCAAGGAAAAGGTTTTTTTTCCCCAAAGAAAAAAGGGTAGCAAGATTCCATGCAGAAACAAAAAGAGCAAGATTCCATACAGAATCCCAAATAACAGCAAGATTCCATGCAGAATCCCAAAGAGCAACAAAATTATATGCAGAATCCCAAAGAGCAACAAGATTCCATGCAGAATCCCAAAGAACAGCAAAATTCCATACAGAATCCCAAAGAGCAACAAAATTCTATGCATAATCCCAAACAGCAGCAAGATTCCATACAAAATCCCAAAGAACAAGATTCCATGCATAATCCCAAACAGTAGGAAGATTCCATACAAAATCCCAAAGAGCAGCAAGATTCCATGCAGAATCCCAAAGAGCAGCAAGATTCCATGCTACTGAACCCAGGGCAAACAGTGGTTTCCCCAGGTCTATCTCAATATCAAAATAAGGCAGAGGTTCCCAAACCTGATCCTGGAGGCACCCCAGTCAGGTTTTCAGGATATCCACAATGAATATTCATGAGAGATATTTGCATACATTACCTCCACTGCATGGAGATCTCTCATATGCATATTCACTGAGAATATCCTGAAAACCTGACTGGCTAGGGTACCTTCAGGACCAGGTTTGGGAACCATTGAATTAAGGAGTAAAGGATCATGGATTTGATACACCGCTTTTCTCTGGTGCAACCAAAGCGATTTACAATTATCATGTGCAGGTATTTTCTCTTTTCCTAGTGGGCTCACAGTGAAAGTTTTTGTTCCTCTCTCTCACTCTCTTTGGCTTTGGACAAAACAGAAGAAATAGATTTAAAAAATAAAACAAAGGAGCTCTAAAAATAAGAGCAAAAAAGATACAAATTAAAGAAAGGGGCAGATTTGGCTTTGTAGAGACGGGCTCGTAGTGTTGCTTTGAAATCACAAATTGCAAATGCTTCTCCATACCTGAAACCAATCTTAGGATTTTGCCTTCTTGTGCTTCGTACAGTTATGGATAATTGTCATTTGATAACCCTATTTATTTCTGCCCTCCAGCATGTGCTTGAGGGATATTTCCTTCTCTACAGAAAAAGCATTAAGTCCATTTCCCCTTACAAATCTGTTGTAGTTCACTCTTGGGCACAGTGGAGACAAGTCACTTCTTTTTCCAGAAGAGGCCTGAAAGACTGGGACCCATAATAAAAGAAGCTTCTCTTTTAGATAAAACAGATGTTTAACACTTGTGATTCATTCGTCCTTAAAGCTTCCAAACAGTTTCACATCAGGGAGTCCCAGGAGGTACAATTCAATCACAGTCTATCTGGCTCTTATCAATTGCAATGACGATAATGACATGGATGTAGTCATCGTTTGCACTTCTGCCAATCTCAACCTGTTTCTGAATTAGACATTTCAGCAAGAGAAGAGGAATTTAGGGAACTTCCATTTTTTTCTCTACTAGGTTAACAAATGCCAATTAAAATATAGCAAAGTTATCTCCAAACAGTAAATAAAGCAGGACGTCCCGGCGAAGGGGTGGGGAAACCCGTATTATCGAAACAAGATGGCCATCCATCTTTCATTTCGATAATATGGTTGGGGACGCCCAAATCTCAACATTTAGGTCGACCTTAGAGATGGTCGACCTTAGAGATGGTCATCCCCGGTTTTCAGAGATAATGGAAACCGAGGACGCCCATCTCAAAAATGACCCATATTATCGAAACAAGATGGCCGTTCATCTTTTGTTTCGATAATACGGTCGGGGACGTCCATATCTCAACATTTAGGTCGAAATGGTCGAGATAAATGTTGAGATGGCCGACCTTAGAGCTGGTTGTCCCCAGTTTTCAGCGATAATGGAAACCGAGGACGCCCATCTCAAAAACGACCAAATCCATGGCATTTGGTCATGGAAGGAGCCAGCATTCGTAGTGCACTGGTCCCCCTGACATGCCAGGACACCAACCAGGCACCCAAGGGGGCACTGCAATGGACTAACTGATGCACTAACTGAACGAAAAAAGGCATGCAGTGGTCACTAACCACCTCCCACCCCGAAAAAACAACTTTAAAAACTTTTGTCTTTTTTTTTTTTTTTTTTTTTTTAGAGTATGGGTGAAGGACGTCCTTTGCTATGCCTCCGTCCCTGCAATGGCAGTTGAGGGCGTCCAAAATGTGGATGTTTCTGTGAGAAGGATGTCCATGCCTGGGTGTTTCTGTGAGAAGGACGTCCATGCCTTTGCTTTGCCTCCGACTCCCCCTTTATTTATTTATTTGGATTTTGGATCACAAGTAGCAGAAGTGGGATTTGAACTGGCCACATCTGGATTGCAAGACCAGTGCTCTAACCAATAAATAAAGGGGGCATCAGAGGCATAACAAAGACATGGACGTCCTTCTCACAGAAACATCCACATTTTGGACGTCCTCAACTGCCATTGCAGGAACGGAGGCATAGCAAAGGACATCCTTCACCCATACTCTAAAAAAAAAAAAAAAGACAAAAGTTTTTAAAGTTTTTTTTCAGGGTGGGAAGTGGTTAGTGACTACTGGGGGAGAGTCAGGGGAGGTCATCCCCGATTCCTTCTGGTGGTCATCTGGTCATTTAGGGCACATTTTTCTGGCTTGGGCGTTAAAAAAAAAACGGACCAAGTAAAGTCGGCCAAGTGTTCATCAGGGACGCCCTTCTTTTTTCCATTATCGCTTGATGACGCCCATCTGTTAGGCACACCCCAGTCCCACCTTCGCTATGCCTCCGACACGCCCCTGGGAACTTTGGTCGTCCCTGCGACGGGAAGCAGTTGGGGATGCCCAAAATCGGTTTTCGATTATGCTGATTTGGGAGACCCTGAGAGAAGGATGCCCATCTCCCAATTTGTGTCGAAAGATGGGCGCCCTTCTCTTTCGAAAATAAGCCTGATAGTAACATAGTAACATAATAAATGACGGCAGATAAAGACCTGAACCGTCCATCCAGTCTGCCCAACAAGATAAACTCATTTTACATGGTAGGTAATGTTAAAAAATAAGTATAACAGGGATGTCCGCAGCTTTATTTGGCAGCTTGACTCCTAATGGAAGCACCATGAGGCAGGGGTCAACCGACGCCATTTTAAGTCTAGCAACCCGAGACCACCCGATGCTTTGAACAGGGCAGCTGCATTTCTGCCTTGCTCTGGAGGTCCCCTGCTGTTTTTTTCTTATATTCATAGTGTTTTGCATCCCGATTGTTGGGCAATTAGCTTGTGGAGTGTTGATGCCCTCGTACAAGTTGTTGATGAGGCCCCACTTGGGAGCATTGTGTCCAGTTTTGGAGGGCACATCTCTTCAATGTCATTAAAAAAAACCTGGATGTGGTTCAGAGGAAGGCAACAAAAATGGTACAGGGTTTGTGACATACGGTGTATGAGAGACTGGAGGACTTGAATATGTATACGCTAGAGAAAAGGAGAGAGAGGTGATATGATACAACCATTTAAGCAGGGGCGTAGCTACGGGTGGGCCCGGGTGGGCCCAGGCCCACCCAGTCTTTTGCGACCTTCCACGACGATGACGGCTTAGTTTTCTTGCCCGCAGCGAAGAGCGGGCGGGTGTAAAAGCAGCAAGCAGCCAGGCTCGACTCTGTCCTTCGCTTCTTGCCCTCTCAGCGCCCCGCCCGCCCGAAAGGAAATGACATCAGAAGAAGGCGGGACGGCGCAGAGAGAGGGCAAGAAGCGAAGGACGGAGTCGAGCCTCGCTATATCTAAACACACACAGACATATTTCCGACTGATAGAGGTACAAATTATTTACTCTACACGTCAGGACTCTAAGTGATTTTCCAATTATTTAATATGTTGCTTGATTCGGCTTTGTTAAGAAAAGAAAAAAAATAATTCCTTTTGTTTCTCCTCCCTGGGCTGCCCCAGGGGTTGGTGAGAAACGCTCACTGCTGCTTCCCCCACACCTCTATTAATAAATGAAAAGCAGATCTGATAAATAAACAGCACTCCCGCAGAATGTAGCCACCTGTTACAGTTCTTGTCGGATGGGTCCCGGTTGCTCTTTCAGGACTGTGAATTCTAGCTCCTTGGGTTTCTCTGTCCTGCTATATGATTCTAGCGGAGTTTCAATTGCATTTACTACAAATGCAGTCCCTTTCCCTTCCTCTCAAGCAGATCTCCCTCATTTGAAAGAAGATTCTTGCTGGATTTTGTGTTCAGTGCAAGTTAATATGCAAATGACTCTCATTAAGAACGTAATTTCATATGACAATACCTGATACGCATTTTGCCCAAGTGATTTCTCCCTTTCTCCAGTCCACACCACAGCATATCACAAGGTTTTGGTATATTTACATCACAATGAGTGAAATAAGGACTATGGCATGACCATGGTACTCCTGTCTATTCACCAGAGTTTTATTGGCTGCTTGCTGCTTTTATGCCCGCCCGCCGTTGCAACTTCGGGAGTGGAGTGGAATTGAGCCAGCCCATATAGTCCACTGTAAGGAAGGAAGCCATTTGGTAAATGTGTTTCCACTCCCCCGCGCAGCTGTCGCCATTCACTCAAAACACAGCAAGCAAACCTGTGAGCTGCTGCAGCCACTTTGTCGTTCTTTATTGAGAGAGGAAGATGCTGCGAAGGGGGAGAGAGGAGGGGTGGGGGAGATGCCGGATAGAATGGGGAAGGGGATGGAAAGAAACAGGATGGGCAGGGGAGAGAGGAGAATTGCTGGACAACAGGGATTGATGGAGGGGACAGGGGAGAGAGGAAATTTGCTGGAGATGGATGGAGGAGAAGGCAGGGGAGAATGGAGAGTTGCTGGACATGGATGGATGGAGAGGAGGGCAGGGGAGAGAATAGAAATTGCTGGACATGGAGCGGAGGGCAGGGGAAGGAGAATTGCTGCACATGGATGGATGGAGGGGAAAGGGGAGAGAGGAAATTTGCTGGGTATGGATGGATGGAGGAGAGGGCAGGGGAGAATGGAGAGTTGCTGGACATGGATGGATGGAGGGGAGGGCAGGGGAGAGAGGAGAATTGCTGAACATGGATGGATGAATGCAGGGGACAGAAGACATTTGCTGGATATGGGTGGATGGAGGAGAGGGCAGGGGAGAATGGAGAGTTGCTGGACGGATGGATGGAGAGAGGGGAGAGAAGTCAAGGAGGAGATGCGCATGGATGGAGGGGAGGGAAGAGAAGAGAAATGCTGAACATGGATGGTGGAGTGGAGGGTTGGGAAGAGAGGAAAAATGTTGGACAAGAATGGAGGGAAGGAAAGACAAAGGAAGGAGATGCACATGGATGGAGGGGAAGGGAGAGAGGAGAAATGCTGGACATGGATGGAGGGGAGGGAAGACAGGAAGTAGATGCACATGGATGGAGGGGAGAGAGGAGAAATGCTGGATATGGATGGAGGGAAAAACTGCTGAGTTTAAGGGCTGGTTTGGAACACGTTGAGAGCAGATACTGAAACTCGAGGAAGGATAGGGACAGGGCTACAGATGGTAGACAGGACATATAAGGTCACAGGAGGATGGTGGGCATGGTGAGAGAAAAAAATATCAAATGGAAAGAAGACACTGCATAAAACAGAAGATATTGGAACCAAAGCGAATAGATCAGACAACAAAGGTAGAAAAAAGTATTTTATTCAGAATTTATTAATTGGAATATGTCAGCTTTTGGAAATGTGAATCTGTGATATTTTGCATGTAAGTTTCAATTTTTCTGGTATTGCTGCATGCTGAGTCTGACTTCTTGAGTTAACTTTCCAGTTCAGTATTTTGCCTTCATATTTTTTTATTTCTAGTTCCTTGTGTCATGTCTGTTGTGTCATGTGTTTTTCATGTGTGATCAAGGTGCAGTATTCTGCTAGCGTGTAGTATTTGCAGCCCTTTTTGTTTTGCTTTTTTTTCACGAGGTAGTGTATTGGTGTTTTAGAGCCTGGTGTAATTACAGTTCTGCCTTTTCAAGCATAAGGTTGTAGCTCATCCTGTCCTTGGAATTAGTGCTGTTATGGTTTAGTAAGGATATGAGTGTGTTTTTGCACAAGTTTGTGTATAACATTTTGCAGTGGAGAGATTGTGGAATAATGTAATTATATTTAAAAATATCAATTTTTCCATTAAGTATCAATAGAAATCAAACAAAATAAAACATGGAAAAGAAAATAAGATGATACCTTTTTTATTGGACATAACTTAATACATTTCTTGATTAGCTTTCGAAGGTTGCCCTTCTTCGTCAGATCGGAAATAAGCAAATGTGCTAGCTGACAGTGTATATAAGTGAAAAACATTCAAGCATTGCTATGACAGTCTGACAGGGTGGGAGGATGGGGGTGGGTAGGAAGTATGCATGGGGACATCAAAGTATATCATTGGTATTCTAACAGGGTGGGTGTGGACAGGTGAGGGGAGGGTGATCAACAGAGACATACAGCTTTATGGTTTATAGTGGGCTAGGAACCCCAGGTCCTTGTTAAGTCCTTTCTGTTGGGTGTTGAAATATTCAATCATTCTGACTTCAAAGGTCTTACGTTCTTGTATGGTTTTAAAGTTACCTTTGAGGATTCTCACTGTGAAGTCACTGGTGAAGTGTCCTGGTCCTGTGAAATGTTGCCCAACAGGCGTGGGAACCCTGCTGGCACCAGCATTGTTTATATGATGTCTATGTAAATTGAATCTTGTCTTAAGCATCTGGCCTGTTTCTCCAATATAGCATCCTTCATTACATTTTTTACACTGAATGATATATACCACATTGGAAGATGAGCAAGTGAAAGATCCCTTTATGTTGAATGTCTTTCCTTTGTGGATGACTTTGGGGTCCTGTGAAATATTTTGGCATAGTTTGCAACTGGATAAATTACAGGGAAGTGTGCCCTTCTGTTCCTTTTCAGTCTGTGAAGGAAGTTTACTTCTGATTAGCTTGTGTTTTAAATTGGGTGGCTGTCGGAAGGCCAGTACTGGTGGGGATGGGAATATCTCTTTCAGTAATTCATCCTCCTGGAGTATAGGTTGTAGATCTCTTATGATTTTCCAGCTCTGGATTGTATGTCACTACAAGCGGGATTCTGTCTGTGGATTTTTTCTTTTTGTACTGTAGCAGATTCTCCCTGGGTGTTTTGAGGGAGGAGGCAATATTCTTGGAGATTATTTTGGGGTTGTAGCCCTTCTGTTTGAAGGATTCAGTCAGGGTTTTAAGGTGTCTGTCTCTGTCCCCTGGGTCAGAGCAGATACGGTGGTATCTTGTGGCTTGGCTGTAAATGATGGATCTTTTTGTATGTGAAGGATGGAAGCTGGAGTTGTGGAGGTAGCTGCATCTGTCTGTGGGTTTCTTGTATACAGATGTTTGTATACAGCCATCACTGATTGAGACCGTGGTGTCCAAAAAATTGACTTTTTCTGGGGAGTAGTCAATTTTGAATCTGATTGTAGGATGGTATGTATTGAATGCAGAATAAAATTGTTTCAGTGTTTCTTCACCCTCCGTCCAAATCATAAAAATGTCATCGATGTACCGGTAGTATTTTAGAGGTTTGGTCTGGTGTGTATTCAGAAATGTCTCTTCCAGCTCAGCCATAAAAAGGTTGGCATATTGGGGTGCTGTCCTGGTGCCCATCGCAGTGCCCATTATTTGCAGATAGATATCATTGTTAAAGTGGAAGTAGTTGTGAGTTAAAATGAATTTGATTAATTTTGTAATAGTTTCTGGAGAGTATTGATGGTCCAGTGTGGATTTTTTTAGGAGTCTTCCACATGCAGCTATGCCATCCGCATGTGGAATGTTGCTGTATAGTGATTCTACATCCATCGTGACCAGAAGGGTGTTAGGTGGTAGTTGCTTGATATTTTTCAATTTATTCAGAAAGTCTGTGGTGTCTTGTATGAAGCTGTTAGTTTTGTGTACGAGAGGTTTCAGAATTCCCTCTATGAATCCAGATATTTCTTCCGTGAGTGTGCCAATACCTGATATGATTGGTCTGCCAGGGTTTCCCAGTTTGTGGATCTTGGGTAGCATGTAAAATGTGCCTACGGAAGGTTGATTTGGTATGAGTTTCTTCAGGTGAGGTTGCGCTTGTGTAGGAAATGTTTTGATAAGGTCTTTCAGCTGTTTTGTGTAATCCTGTGTGGGGTCCTCAGTTAGTTTCCTGTAGTATTTATTGTCTGAGAGCTGTTTGTGGCCCTCTTCAATGTATTTTTGTATGTCCATAATTACCACTGCGCCTCCTTTGTCTGCGGGTTTGATGATAATGCGTTCGTTAGTTTGTAGGGTTCTTATGGCCGCTCTTTCTGGTGGGGTAAGATTGTACAGAATTCTTTTTTGTTTGTTGGAGAGTTGTGATTTAACCCTATGTCTGAAACTTTCTATGTAGTTATCCAGTTTGTAGTTTTGTCCCTCCTGTGGGGTGAAATAAGTGTTCTTCTGTTTAAGACTGTATTTCGGATCATTTGATGTCTCTCTATTGTGGAAATGTGCTTTAAGACGCATTTTTCTGAAGAATTCTTCTAGGTCTGAATATAGCTGGATTTGATCTAGGTTATTCGATGGGCAGAATGAGAGCCCTTTGGAAAGCACAGAGATCTCATGTTGTGATAATTGATGGTTCGAGAGGTTTATTATCCCCATTTGGTTTGCATCTGTAAAGGTGTGATCAGTATTCCCTGGTTTGTTTGGGCTCTGATTTTCACAAGCCTCAGATGTGTATCCAAGTGTCTCCAAAGTGTCTGGAGCTGTTGGTTCTGCAGAGCTGTAGCTATTCAAGGATAAGCAGTTTCTCTCTCTTTGATTTTGAAGAAGAGAATATAGCTTTATTTCCTTTTTGCGGCTACCACACTCCTCCATTAAGTATGTATGTGGTTATACTGATGCAGGGCAGCTGTTGGGCAGACTACTTAGAAATCCATCATCAAGTGAATTTTAAGGTATTATTTTGTAGGATCCCAAGAGACACTACTCATACTTATATAGACAGTGCGTGCCCACCCATATTAGCTCTGGGCCCACCCAAAATCTCAGGTCTGGCTAAGCCACTGCATTTAAGTACTTGAAAGGTATTAATATACAAGCAATTCTCTTCCAGATGATAGAACTAGAGAGCATGAATGGAGGTTGGAGGGACGTAGTCTTCTGAGTAACGTCAAGAAATATTTTTTCACACAGAGGATCGTGGATGCCTAGGAAATCCCTTCCAGGAGAGGTGGTGGAGTCAAAAACAGTGAGCAAATTCAAAAATGGGTGAGATAGACACAGGAGATGCCCAAATAAGAAAGAGGATGGAAATGCAACATGGCTTTTGAGGTGTTGTCTGGGGTAAGAGCAGTGGGAGCTATGGCCAATGCCTGACAGACTTCTAAGGACTGTGTCCTGCAAATGGCTGAACACTGAAAGAAAATCCAGCATGAGGAAACTGAGGCCAATGCCGAACTGACTTCTGCAGTCTGTGTCCTGCAAATGGCAAAAGACAGGTGATGCTTTGGCAACTCCAGTATTATAAATCACTTTTATTTATTCATTATTAATTTATTACACATTTTCTATACCGCACTATCAAACTTTCTAGGCAGTTTACAATTTCCACATACACAATAAAAACAGATCTATAACAACAATTGCTCTTCCACCAAAGTAAAACAAAACTCACAGATAGCAAAGACCCCTATACCTCCAGACCAATACCAACGGCCTCCTTAAAAAGGAATGTCATGTACTGCCAGTGAGAGTGACATGCAGCTTGCATTAAACTATTTTGGTGAATTCAAAGTGTGCTTCGCAACCTGTTTTTCATAGCAGAACTGGGTTCAATTTCAACTGTAGCTTCTTGTGACTGTGGCCAAGTCAGTTAACCCTTCATTGTCTCAGGTTAAAAAAAAAAGTACCTTACATTATGAGCCCACTTGGGACAAAGAAAGTATCTGATTATAATGTGTACATCTTATAGTGCAATGGAGGGAAGATACTCTTCTTCAGACGGTGTTAATATCAAATGAATAAGGCAGTTTGCAAAGTTTAATACAAGCTGCATATTTATTTTACATAATAAGCTGGGTTGCATGCATTTTAGTGCTTTTCTGCTCATAATTATTTAACGTGCATTACAGACCAAATCCCATGTTAAGATCCACTATGTTTATTTGCAGATTTGCTTACCGTCCTTTCAGAAGCTCATTACAGCAGTTTTCAACAATTGTAGTAAAAAGCTTTTAAAGACATGTATAATAATAATAATAATAATAACAGAAAATAACTAATACACATCAGGCAAAGACAGCTTAGGAAATAAACCCCAGTGTACCCTATGAAGACAACCAAACAAAATGAAAACTACCAAAAATCCCCCTACATGAAGTAAAACAATCAAAAAAACACAAGTATGGATGCACTTATACCAAGCTATCTGCAGATGCAATCATAGACTCTTGGATGATGGTTACATAGTAACATAGTAGATGACGGCAGAAAAAGACCTGCACGGTCAATCCAGTCTGCCCAACAAGATAAACTCATATGTGCTTCTTTTTGTGTATACCTTACCTTGATTTGTATCTGCCATTTTCAGAACACAGACCGTATAAGTCTGCCCAGCACTATCCCTGCCACCCAACCACCGACTCTGGCACAGACCGTATAAGTCTGCCCAGCACTATCCCCGCCTCCCACCACCGGCTATGCCACCCAATCTCAGCTAAGCTTCTGAGGATCCATTCCCTCGGAACAGGATTCCTTTATGTTTATCCCACGCATGTTTGAATTCCGTTACCGTTTTCCTCTCCACCACCTCCCGCGGGAGGGCATTCCAAGTATCCACCACTCTCTTTGTGAAAAAATACTTCCTGACATTTTTCCTGACTCTGCCCCCCTTCTGCCCTTGAGTCTGCCCTCTAGTTCTACCGCCTTCCCATCTTCGGAAAAGGTTCGTTTGCGGATTAATATCTTTCAGATATCTGAACGTCACTCATCTATTAGAAATAGCAACAAATTATTACCTGAGAAAAGTTTCCAACCTGTTTTTTATTTCTAATTTTACAGCTCTCAGCAGCCTGGATTCCACTCAAGGATTTATAGTTCAACCTGCTTTTATTATTGAAGTTCTGCTTTGCTGTAGGGGTGTCAGGTCTCCTGGAAGAGGTTCCAAGTCCCTCATTTTCTAATAATGCTTTAATGCCTGAAGTAACCATAAGTTAAAGATCTACCTGGAAGGGGATACTTTATAAAGCTCAATATATACTTAGCCTTGGATGAAAATCTTTCTCTGTCTTCCCCATGGTGTTTTCAGAAGCTCCCGGTGATTCATGACATCTGTCCAGTCCCTGCACCTTTGCAATGAAGCCAGGAACCGTCACAGCATTGCACAGAATGGAGATTTATCATTTTTCTGCAATGTATAGAAAACTCCTGTTCTGTCATTACTCCTTTCTACCTATGAAATTCCTTTTAAAAACATTACAGCCAGTAATGACTCCATAAATGGGTTCATTTTAGAGAGAGTCAAAAAATTCCCTCATGTTGCTGGGTGATAATTTTCATAGTGCCTGAAATTCCATGATTCCTTTGTATAACCATTTTATGAAATCATTAATAATATAATTTATATCCGTATGGCTCAGTAAATTCCAATGAGGTGGCCTTTTGTGCAATTCTAGACAGTTTACAAAACCACATTCATAATACAATTAACAAACATAACATACAGAATATATCAAAAAGCAACAAATAAATGAGACCATTCTCTAGAAGTAAGACACATCAATCAAACACTTGCTGGAAAAAAAGTCTTAATTGTTTCCTAAAGGAGAAGCACTGATCGAACTTTGTCGCAATTGTTGTGGTAAAGAATTCCATAATTTTGGAGCTGCTCCACAAATACTGTCTCTATATTCCTCTGGTCTTGGCTGCTTACATGAAGCAATGTCAAGGAGACTCTGGGCTCTGATATCTCAATGAATAAGAGTATAAGGAGCAGTAGAAAGGCATAAAGGGGATTCATCACAAAGTATTTTTGAATACCAATGTCATCGTCTTGAATGAATCTCCAAATGATGGGGAGCCAATGTAACTGCATTAATATTGGTGTCATGCGATCAATCAAACGAGCCGTCACATTCTGGTTTATGCTCAGGAAGGGAAGGATACAAAACTGTCTGAGTGCTAAGTGGGTTAAAATATGTCTGTATAGTCCACATGTACCTTCTTTTACCCACAGTGAGGGGAGGAATATTGGGGACAGGTGTGAAGAAGGATTTGCATATACTTTTGAAAATTCAAGAATATGCACATACTCCTGAAAATGTAGACATCCCAAAGATCAGATAGAAATGTAAGCTCATAGTTTTCCTCTGGCAATTATAAAAGTACTCCTTAAGATGGGCTGTTGTAAGCATCAGGGTGGGCAATTCGATGCATCAAGGTGAGCTGAGCCATTGTAAATACTGAAATAAGCTGTTGTAAGCAACAAGAGAATGCGGTCACAAGTACTGAAATGAGATGTTGTAAGCACAGACATGGGCTGCAGTAAGCACCAGAGGCTAATCTTATTTCTTTGGGGAGTTGGTTCCAATAGTCTGATGATTGACTGACAGGAAAAAAGCACAGCTCTGCCCCTAGACTCCATTATGGCTTCTTCATGAGATCACTGAGGCCTCACAGCAGAGACGTAGCCAGACCTGGATTTGGGAGGAGGCATGATCCCCACCTCCCCCCACCATAACCCCACATACCTGGGCTGGTGGGGATCGCCAAGCCCCACCAGCAGAAGCTTTCCAGCGGTGATATTTGCCTTTGCGCTTCCTGCCCTGGTGCACATGCTCAATTTCACCAAATTGCCGCCACTGTACATTGAGCAGAGGGTTTCAACATATCATCAACGATGACAGCTAGATCCTTTTCCTGTATCTCATAACTATAGTTCAGGTTCCTCTTTCCCACATGCATCACTTTGCACTTGCTCACATTAAAATACATTTGCCATTTGGACGCCCAGTCTCTCAGTCTCGTAAGGTCCTCTTGCAATTTTTCCACAATCTTGCAATTTAACAACGTTGAATAACCATGTGCCATCAGCAAATGTAATAACCTCACTAGTTACTCCAATCTCTAGATCAGTTATAAATATAAATACTAGTGTATTTATGCAACAAGGCATTTACAGGGGAGAAACATGGGTGGGGCATGGGAAGGACCAACAGTCACGTGTGTAACTTACAGAACACTAAGTTGCATGCTAGGTTGTGTGTTCATGGCAGTTGGTGACATGGTATAAGTTGGCACATTTGCCAAATTTAATCTTGGTGCCCAGATGGCATTACAGAATTAGCAGATTGCAGTGTATCTAGATGCCAGCGTGTTTGTCTGACATTGCTGTCTGGATGTCTCAACACCACCTGAAATTAAATATGACCAAAACCGAGCTTCTCATTTTCCCCCCCAAACCCACCTCCCCGCTCCCCCCGTTTTCTATTTCTGTTGATGGCTCTCTCATTCTCCCTGTCTCCTCAGCTCGAAACCTTGGGGTCATCTTTGACTCTTCTCTCTCCTTCTCTGCTCATATCCAGCAGATTGCCAAGACCTGTCGTTTCTTTCTTTACAACATCCGTAAAATCCGCCCCTTTCTTTCCGAGCACTCTACCAAAACCCTCATCCACACCCTTGTCACCTCTCGTTTAGACTACTGCAATCTGCTTCTTGCTGGCCTACCTCTTAGTCACCTCTCCCCTCTCCAGTCGGTTCAAAACTCTGCTGCCCATCTCATCTTCCGCCAGGGTCGCTTTACTCATACTACCCCTCTCCTCAAGACCCTTCACTGGCTCCCTATCCGTTTTCGCATCCTGTTCAAACTTCTTCTACTAACCTATAAATGTACTCACTCTGCTGCTCCCCAGTATCTCTCCACACTCGTCCATCCCTACACCCCTTCCCGTGCACTCCGCTCCATGGATAAATCCTTCTTATCTGTTCCCTTCTCCAGTACTGCCAACTCCAGACTTCACGCCTTCTGTCTCGCTGCACCCTACGCCTGGAATAAACTTCCTGAGCCCCTACGTCTTGCCCCATCCTTGGCCACCTTTAAATCTAGACTGAAAGCCCACCTCTTTAACATTGCTTTTGACTCGTAACCACTTGTAACCACTCGCCTCCACCTACCCTCCTCTCTTCCTTCCCGTTCACATTAATTGATTTGATTTGCTTACTTTATTTATTTTTTTGTCTATTAGATTGTAAGCTCTTTGAGCAGGGACTGTCTTTCTTCTATGTTTGTGCAGCGCTGCGTATGCCTTGTAGCGCTATAGAAATGCTAAATAGTAGTAGTAGTAGTAGTATGGCGCCCAGACCTCCTATGTGGGCTTTCAGCCCTAAACTATCATCCAGCAATTCATTTATGGGAATGAAAACTCTTGCCTCGATATTCTAATACTTATGGGGTATCAAATGCTGCTAGTTGGGATAAACAGCGCTGTCTAGGGCCATGCACGGATTTTCAGCATCATTATCTGGACTATGCCACTAAAATCTCTGCAGACTGTCCTTGCGCAATCTACATACTCCACACAACAAGGGGATAAAGTTGTACTACCAGAGTCTGTATTTCAGAACTTCATTCATAAAGACTCCAGAATGTTAATTTGTATCAAAACATGACTTTTTATTACATCAATGTGCCTATACTAAACATATGACACATATAAACAATTAAACTACTCATTCATCACCATTCATATGCCACTCACCCATTGTTTCTGACTCTTGAACATAATACAGCATATACAAGCTTATCAGATCATGTACAGAAAAGTGCGTGTGCTGTTGTAATTATAAATCATCCAATATGTAACAAAACACGCTTCTTGTTCTCTTTGCACAGATCTTATTCACGGCTACGGGAGATCAAACATGTCCAAGCACTTCTCACGTTGTTGAGCCCGTTCCAGGCTTCACTGATGATACAACGCTGTGTGTATTCAAGCTGTTGTTTATCCCACGCTGCTGACACGTGGTTTTGGGATAAACAACAGCATTCAGTTTGAATACACACAGCGTTGTATCATCAGTGAAGCCTGGAACGGGCTCAACAACGTGAGAAGTGCTTGGACATGTTTGATCTCCTGTAGCTGTGAACAAGATCTGTGCAAAGAGACATTACAGGCTAACAAGAAGCGTGTTAAAAGTTTGTTGTTACATAAGGGGGGCCCGGCATCGGGGTCAGGCCACCGGTGCTGCAGTTCCCGGTCTCATCTGCCTGCCTTCTCGGCTCCGGGACCCTTTATTCGAAGTGGCAGTCACAGATCGCCTCCCTTCAGGCCTTCCCTCCCTGTGTCCCGCCCTCATGGAAACCAAAAGTTACATCAGATGAGGGCGGGACACAGGGAGGGAAGGCCAGAAGAGAGACGATCTGCGACTGCCGCCTTGAATGCAGGGGGCCCGGAGCCGTGGACTGCAGCGGTGGGGGGAGCGGCGGGGGGGGGGGGGCGGAGGTGGGGCGGCCTTGCCCCGGGCCCAGCCTATTCTCTCAGCGGCCCTGTTCCCAGCACATGTGAAGGGTCCAGTCAGGCATGCTTCCTCCCTCATACCACTTATTGCTGTAGCTGTGCTTTCTGAAGGTCTGAAAAACTGCTGTCATTGTCCTCAGTTTCTCCAATTAAATGTTCTGCAAGGCTTTCAAGGGACCATTAAAAAAAAAAGATTTTTGCTGAAGCACTTAAGGCTTAGAAGACCCAGGAATCCTCAGCAGATGCCCCTCTTTGCATAGTGTTTACAGCCAGCCAGGAGCTGTTTGTCCTTAGCTTCCAAGTTTAGCAAATGGTAATTACATTAATAAATACGTAAGCACAGCAATGGTTTCAGATTTTCAGATTAAAATCTAACCTTTTGGGTAACAACTTTAAATAACATTCACAGTACGACAGAGTCTGAACAAAAAAATAACAAGCAGGTATTAGATTTAATGCAGACACCCCAATGAGAACCATATGGCAATCGATGCCCATTGCTTTTATCACAGAGCTCCAGCCTCTCAGGAATATTTCAGCTCACTTTTAGGAAAGGGGGTAGCAATTTTTTAAAACAGCAACCTGAAATGTTCTACAGCACAGGACAGGAGGCAGAAGTACAAACAAAACACACACATACAAACACGCATCATCTCCATACACACACATACAAACATGCAGTCATGACCCCACCACAGAAAAAGGTACCACACAAGAGAAACACACACACTTCCCATCACAAGAACTGCCACACAGGAGCAGCAGGATAAACTGCAGACACACACACACTGCCCTAACACAGAAAAAGATACCACACAGAAACAGCAGGACAAACTACACACACACACACTGCCCCACCACAGAAGAGGTACTACACAAGAGAAGCATGATAAACTAGGCAAAACACACACACTTCCCATTACAGAGGAGGTACCACACAGGGACATAAGAGTAGCCATACTGGGTCAGACCAATGGTCCATCTAGCCCAGTATCCTGTTTTCCAAACAGTGGCCAAGCCAAAACCCAATTAACAGCAACATTCCATGCTACCAATCCCACGGCAAACAGTAATTTCCCCATGTACATCTCAATAACAGACTATAGACTTTTCCTTCAGGAACTTGTCCAAACCTTTTATTAAACCCAGATATGCTAACTGCTGTTACTACAACCTTCTTTGAGTGAAAAAAAAATATTTCCTCCTATTTGTTTTAAAAGTATTTCCATGTAACTTCCTTGAGTGTCCCCTGGTCTTTGTAATTTTGGGATGAGTATATAAAAAAATAAAAATGATTTACTTCTGTACCACTCAGGATTTTGTAGACCTCAATCACATTTCCCTCTTCAGACATCACCTTTCGAAGCTGAAGAGCCCTAACCTCTTTAGCCTTTCCTCATACGAGAGGAGTTCCATCCCCTTTATCATTTTGGTTGCTCTTCTTTCAACCTTTTTTAATTCCGCTATATCTTTTTTGAGATACGGCGACCAGAACTGAACACAATACTGAAGGTGCGGTTGCACCTTGGAGCGATACAAAGGCATTGTAGTATTTTCAGTTTCTGTACACCCACACATTGCCCCATGATAGAAAAGGTACCACATGGAAGCAGTAGGACAAACTACACACAAGACACTATCACACCAAAGAAGAGGTATCATTCAAGAGAAGCAAGACAAACATACACAAACACACTGTGAGAGGCTGAAGGTGTCACATCCAGAGGACAGAGCCATAAAGAGTCTAAAAGCCAGGAAAAAGTCTGAGCAAGTAAGACAGACCTGGAATAAACAATTCCCCTGTCTCACTTTCAAGAAAAGCAGGCAAACATTAGGAAAAAAGAAACTTTGGAAAAAATTGTTATTATTATTAGCATTTGTATAGCGCTACCAAACGCACGCAGCGCTGAACACCTGACACAAAGAGACAGTCCCTGCTCAATAGAGCTTACAATCTAAGTAATACAGACAGACGTTACGGGTGAGGGAAGTACTGGGTGAGAAGGAGGGAAGGAACAAGGGGAGGGCAAATGAGTAGTGGCTAGGAGCCAAAAGCAGCAGTGAAAAGATGGGTTTTCAGCATAGATTTGACAATAGGTAGAGATGGAGCTAGACGTATAGGTCCAGGAAGTCTATTCCAGGCATAAGGTGCCGCGAGAGAAAAGGAACGAAGCCTGGAGTTAGCAGTGGAGGAGAAGGGGGAAGACAAGAGAGAATTGTCCAGTGAGCGGAGTTCACGGGGAGGAATGTAGGGAGAGATGAGAGTGGAGAGGTAATGGGGGGCTTAAGAGTGGATGCATTTAAAGATCTGTACGAGAAGTTTAAATTGTATGTGGAATCGGACAGGGAGCCAGTGAAGTGACTTGAGGAGTGGGCTCAGGGGCGTAGCCACGGGTGGGCCTGGGCCCACCCACTTTGGGCTCGGGCCCACCCAGCAACGGTGCAGAGAGAGACGCCGCGGCCAAAATAATTCATCTGCTGCCGGCACCCTGCAGGCCTTCTTTCCTCCACCTCCCCCCCCCCTCGGGCAGCGCAGTGTGTAACACTACAGCAAAGCTGCACCGGGTCCGTCCTTCCTACCGCTACGCTGCTGCCCTCCGGCTTCATCTTTGTCTGTTCTTCTGCTGCTTATCTGCAGCGGATCCGCGCGCTACCAGGCTGTCTGTATGCTGCCTGCGACTGCTTCCTCTGCGCTGGCCCCGCCTAAGGGGGCGGGGCCAGCGTAGAGGAAGCAGTCACAGGCAGCATACAGACAGCCTGGTAGCGCGCGGATCCGCTGCAGATAAGCAGCAGCAGAACAAAGATGGAGCCGGAGGGCAGCAGTGTAGCGGTAGGAAGGACGGACCCGGTGCAGCTTTGCTGTAGTGTTAGACTGCGCTACCCGAAGGGGGGGGAGGGAGGGAGGGGAAAGAAGGCCTGCAGCCAGCGTGCCAGTGGTGGCTGGGGAAAGGGAGGGAAAAAACGTGCAGCACATGCTGGAGGGTGGTTTGTTTGTTTGTTTGTGTGTGAGGGGGGTGGAGACAGGAGCACTGTTGGGATGAGGGAGTGAGACAGGGTAGAGCTAGGTGGGGGGAGGGACGGAGAGATGCTGCAAGGGGAAAGAGAGGGAGAATTGTTGGATATGGGTGGGATGGGGGGGTCGGGGAGAGACAGGAGCACTGTTGGGAGTGAGACAGGGTAGAGCTAGGTGGGGGGAGGGACAGAGAAATGCTGCAAGGGGAAAGAGAGGGAGAATTGTTGGATATGGGTGGGATGGGGAGAGGGAGGGAAAGGGCATGAGAGAAAAAAATGTGTTGGACATGGAAGTGGAAGGGAGAGATGAGAGGGGAAATGTTGAGCATGGCATTGAGGCGAGGGAAAGGAAGGATTGAGGGATGGTGGTAGGTGGGGGGGGGGGGGAGGGGGTAGAGAGATGTCAAACCAGGGGCTCAAGGCAGGGAGAGGGAGAAAAGTTGGACATGAAGGTGGAGAAGAGGAGAGGAAAGGAGAGATGCACAAGTGGGGGAGGGGAGAAAGAGGGAAGATGGATCCAGGGAGGGGAGAAAGAGGGAAGATGGATCCAGGGAGAGAAGATAGACAGTGGATGGTAGGGAAGAGAAAGGGAAAATGCTGGACAATGGGGGAGGGGAGAGAGATGGGACAGGAAGATGCTGGTGATGGGAGGTAAAAGGGATAGGGAAATATCAGGCTACAGGGTAGAAAGAGGGAACAGATGCTGGGCTGGAAGGGTGGAGGGAGGGAGACACTGGGAATGGGGGAAGCATGGGGGAAAGACCCAGGGAGTGGAGACGGCAAGGAAAAAATGAGAGAATAGTGATCACAGGGGGTAGAAATATGGTAATGGCATGTAGATTGAAGATGGAAGGGAATGGAAGGCTGAGAAGAAGAGAGATGCGGAATGAGAGAGCTAGTGGGTGAAAGGAAATGGAAATTGATATCTGAAAAGTAAAAAGAAGGAAAAGATTTAGAAAGAGGATGAAATTTGAGTGTACAGAGGCAGAAAAGAAAAAAAAAAAGAAAGGAAAGAGCTAAAATGGAAGGATCAATATTTCAGAGGTAGGTGTAGTGAGAAAATGAAACGACAGGAGAAAAAAGACAAATGGACAACCGCTTGAAGAATTAGCAGAAGACAGACAGGAAAGCGGGAAAGAGAAATTGGAACCAACATGATGGAAAAATAAAATGTCCAGACAATAAAGGTAGGAAAATCATTTTACTTTGAATATTTTAAATGGAATATGTTAACTTTGGGAAATGTGCATAGCGGATGTCTTTTTATTGTTTTACGTAGAAAAGGAAATGTGCTTTTGTTTTGTTTTGGGGTTTTTTTTCTCCAGTGTTGCAGTACATGCTGAGGTTCCCAGTTCAATTTTGTCTATATATTTTTATTTCTAATTTGTGATCCCTTGCTCTGTAATTTGTGACGGTCTGTCAGTGTGACTTTAAGGGCAGATGAGGAGAGGGAATTGGGGGAGGGCTTTATTTTCTGCCCTGGTCACCAGCATGGCTAACGGCAGCCCTGACCCTTGCTGTAGCTAGTGGGGATTCCCAAGCCCTACTAGCTGGGTTCTCTTCTGAAGCTGGCCAGAGATGCCTTCTACTGAGCTTGGCAGATGGGGGCAGCATCCTGGAGCCACTGACAACTAAGCATGTATGGGGGTGCTGGCATCAGTGGCTCGAGGAGTTGCTGCTGCCTACTGGGCTTGGTGGAGAGGAGTTCTGGCCATCTTTACTGGAGGCCTTCAGCTGACAGAGATTGGGATCCTCATCTGCTAAAGTATTTATATTTTGAATTGGGAAGTGCTGGGGGGGGGGGGGGAGAGAAAATTTTGTGCCCACCCACTTTGTGCTCAGACCCACCCAAAATTGGCTGTCTGGCTACGCCACTGAGTGGGCTAGTGTGGGTATAACGATTCTGGCGGAAAATAAGTCGTGCTGCAGAAGTTTGGACAGATTGGAGAGGAGAGAGATGGCTGAGCGGAAGACCAGCGAGAAGTAAATTGCAATAGTCCAAGCAAGAGGTGACAAGGGTGTGGATAAGGGTTCTGGTAGCGTATTCAGAAAGGAAGGGGTGAATTTTGCTAATGTTGTAGATAAAGAAACGACAGGTTTTGGCGATCTGTTGAATATGTGCAGAGAAGGAGAGAGAGGAATCAAAGATGACTCCAAGGTTACGAGCCGAGGAGACAGGGAGGATGTGAGAGCCATTAACAGAGATAGAGAAAGGGGGAAGAGGGGAGGTGGGTTTAGGGGGAAAAATGAGAAGTTCAGTTTTGGTCATGTTTAGCTTTAGATGGCGTTGAGACATCCAAGCAGCAATGTCGGACAAGCAGGCTGAAATTTTGTCCTGGATTGAGCTTGAGATTTCAGGGGTGGAGATGTAGATCTGAGAGTCATCAGCGTAAAGATGGTATTGAAAGCCATGGGATGAAATCAGGGTACCAAGGGAAGAGGTATAAATGGAGAAAAGGAGGGGCCCAAGGACAGAACCCTGAGGCACACCAACAGAAAGCGGGATGGAAGTTGAAGAGGATCCACCAGAGTGGACACTGAAAGAACAAAGTGAGAGGTAAGAGGAGAACCAGGAAAGAACAGGGCCCTGGAATCCAAGCGAGGACAGCGTATCCAGGAGTATAGTGTGGTCAATAGTGTCGAAAGCAGCAGATAGGTCAAGAAGGATAAGGATAGAATTTGGAGAGGAAAGGGAGAAGGGAGATGGGGCGATAGTTGGAGGGACAGGTAACATGGAGGGGAATAATCGAACGTCGCCAGCGAAATAGGTCACCGGCGATCTATTTTGGCGGCGGCGCAACAGCTGGCCGGAACCGTATTTTCAAAAAAGATGGCCGGCCATCTTTGTTTTTGATAATACGGTGTGGGCCAGCGAAATACCTTGGATTTCGCCGGGTTTGAGATCGCCAGTTTTGTTTTTCCGCGATAATGGAAAAAACTGCCGGCGATCTCAAACCCGGCGAAATCCAAGGCATTTGGCCGTGGGAGGAGCCAGCATTTGTAGTGCAATGGTCCCCCTCACATGCCAGGACACCAACTGGGCACCCTAGGGGGCATTTCAAACATCTTTTATAAACCAAATTAGCTTCCAGGTGCATAGCACCCGTCCCTTGTGTGCTGAGTCCCCCAAATCCCCCCCAAAACCCACTGCCCACAAGTGTGCACCATTACCCTAGCCCTAAGGGCTGAAGGGTGGCACCTACATGTGGGTACAGTGGGTTTTGGGGGGTTTGGGAGGGCTCAACATTACCCACCACAAGTGGAACAGGTAGGGGGGGATGGGCCTGGCTCTGCCTTTCTGCAGTCCACTGCAACCAACAACAACTGTTCCAGGGACCTGCATACTGCTGTCAGGGCGCTGGGTATGACATTTGAGGCTGGCATACAGGCTGGCAAAAAAGGTTTGTATTTTAATAATTTTACTGTGGGAGGGGGTTGGCGACCACTGGGGGAGTAAGGGGAGGTCATCCCCCATTCCCTCCGGTGGTCATCTGGTCAGTTGGGGCACCTTTTTGAGGCTTGGTCGTGAAAATAAAAGGACCATGTAAACCCGGCGAAATACTGCTTATCGCCGGGTTTTATTTTTCCATTATCCGCGAAAGCCGGCCATCTGGTAGCCACGCCCAAGCCTGCCCATGTCCCGCCTTCGCTTTGCCGCCAACACGCCCCTTTGAACTTTCGCTGGCGAGGCGAAGGGAAAGCGGTGAAGCTATCACAAATGTAGCTTTCAATTATACGCTTTTCGCCGCTTTTGCGAAATCGCTGGCCATATCCCAATTTGTGTCAGGAAATAGCCGGCGATTACTTTCGATTATAAGCTGGATAGTAACATAGTAGATGACGGCAGAAAAAGACCTGCACGGTCCATCTAGTCTGCCCAACAAGATAAACTCATATGTGCTACTTCTTATGTATACCTTACCTTGATTTGTATCTGCCATTTTCAGGACACAGACCATAGAAGTCTTGCCCAGAACTAGCCCCACCACCCAAACACCAGCCCCGCCTCCCAATCTCGGCTAAGCTTCTGAGGATCCATTCCTTCTGCACAGGATTTCTTTATGTTTATCCCACGCATGCTTGAATTCCGCTACCGTTTTCATCTCCACCACCTCCCGCGGGAGGGCATTCCAAGTCAGTGTGTAGCTAGACACTGAAGGAGAAGGACATACTACAGGAGGCTCTGTGGTTGGAGGAAGGGAGGGGAGCAAGGCCTAGCTCCCTTCCCAGCCATGAGGCAGGGCTCTGGGGAGCGCTCCTCAGGGCAGGGCCCGGCTCGGGAAACGGCCGGGCCCAGCTACCAGGAGAGACGGAGAAGCAGCTCTCAGCCGAGCCTGGCCCCTGGGAGAAGAGAGCGGAGTCCCCTGGACCGTGGAGCCTCGAGGTCCAGGGGGGACAGTAGACCCAGCACCCCTCCCATGACCCAGCGGTTACCGGGTAAGGAGCACGAAGAGCATGGGAGGGGGAGGCAGAGGGTGAGAGTCCCGCAGGCCCAGAAAGTGGCAGAACAGAGGATGGAAGAGGGTCAGGAGCTTCAGCCGGTGCTGGACCCGTTGTACAGTGAGGATGAGTGGTCAGAGGAGGAGGAGGGGGTAGGGCAGCTGGGAAGCAGCAGCCCTGATTCTTCAGCCAGAGGTATCGTGGACAGGGTGAGGAGGATTGAAGCCCTGGGGAAGGAGGTGGAAGTGCTGGGAAAAAAACTAAACAGGGCTAGAACCCTGCAGAAGTTGGCCCCAGCAGCACAGAAGAGTCTGTATGGAAAGGAAGAAGCTCGTTTGAGAAAGCAGCTTTGCCTGAAAATAAAGGTGTTGGACTCCCTGAAGAAGGGCTCTGATAACCCTTTAAGGGAACTCTATATTACCAGGGAAAGATTTCAACCCAGGACAGTGCCAAACCAGAATCAGCCAGAGGAAACAGAAGAGTTGGTATCTGAGGATTGTTTTACAAAACACCAGGTTGCAGTAGATAATGTGGTGGGGACAAGCAGTCAAGACACTTTACAATTTATGAAGAATCTAGCAACTCAGAACCCTGCAAACCTTACCTTAGAGGCAGCTGCCAGGAAGGAGTTGAAGAGACCTCAGGTGGTGCTGCAGAGAATATGGCTGAAAACACAATGGAGTTGGAACTCAGTCAGCCTACATATTCTGCTGTCTTTGAAACTGAGGACGGTGACTTGGGGTTTTGTGTTATTTCACAAAAAGTGCCTGCACTACCCAACAGTGATGCAGGCAACAGTTTGACAGGGAAGGTGAACACTGGAAAGCAAGCTGGAAAGCATACTGACATTGGGAGTGTGGACACTAATGAACAGCAGGTCTTAGGGCTGCAGACACAGGTGAGCTTAGTTAGCTCCCTGATTGAGGCACCAGGTTTACAGCCACAAGTGGTGGATTCAGTAGCACAACCAAGCTCAGGGAATCCCCAGCACAGAAGGGAAGAGGAGATAAACTCTGGCTCTGTAAAAACTGTAAGCAGCCTCACGCGGGACCTGCTGGTGCAGGGAGAACAGAGCTCTCCTCAGAGTGTATCAGCAGTCTCTCTGACAGAAGATATTGCTGGGGGATCTGCAGCCCAGGCAGAGGGAGCTCACTCCCAGGGAAGCATTGTGAAAGCTAAGGACTGTTCAGAACTGGTTATAGATTCCAGGGGGCTCAGTTCTCTGGGCACTGACTGTGGGCAGGGGGGGGGGGGGGGGGAGGGGATGATGTTCAGGATATGTTGATTTGTGATGTGAGGGAGGGGGGTAAGGGGGAAGGGGCAGAGGGTTTGGGGAACTGTTCTGTTGGTGAAAAGGTTGGTGAACGGGTTGCTGTTCCAGTTTGTGGAAGGGGGGAGGGGGTTGATGGGGAGATGGTAAGGGAAGGTAAAGGGGGTGGGCAGGATCAGCAGGTGGGGGGGAAGGGATCTTCAGGCAAGGAAGGGATAAGCTCAGGGAGGAGGGGAAGTCAGTGGAGGCAGGGTCAGCCCTCCTTTGCAGATGTGGTTAATAGGGAAGGAGGAAGAGGGAAGAGGCAGTTTTCCTTTAGTAATAACACAGATGCTGGGTTCAGGGGAGGTAGGGGTGATGGGCAACCGCCCAAGAGAAGGAATGTGGTCCAAATCAAGTGGGTGGGGGAGGGGGGAATGCCTTCACGTGATACAGTGTTGAAACTAGTTTTGGAGTTAGGGTTTGTCCCAGAAGACCTCTATGCCTGTATTCATCCAGTTAATCTCCCAGAATACGATGTCAGTTTTCTGACCCAGAGAGGCATGGAGGTCTTCTGGGAAAAGTATGAGGGGGTAAGAGGAAGGGGGGATTGGAAATGTTATAGGGTAGTTCCCATCAGTCGGCCAGATCTGGTGCAGGTGACTCTGCTAGTCCGTAACGAGTCCATCTCAGGGGCAGACTTGGCCTTTTGGCTGCACAGGTATGCCGAGTTGAGGACTCCATTGACCAAGCTCCCGGATCCAAGTAGAGTCTGGGCGGGGGGGGTGGGGGGCTTTGGTTAAACTTCACCAGGTAGGGCAGGTAGTACAACACATTCCTTCAGCGGCTTTTATTGGAAGGGACAGAATCCTGTGTTTTTACAAGGGACAGCCAAGACAATGTTTTCGGTGTGGGTCTTTCCGCCATTTTAGCATGTCCTGCCCAGTACAGCAATGTGCTAAGTGCGGATCGAAAGATCATCCCACCGAAGAGTGTTCTTCGATCAGGTGCAATCTTTGTGGTGGTCTGGGGCATGCCTTCCGGGACTGCCCTAGGGCGTCGCATAATGGGGGGAGGGAAGAGGGGGGGAGGGAAGAGGAGGTGCAGGAGGAGGGGGTGGGGGGAGGGGGGGTTCAGGGTCGGGATCAGGGGGCAAGGGGGGCACAGAGGGAGGTTGTGGAGGTGGGGGTTCCAGAGGCAGCAGCACAGGTGAGGAAACAGGGGCAAGGGCTGGAAGGGGTAGATGAGTGGGCCCAGGTCCCCAAGAAGCAGAGGGGGGTGAAGGGGAAGGGTAGAGGGATTTCAGGGAGGTCAGGAGAGGGGACTCGGCAAGAGAGGGAGACAGGAAACCGGTTTCAGGTTTTGGCAGAGGAGGAGGAGGTGGTGGAAGAAGAAGGGGAAGGGGTCGGTGGGGTTGTGGGGGGAGGGGAGGAAGGAAAGAGGAAATTAGAGGGGGTGGAGGGAGAGGGGGGTAAGCGTAAGAAGAAGGGGGGGAAGGTTAGGAGGATGGAGATTAGTGTGGATGGTGAGGGCGGGTTGGACGGGGAGGGGGGAAGAGGGGGGGCAGGAGAGGGGGAGAAGCTTATGAGGCGATCAGATAGAATTCGAGCTCTACAGGGGAAGGATCACGGGAGTGAGAGGGGGAAGGTTCAGGGGGTGGGAGGGGATCAGAGGGGGGAGGGGGGGCAAATAGAGGAAGGAGGGCGGGGGGGTTTGTCTTTGTCTGAAGAGGAGGGGGGGTTGGATGAGTCTAAGAAGAAGAAGGGAAGGAAGAAGGGAGGGGGGGAGGGGGTGGGGAAGGAGGGAGGTTTTGAAGCCGGGGTTAGGGATTGGGCGGAGGAAGAAGTGGTTGAAGAAGGGGTCTGGGCTCTAGGTAGGGGTGATGTGAAGGAAGCAGTTCAGCAGGAAGAGGTTGGGAGACAGTCATCTTTACCTACATAATGGCAGGTATTATATTATTATTTGCCACTCTGAATGTGGCGAGTGTGGCCTCCCAGAGGGCGCAATGTTTGGCCTTTGAGGGCCTCTCCATGATCCAGGCAGACTGTTTCCTAATCCAGGAGACACGCTTGCAAACTATGGAGGCGATCAGGCGTGCGAGGAGGGCCTGGAGATGGGGGCCTTCGGTTTGGGGCTTGGCAGGGGACAGGTATGGGGGGGTAGGGATATTATTTAAAACACATAAGGTACAGATTCAAAGGGTGATGGAATTAGGAGTAGGGAGGTGTTTGGTGGTGGATGTTTTGTGGCACGGGGTGGCTTCCCGGATTATTAATGTTTATGGGCCACAAAGTAAGAGGGAACGTTCACGGTTATTTGGTAAAATTAAACCTTATTTATACACGGCACGTCAGGTGGTTTGGGGGGGGGATTTTAACACCATTTTGAGGAAACAGGATAGTGGAGGAAGGGCAGCGCAGGTGAGGTATGATGGGATACGGCTAGCTGGGATAATGAAAGGGGCAGGGTTGGTAGATGTGCACCTTGAATTTTCACCAGAGGTGGAGGGTTTCACATTTGCACGGGGACAGTGTAGGAGCAGGATAGACAGATTTTTGGTCCGGGAAGGGGCATGCGTTCAGGGGCCCAGGTTGGTGGACGTGGACTTCTCGGACCATAAACTGGTGTTGGTGGAGGTGGGGGGTTGGGCAGGGCATAGGCCGGGGAGGGGGTTATGGCGGCTTAACCTGAAATGGGTTACCGATGAGAAGGTCAAGGAGGAATATCGGGCCTTTTTGGGTGACCAGCTTTCGATCCAGGGTATTTTTCCCTCCATTGGAGAGTGGTGGGAGTTAGTGAAGAGGCGGACGAGGTTTTTTTTCACCCGTCAAGCTCGGAGAGAAGGAAGGGAGAGAACTCGGCTGGGGACTGCCATTAAGAAACGAAGGGACTATCTACTCTCCAATGGAGGGAGAAAGGAGGATATTCTGGATTTGCAGGAGCAACTTGAAAAGGTCCAGTATGATCGATATGCCTCCTTGGTCTATGAACGGGACTTTGGGAAATTGGTCAGCCCAGACCCATTTATGTGTTGCAAGGAGCGGAGGGAGCATAGGATTGTGGGGGGTTTAAGGGACATGGGAGGGGTAGTTCAGGTGTCGAAGGAGGGGATTTTAAAGGTGGTGGAAGAGCACTTTGCACGTTTTTTTTCAGATAAGCAAGTGGATAAGGAAGTGATGGGTCACTATATTGCGGGGACACCGGGGGTGGGAAGGGGGGGCCCATCTCTTCAGGCCCTGTTGCGCCCCTGGTCGCTGGGGGAGGTAGAAGAGGCCATTGGGGCCTTAAGGAGGAAGACAGCACCAGGGCCAGATGGACTCACAACAGAGTACTATCAGGCATTTAAGCACCTTCTGGCCCCAATCCTGCTGCAAGTCTGGGAGGCTGCACGTCAGCAGGGGGTTTTACCCCAATCCCTGACCGAGGCGGCGTTGATTCTTCTGAGTAAGGGAAAAGATCCAGAGTCCTTGGCCAACTGGCGTCCGATTGCCCTGCTCAATGGTGATCGGAAGATATTCGCGCATATGCTTCTGAATAGGATGAAGGAGGTGGTGGGGGGGGTGTTGGCAAGTTCACAGGCCTGTGGGATTAAGGGGAGGGGGGTTCTGGAGGCAGCGGCTTGGGTAAGGGAAGGTGTGGAACATAGTCGGGGGGAAGGAAGACTAATGGTGGCATTAGATCAGGATAAGGCTTTTGACAGGGTACAGTGGGCGTTTCTTTGGCAGGTTTTAGAGCACTATGGGTTTCCTAGGGATTGGGTGGCTCAATTACGTTTATTGTACACGAGGGCACGGTGTTTTCCCCTGGTGAACGGTTGGAAAGGGAATAGGTTCGGGGTGACAGCAGGGGTGCGGCAGGGATGTCCTTTAAGCCCGGTACTTTATGCTTTTGCAATTGATCCCTTTGTTAGGTGGTTAGAGCAGGGAGGGAAGGAGGGACTTCGGGGGGTGGAGGTGTGTACAGGGTCTCAATTAAGGGTGGTGGCTTACGCTGATGATGTCACGGTGTGGGTGGCGGACACAACAGAGGGGGAGAAATTGAAAGGGGTCATTTCTGGGTACTCACAGGCTACAGGGGCTTTGATAAACTTCCAGAAAAGTCAGAGTCTGTGGGTGGGTCCTCCAGGGGGCTCTTTTGATTTGGGAGGGGAGTTTCCGGAGGCCATTAGCAGACTGCGGGTATTAGGGGTATATTTTGAACAGGGGGATTATGCAACCTTTAATTGGCAGCGGTGCATACAGGGAGCTAAGGAAAAGGTTGACAGATGGAAAGGGTGGAGGATGTCCATGACTGACCGGGTTCAGCTGATTAAATCTCACCTGGTGCCTATGTTTTTGTTTATCAGTTATATTTGTTTGTTGCCAGTGCATTGTTATACCACTCTATATAGTGTTTTTTTTCAGATGTTGTGGGGGAATCGGCTGAACCCGGTCAAGCGTAACATCACATACTTGGCCCGGGAAGAGGGGGGGGGTAGGGATGGTAAACCCTGTACTTTTCTTTAGCTCCCTGTTTATTCAGTTTAACCTGGGACGGGCACTGGACAGAGATCCGCCAGGATGGGCAGGTAGCGTTCTGTCTTGGTGGGAGAGATTCTGGCTCCCGTGGAAGTTGGGAAGGAGGGTGGGGGTGGTAAGGAAGGGGGCTCCGGACCAGGTTGGGTACTATAGGCCCTTAGTTCGGCTGGTACGAGTTTGGGGAATTTTGGCAGAGGAAATAAAGACAGGGAGGAGGGAGGTATGGGTGGAACGGGTGAGGTCCCAAACATTCTCATCGCCCCTGGTACTGAAGGATGCACCTGGTCCAGTGCTGAGGCAGGGCTTGCGGTTGGTGGCCTCACGGAGGATCCCGCCGAAATACAGAGACATTGCTTGGCTGTCTTTTCACGGGAAATTGTATGTCAGAGGGAATATTAACTACAGGAATGTGCAGGAACGGGATTGCCCAAGGGGGGAGTGCGTGGGGAGGGAGGAAACGATGGAACATTTTTTACGGGAATGCCCCTTTACACGAATGGTATGTGGCAGGGTAGCAGCATTATTACACATCCCGAGTTTTAATTCATATTCATATGCAGATTGGGTTTACGGGCGGCAGGGGGGAGGTGGGGGGTTAGATCCGGTGACGGAGTTCCTCATCTCGGTGATACTCCGGTTTAGCCTCTGGATGGCTCGGTGTGGGGTCTCCTTGCACCAGGACTACCGATCAGCCGACAGCGTTAGTTGGGAGGTGGTTCGGGCGGTCCAGGGGGTAGCCCAGTGGGAACGGGTGGCGGAGGGGATAGCAAGAACCAATGTTTGGTGGAGGCATGTGCACTTGAAACCTCCATAGAGGGGTTGGACAGTTTATTTTGAATTGGCTTCGAGTTTTATTTGAATTTTATGTTCATTTAATTTCATTTTAGGATGGGTGGGGGTTGACAGTGTATATAGGTAGATAGGTGGATTTAAGGTGGGGGACTTGTTTGTATATATTTGGTTTGGGGTTATATGTTTCTGTATGGCTTTGCGTTTCTTTTTTAATAAAAGAGTTCTCCAAGTATCTACCACTCTCTCCATGAAAAAATACTTTCTGACATTTTTCTTGAGTCTGCCCCCCTTCACTCTCATATCATATCCTCTCGTTCTACTGCCCTCCCATCTCCGGAAAAGGTTCGTTTGTGGATGAATACATTTCAAATATTTGAACGTCTGTATCATATCACCCCTGTTTCTCCTTTCCTCCAGGGTATACATGTTCAGGTCCGCAAGTCTCTCCTCATACGTCTTGTAACACAAATCCCATACCATCCTTGTAGCTTTTCTTTGCACCGCTTCCATTTTTTTTACATCCTTAGCAAGGTACGGCCTCCAGACCTGAACACAATACTCCAGGTGGGGCCTCACCAACGACTTATACAGGGGCATCAACACCTCTTTTCTTCTTCTGGTCACACCTCTCTCTATACAGCCTAGCAACCTTCTGGCTACAGCCACCGTCTTGTCACACTGTTTTGTCGCCTTCAGGTCCTCAGATACTATCACCCCAAGATCCCTCTCCCCATCCGTAACTATCAGACTCTCCCCGCCTAACACATACTTCTCCCGTGGATTTCTACTCCCTAAGTGCATCACTTTGCATTTCTTCGCATTGAATTTTAATTGCCAAACGTTAGACCATTCTTCTATCTTCCGCAGATGTATTGTTTGAGACTTGGAAACCACCCTGGCTCTGCAGGGTTCTCCATTTTCTCCTCTATTATTTAATGTCAAAATGAGGTCTTTCCACTGTGGCTTCTCTACTCTGGGGGTAAAGTTGTACTGTTATGTATGTGATATGTTTTATTGATCCCTGCTGAAGACAGTCTGTCATCTACCAACGATTATAAAATATGTTACTAAAATCAAAATTTATAGTGTTATTCAAGCCTTTAAGCTTAATAAAGTTAATATCAAGTTACTCTGGTTACATCAACCTGAGAATTCTGTTCTAGAAGTTCTGTCTTTTCAGACAGCTTTTCTGTAAAAGTGGAGTGTATCTCAAAGGTCCAGAAGTTTATCTGGATACAAATTTGCTGTTGGATCTCAGGTCAATGCTGTAGTACAAACTGTCTTTTTAAAACTCAAACAGCTTTGTAATATATGTTTCTTGTTCTCTGAGAAATAATTTGCTGTTTTGGTTCAATCACTGATTATGTTATTCTTAGATTATTATGACAGATTAAATTTTTCCTTTTTCCCCCAACTGCTTTCTAAACTTCAGATGCTTCAAGTGGATATATACCTGACATCAAAATCTCTATTGGGAAGTACAAACTCCCCCTGAAATTACAAGTCAGGAACCTTGGAATACAGTTAGATTCAACACTTACTCTGATTCCCCAAATTCAAGCAACCTTCAAGAGCTGCTTCTACTATTTATGACAACTATGCTGCCTCTCTCCTTACATTAAGGAGGAAAAATCTTATCCCAGTTGTGCATGCCATGATAACATCAAGACTGGATTACTGTAATGCACTCTACAACGGTCTGACTACAAAGGGTCTGTACCAGCTCCAGTTGATTTAGAATGATGCAGCAAGACTCATGGAAGGTTGCAAGCGAAGTGACCACATCATACCATTTTTGCAAAAACTTCATTGGCTACCAGTACAATAAAGGGCTACATGTAAAACTCTATGTCTGATCTTCAAGGCCCTTAAAGGAAATGCCCCCAAGTACCTGAAGAATAGGATGATCCTCTACACACCTCCAAGGACACTAAGGTCCTCTCAAGGACTATCATTAACCACACCCTCTCCAAAAGACATTACACGATGTGATACCCGCAAGCGAGCCTTCTTCGGAGTAGCCCCCACACTCTGGAATGCACTGCCTGAAAGGCTCCGCTTAACACAAGACTACCTCTACTTCAGAAAGCAGGTGAAAGCTTGGCTCTTCAACCAGGCCTTTACTGGAAGAAGTAACTAACTTGTTGGTCTCACTCACACACACAAGGAGTGACAAGGGCTGCACATACTGCAGCAGGACGTGTTTATCCACTCCTACCGTAGCTGAGATAATATTTAACCATCTCTCTGACCTCATGTGCAACTTTCTTTAAAATCAGTCAACTTATTTTTTAACTCCTCTTACTCTCTTACTTATCTATATGTTCCATCTTTGCTTATACCCTATGCTGTCTATTAAAATGAATTATGTTGACATTATAAGTAGTCAGAGCTGCCAAGACACATAGCCAGGCCTTGGGCAGAACCCGGCCATCGCAAGCCACAGCACCCACTAGTGCCACCTCCACCCCCCCTCAACTCACATATATATGGAGAGACAGGAAGAGAAAGAGAGATTGATTTGTCATGGGTATCTGCAATAATAGCTTTGAAAGTGTCAGTTCAACACTCTAGTTACTCTTTTCTATCTCTTGCACCCTCTCCCCTGAGGAAGTCACCACCATAGTTACCAGAACTTCCCACAGTGACACAGGTCATTCAAAACCAAAAAGGCAGAAGAAAAACAAAATTCCACAAATCACTGCTTTTATCGTCAGCAGCTATTTATTTATGCAGTAGTCAGTTCAGTCATTACACCACTAGGGTGTCTCCCTTTCACCTTCAATCCCTTCTCATTTTCACTTCCCTAGGAGTCTTTCAATGGAGAAACAAAAATTCAATGTCTTTTTTTTTTTATCGCTCTAGTTGAAACCCCAAACATTAAAGCCAAGGGTAAAATAAAAATACAGCCTTGGCTTTTCTGGTTCCTGCCAAGGCTGTGCAGCCCTCCTCTCTCCCAGTGTTTGTAAGCACACTGGAACCACCCACAGCTAAAGTTGACCCTTTCAGCTAAAATCTTCCAGCTGGGTTTAAACTCAAAATAGCAAGATAATGCTCACACACTTAATTCCATAAGTTCAATGGGATTGAGATCGTCTGCTCCTTCAGTCTCCTGGCAGTTTGTCTCCTCCACTTCCATCTCTATGGAGCTTTCTTCTGGTTTAAAAGGGGTTTGTTTCCAGTCCATGGGCTCAAGATCCTCCTCTTCCTGTCTCAACTTCCTGTCTTCTACTTCCGCACCTCTATTGGGCAGAGGGGTATACCTCCGTCTCCCAGGATCCTCTTTCTCTTGAGGGCTGTCCCTAAGCTGAGGTTTACTCTCCCCTCTCCATTTTTTTGTTTCTATTGCTAAGTTTAGGGGTCTTCCAGGGATACCTTTGCTGTGATTACAGGTCTTGAGACAACTAGTCCTTCACAAGCAAAGACCAGACAATAACCCCGAGCAATAGCCATTTGTCTCTCACCCTTGGAAGCCCGCAGTGTGCTCTGTAGAAGGTGATGACCTTGGATCCTCTTTGGAGCTCAGCTATGCATATCATTTCTCTGTAATTTGAATGCTCTAATGCTTATTAGGTGTTTTGTTGGTATTATGCTGACATCATATCATATCTATGATATTTGAATATTCTAATGTGTGCTTATTAGGTGTTTAAGTACATAATACAATGTTAGGTATTATTAGGAAAGGAATGGAAAACAAAAATGAGGACGTTATAATGCCTTAGTATCGCTCCATGGTGCGACCGCACTTCGAATATTGTGTGCAATTCTGGTCACCGCATTTCAAAAAAAGATGTAGTGAAATTGGAAAAGGGCGATGAAAATGATAAAGGGAGTGGGACTTGATAAACTGTCTTTCTGTGCTTTTTGCAACTACATTCAAAGCGGTTTACATCTTATATACAGGTACTTATTTGTACCTGAGGCGATGGAGGGTTAGGTGACTTGCCCAGAGTCATGAGGAGCTGCAGTGGGAATTGAATCCAGTGCCCCAGGATCGAAGTCCATTGCATTAACCACTAGGGTGCTCCTCCACTCTTGGGCTAAAGTGGCTAGGGCTCTTCAGCTTGGAGAAAAGACGGCTAAGGGGCAATATGATAAGAGGTCTATAAAATAATGAGTGGAGTGGAACGGGTAGAAGTGAAGCGTACGTTTAATCTTTCCAAAAATACTAGGACTAGGGGGCATGCAATGAAGGTACAAAGTAGTAAATTTAATACGAATCGTAGAACATGTTTCTTCACTCAATGTGTAATTAAACTCTGGAATTTGTCGCCAGAGAATGAACTAAGAGCAGCAGTTAGCTTAGCAAGGTTTAAAAAAGGTTTGGCTAAGTTCCAAAAGAAAAGTCTGTAAGTTATTATTAAAATGGACTTGGAGGAAATCTGCTGCTTATTTCTAAGATAAACAGCATAAATGTATTGTACTGTTTTGTGATCTTGCCAGGTACTTGTAACATGGGTTGGCTACTGTTCGAGACAGGATGCTAGGCTTGATGGACCTTCGATCTGTCCCAGTATGGCAATACTTATGTTCTTATGCTGATATCATATCTATATTATTTGAGTGTTCTAATGCATACTTATTAGGTGTTTCATTTATTATATTATGCTGATATCATATTATATCTCTGTTATTTGAATGTTCTTCCATGCTATTATGGTATTGCTTGTATTGTACTGAGATTTATTATATTGCTTTTATATGGTTGTTCTGTACTGCTATTAAATGTGTTTATTTTTACTCCTGTTACATGTTAGTCCTATAGTTAGGTTTCAATTTGCTGTTTTCAAGTTTACTTCTTTTACTGCATTTTGTTCATACTTGGTCATTTTACTATAATTATGCTGTTAACAAAATGGTAAGTTTTATATTAAACTGTACAAGCATACAGCAACTTGGGTGAATCTCTTTATAAAGGTGGTTTATACATCCCAATCAATAATTCTAGAAAGAGGGGAGGTGAAGAGAAGCAGAGCATAGAAATCTCTGCAGATTTTTGGAAATTTCTGAACTTGTGATATCACTTGGCTAGTAACCTTCACCTTGAAACCAGATAGAAATTGGGTGGTGAGACTGTATTTTCAGCATAAGAATGTAAGCGTTTCCAGATTTCTCTAGGGCTGAACAGGTCTTTTTGGCAATGTGACAAGTGAAGGGAATAATTTTCTGCCTGTTGTTTAGTTGAAAAATTTTGTGGATGCAAAGATGTCTGTTCCTAATTTAGAAGTTGTTTTACTAAGATGTGGCTCTTACACGCTAAGGCCATTGATAACACAGTCATGGAATGGCCTTTTTCTATCTTTTGTATTAATGGCCATGTGTTAATGTTCTTAGTATAAACCAAAGAGACAAGACTTGTAATGGATTTATTTATATGGATTTATATTCGGAGGAAAAAGCCTCAAGAAGTTGCCATAAAACTTTACCTTGTGAATATTTAGTGCCAGCCATTGTATAGGTAATACAGGTTTACATGGTATTTCTGCACTAACCAGTTAGCATATGGTAATGTAGCTCCACTAAGTAATTACTGCAGAAACCCACCCCCCTCTCTGCCCCCTCAAAAAATTAAAAATATTGCTACCACAGGACCTCTGAACGCAGCCCGCAGTTCACCATTTTAAGCTGCATTAGCTGCGTTAGTAAAAGGATCCCTTAGTGGCATCGTCTACCGTTAGTTCTAGTTGAGCTTTTGTCTTGCTATGTCTACTCTGAGCTTCTGTTAAAGTCCTACTTTTTCTTTGATTGTTCCTTAATTTCAGGGCTCCTCTGAGTCCTGGATTTCCGTAGACCCCTCTTGCTTTCCTCTATTTACCTTTTTCTTGGGGGGGGGGGATATGAGGTACTGATAGCTATTTTTTCCTAAGATGTGTGTTATTCTTTTTTTGTGATTTCATACTGTTGTTGCTAAGTATTGCCATACTGGGACAGACCAAAGGTCCATCAAGCCCAGCATCCTGTTTCCAACAGTGGTCAATCCAGGTCACAAGTACCTGGCAGAAACCCAAACAGTAGCAACATTCCATGTACAACCCCAAAGATTAGGAAGATCCTAGAATTCTAAAGAATAACAAGATTCCATGCAGAATTTCAAAGAGTAGCAACATTCCATTCAGAATCCCAAGTACATAAGTGTTGCCATACTGGGACAGACCAAAGGTCCATCAAGCCCAGCATCATGTTTCCAACAGTGGCCAACCTAAGTCACAAGCACTTGGCAAGATCCCAAAACAATACATCTTATGCTATTTATCCTAGAAATGTGCTTGTAAAGTTTCATAAGCAAAAGAATAGTAACATAGTAACATAGTAGATGACGGCAGAAAAAGACCTGCACGGTCCATCCAGTCTGCCCAACAAGACAACTCATATGTGCTACTTTTTGTGTATACCCTACTTTGATTTGTACCTGTGCTCTTCAGGGCACAGACCGTGTAAGTCTGCCCAGCACTATCCCTGCCTCCCAACCACCAGCCCCGCCTCCCAATCTCCACTAAGCTCCTGAGGATCACCTTTGGACTTTTCATGTACACCTCCTGCTTTAAAATGGCCATCCCTTTGTGTGGTGACAGCTGGAACTTGTATGTTTCCCCTAGTTAAGTATCACAACAGCAGGCAGTAACTGATGAAAGGTTTTGTGGGTTGGTGCATCAGCCTCTGAATCGGAAGAGGCAATAAACAGCTTTGACATGAACTATGTATGAAGAAAATAGCAAACTATTCAGCAAATGATGGAGGATTTTCAGCTCCTTTCCTGGTAATCTTAATTGACTTGCTGCTCTGCACAAATTACTAGGAGCAATTTGAGTTAAAAGAATACTTCCTTCTTTCCTTATTTAATTCTAGTTCAGTTATGAAAATAGTTCAAGTGGAAACTCCTGTTCCGGAAATATCCAAATTAAGTGTCAGAAGCAGTTTAATATCATTAATGAAACAAATGTAATTAATATTGAAAAATATGTTTTTAAGGATTTGCAGTTACTGCAGACCATGAAGCTCAGAGAAATCTGTTGTGCTACTCAATGACCTGAAGAAAACCAAACACATGTTAATCAGGATCTCATTAGCGTAATCAGCATGACTTTGTTCTCTCACCAAACAGTTTTACAATGCACAAAATAACTCCATGATACAGGGGCATTTATTTCTGTATTTATTTAAAATATTTATATTCTGGAGCATCCATAGAACGTCTCCTTTAAATAGGTTGCTCTCCGGATCCTTTTCCATTCTAAAACTGCCCTCATTTTAACAGATTTTGGCTTTTAGAATGAGTTTTCCACCTTGTAAAAGCTGACCTCCAGATAAGAAAAATTCAAGTACACAGGTAGGTCCCTGCCTTAGTGGGTTTACAATCTAAGGGGGGGGGGGGAATTATCAAGATGCACTAGGGCACTTACCTGGGTTATTGCCCCAAAGGGCTGTAACACTGGTTCACATACCCTAATGTATCATTATTTAGGTTATCCCATATAATATACTAATGAGATGCAAAACAAGCAAATGCATGTAAGACAGCTCATTACTATGTAAATACTATAATATAGCTTACAGTGAGCACCAGGTGCACGTCACAAGCCATATTATAGCTAAATTTACTGCCCAGGAATATGGGGCTGCCAAGCCATTGCCTGATGCTCCTGGCCCACATGTTAGAGGCCAACTGAACAAATTACTAGTGGTCAAAACCCCATTTTACACTCCCCAAATCAAGCCCCCCCCCCCCCCCATAGTACACCCAACCAGATTCCACTAATCTGAAGGGCCTCCCTAGTGGAAAACTCCCACCAGAAGACCCCATAAGACATTATTCCTCCGTCACATATCCTCTCAAAGACTCACCTGAAACCCCAGACCCATCTTTGTAAAATCCCTGGTTCCTGCAGTTCTGGCCAGGAGTGATCCATTCCCAAGTCTCTCCTGCCTTTGCTGACACCATCATCCAAAATAGTGGCAGCAACCCCTAGTGGTAGTTCAGTGGTAGTACTGCTAGGGGGTCCTGTTTCTACATAAGGACATAAATAGTAAGAAAGGGGTGTCTTGTTCAGTATCACAGAATGTTCTAACATTGTTCCCTGAGTTTCTACCCTTAATGAAACTCTTGTGAGGTGAATCTATGAAGGCACATGTGTATTCGCGTTAGGCGCGCGAAAGCTTTCCTTCTAATAAGTTCTGGGAGAAGAGGATATTTCTCTGGTAAGTGAACAAATTTTGCTTGTGCTTTCGGAACTTGAAGATTGGGGTTTAAAGGAGGAACTGTAAGTTAGTGATAGGCTGATATCCTTAATACTTTAGCAAGTTTTAAATTACGGAAAAACTCAAAAAACACTAAGATGAAGTCAGCAGTCCAGCAGCGAGAGGGGTGCTATCCAGTCTTTTGCATTGAGTGTCACATGTATGATTATCTCCCAATTGGTGAGGTGTCATATGTGTGTGCCCGATGCAAAGAGCTCCTAGCTCTCAGAGAACGTGTCCGTTCCCTTGAGGCTAGAGTAGCAGACTTGATGGAGCTGAGGGAGACAGAGAGGTACATAGAGGAGACCTACAGGGATGTTGTAGAGAAGTCCCACCTCCAGTCAGGTAGCCCCTGTGCTACCTTGGAGGAGGGAGGTCTCCTAGAAGGAGAGCATCACCCTGGTGAAGTAGGAAGTACTCCTGTAGCCAGGACCTGCCCACCAGGGGATGTATTATCCTTTCGCACCGAGGATATATCTCCAAATGTTGCCCGGGAGGGAAAGGTTAGGACAGCTGTTGTACTTGGTGATTCGATCATTAGGCATATAGATAGCTGGGTGGCTGGTGGACGTGAGGATCGCCTGGTGACTTGCCTGCCTGGTGCGAAGGTGGCGGACCTCACGTGTCACCTAGATAGGATTCTAGATAGTGCTGGGGAGGAGTCCGCTGTCTTGGTACATGTGGGTACCAATGACATAGGAAAATGTGGGAGAGAGGTTCTGGAAGCAAAATTTAGGCTCTTAGGTAGAAAGCTGAAATCCAGATCCTCCAGGGTAGCATTTTCTGAAATGCTACCTGTGCCACGCGCAGGGCCCAAGAGACAGGCAGAGCTCCAGAGTCTCAATGCGTGGATGAGACGATGGTGCAGGGAGGAGGGCTTTAGATTTGTTAGGAACTGGGCAACATTCTGGGGAAGGGGGAGCCTATTCCGAAAGGATGGGCTCCATCTTAACCAGAGTGGGACCAGGCTGCTGGCATCGGCGTTTAAGAAGGAGATAGAGCAGCTTTTAAACTAGAAATGGGGGGAAGGCCGACAGTCGCTCAAAAGAGCATGGTTCGGGATAAGGTATCTTTCAAAGATATCACCATAACAGGGAAGATAGAGTATCCTGATAGTGAGGTTGCAAAAGAGATTGTAGTAGATCGGGTATCTTTAAATAACAATAAAAATCAGACAAAAGATTGCCAATTAATACTGTCAAGTACTAAGCATGATGTACTTAGGAACAACAAACATAGTTTGAAATGTCTATATGCGAATGCCAGGAGCCTAAGAAATAAGATGGGGGAGTTAGAATATATTGCACTAAATGAAAAATTAGATATAATAGGCATCTCTGAGACCTGGTGGAAGGAGGATAACCAGTGGGACACTGTCATACCGGGGTACAAATTATATCGTAGTGATAGGGTGAATCGGATTGGTGGAGGGGTAGCATTGTATATTAACGAGAGCCTTGAATCAAATAGATTGAAAATTCTGCAGGAAGCAAAACACTCCTTGGAATCACTGTGGATTGAAATTCCATGTGCAAAGGGGAAAAGGATAGTGATAGGAGTGTACTACCGTCCGCCTGGCCAGGACGAACAGACGGATGCGGAAATGTTAAAGGAAATCAGGGACGCAAACAAACTGGGCAACACAATAATAATGGGGGATTTCAATTACCCGCATATAGACTGGGTTAATGTAACATCTGTACACGCAAGGGACATAAGATTTCTTGATGAAATCAAGGACAGCTTCATGGAACAGCTAGTTCAGGAGCCGACAAGAGAAGGAAAAATACTAGACTTAGTCCTTAGTGGTGCTCATGATCTAGTGCAGGGGGTAACGATACGAGGGCCGCTTGATAACAGTGATCATAATATGATCGGTTTTGATATTGGCATTGAAGGAAGTGAAACTAGGAAATCAAGTACGCTAGCGTTTAACTATAGAAAAGGTGATTACGACAAAATGAGAAAAATGGTGAAAAAAAGACTGAAAGGAGCAGCTCGCAGAGTAAAAAACTTGCATCAGGCGTGGATGCTGTTTAAAAACACCATCCTGGAGGTTCAGGACAAATATATTCCACGTATTAGAAAAAAGGGAAAAAAGACTAAACGTCAGCCGGCGTGGCTAAACAGTAAGATAAAGGAAATCATTAGAGCCAAAAAACAATCCTTCAGAAAGTGGAGAAGAGAACCAACTGAAAGTAACAGGATAGATCATAAGGAATGCCAAGCCAAATGCAAAGCGGAGATAAGGAGGGCAAAAAAGGACTTTGAGAAGAAATTAGCGTTGGAAGCAAAAATACATAGTAAAAACTTTTTTAGATACATTAAAAGCAGGAAACCGGCCAAAGAGTCGGTTGGGCCGCTGGACGAAAATGGTGTTAAAGGGGCGATCAAGGAGGACAAAGCCGTAGCGGAGAAATTAAATGAATTCTTTGCTTCGGTCTTCACCGAGGAGGATTTGGGGGGGACACCGGTGCCGGAAAGAATATTTGAAGCGGGGGAGTCGGAGAAACTAAACAAATTCTCTGTAACCTTGGAGGATGTAATGGGTCAGTTCAGCAAGCTGAAGAGTAGTAAATCACCGGGACCTGATGGTATTCATCCCAGAGTATTAATAGAACTAAAAAATGAACTTGCGGAGCTACTGTTAGAAATATGCAATCTGTCCCTAAAATCGAGTGTAATACCGGAAGACTGGAGGGTAGCCAATGTTACTCCGATTTTTAAGAAAGGTTCCAGAGGAGATCCGGGAAATTATAGACCGGTGAGTCTGACGTCGGTGCCGGGCAAGATGGTGGAGGCTATTATTAAGAATAAAATTGCAGAGCATATACAAAAACATGGACTGATGAGACAAAGTCAGCACGGATTTAGTGAAGGGAAGTCTTGCCTCACCAATCTAATGCATTTTTTTGAGGGGGTAAGCAAACATGTGGACAATGGGGAGCCGGTTGATATTGTATATCTGGATTTTCAGAAGGCGTTTGACAAAGTGCCGCACGAAAGACTCCTGAAGAAATTGCAGAGTCATGGAATCGGAGGTAGGGTATTATTATGGATTAAGAACTGGTTGAAAGATAGGAAGCAGAGAGTAGGATTGCGTGGCCAGTATTCTCAGTGGAGGAGGGTAGTTAGTGGGGTCCCGCAGGGGTCTGTGCTGGGTCCGTTGCTTTTTAATGTATTTATAAATGACCTAGAGATGGGAATAACTAGTGAGGTAATTAAATTCGCCGATGACACAAAATTATTCAGGGTCGTCAAGTCGCAGGAGGAATGTGAACGATTACAGGAGGACCTTGCGAGACTGGGAGAATGGGCGTGCAAGTGGCAGATGAAGTTCAATGTTGACAAGTGCAAAGTGATGCATGTGGGTAAGAGGAACCCGAATTATAGCTACGTCTTGCAAGGTTCCGCGTTAGGAGTTACGGATCAAGAAAGGGATCTGGGTGTCGTCGTCGATGATACGCTGAAACCTTCTGCTCAGTGTGCTGCTGCGGCTAGGAAAGCGAATAGAATGTTGGGTGTTATTAGGAAGGGTATGGAGTCCAGGTGTGCGGATGTTATAATGCCGTTGTATCGCTCCATGGTGCGACCGCACCTGGAGTATTGTGTTCAGTACTGGTCTCCGTATCTCAAAAAAGATATAGTAGAATTGGAAAAGGTACAGCGAAGGGCGACGAAAATGATAGTGGGGATGGGACGACTTTCCTATGAAGAGAGGCTGAGAAGGCTAGGGCTTTTCAGCTTGGAGAAGAGACGGCTGAGGGGAGATATGATAGAAGTGTATAAAATAATGAGTGGAATGGATCGGGTGGATGTGAAGCGACTGTTCACGCTATCCAAAAATACTAGGACTAGAGGGCATGAGTTGAAGCTACAGTGTGGTAAATTTAAAACGAATCGGAGAAAATTTTTCTTCACCCAACGTGTAATTAGACTCTGGAATTCATTGCCGGAGAACGTGGTACGGGCGGTTAGCTTGACGGAGTTTAAAAAGGGGTTAGATAGATTCCTAAAGGACAAGTCCATAGACCGCTATTAAATGGACTGGAAAAATTCCTCATTTTTAGGTATAACTTGTCTGGAATGTTTTTACGTTTGGGGAGCGTGCCAGGTGCCCTTGACCTGGATTGGCCACTGTCGGTGACAGGATGCTGGGCTAGATGGACCTTTGGTCTTTCCCAGTATGGCACTACTTATGTACTTATGTACTTATTTATAAAACAGCCTCAAAATAACTTTTCAATCTACGCTCAAGTACCCTTCACATAAGCACATGTGTTCCAGAAGCTGACCTTCAAGTTATTTAGAGAGCCGCAGAACTGAGCAGCTTTTTGTCTAAGTTATGCATTTAAGTCTGGCTGCAGAAATAACACTTTTTGCAACTACATTCAAAGTGGTTTACATAGTATAAACAGGTACTTATTTGTACCTGGGGCAATGGAGGGTTAAGTGATTTTCCCAGAGTCACAAGGAGCTGCAGTGGGAATCAAACGCAGTTCCCCAGGATCAAAGTCCACTGCACTAACCAATAGGCTACTCCTCCACTCATTCCACCAATAAGAGCCAACCTCATCAGTGATGTCACAATGGCTTAAAGTCCACTGCACTAACCACTAGGCTACTCCTCCACTCATTCCACCAATAAGAGCCAACCTCATCAGTGATGTCACAATAGCTTAAAGTCCACTGCACTAACCACTAGGCTACTCCTCCACTAGCAACATTCCATGTAGAATCTGAAATAGGGAAAGGGAAATGGGACTTGATATACTGCCTTTCTGTGGTTTTTGCAACTACTTTCAAAGCGGTTTACATAGTAGATACAGGTAATCTCTGCCAAGTACAGTGACAAATATTGTGTCCGAAAAGCTAAAACAGTGCTATCACTTAGCATTCAGGCCCCACCCTTGAGAACCTATGTGGCCCTGTCCCATGTGAGCTCCTGCAGCTGCTGGCCTTACAGCTACAGAAATTCCCATGTTTTTGACCAATGTGAATGACTAAGAGGCACAGCAGCAAATCTAGGCCCATTGACAAGACATGCTATTTGTCCTCATGGACCAACATCATAACACCTTCTTTGGCTTATCCTTAGCCAATACCCTTCCAACCAACCCAGATCCATGGAGTCAATGCTTAACCTGTAACCACTGATAAAAATGCTTCACCCCCAAATTGTAAACACCATTAAGCTCCTCAAAAATTGGAATCCCTCCTTTCATAACTTGATGGACATACCAAATGCCTTACTGAGCCAGCCAGACCAACTACTAACTGTATCCTGAGCTCGAACCTCAGAATTGAGTCAAAGAGAAATAAACTCAGACCCAGGCCACTCCAAATGCAAACAATGAGCAAACTACACCCCTCCCCCTTTATTTTGGTGTGGTGAAGGTTTGGCTGAGTCCTCTTAGGTCATTTGGGCTGAGGATAGATGTAAGGCAGCAGCAGGCATGATGGTAGTGGGAAAGGAAGAACGGGTGAGATGCTGGACACATCGAGGGGGTGGTAGCGAAGGAGAGAGATGTTAGACACCTTTGAAAAACAGACAGGAATGTTGGACACAGGAAGGCAGAGAATGGGAGATGCAGGCAAACTGGAGGGGATAGAGAATAGGGTAGGAAGGAAAAGAGGAGATGCTAAACATCTGGGGATCAAGTTCTTAATCTAGTTTGGGGGGTACAGCATGGTCAGCCTTTTCAGCTATATAAGCTTCTTCACCAGCATCAGTGGAAAAAAAATGATCCAGGTAGATATAGGAAAAGATAGACTAAAGGCGATATATATGAAGCTGAAACACATCTTATTCCCTAATCTGGGATTAGAGAATAGGATAATGGTGATTTCTCAACAAATATATTTCCATGGAGAAAACTGTAGGACCACAGGTAACAATCAGTTTATGGATGCCTTTTCTTGGATCCTGGATGATTCCATTTATCCATCTACAAACCTCTTTCTGCTGGACAAGCTGAGCTTGTCGCAAGAACGGCTGATCTTCCTTTGTGTACTATCGCTGTGGTCAGATGGGATGACGTCTAGTAACATATAACATAGTAACATAGTAGATGACGGCAGAAAAAGACCTGCACGGTCCATCCAGTCTGCCCAACAAGACAACTCATATGTGCTACTTTTTGTGTATACTGTGATATCCCCCTTCTCACTCAGGGTGACCTGGTTCTCAATATGCAAATCATATGCAGATTAGTGTGCTACCCCTTCTCACTCAGGGTGACCTGGTTTCCACGCAGCAAATTAAGCAGGTCTCACCAACTGCATATTTCTCAGGCAACTCTTTATTCCAGCCCCTGGGCACACTTCTTCTAGCCTAACACTTTATGCTTGCATACATCTCAGGCAACTCTTTATTTCAGCCCCTGGGCACACTTCTTCTAGCCTAACACTTTATGCTTTCATAGATCTTCACATTGAGCCTCCCCACACAGATACATGGGCTCAGTACTATACCAATACTTTGGGGACTCTCAACCCCAGGCTTTGCAGCCTGCTTCTCTTAGTACTTCGGACACACAGTCCCTCTTTGAACACACAGTTCTAGACACACAGTCTTTTCATCTTCGGACACACAGTCCCTCTTTGAACACACAGTTCTAGACACACAGTCTTTTCTTCTTGGACACACAGTCCCTCTTTGAACAAACAGTTCTAGACACACAGTCAAACTCTAATGCTTTAGGGACTTCTTACCCCAGGACTTTCAGCCTGCTGATCTCCTTTGGACACCCAGTCCACCCCCAAGTCCATCAGGTTAGCCAGTATCTTTCAGAGGCTCTCTCTCCTCCTGCTGCTAGCTCACTTCCCTCCTTTCACAACTCAGGTGGGGTATAAAGTGGTTAATTAGCCACCCAGGACCCAGCCCATAATCTCCTGCACCTGTGGGCCTCCCAGGGCTCTCCCCGGTCCTAGCGACCTCCACCTTCTTCTAGCGCCCTCTAGTGGCCTACACCCTATAGGACACCCTCTTACTTATCACAATACCCTACTTTGATTTGTACCTGTGCTCTTCAGGGCACAGACCGTATAAGTCTGCCCAGCACTATCCTCACCTCCCAACCACCAGCCCCGCCTCCCACCACCGGCTCTGGCACAGACCGTATAAGTCTGCCCAGCAATATCCCTGCCTCCCACCACCGGCTCTGGCACAGACCGTATAAGTCTGCCCAGCACTATCCCTGCCTCCCAACCACCAGTCCCGCCTCCCGATCTCGACTAAGCTCCTGAGGATCCATTCCTTCTGCACAGGATTCCTTTATGCTTATCCCACGCATGTTTGAATTCCGTTACCGTTTTCATTTCCACCACCTCCCTTGGGAGGGCATTCCAAGCATCCACTACTCTCTCCATGAAAAAATACTTCCTGACATTTTTCTTGAGTCTGCCCCCCTTCAATCTCGTTTTATGTCCTCTCGTTCTACCACCTTCGCATCTCCGGAAAAGGTTCATTTGCGGATTAATACCTTTCAAATATTTGAACGTCTGTATCATATCTCTCTTAAATAAACTGGATGGGCTGAAGATAGGACCTGAAGTGGTGAACTGGATTAGGAACTGGTTGACGGACAGACGCCAGAGGGTGGTGGTGCATGGAATTCGCTCGAAGGAGGGAAAGGTGAGTAGTGGAGTGCCTCAGGGATCGGTGCTGGGGCTGATTCTGTTCAATATATTTGTGAGTGATATTACCGAAGAGTTAGAAGGTAAAGTTTGCCTATTTGCGGATGATACTAAGATCTGTAACAGAGTGGACACCCGGGAGGGAGTGGAAAACATGAAAAAGGATCTGAGGAAGCTAGAAGAATGGTCTACGGTTTGATAATTAAAATTCAATGCGAAGAAATGCAAAGTGGTGCACTTAGAGAATAGAAATCCATGGGAGACGTATGTGTTAGGCGGGGAGAGTCTGATAGGTACGGATGGGGAGAGGGATCTTGGGGTGATAGTATCTGAGCATTTGAAGGCAACGAAACAGTGTGACAAGGTGGTGGCCGTAGCTAGAAGGTTGTTAGGCTGTATAGAGAGAGGTGTGAACAGCAGAAGAAAGGGGGTGTTGATGCCCCTGTATAAGTCGTTGGTGAGGCCCCACCTAGAGTATTGTGTTCAGTTTTGGAGGCCGTATCTTGCTAAGGATGTACAAAGAATTGAAGCAAAGAAAAGCTACGAGAATGGTATGGGATTTGCGTTACAAGACGTATGAGGAGAGACTTGCTGAACTAAAAACATGTATACTCTGGAGGACGTCTAGTAACTGAGAAACAAGTTCGTCCTTGCATCATGTATTGTGGGAGAGGAGGGAAGCGCAGACCTGAGTGACTAATATGCTAATTTCTTAAAAAATAAAAAAATAAAAAAAAAAAGCTATACCTACTCAAACCCTAGTACTTTATAATGAACAGGTTTAAAACATTCATCTGTATTGAACTTCCCATGCATTTTGTGTGTTAAAAATGATTCCATGGTACTTTTAAGAAACTAGATACACTCTTACATATTCAGACACCCAGTAAAAGTGGAGATAAAATGCATGCTTGGCTTTGTTACACATTGGCACTGTAATAGCAGAATTTATAAGTCACTTTAAACAGGTCACTGTTTGTAATGATGTAAAATTGTGTAGTTTCGACGGTCATTGAGAGAAATTGAAATCATCACTGGGATTACTGAATTTTCCTCTTGTGTCCTGCATTAACGTCATATCATTACTCAATTTAGCCCAAATAGTATTAAAACCTAAGCATTTGTGAGACAGACAGGGAGCTGGTGTGCTGTATAAATGAAAGAGAAGGGTCACTTCTGAATCTCTTCCTGATTGGCTCTTTCAAGCACATATGCAAATCTTGTTACCTCACTTTCATTCTATGGCCTTTATGTTCTAAACCTTAGACTTATGTTCTTGACCTTATAGACTCACCAATAAGAAACAAAGTCAGATCATCAAGATCCTACCTAAACCTACAGTACCCAAATCGCAAAATAACTTATGCAGCCGGCTTCTCTTACCTAAGCGCATAACTATGGAATGGGCTCCCAAAAGCTATGAAAACAATCCACGACCACTTGAACTTCAGGAAATCACTAAAAACCTACCTCTTCAAAAAGGCCTACCCCAACAACCCCACGTAACCCTCTTCACCTACCAACACAGCATGACTATGATCGCACAGGACAACACGCAATCTTCATCCATTTCAACCCTCCACTTATACCTCATACGATCACTATACAACTTTGTATTTCTTATCCACCGACTGGGCAAACACCTTTGACGGTACTATGTAAGCCACATTGAGCCTGCAGATAGGTGGGAAAATGTGGGGTACAAATGCAATAAATAAATAAACACTGACAGATAATTGAGTGTGATGGATCCATCCTTCAGACTCAAACCCTCTTATTTTAAATTATTTTTTCTCTACAAGATTGGGAAAATTGTTTAAAAATGAACTTTTTATTAGTGGTAGCAGGATAAGGGCACATTCAAAGCAGAAGAATTGGCAGGCATGACTATAGCATTAAGTATGGGGTTACAACCACTTACACCAGACAAGTAAGTGTTAAATATGAAACGCCATGGTTATGGTCTCCTTACTTTTATCCTCCAGCCTAGGAGGGAACAGAATAAAACATAAGATTCAGCCTCACCTCTCTCTTCATCTTTTTCTTTGCATGCAGCCCCAGGGGAAGGAGAGCAGCGCAGTACTTCTAAGGCATACTAAAATTCCATTTCTCCTGTCAACAGAATTATGGGCAATGTGGTTGGCCCTGCCTGCTAGGACTGAACAGTCTTTCAGTGTTTCATCTTCTCTGTGGTAAGTTGTGAATTTGCAAAATCATAAATCATGAGACTATATGGGCAATGAGGTATTTCTCACCTGCTCAGCACTGAATATAATTACAGCTAACTTCACAAATACAGAAAATGTGGAGCAAGTGCATTTTTATTGGACTGACCTAATACATTTCTGACAAGCTTTGAGAGTTCAAACATGCTCATTTGCACTCAACACATTCTCAGCAGGAATGCAAATGCATTCTCACATATTCAAAAAGGCAACATGTGAAGAAGACTGGTTTTGCATACAGTGTCTAGTTGTAAAATGGAATGTATTTTACAAAATTCTTTTTGGAATGCCGAGCCTTTTGTAAATTAGGATACACAGGAAAATATGTGCAAATGTCAGCATGTGAAGCACGGACAGCCATTTCAATAAGAAACAAGTAAAAAAAAAAAAAGCAAAAAAAGAACACAAAGCATAAAAAAATGAAGACAGATGAAGACCTTATGGCCCCTCCAGTCTGTCCATCCATACCATGTACTACCTCTTCCTCATAGATCCCGCGTATTGTCCCAAGCTTGCTTGAATTTAGATAAAGTCTTCGTCTGCTCCACCTCCACTGGGAGGTCATTCTGTGAAATCATCACCCATTCCGTGAAGAAGTTTGTGCCCTCTCCCCTTCATCCTATGCCCCCTCATTCCAAAGCTTTGTGTCAGCTGAAAGAGACTCGCTTCCTGTGCATTTATGGCATCATTTCATGTTCTGTTTATGCAAGTGCCAAGAAAGATGCAAATATTTCTTTTAATTAGAATATTGAAATAATTTCCTGAAAAATGTGTGTGTGACCATTCAATTTAGCTGAATTGTGCACAGTAAGAATAAGTCTATTATGCACTTCAGCTAACTTCTGACACCATTCTGAATATAATTTTTCCCACAGGCTTAAGCAAATTCTTGAGGGACAGCTTAAAACTTCTCAAAATTGAGAACTCAAAAGTAAAATGAAACTACTTGTGATATGCATTTGGGAGGGCAGACAAGAATTTTTTCAGGTAGATTAGTGAAAAAAAGACTAAAAATGGAATTGTTAGACTTGTGACAAGGCTAGCATCTGGGGCCCCGCAGAGGCAGCTAATCCCCAAACTACGATTCCCAGAAGCCCTTGAAAGGAGGAGAGAGTGGGTAGCCCCAAAAGAGTGGAATGGATTTCCAACCCCAGCAGGGGGAACATTGGCTCAGTACTAGGTGAGCCAATTACTCCCTTCCCCACTAGAGGGAGAAGGGGAGGTGAAGCTCAGTCCCTTGGCTGCATCGCCAGTATATAATTCCCCCCAGCTGTGAGAGAAGGGGAGATTTCCTGGTGGCTCCCAGCCACCAGGAGGGAGAGGAGACTGATCGAGACAGAGAATCCATGGAGTAGGTGGAGGATGAAAAGGGCCTGCCACTGGAGCTTCGCTGGGGGGGGGGGAAGAGTAAGCTACCATGGAGGGTGAGAATGCAAATGCAGGCCTGTCCAGCACATGAAGGCAGTGTGAGAGGCCACAGAGGTTGTGGTGCTGTGAGGTAGGAGGAAAACTGCCAGCCCTCTCAGTACAGGGTCCACAGGGTCCTCCTGGGTGTTGTGAAGAGGACAGGTGAATTGAGTATTGGTTTCCTGTGAAGAGACTGTTTGTGAAAGTGTTGGAACTATTTGGATGTATAGAAAAGCAGGCTGAACTTTGACTGAGACCTTCTGAGGGAGAGGGGAAGGTAGTGCAAAGGAAGTGGGCCTGAACTGTTAAGGAACTGAATGTTTGCTGGAGTTTTGAACCCGGCCTGAACCATTTTTGTGAACTGCATTTTGATGATGGGAGTGGAACTGAATTGAGAATAAAACACTTTGGCCCTAAGTCCAAATGGCAGTCTTGTTCTTTACCGGCCACCTGTGAGCCTAACCGGGCTGCCGGCACCAACCCAGAGCGGAGGAAGCGGACCCCTTTACAGACTGAAAGATGCTGTGAATCACTATGTGGCGAATGATGAGGGAAAAAGCAAATATGCTAAGCAAATACTTCTGTTCTGTGTTCATGGAAGAAAATCATGGAGAAGGACCATGATTGACTGGCAAAGGTACCTATCAGAATGGAGTAGATACAGCATCATTCATGGAAGAAAGTGTTTATGAAGAACTTGAAAATTTGAAGGTGGACAAAAGTCATGGGACTGGATGGGATCTATCCCAGAATATTGAGGGAGCTCTGAGAGGTTCTGAAGGGTCCTCTTAAAGATTTTTTTAACAAACACTCAACACATGGAAACAATCACAAAGTAAATACAAATGCGCAATAAGACAGACCAAAAGATCATACTATAAAACTAAAATAGGGACAGATTACAATGACGCGAAGAAATTATACCAACTCGTGAACAAACTCCTAGACACTAACATGGTCACTACAACGAATACAGATATCCCATCTGCAGATAAACTTGCTAAGTATTTCAATGAAAAAATTGTAAACCTACGCAACACGCTACCTCATGATAACACTGACATCGAAAACTTCCTTAATGAGCTGGACCCAACCATTGGAGAATACCCGGCAGACCGAACCTGGTTAAACTTCACCCTACTTACCGTCAATACAGTTACACAGGCGATCAGCAGGTTCTCCAACACTCATTGCAAACTAGATACCTGTCCCAACTACCTAATGAAATCTTCCCCTGACCGCTTCATAGTAGATCTCACATCCCACTTAAATTACATGCTTCAGCAAGGTCTCTTCCCTAAGGAAAATGGCAACATCCTACTCACCCCGATACCAAAAGTCACCAAGAAAAAAACAAATTAAATCACTAACTACCGTCCAGTAGCATTCATCCCGTTGTTAGTCAAACTGATGGAAAGCATGATAGCCAAACAACTTACAGATTATATAAACAAATTCTCAATATTAACACAAATCACAGTCAGGTTTTTGCCCCCTCCACAGCACAGAAACAGTACTACTCACTCTTCTAGCCAAATTCAAGCAGGAAATAGCAATAGGCAAAAATATCTTCCTCCTTCAATTCAACATGTCTAGTGCATTTGACATGGTAAACCATAATATATTAATAAGATTACTAGATAAGTTTGGGATCGGTGGAAACATATTTAGCTGGATCAAGGGTTTCCTAACCACAAGAACATATCAAGTAAAATCAAACTCTAACATATCATCACCATGGAAAACAGACTGTGGAGTACCACAAGGATCACCACTATCACCGATCCTCTTCAACCTAATGATGACCCCACTAGCCAAGTCCTTATCTAACCAAGGCTTTAACCCTTTCATCTATGCAGACGATGCCACAATTTACATTCCTTACAAATCTAACCTGACAGAAATCACCAACGAAATCAAGATCAGCTTGAACATCATAGACTCTTGGGCTAATGCATTTCAACTAAAACTCAACAAAGAAAAAACACACTGTCTCATCCTCTCATCCCAACACAGCATGGACAACCCCACAATCATCAACAGCTCAGATTGCACCCTCCCTATCTCAGACAGCCTGAAAATCCTCGGTGTTACAATGGACCGCAACTTAACACTAGAGAGCCAAGTGACATCCACGACAAAGAAAATGTTCCACTCAATGTGGAAGCTCAATCGCGTGAAGCAATTCTTCCCAAGGGAAACATTTCACAACTTGGTACAATCAATGCTACTAAGCCATGTAGACTACTGCAATGGAATTTATGCGGGATGTAAAGAACAAACCTTAAAGAAACTTCAGACCACTCAAAACACGGCAGCTAGGCTTATCTTTGGAAAAACATGATTTGAAAGTGCAAAACCCCTCCGCAAAAAACTACACTGGCTCCCAATCAAAGAAGGCATTGCTTTCAAAATCTGCACTCTGGTTCACAAAATCATCTACGGTGAAGCCCCGGGATACATGACAGACCTGATCGACCTACCAACTAGAAACACATCTGAATCAACACGAACGTACCTAAATCTGCACTACCCAAGCTGCAAAGGACTCAAATACAAATCAACCTACGCATCCAGTTTTTCCTACATAAACACACAACTGTGGAACGCATTACCAAAAGCCTTGAAAACTACGTACAATCACCTAAACTTCTAGAAAACACTAAAAACTAACCTGTTTAAAAAGGCATACCCTACCAATCCAACATAAATGCCTGATCTCTGCAACACAACAAAACTAAAGTACGTAATGTACATAACACAACTCTTCTGTTATACGATGCCCTAATGTGGCTGTGCCACATGAACTTTATCTTACCACAACATCACTATGCATTTTTTCACACTGGAGTCTGCAAATGCCTCTTCGATACTATGCAAGCCACACTGAGCCTACAAATAGGTGGGAAAATGTGGGATACAAATGTAACAAATAAATAAATACATCTTTGGAGATGAGGCTGGAGAAGAGAGGATGTGGTCCCTCTTAACAAAAGTAGTGACAGAAAAGAAGCTGGAAACTACAGGCCGGTAAGCCTCACTTGGGTTATTGGAAGAGTAATGTATGCGAAGCTGAAGGAAAAGTTAGTACATAAGTATTCCCATACTGGGAAAGACCAAAGGTCCATCAAGCCCAGCATCCTGTTTCCAACAATGGCCAATCCAGGTCACAAATACCTGCCAATATCCCAAAAAAGTACAGAACAGTTTATACTGCTTATCCCAGAAATAGTGGATTCTCCCCAAGTCTATTTAATAATGATCTATGGACTTTTCCTTTAGGAAGCTGTCCAAACCTCTTGTGGAAAACTGTAAAGCCCTCAATGACATCAGGTAGGTGACCCCCATTGTGCCTATTGGAACTGGCAATATCCACTGTCCCATGGAAGCTCTGTTCACTATCCACCAGATGACAATCGTGGTACTGTTGTCTCGCCGGCTCAAGGCGTCTTCAGGTAACACTACCTTTGTTAGTATAATTTTTAATGTAAATCAAGAAATGCTCTTTCCTCTTATTTAATTCTGTGAACTGTTCTGAACTACTAGCTGGAACAGTATACAAATATTCTTATGTTATGGTATGTTACCCCTGGAATGCTAGAGCTTCTCATGACCCTTGGGTCATACATAGAACATATCGTTGATAATTCTTATGTCATTTGTAAAGAATGCACATACCATGTAACGGGCCAATGTAGGGATCAGTGATCTTAACCCCCAAGGTCTAGATTGTTCTTAGGACTTGAAAAAGGGGTGCGCTAGGAGCAGGAAAGTTTTGGCCAGGGTCTACCTAGCCATATTGCAGAACCCAGAGTCTGCAATCCATATTACAAGAGATTTGAACTGGACTGGACTAGATTTGGTCCTTTTTTTTATTTAGCTTTTGCTAGGCCAGTCATGTACAAAGAGACTTCTCTTGGCTCCAGGCCAGGTGAGAGCTTCTGAGGTGGAATTAACAGTAGAAGGGAATCCAGCATGGACACTGACAGGTACCTGAAAGACAGGTGAGAAGGATGAGATGCAGTTAAGGAATACAGAAGGATAATTAAAGGATGGAAAAAGCAAAAATGAGAGAAATCTAAGAGACATGGAAAAGAAACCGTGAGAATTATCAAGAGCTGTTGTGAGAAAGATATTGTCTCATTCTTTAAACCACATTATAAACACAAAGATCTGACAGAGTAATTCATGGCTCATGCCAGATTAATTCCCTGGGCAAAGAATACCATATTCTGCCTGTGTTCTGCTAGTGCTTATCAGAGATGGAAAGCACAGAGGTATTAACATAAAAACAGAGATCATGACATTAAAAAAGAATCACCCGTCATCTGCACCTCCCTTTCTGTCCTCTCCCCCATCCAGTATTAAATCACCGTCCAATTAGAATGTGTGTGATCAGGAAAAGAGAAGCATCTTTTTCTTGTCAGAATGAGAAAACCATCAAGCATATCCTTCAGACCAGCTTTGACAGTAAGACAGATGCTTCCTGGTGACCAAATCATTAATAATAGGATACAGAAAATTTTGATCAAGTTTACAAAAAAAATTTTTAAAAAATCACAATATCATGAAACAAAATAGATCGAACACAAAGTATATTTTAAATCTCTACCTTCTTGTTTAGGAGCCTGTAGACTAGACTACACTAATGTGTTTACCATGTGTTAAAATACATTAGTTCAGAAATAAAAGGGAAGTAATGCATGGAATTTAATTAACACAAAGCTCTCTGTTATTTCCTGGCTTGTAAACCCGGCATAATGCAGGTGTGGTAATGAGCTGCTTCGCATGGAAATGAATAGCAAACAGTTCATTACTGAGCAATATGGAATAACATAAAGTAGATTGCAGTAAACCTGGAGGTGCATTATACCAAGGAAGACCTCAGATGCATCAGCATGCAAGCACATGTCTCAATGCACCCCTGACAGAATTTAAAGGGACTTTTAAAAGTCCTCCCAACCCCCATCTCCCAAAATCCATGGTGGTCTGTCGGACTGCAGGCTGACCCTTGCACTCCCACATAATAAAAATTATCCCCCCTGTCAATTACCTCTTTTCAATCCCCATCCCTTCCCCCTCCCCCAGTTTACTTGCTTGCTCTGCCACTGCCTGTTCTCTTTTAATAATATGCGCTGTATATTAATTCTAGTGCCACGCTACAACCTGCTACTGATTGGCCTGCCACTGCTTTGCCCCATGTATTGTTGCTAATACCACGCTAGTCTGCCACTGTGTCACTGGTTACCCTGCCACTGCCTGGCCTCTTCTTCATTCTAAGCCCTACATATTGTTGCTAGTGCAACGTTACAATCTGCCACTGTGTCACTGATAACCCTGCCACTGCCTGGTCCTATGTATTGATGCTAGTGCATGGTAGAATCTTACACTGTGTCACTGATTACCCTGCCACTGCCTGGCCTCTTCTTGATTCTATGCCCCATGTACTGCTGCTAGTGCCACGTTACAATATTCCCCTGTGTCACCGATAACCCTGCCACTGCCTGGCCCCATGTATTGTTGCTAGTGCCATGCTACAATCTGCCACTGTGTCACTGATTACTCTGCCACTGCCTGGCCTCTTCTTCATTTTAAGCCCCACATATTGTTGCTACGTTACAATCTGCCACTGTGCCATCGCCTGATTCCATTCTGTATGACTGAGAGTTACTACATAGTAACATAGTAGATGACGGCAGAAAAAGACCTGCATGGTCCATCCAGTCTGCCCAACAAGATAAACTCATGTGTATACCTTACGTTGATTTGTACTTGCCTTTTTCAGGGCACAGACCGTACAAGTCTGCCCAGCAGTATTTCCCGCCTCCCAACCACCAGTCCCGCCTCCCATCACCGGCTCTGGCACGGACCGTATAAGTCTGCCCTCCACTATCCTCGCCTCCCAACCACCAACCTCTCTTCCCCCACCTGCTCCGCCACCCAATTTCGGCTAAGCTTCTGAGGATCCATTCCTGCTGCACAGGATTCCTTTATGCACATCCCACGCATGTTTGAATTCCGTTACCGTTTTCATCTCCACCACCTCCCGCGGGAGGGCATTCCAAGCATCCACCACCCTCTCCGTGAAAAAATACTTCCTGACATCTTTTTTGAGTCTGCCCCCCTTCAATCTCATTTCATGTCCTCTCGTTCTACCGCCTTCCCATCTCGGGAAAAGATTTTTTTTTGTGGATTAATTTTTTGCGGATTAACTACTGTAGCTACTGCTGCCTGGCATGAACTGTTCTCCTGACACTTTCTTGTTATCTTTCGCATTAGTTTCTTGGGCTTTTCATGCCATGAACTGTCACATTTTGCCCCTCTTTTGGCGATTGTTGCGCTCTGCCCTTCTTGTGCCGCCTGGTGTGATCAGCTGCCCTGCTATTCTGTTGTTTACACTGGAATGTTTTATTCATTATGAGAGGGGAGCGATAGGGTGATAATTAAGCACTAAAATAATAATAATCTGATTCTCAATTAGGAGAGGTTGCTAGGATCCTGGGAATCAACTGAAGGGCCGAAAACCTGATACCCTGCCACTGGCCTTACGTAAAAGGCTTAAAGCTAAAACAGTTTTACTGTAAAACCTGCCCATATGTAAGTAAAGCAGACTAATTTTTATTCTTACAACGGGCATTGGGAAGTGCTAATACCACTTCAGATAATGTGTTTCACAATGCTTTGTTTTCCTGTGCTATGACTGATTACTTTTTCAGAAGAAATTTAAAAAGGACAGAGCATTAAATAAAATGGTGGTAGATACACCTCAAGTACTTAATATAAACCTACATGCTTTGGCTTTTATTCAGAAAACAGGTACTAGGCTGCCTGCCTTATGCTGATGTTCCTGGTATGAAGCTTCTGCTGTACCTTTTCCATTCTCTGATTTTGCCTCCTTTCCACAGCATTGCTTATCTTTGATCCAAATAATCTGCCGTTCTAATCCTACCAACCATACCATGAGATTTCATCCTCTGCTGGTGCCAGTCTTATTTCTATGCCTCCTTCTTGGTGTCTTGGGTCTTCATTCAACCATTGCTGCTGGCACTTTACTGTTTTTCTTCCAGGACTTGGGATCTTTGCATGATACAGAGAGGAAATGATTGATGAACTTCCCAGCCCTCCAGATAACACTTCTTCTATGCTATGAGTGCAGGTGATGTACATCTCAAAAGAGGAGGGGGGAGACATCATATGGTTGAAAATAAGTAAAATATGGTTAGTTAGTAATATTGTTGGATTATTGGTTATGCTGCAGCCATAAAATCGCTCTTCAGATACTGACATGATGCTGTGGTATTATGTTCTAAGATTGCATCATATTCCGATGAGGTGATAGTTCATTTCTGGGCCTGTAACAAGGTGGATATCTCAACAGCATATGCTTGTGTTTGGTATACCTTTGTCAAGTGGTGTGAGGTTCGAGCTTGGTCTCCCCTTCAGGCCTTGATCTCCCAACTTTCAGGAGAGGTTGCAGAACGGTTTGGCCTATAACTCCCTAAGGGTACAGGAAGCAGCCTTAGCCTGTTTTCACAGGTGGGTGTCGGGATTATCCCTGGCAGGTCATCCAGATGTGGTTCGTTTTTTTGTGAGGTGTGGTCCACCTACGTCCTCTATTGCCTAGGCCGTGTCCAACCTGGAGCCTTAAATTAATTCTGTGTGCTTTACAGAAACCACCTTTTAAGCCCTTATGTCGGGCTTCTGATAAGGATCTAACGTTAAAGGTGGTGTTTTGGTGGCTATGAGGTTGGTGCATCGGGTTTCTGAGATACAGGCACTCTCGCGTCGAGATCCATTTTTAGAGGAGGTTGAGTGACCTTGCAGACAGTGCCTTCCTTTTTGCCAAAGATCATCTCGGCTTTTCATTTCAATCAACCTCTTTTCCTCCCATCTTTTCAGGAGGAGGAGTTTCCCACGGATTTCGGGAAACTCCATCTCTTAGATGTTTTCCGGGTTCTTCTTCGCTGTTTGTGGATGTCTAATGATTTCTGGCACTCGGATCACCTGTTTGTTCTTCTTTCGGATGTTTGGGATGCTGCAGCTTTGAAGGCTACTATTGCGAGATGGATTAAAGAGACTATCTTTTCAGTGGCCGGGTTGCACGGCGCCTTTGCAGGCCCATTTGACTAGGGCACAATTCACTTCGTGGGACGAGATGTCAGTTCTGTCTTTGGATGAGATTTGCCGAGTGGCTACTTGGGCTTCCTTGCACTCTTTTTCTCACCATTATAGAGTGAATGTGGCTGCTAGGTCTGACGCATCTTTTCGGGTGGCGGTGCTGGCGAGGGGAGCGACAGCTTCCCTCCCTTCTTAGGGATTGTTTTGGTTCATCTCACCAGTTACTGGATTCATCTGCTGCCTGCGCTAAGGAAGGTAAAATTATGTCTTACCTGATACTTTTCTTTCCTTTAGCTGCAGCAGATGAATCCAAGATCCTTCCCGTATTTTGTTGCCATTGCATTTATCCTCTACTGTGTGTTTTGTTCCTTTTCTGCCTAAAAAAAAAAAAGAGAGAGAGAAGCTCAGACAGAATAATAAGAGGAAATGAAAGGAAAGAAGATCAGGTAAGATATAATTTTACCATCTCTCTTTCTTTGTTTACCTTTCTTTCCTTTTTCTCTCTGAAGTGTTTAAGTGTATTTTTGAAATTCTCTCTCTCTCTCATGTTCCATAGGCAGAAAGATAAATGCTGCTTTACGGTTTGAATGTAGAACACTTTCACATTCTTATATTAGGGGACCTGTATGAGTTTATATACTTTTCAATATTCAGGATGTTTTATCTTATAAAAACATCATTTGGAAATCTTTAGAGAGTTAACTAAAGTCTAAGTCCACTTTCTAGATTTGCTGTTTTGCTTTAAATAATCGGAAGTACAGTACATCTCTGGATAGGAATATGAGGGAATGTTGTATATGCCGCAGATAAATACCAGTTGATCTTAGTTGAAAAATGATTCTTCATTCAAATGTCAATTGCTATGGAAACCTTTTGATGACTTGTATAATAGATGATTCATATCTGCTCACTAATTAACATTCTCTTTGTTCTGTACACAGCATTGTTAGTACTGTTATTATTTTATTAGAAAATCTATAAATATATTAGAACTAAAAATATAAAGTAAATAAAAACATAACCGTGTCTCCATTTTTCATTGAATGTCTGTGTCAGTGTAACGTAAAGCTTGGGGAAGAACCTTCTCCCTTTTTTGAACTATTCAGAGATTTCTGAATACCAATGAATCTTTGAATAATTCTGTCTGTATTTTTGTATTCTTCTTCCTCTGCTAGCCTTTCTTCTTCTATATTAATTGTTAATTGATTGATAGGCAGGAGGCATTTCTCCCTTGCCTCCTGGTGTTTTCTTTAGTTCTTTCTTTTTCCTTTATGTGATAGGATGTGCCATTTTCTAGTTTGCTTCATGAGTTGAAATTGTGTCACTTTTATTTTTCTTTCAATTGTTATTGACAGATGTAAATCTTAAAATGCAGAAATACCAATCTCAGGCTGTCTACTATTCATAAGAGGTAATGAGAAAAGTTCATTGATGAGTATATTACCCGGTGAGAAACTGCATTCAAACTTGGAAAATGGTAGACGTGGGGTTCAATAGGTACTTTGTAGACCCTATATAACGCTGCTGGATATAAGATGGGATCGCTTGCAATGTGCTCAAGAGGTGGGACCCTCCTTTTCTTTTTGCTATTACTTATAACTATTTGACTCCCATACAACACAGATTCACCTTTAATGCAGTCAAATATCTTGGACCCAAACATTAGCATTATATGGGGTCTGTAGTGTAATTGCAGTGTCTTTATTTTAAGTTACTATAAATCCCCTAGTGGTAGAGCAAGGTTATGGTTAATGCTAACTTTGGTTTCCCACAATTAAACCAGGTTTTCCCTGGTTTAATTGCTCCCAGGTATGCAGCTCCCTTACCTTGTTTGCTGAGCCCCCCAAAACCCACTACCCACAACTGTACACCACTACAATAGCCCTTATGGGTGAAGGGGGTCACCTAGATGTGGGTACTGTGGGTTTGTGGTGGGTTTGCTGTTTCCTCCACAAACATAACAGGTGGGGGGGATGGGCCTGGGTCTGCCTGCCCGAAGTGCACTGCAGTACCCACTAAAACTGCTCCAGGTACCTGCATACTGCTGTGATGGACCCGAGTATGGGAATCAATATTTTTAAAGATGTTTTTTGAGGGTGGGAGGGGGTTAGTGACCACTGGGGGAGTAAGGGGAGATCATCCCCGATTCTCTCCAGTGGTCATCTGGTCATTTCAGGCACCTTTTTGTGCCTTGGTTGTAAGAAAAACACGACCCGATAAAGTCGTCCAAGCGTTCGTCAGGGACATCCTTGTTTCTTTCGATTATGGGTCGAGGACGTCTTAGTGTTAGGCACGCCCAAGTCCCGCCTTCACTACGCCTCCAATACGCCCCCATGAACTTTGGCCATCTCTACGACGGAGTGTAGTTGGGGACGCCCAAAATCGGCTTTCGATTATACTGATTTATTTATTTACATTTTGCTCACACCTTTTTCAGTAGTAGCTCAAGGTGAGTTACATTCAGGTACACTGGGTATTTCTCTTGGACGACCCTGTGAGAAGGACGCCCATCTTCCGAATTATGTCGAAAGATGAGCGCCCTTCTCTTTCAAAAATGTGCCCACAAGTGTTTTGCCCCCATATTCGTAGTAGCAAGGTGCATTGTTATGTATATTTAGTACGAGTATCATTTGTATTCAATTATATTGTCTATGTATAGATAGCACTGTGGATTAGGGCTGCTATCCCTATAGTTGCAGTTTCCTGTGATTGACTCCTTGTGAGCTTTCCCTATTGGCTTAGTTCTGGGCCAGGGCCAGCCCTCCCTCTCTCCTCCTGGGGTCTGTGAAAGAGAGTCCCAGTCTTCCTAGCATACCATTGTGATCAGCAGCTGTTCTAGGAGTTGATCCCGTCTTAATTTACTGTGATTCCATCAAAATTCCTTCTCCTTAGAGTATTATAGTTTTTCCTCTCAGCAGGGCTGAAGTTCTGGCCATCTCCTTGCCTCTGAAGTGGCTAGATATAGACTCTGTTTGCAGAAGGCAACAATTCTTTCCGAGCAACTGAACACAGTTCCTGTTATTCCTATCTGATCCAGGTGTTCGAGTATAAATGTGTGGTCAACCGTATTGAATGCCACCAATATATCAAATTGGAGAAGAATTACTTGGTTGCCTTTGAATAAGTGTTGCCTGACATATGTAGTTAGAACTAGCAGCAATGTTTCCATACTATGTGGCGATCTGAAGCAGAATTGTGACAAATATAAAATATAAAATTTTTCCAGATATAAAGAGCTGTTTACTAATGTAGGTTTCTAATTCTTTAGTAAAAAGGGGTATACTTGCCACTGGACGGTAGTTTGCAGGCGATATTACGTCTAGCCCAGATCCCTTCAGTAGTAGAGTGAGAACAATTTTCCCCATGTCATGAGGAAGAGAGTCAGTTTTTAACAGCTCATTGAGATTATCAAGTAGCCAGTTTACTGCTTTCATAGGGATGGATTTGAGTAGGTGTTTTGGGCATTGATCCAGGGAGCGGTTGGCTCAGGAGGATTTCAATAGCATTGATCTTACATCCTCAACTGTTAGTGGTTGGAAAGATTCCCAGTTTTGGTTAGTTTTGTAGGATCTCCAGCGATTAACGTTGAGCTACGAGTTGGACTATTTTCTTCTCTTGGTGTAGCTTTAGATAGTTTGGACCTAATTTGAAGGATCTTATTGGTGAAATGATTAGCTAGGTCTTGGTGGTGGGACATGTTTTCTGTGAATGATCATCCTTATTAGTGGAAGCTAGTGTTTTAACTAAGGAGAAAAGTTTTTTTTGTTGTCGAGATCATCTTGACCTATTAGGCTGCTTTAATATTGATGTTTTGAGTCAGCTACCTTCTTTTTGTAGCTTCAAAAGGCTGACTTCCATTTGGATTTATCAGTAGTATCTTTGCTCTTTCACCATTGCTTTTCTTGGCATCGGCATTCCTTTTTTAGGATGGATAGTTCCTCTATAACCCATGGTGAATTTCTGGATGTCTTGACCTTTTTAGTGGTAAATGGAGCAATTTTGTCTAGTATGGCTTTCACCTTGGTGTCCCAGCGGGATTTGATCAAACTATGTGTAGGAGATGCGATAGTGAGGGAATCTGTTAGCTCAGACCAGAAAATGGCCTCGTTGATTATACCTCTGATGGCGATGAGTTTGGATGACTTTTGTCTGGTTAAGCTTGACATACAGATATCAATGGTGGAATCCATTTGGAAGTGGTCAGACCATGGTACTGTCTTCCATTTGAATGAGCTAATCAAGCTATTAGGATAGGAAGTCATGGTCTAACATAGGGCCTTTTTCATGAGTTGCACCCTCGGAGAAGGTAGTTAGTTCGCAGTCCATCAGGAATGATTTGAAGTTGTGGACATTGGTGTCTGCATCATTTTCCAAGTATAGGTTTAAGTCTCCCAGGAAAACAATGCTTGAAAATTGTGACGTGGCAGAGGAAATAATCTCTTCAAATACAGGTTCTGCCATGGACCAAGATGAGGAGTAAGGCAATTTGATTTGCCTCTTTTGAATCATCACAGAATTTGTACAGAATGTATTCCAGTTCAGGGTAAACCCTAGAACTAAAGACACGTGGAAAGAAGTCTTAAAGCTAAGAGCAAGTCCGCCTCCTTTTTTACCCTGTCTTGGAGAATGAAAAATATCATAAGCGGGTGGGTAGATGTGGAGCAGTATCAAACTATCAACTTCTATGAGCCATGTTGCTCAGATAAACAGAAAGCTCAGCTCTGAAGATTCTAGCAGATCCCTGAGTAAGAGAGCTTTGTTCCCCACAGACCTGGCGTTGACATAAATGAAGGGGACAGGAGTGAGTTGAGTCTTGTGTTCCAAAGGGGAGAATTATTTGGATAATTGCAAAAGGTAGCAAGGTGTTTTTAGGCCATCGAATGTTAGCCTTTTGGTTCTGGTCTGTAACCATAGTAGTGTTCTGCGGTATGTACTGACATTGTCTAGCAGATATCTGACATTATAATTACGGCGTTTCTTAGTGAAGAGTTTTCTAGACAGGTTATAGATTACTGGGATAGGATTAGGCACTAAGTTATCTGGTAGGTTGCCACCCGATGTGCTCAAAAGGGCTAAGCAAATCTATGTGAGCCACTTCATGGTGACAGCTTTTGAAGCTAGTTGACCTTAAGCACTCCTTGGGTTCCTTTATTAGGTTGCCGTTCTTCCATAGTCAGTCATACAGCTTTGAATGGACAGGCCATAGTGTAGCTCTCATGGTTACAAATCCAGATAATTCTCATATTCAAGTGCAGGATTGGAATTACTGCAGGCAATGGATGACACTTAATGTTTTTAACAATGGAAGGGTCCAGCTGATAGGCTCGGAATGTTTTGGGGGCCAGGAGAAGGATTGGAGGGGGGGCTTAAAAGACTCAAAAAATCATTATGTGGGCCCCAGAAGATATTCAGCTGCATAAGCTCTGGTAGGCAGTGCTCTTACAATTAGGCACAGATTTTCAGTGCAGGTGCCGGGCATGGCCTGACACTGAATATCTGTGCCTAATCTAGCTGGCAATGATCAGCATTTAAAAAATGGTAACTACCACCAGCTGGATATCCACCAGTATGTTTTTCCTGAAGGAAATGTGATATATGGACTTATGCGTTAGGCTGAAATGACTCATATAAGGTGACCAGTGTTCACAATATGGTGCTTTTGTTTTCATTTGGAGATAGTGAACCATTCTGAACTTTGGAATAGTTCTTTTGGATGCTTCAAACCCAGAGTAGATTAGTTTCCAGCCATGGATTGAGTAGAGAGGTGTGGTAGCCGTGTTAGTCCATTTTTAAAGGTTAATCAATAGAAATAAAACAAAATAAAACATGGAAAAGAAAATACATTTTTCATTGGACATAACGTAATACATTTCTTGATTAGCTTTCGAAGGTTGCCCTTCTTCGTCAGTTCGGAAATAAGCAAATGTTGGTAGATGACAGCCATGAATTGAATTCCAGGAAGTTTGAAAGTTTCTTCTGACCTAAAAGAGGATGGCATCGGAGGCTGAGGCAGTTCCTACCCATGACGAGGGCGAACAGGATCATCACAATATTGAGATATTTAAGTTTGTCCCCATATGTTTTATGATGAAGACCACTGACCATTTTAGTTAATGCCCTCTGAACCAACTCTATCCTGTTTATGTCTTTTGAAGATGCAGTCTCCAAAATTATACACAGTACTCTTATGTACATCTTATGTAGATGTAACACCCCTGCCAGAGTGCTCCCTGGATTTGGGGGGGGGGGGGCTCACCTGACAATTCTATCATTCTACCCCTTTATATATATATCTGGCACCTTGGTGCCTCCACCCAAGGAGAAAAGGTATTGAAGGGTAGATCCATTTCTCTTAGGAACTACTACAAAATCTCAGTGAATTCAATTACCTCTCAGAACAAAAGACACACCCACTGAAATCTCCGTCCTCAGAAAACTCCTCCCCCTTCTTCACAACCACATTTGCCATGCAGAAGACAAATTGATACATTTACTTAGAGCCTGCTCTGGTCTCACAAACATGGCATCATCAAGAACTGACAGAAAAATCACTCAACAAAATGCCAGTTACAGAGAGGCATCACCACCTCCTTTTTCCTGCTGGCCATTCCTCTCCTTATGCACCCAAGCATCCTTTTAGCTTCCACCATGGCCACCTTGTTTTGCGCATCAATGTACTTCACCCCCCATAAACTGTACCAGTCTCTCGGGTTTTTGTAGTCAAAATGCACGACCCTGCATTTTTTAGCATGAAATCTTAGCTGCCAAATTATGGACCATTCTTCAAGTTTTGTTTGGTCCTTCCTCATGTTAACCACACCATCAGAAGAGTCTTCTCTATTGCATATTTTGGTATCACCTGCAAAGAGGCAAACCATACCAGACAGACCTTTAGCAATATCGCTTACACGATACTCTTGACAAACACCAGGAGGTGCTACTACTGTCCTTAGACCTCAACGCAAAATTTCAGCTTGTAAATCATACTATACTTTTGAGGCAACTTGAAGAACTAGGTACTCAGGTACAGTCCTGTCTTGGTTTCATTCTTATTTACAGAATATAATGTTTCAGGCTCATTGGTCCAATTTTTCTTTCAGTGTTTTCAACTGTTCCTATGGTTGTCTCAGGGGTCTGTTCTTGGACCCATCCTCTTTAGCATTTTTATAATGCGTCTTGCTCTATTAATTCAGTCCTTGGCATCACCTTCTATATTTATTCGGATGACATTCAATTACTACTCACTTTGCAATCACAGACCATGCATGTAATCTCTGAAATCTCTCTAAGCTGAACATTATTGCTGACTGGCTCACTACCAGTGGTCTAAAATTAAACACCAAAAAGATTGCGGCTCTACTTTTTCTTGTGCAACCCACCGAATATTGCCCTACTTACCCAGTATACATGAGGCCCAAATTCTCCTAAAATTTTCAGTTAAAAATTTTGGCAGCACATTAAACAACTGTCTTACTTTTTCTACCATATAATTCAATACCAGAAAAAAGTCCCTTTTTACATTGTGGCAAATTAATTTCTTTATGTTCAATTCCTTTATTTAGTAATCCACTCTCTTGTTTTATCTTGCTTAGGTTATTCTAATTCACTCCTCTAAGGTCTCTCCCCCCCCCCCCCCCCCCCCCCCCCGATATCAGTTTTGGAGATTACAGATCATGCAAAATAAAGATAATCTATGGTGCTAATAAATATGACAGGATAACCCTGGTTCTTGTGAAGAACATTGACTCCTCATATTTTTTGCTTTCTTCTCAAGATCCTGATTCAGACTTACCATATCTTCTATACCATGCCTTCCTCACTTCCTTTTTTGATCCCATATATCCCAAAGCATGTCCTTCGCTCATCTCAGCAGCACTTAATAGTCATCCCCTCACACCTACAGAAATTCCTGCTTTAGTGTTGCAGCTCCTATTCTATGGAAAAAATTCCCCTTGGAACTTTGTTGGAATCTTCCTTTAAACGTTCAAAGCTGTCCTCAAAATGTATTTCTTTGCCTGAGTTTCCCTTCCATTAATGGATAAGCCAAGGACTCAATCACTGCGTGCAATGATACCCTCACACAATAATACTTCTCACAGTGCTGCACTTCTTTTTACTACCTCCCTTCCTATCATATCTTCAAGGGTGGCCAATGTAACGCCAATTTTTTAAAAAGGTTCCAGAGGAGATCCAGGAAATTATAGACCGGTGAGTCTGACGTCGGTGCCGGGCAAAATGGTAGAGACTATTATTAAGAACAAAATTACAGAGCATATTCAAAAGCATGGATTAATGAGACAAAGTCAACATGGATTTAGTGAAGGGAAATCTTGCCTCGCCAATCTACTACATTTCTTTGAAGGGGTGAACAAACATGTGGATAAAGGGGAGCCGGTTGATATTGTGTATCTGCATTTTCAGAAGGCGTTTGACAAAGCACCTCATGAAAGACTCCAGAGGAAATTGGAGAGTCATGGGATAGGAGGTAGTGTTCTTTTGCGGATTAAAAACTGGTTAAAAGATAGAAAATAGAGAGTAGGGTTAAATGGTCAGTATTCTCAATGGAGAAGGGTAGTTAGTGGGGTTCCTCAGGGCTCTCTGCTGGGACCACTGCTTTTTAACATATTTATAAATGACCTAGAGATGGGAGTAACTAGTGAGGTAATTAAATTTTCTGATGACACAAAGTTATTCAAAGTCGTTAAATCGCGGGAGGATTGTGAAAAATTACAAGCGGACCTTACGAGACTGGGAGACTGGGCATCTAAATGGCAGATCACGTTTAATGTGCGCAAGTGCAAAGTGATGCATGTGGGAAAGAGGAACCCAAATTACAGCTATGTCATGCAAGGTTCCTTGTTAGGAGTCGCGGACCAAGAAAGGGATCTAGGTGTCGTCGTTGATGATACGTTGAAACCTTCTGCTCAGTGTGCTGCTGGGGCTAAGAAAGCAAATAGAATGTTAGGTAGTATTAGGAAAGGAATGGAAAACAAAAATGAGGATGTTATAATGTCTTTGTATCGCTCCATGGTGCAACTGCACCTCGAATATTGTGTTTAATTCTGGTCGCCGCATCTCAAAAAAGATATAGTGGAATTAGAAAAGGTGCAGAGAAGGGCGACGAAAATCATAAAGGGGATGGGACGACTTCCCTATGAGGAAAGGCTAAAGTGGCTAGGGTTCTTTAGCTTGGAGAAAAGGCAGCTGAGGGGAGATATGATAGAGGTCAATAAAATAATGAGTGGAGTTGAACGGGTAGATGTGAAGCGTCTGTTCACGCTTTCCAGAAATACTAGGACTAGGGGGCATGCGATGAAGCTACAATGTAGTAAATTCGTTGCCAGAGAATGTGGTAAAGGCGATTAGCTTAACAGAGTTTTAAAAAGGTTTGGACAGCTTCCTAAACGAAAAGTCCATAGACCGTTATTAAATGGACTTTGGGGAAATTCACTATTTCTGGGATAAGCAGTATAAAATGTTTTGTACATTTTTGGGATCTTGCTGGGTATCTGTGACCTGGATTGGCCACTGTTGGAAACAGGATGCTTGGCTCGATGGACCTTTGGTCTTTCCCAGTATGGCAATACTTATGTTACTATATCTTACCTTCTCCTTTATCTTTTTACTTTAATGTGACTTTCCTTTTCTGCTACTAGTTTTATGATTTTTTTATTGCAAACCACTTAGATACAGTGTTTTTATTATTTGTGGTACTCTAAATAAAGGTGAAATATAAAAACAACTTTTTAATAGAATCAGGAATATAAAAAGTTCTTTCAATTCTACGTAGAGATGTGGAGGGGCATTTTGAAAGGATGTCCAAGTCAGAATAGGTCCAAGAAAGCACAAAGGCAGACGGTCTGCAAGCTCCAAGATGGAAAATGTACAAAGCAGATCGTTAAGAACGTAATTTATTAATACAATAAAAAAAAAATACACATAAATACATATATAAAAAATTAGCCCGACACAGGCCATGTTTCGCCCAGCAGGGGCTGCTTCAGGGGCTACAAGAAATCATAACATAAATAAAATTATTATACAGTTGCTCTTCTAAAATCATAATAAAATAACGTGTATACACAGTTAAAAAGAAACTTACTAACCACACATAAAGTGAAATGCATGCAAAGGTTTGCGAGAAATTATATATATATATACATTTATATATATATATAGCACCAAAATCCCACAAAAAAAAGACATGTAAATAAATATATATGTGTATGATATCAGACGGATATAAATTTAGAATTACATATATATATCCCTTGTTGTTTCTCATGTTGTCCTCTTTTTTTCCTACAGTATATTTTTGGAATTATCAAATATAATTTTTCCAATTTGAACTATAGAGGATTTTTGTGTAGGTGGGTGTTTTGCAAATAATTTTAAAAGTTTCTTTTGTGTATCTATTGATATCTGTGCTACTATTTTATTGTTCTTTTTATTAATAATTTCATTTTTATGGAGTGATATAAAAAATATATATATATAAGTTTTAAATATGACATTTATGTATTGGTGAACTATTTCGGGTTATCGAATGTTGATTTATTTTAATATATATATGTAATTCTAAATTTATATCCGTCTGATATCATACACATATATATTTATTTTAATATATACATGTAATTCCGAGATTTATTTTATTATACCCCTCTGATTGTATACATATATATTTATTTACATGTCTTTTTTTTGTGGGATTTTGGTGCTATATATATATATATATAAATGTATATATATATATATAATTTCTCGCAAACCTTTGCATGCATTTCACTTTATGTGTGGTTAGTAAGTTTCTTTTTAACTGTGTATACACGTTATTTTATTATGATTTTAGAAGAGCAACTGTATAATAATTTTATTTATGTTATGATTTCTTGTAGCCCCTGAAGCAGCCCCTGCTGGGCGAAACACGGCCTGTGTCGGGCTAATTTTTTATATATGTATTTATGTGTTGTTTTTTTTAATTGTATTAATAAATTACGTTCTTAACGATCTGCTTTGTACATTTTCCAAGTCAGAATAGGGACATCTTTCCCCCTAAACCAACCTCTTCTCTTCCCCCACTCTATCTCTCTGGATAACACTCTCATCTTCCCTGTCCCATCAGCTCATATCCTTGTGATCATCTTCGACTCCTCCCTCTCCTTCTCTGAACATATTCAACAGACTGCTAAAACCTGTCGTTTCTTTCTCTACAATATCACCAAAATTTGTCCTTTCCTTTCTGAGCACACTACCAGAACCCTTATCCACACTCTTATCACCTCTCGCTTAGACTATTGCAACTTGCTTCTCACAGGTCTCCAACTCAATCATCTCTCTCCTCTTCAATCTGTTCAAAATTCTGCTGTACGACTAATATTCCGCCAGTGTCGCTATGCTCATATTACCCCTCTCCTCAAGTCACTTCACTGGCTCCCTATCCATTTCCGCATACAGTTCAAACTCCTCTTATTGACTTACAAGTGCATTCACTCTGCAGCTCCTCAGTACCTCTCCACTCTCATCTCTCCATACATTCCTCCCTGGGAACTCAGTTCACTGGGTAAATCTCTCTTATCTGTACCCTTCTCCTCCACCGCTAACTCCAGACGCCATTCCTTTTATCTTGCTGCACCATATGCCTGGAATAGACTTCCTGAGCCAGTACGTCAAGCTCCATTTCTGGCCGTCTTCAAATCTAGGCTAAAAGCCCACCTTTTTGATGTTGCTTTTAACTCCTAACCCTTACTCACTTGTTCAATACCCATGTTTTATCATTCCCTTATCTCTTATTTTTACTGTTTGTCGGTCCTAATTAGAATGTAAGCTCTATCGAACAGGGACTCTTTATGTACAGTGTACAGCGCTATGTACGTCTAGTAACGCTATAGAAATGATAAGTAGTAGTAGTAAGTGATAATGTCTAAAAAGGAGTCCATCTCACAGGTATTTCCAACAGGAAATACATCAAGAATTCTTGCTTGAAAATGTACGAGATGGATGTCCATGTCCTGAGAACATCCAGAATGAACAGCCATTTTACAAAATGAAATGTCCAACACATGAACTGCAAAAAAGCAGGGACAAGAACATCTATCTGGTAGCAGCAGAATGACTGCACAGACATCTATGCAGAGCAGAAGGGCAACCTTGTGGTTAGTTCAGTGGACTTTAAACAAAGGGACCCAGATTCAAACCCACTTTAACTCCTTTACTACTTAACATTTCTAGAATGCTACTAGGGTTACGCAGCGCTGTACAGATTAACAAAGAAGGACAGTCCCTGCTCAAAGGAGCTTACAATCTAAAGGACGAAATGTCAAGTTGGGGCAGTCTAGATTTCCTGAATAGAGGTATAATGGTTAGATTTAAAACACATGTGGAGGGGCATAATCGAATGAAAACGTCTATCTCCATGGGTGTTTATCTCCGAGAACGTGTCCGTGAAGGGGTGGACCGAACCGTATTTTCGAAAAAAATAGACGTCCATGTTTTATTCGACAATTTGTGAGCTGGGCGTTTTTGTTTTTCAGCGATAATGGAAAATGAAAGCGCCCAGCTCAAAAACGAATAAATCCAAGGCATTTGTTCGTGGGAGGGGCCAGGATTCGTAGTGCACTGGTCACCCTCACATGCCAGGACACCAACCGGGCACCCTAGGGGGCACTTTTACAAAAACAAAAAAAAGGTAAAAGAGCTCCCAGTTGCATAGCACTCTTCCCTTGTGTGTTGAGCCCCCCCAAATCCCCCTCAAAACCCACTGCCCACAAGTCTACACCATTACTATAGCCCTAAGGGGTGAAGGGGGGCACCTACATGTGGGTACAGTGGGTTTGGGGGGGGTTGGACGACTAAGCATTAAGCAGCACAATTGTAACAGGTGGGGGGGGGATGGGCCTGGGTCCAACTGCCTGAACTCCACTGCACCCACTAACAACTGCTCCAGGGACCTGCATACTGCTGCCAGGGAGGTGGGTATGACATTTGAGGGTGAAAATAAAAAGTTGTGAAACATCATTTTTTGTGGTGGGAGGGGGTTAGTGACCACTGGGGGAGTCAGGGGAGGTTATCCCCAATTCCCTCTGGTGGTAATTTGGTCATTTAGGGCACTTTTTGGGGCCTTATTCGTAAAAAAACAGGGTCCAGGAAAAGTGCTCTAAATTCTAGCTACAAACGCATACTTTTTTTCCATTATCGGCGAAAGGCGCCCATCTCTGTTCGGGTGATAACCATGCCCCAGTCCCGCCTTCACCACGCCTCCGACACGCCCCCGTCAACTTTGTATGCTTCCGTGATGGAGTGCAGTTGAAAACGTCCAAGTTCGGCTTTCGATTATACCACGTTATTCGTTTTTGTGAGATAAACGTTCATCTCCCGATTTAGGTCGGAACTTGGGCGTTTTTCTCGTTCGATTGTAAGCAGGATAGTAACATAGAGGGGCATAATCGAAAGGCGCCGGCCATATACATTAGCGGCCATCTATTTAACAGCGGTCTTGAATCGTATTAGCGGTGATCTCCCAGGAAACATCGGTGGAACTATGAAGAGTGACAAACAGAAAATTAAAAAGAAAACAGCTTTTATGTATTCGCTTTATTTCATTGGCTTTATATACTGTAATCGTGAGCACTCCAGGAACCATCTCTCCAGAGAATTTGCAAAGTTGCAATAAACAACCTGATAAAGTTACTTCCATTTTGGTAAAGTAACATTACCATTAAGATGGGTTATGTTATTGTTTAAAAAAAACCCCATAGTACCCCTTTTCAAAAACCAACCAAGGACAAACAGCAGAACAAAAAAGGGAACGACCAGATTTAATAAAAATCAGACTAAAAAACAAAGTCCATAGAGATCTATAAAATCCATTAAAAATGTAATATCAAGACTCGACGCAGTCCTGAATTTTTGGTGCGCACTGCGCCTGCCTCACGAGTCTTGATTGGACTTGTAAATTCCTTGTACTGTTTAGAAACAGATATAAACACAATACCATCAAAACACCAACCACAATATGGGCTGTGGTGGCAAACATGATCCGACAGGAATCACCAACAAAATTAAGCTCGGCTTGAACATCATGGACTCATGGGCTAATGCATTTCAACTAAAACTCAATACAGATAAAACACACTGCCTCATCCTCTCATCCCAATACAATGTAACATAACGTGGAGGGGCATAATCGAACGCAAACGCCTATCTCCATGGGCGTCTATGTCCGAAAACGGGTACATGAAGAGGCGGGACAGATCGTATTTTCGAAAAAATGGACGTTTTTCAGCTGGGCGTTTGTTTTGTTTTTAGCGATAATGGAAATTAAAAACGCCCAGCTCAAAAACGTCCTAATCCTAGCCATTTGGTCGTGGGAGGGGCCACGATTCGTAGTACACTCGCCCCCCTGACATGCCAGGACACCAACTGGGCACCCTAGAGGTCAGTGCGGTGGACTTCAGACAACGCTCCCACATGCATAGCTCCCTTACCACGGGTGCAGAGCACCCAACCCCCCTCCCCCAAAACCCACTACCCACAAATGTACAACACTACCATAGCTCTTAGGGGTGAAGGGGGCACCTACGTGTGGGTACAGTGGGTTTTGGAGGCCTCCCATTTACCAGCACAAGTGTTACAGGTAGGGGGGGGGGGATGGGCCTGGGTCCACCTGGCTGAAGTGCACTGCGGTACCCACTAAAAGTGCTCCAGGGACCTGCATACACGCAGGCCTCTAGGACTTGTTGCTGCTATATAACATTGGCATACCAGTTGACACCTGAAGACTAATCACTCCGAAAACATCCTTTATTGGAATAAGCACGCTTACTCACAGTTAACTGCAGATCAGAGGTTGTGTCCCACTGGTAACGAGTCTCCCTGGTACTGAGATGAGCAGTAGGTCCGAGCTGGCAGAATGGTGTACAATGCCCTCTTTCAGCCACATACAAGGTAAGAACTAAGTTCTGTAACGTGGCTAACACGTGAAAGGGATCTAAAACTGGCTTACAAAAATGGCCACTACCTCATGGACTACCGGAAACAAAACAGGGCACACTCTGACCCAGTAAGCAGGGAGAAAAGCACCATGGGAGTAGAGCCTACCAACTACCAACATTGTGAGCATTTGTCACAAGCTAGTGGAATCACGGAGCCCAATACCCTACACCCACCACAATGCATTGCTGATGTGACTCTGCAGTGCACATAACAGAAAAGGTGTCACACTCACCTGAGAGCCACATCAGAACCAGGAAAGGCTGTCACAGGATAGAACACATTCTGCTGTCATGAAGGTGGGTACGGCATTTGAGGCTGGCATACAGGCTGGAAAAAAAGTTTTTAAAGTGGGGTCTTTTTGGTGGGAGGGGGTTAGTGACCACTGGGGGAGTCCGGGGAGGTCATCCCCGATTCCCTCCAGTGGTCATCTGGTCAGTTGGAGCACTTTTTTGGGACCTGTTCGTGAAAAAAAGGGTCCAAAAAAAGTGACCCAAAATCGCGGTAAAAACGCCTTTTTTTCGATTATCAGCTAAAGATGACCATCTCTCCTCGGCCGATAGCCACGCCCCAGTTCCGCCTTCACCACGCCTCCAACACGTCTCCGGTTTACTCGGTAGATAAAATATTTGAGAAAAAGGAGGAATAGATTCATCTGGAACTCCAAAAATGTCCATAATATATCTTCTAAGCATTTCCCTAGGAGTAATAGACAAAATTCTAGGGAAATTCAGGAAGCGTAGATTATTACTTCTCAAAGAATTTTCAAAGGTTTCAGCTTTTCTCTTCAAATTCACTACATCCTTAATCAAGGTTGCTTGAATTTTCTGCACATTGTCAAGTTCTTTCTCCTGTTTCTCTATTTTCTCAGTCACTTTTTTAATATCAGAATCAGCAGTTTCCAGTTTCTTTTTAAGAAATTGTGTTTGTTGTTCCAGTATCTGAATCTGAGGGCACAATGCTTACCCAGATTTACAATTAGAGCCCATAAATTATCTAGAGTAACTTCAGTCTGTACCTTTTGAGTTGTTAAAGAAGGAGCACTCAAGTCACCAACTGTAGTTAAAGAATCTCCCGCAGAACCAGATGATCCCAGAGTAGCCATCTGGGAATTCAAAGAAGCTGAAGTCCCAAAGTCCTCCGTTGGGTGTACCTGTGCCTCATGCCGTTCCAACACCACTGCACTTCCTGGCTGCAGGGAGGAAGACGGGGAACTGGCACTCTGTGGCTACGGGGGAGGCACTCTATGGTCAGGGCTCAGAGTGACATCTAGCACTGGCATCGCACCAGGGTCTCCACTCACCGGGGGCGTCACAAGCGTGCTGCTCTCCGACCCAATCACCACTTCAGTTCTCCACAAAAATAAGTCCAAAGAACCAGCCGCCGGCACAAAAAAAAAAAGGTTGGACAATGCAAGAGAGGAAAAGTCCATAGTCTGCTATTGAGATAGACATGGGGAAGCCACTGCTTGTCCTGGGATTGGTTGTTACTATTTGGGTTTCTGCCAGGTACTTGTGATCTGGATTGGCCACTGTTGGAAACAGGATGCAGGCCTAGATGAACCATTGGTCTGACTCAGTATGGTTATTCTTATGTTCAGAGAAGGGCAACACAAATGATAAAGGGAATGGGACAACTTCCCTGTGAGGAAAGGCTAAGGTGGCTAGGGCTTTTCAGCTTGGAGAAAAGACAGCTGAGAGAAGATATAATAGAGGTCTATAAAACAATAGGTGGAATGGAACAGGTGGACATGAATTGCTTGTTTACTCTTTCCAAAAATACTAGGACTAGGGGACACGCAATGAAGCTACAAAGTAGTACATTTAAAACAAATTGGAAAAAATATTTCTTCAAACAACGTATAATTAAAGTCTGGAATTGGTTGCCAGAGAATATAGTAAAAGCAGTTAGCTTAGCGGGGTTTAAAATAGGTTTAGACAGCTTCCTAAAAAAGTCCCTAAGCCATTATTAATATGGACTTGGGGAAAATCCACTGCTTATTTCTAGGATATTTTGGATATATCAATTAAATACAGTGGAGCCAAAGGGTTTAAATACTTACTTGCATTGGGGGTGCTTCATTTAGTTTGACAGCTACGGTTGGGACCGGATATGGGAGCAGCTGTTTCCGGTACACTGACTGGGTATAAAACGCTGTTGCCATTTTTGTATGTTTGTAGCGATAAGCAGAGGCGTCACACTGAGTAGTAAGTCTGGAAGCTGGGGTTATATGTGATTGAGGAGTATGTTGGAATAGGTATGTGTTAAGGCAATCTTTGTTTTTTGCTTGGACAGACCTGGTGTTATGGCTCCCCCTTGATGAAGCACGTATTGCGAAACAGGCAACCTGTCGGGGTTTGTGAGCACACCGGTTTCAATAAGATAAGTGACACATAGCCTTTATATTTACTTATGCAATGCAATAAGCAAAAGTATGTAAAGATTGAGTTATTCGAGCATTGGTAGGTTGGGGGTAGAGTCTGTGATTAGAAATTCACACTGGCAGAGGTTCACCGCAGGAGTGAAGTGAAACCAGCCATGGCGATTATATGAGACTCACCCCGTACAACATAGTTTGACTCCTAGGAATCCTCTGCTATCTTTTTTGTTTTGTATTTCTAGGATAAGCAGCATAAAATGTATTGTACTGTTTTGGGATCTTTCCAGGTACTTGTGACCTGGATTGGCCACTGTTGGAAACAGGATGCTGGGCTTGATGGACCTTCGGTCTGTCCCAATATGGCAATGCTTATATTCTTATGTGTTATCCATATTCAACTTAAGTTGGTACAATGTAACCCAGTTTTCAACTGTCCTGACATATTGTTCGACTTTCAAGCATAAGTGTCCTATAGTATTAATAATAGGAATCACTGAGGTTATGTCATCAGCATAAATATACATTTTTAGTCCTAACTAGGATAGAGAGAAGCGCGTTAAATAAAATAGGTGACAATGCAGGATGCCACATGTAGGTTTCTAGGAATCAGAATATGATCCCTCCATCTTTACCCTTTAGGATGTGATGGTCGAGAAGTCTTTGAACCATTTTAGAACCACTCCTGCAACCCCTACTTCCTCTAATCAATATAACAATAGTCTATGATCCACAAATGCTAAATCAACTGAATCAGTAATATGTGATTTCCCTAATCCTAACCATGATTTTATTTCTGAGTGGTTTCTGTCACTCTGCTGACATCACTCACAGGTACTAGGACCAGGGGTCAGTTGTTCTGGGAGCTCAAGGATGTAGGACATTGTACAGAAAGGTGAAAGTTCCCAGGGAAGACTGTATCAAAGTCCTGGAGTTTTGCAGGAATTTCTAAAGCTGAAGATCAAATCCAGAGCTTTCTAGATTCCGAGAATAATGCCCAATAAAACATGAAAACAAAAAGAGAACATAAGGTAATGTCTTTTTATTGGAGTAATTTAATGTGGTCTGTTTTTGTTTTATTTTTATTTAGTAGTCTTTAAAGTGGACTAACATGGTAACCACACTACTTTACGTGGGAATAATGCAGCAAAAGTGGAAGAGAATTGTACCAAGGTGTTTGTGATTCACCAGTACCATCTCATTCATGGCATTCCTTCCAGCAACTCTAAAACAAGGCACGTGACCTGAAAGAACAGGCTTCAATGAGTGGATCACTTCTTGCTGTGAACTATTTTAGTGGGGAAAAAACTAGCGAATCAGCTTTAGGTCTGAGTTTAAGCTGCCACAGCAATGATAACTTACACTGTTAGTTTAATGTCAGGTTCCAAACCTCAGTTATAATCATAGGGATGGACTAGACAAGATTTTGGGTCTTATCAGCCGGAAGGACCTTCTGTTTGACAGGTTCCTGACACCTAGTTCTGTTCTTCAACTCACAAAGTGAATTTCTGAGGATTACTGATTGTGGCTGTGCAAACTGTACTTTATACTGCACTGTTGTTTTGGATTAAGGGATTGAACCACTTCTCCTCATTATGCTGCTAAATCCAAAGACTGCGATTCATAGTAGAAAGCATCATTCAATTCTGGTTCAGTGACTAGTGCATAATTTATACAAATGGCATAAAATATAAATGTTTCTGCGAAGCCTGTGTGTCAGATTGAACAGGATATGAATTGCAGAAAGCAACACAGCTCTCCTGAAAAAGAGATTCCACACAAAGAAGATGCAGCATGTCCTAAATTTTAATGAGAGAAAAAAAAACCTATAAGCTTAAGATCCAGGCTGAGTCAAAACAAAGTCCATCAACCTCAGCTTCCTGTCTCCAACACTCATCATGTCTGTGGCCCTTCTCACCGCCTTTTCTAATTCAGCTATATATTTTATGAGATGAGACAACCAGAAATGCACACAGTACACCATAGATGGTTTCAGGGGCATAATAATTTATTTAGTTATATTTGTCTACTACCTCTCTGAAAAAGGTTCTAGTGATTCACAGTCAGCAACATATAAAACAAATACAGTATAATACAATAACATTAAGAAATCAAATACATGATAAAATCCATGAAATAAACACCTTAAACCCCCAATAAAAATCCAACTAAAACCCATAATAAAGTATTAACAACCTAGAATATCTTAATAATAATATCTTAATTGTCTTGTCTGTCTGTATTATTTTAGATTGTAAGCTCTATTGAGCAGGGACTGTCTCTGTGTCAGGTGTTCAGCACTGCGTGCGTCTGGTAGCGCTATACAAATGCTAATAATAATAATAAAATTACTATCCAACACTATTCCATCAAAATAAAAAATTAAAAAAGAAAAATGTGGTGACTACCATAAAATTGCATCACCTGAGATTAACAGATTATCAAAGAACTAAAAAGGGCTAAAGGGCAAAAGCTAGACCTTGACTGTCCTACAAAAATGTACGTAATCTGAATCCAGTGAAACAAAGTAGAGCAATTTATCATAGGCGGTCGGTGACTCAGATTTTTCTTGAGGCTAAAGTGGTGTGGGGCTAAGGCAGGACTGGAGTGGGCCTAGGATTGGGGTGATGTGGGATGTGAACTGGTGGGCCAAGTTAAAATCCTTGTGGCAACACCTGTGTCAACAGTAAAGGGACAGTGGGGGCAGTGGTGTTCCTAGGTCGGCTGCCACCTGGAGTGGATTGTCACTGTGCACCTCCTCCGGTGCATCACACCGCCTCTGGCACATCACCTCCTGGGGGTGCAGGGAGCAGCCACGTGGCTGCTCCTTGCACCCCCTTGCAGTGTGCATCTGGGGTGGACCGCCCCCACCGTCCCGCCCTTGGTACACCACTAAATGGGGGCACTTTTGAACAGAGCTGTCTCCCCCACCTAGTATCTCTGTTACTGATAATATTATACTCACTGAACACACTCCATGGAGCTATGTGCCAAAAAAAATCAAAATAATGCACTAAAATAATACAGCATATTAAACAGAACAGTATTTGCAATATTCTGGAAATATTTGCTGGTACTTTAACACTTAGCTTCCAGTCAGCCCCAGTTTCTCAGTCCAGCATCTCCCTGTAGGCCATGTGAACAGTAATGTTCAACAGCTCTGTAACAGACATTCTATGGTTTCTGGGAACTATAAAATGATTTGTCTAATAATGTCTATAGAGGGTTTCAGATCTGCTGCCCTTTAGGTTATCTGTATTAGCTGAGAACCTGGGAAGCCAGGGTTCAAATCCCACTGCAATTCCTTGAGATCTTGGAACCTCCATTGCCTCGCCTTCAGACTTCAGTTAAAAGCCCTCCAGGAAAATACCTAGTGTATGTGATTGTAATTGAGACTGAGCTACAACTGAGAATGGCACGCGCTAAATGCAAAGTCAAAATCTAGTATTAGACATATTGTGAAATAATACAAAGTCTTAGTCACGCAGGACCTGTAAAGCTACACCACAGTAGCACTTCCTTCCAGGAGTCACAGAAGGGCCTTCATAGGAAGCATAGCAGTGGGCACAAGAACATCAATATACCTACTAAACAAACTGGAGTAGTACAGATTGATTTCATACAGACATTCAATGTTATCAGAATAACTGGCTACTTTCACAAATGCAGAACACAGGCAGACTCTTCACTCAACGCAGAAAAAAACTCAATGCCTAGTACTCACTTCACAATACAACACATACAATTACTCTACTATAACTACACCATACTGCACCCTCCCTATATCAGAAAACCTGAAGATTCTTGGAGTTACCTTCGATCGAAACCTCACTCTCGATACCCACATGAAGAACACGACAAAAAAGATGTTTTACTCGATGTGGAAACTCAAAAGAGTTAAGCCTTTCTTCCCGAGAAACATCTTCCGTACCTTGGTACAATCTATGGTAATTAGTCACCTGGATTACTGTAATACTCTGTACGCTGGCTGCAAAGAACAGACTATCAAGAAACTCCAAACAGCCCAGAATACCGCAGCCAGACTCATATTTGGAAAGACCAAATACGAAAGTGCGAAACCCTTCAGAGAGAAACTTCACTGGCTTCCACTCAAGGAACGTATCGAATTCAAGATCTGCACGATCGTACACAAGATCATCCGTGCAGATGCCCCACTGTACATGTTTAACCTTGTGGACCTACCGCCCAGAAACGCCAAGAGATCAGCCCGCAAATTCCTCAACCTGAATTTCCCCAGTTGTAAAGGACTTAAATATAAGCAGGCATACGCCTCTACCTTCTCCTACAGAAGTACACAGATATGGAACGGGTTACCCCCAGCCCTAAAAACCATAGATAGTCTAAGTAACTTTCGCAAATCTCTGAAGACACATCTCTTCAATAGAGCCTACAAAAAGAACCCTTAAAGACAAAAAATTCACCTCCTAAACTATCCTATCTAACACCATATTCTCCAATTCCTCATCCATCTTCAGCTTACCATCGATTGTATCCATTATCCTGTCATGACTTTGTCATAACAACACTCTGTAAGCCACATTGAGCCTGCAAATAGGTGGGAAAATGTGGGGTACAAATGCAATAAATAAATAAATAAATAAGTAAATAACCACAAACTAAAAATAGAAATATGTAGACAAAAATTAAACTGAAACCCCAAGAAGCCAGAGCCTGCTTATAGGAAAAATGAAAAGAGATGAATTTCCTTCTCTACTATAGGAAATAAAAAGAGCAGATTAAGGAGCCCTTTTACTAAATTGCATTAAAAGGGGCCAAGAAGTATGGTTAGCATGTGGGTTTCCCTGCATGCTGCATGCTGAGGCCACTTTTAGCATGGCTGTAAAACGGCTGCAATTCCATTTTCTGTTAATGGCCAGGGGCTAATTTCCAAATTATCACGTGGCCATTAGCATGCGAGCCCTTACTAACACCTGAAAGGTCTCACATGCTAACCATACACCAATCGGCTGATTAGCATTGGGTATGCCTACTCTCCAACCCCCCCCAAACACAAAATATTTTTTAGCACTGGGGACACATGTGCAATAGGGTACCCTAGAGGCCACTTCTGTACACCACTAAAATGCTCCCAGGTGAACATCTCACCTTTGCTCCCTTATCTTGTCCCCTGACCTCTCTAAAACCCACCCAAAACACACTGTCCCCCACTACACTAGCCCTTATGGATGAAGGGGGCACCTATATGTGGGTACAGTAGGGTTTTGGTGTCTTTGGGAGGGGTCACAGTTTCCACCATAAGTGTGACAGAGGGGAGATAGGGACCCGACACCCCCACTCCATAGTGCACTGCACCGACCACTACACTACTCCAGGGACCTTCATGCTGCTCTAATAGACTTGACTTTAACATCTGAGGCTGTCATAGAGGTTGCTAAGTCATATTTTTATTCACAATTTTTTTGGGGGGGAGGGGAGGTCAGTGACCACTGGGGGAGTATTGGGGGGTCACCCCTGATTCCTTCCAGTGGTCATTTAGAGCATCTTTTTGTGCTTTATTCGTTTTGAAAACAGGTCTAGACCAAAACCTCTTCGTTTTAGTCTTGGACTAGTAAAAGAGGCCTGTTTCTGAGCAAATGAAACGGGCGCTAGCAAGGTTTTCGTCGCCAACACCCCCCCTCCCTGGCCAACCCCTTCGTTGTTCTGCCATTGCCCCGCCCTCAATGTCATGACATTTGACGTGAGGGCAGGGCCCGGAGCGATTTCGCAACCCCCCCGCCTCCCTCCCTGTGAACCCCTTCGTTCTTCTGCCATCAAGGTTTTTGTCGGCAACACCCCCCCCTCCCTGCCTCCTTCCCTGCCAACCCCTTCGTTGTTCTGCCATTGCTCCGCCCTCGAGGGCGGGGCCTGGAGCGATTTTGGTGGCTTCACCACCACGAACCTTCAAACCTTTTTGAAGGAAGTCAGGGCTTGGCTTCACTGACGTCAGTGTCCTCAGAACGTTGAGGGTAGGTTTTATATATATAATGTTTTTGTTTTGTTCCATTATGGCTGTAAAACATCCAAGTGTTAGGCTCGTCCTAATCCCTCCTTTGAAACAGCCCCCGACACACCCTCTTGTGATTTGGATGCACTACAGATGAATTGCATAGATAAACGTCTGCAAAATAGGTTTTAAAAATACTGAGTTGGAAGTTTTCAGAAGAAAAATGTCCAAAAGGTGCTTTATGACACTTTTTTGATGTTTTTCTCTTTCAAAAATGAGCCACTCAGTTCCCAAAACATATCTTCTAAATTGCTGTAGAACTTTTCCATTTCATAGAACATCTGAGAAAAAGAGAAGCACCCAATTTTCATATGACTAAACTTAGTGACAGGAAACATCAGAAAGTAAACTTTACAACCCACAAAGGTTTTAGCTGTAGTATATCAATAGAAATCAAACAAAATAAAACATGGAAAAGAAAATAAGATGATACCTTTTTTATTGGACATAACTTAATACTTGATTAGCTTTCTAAGGTTGCCCTTCTTCCTCAGATCGGAAATAAGCGAATGTGTATGAAAGAAGCAGATTCCCCATTCGTCTTCTGGGATCTAGAATAAATGCGAGAGTCCCTTTGGCGGCAGAGAGAACTTCAGAAGACAGGTCCAGCTTATGATTTCTTCACAGCAGATATAGATATTGAGGAAAGATAATAGGCTTTAGAAAATGGAGGTAACCCTTCTCCAGGGATTTCATAAGATCATCCTTAAAATGTTCCACAGCTGAAATAGATTGAACTTCCAGAAAGTTAAAATAACACCAAATTTTTCTTATTTACAGACCATTTTGTACCACTTCCAGTCTTCTAATGATTGCTAAACTAACTTTAACCACTGCACTTTTCAAAGTCTGAATAGCCCCCAGTTGCCAACAGATTGGGAAATCACCTGAACAAAACCATTTCCAGCACCTTCATTTTTTCCTTTAGAAATTAGTTGTGCAGGAGCGAAGTCTTTTTTTAAAATTGTAGACTGAATAACGTAATTTCTCTAAAGTTAGTTTTTGTAGATAACAAATAAACCTTTGTTTCTTTAACTGCTGATATAGATCTTTCTATAAATCATTCATTTGATGATAAATACATATATACAGAGAAAAAACAGGGGGTATTTTTTATATTATTTTGTATTTTATTCTATCATTTATCATTTTTTTTCATAGGGCTGGATTCTATATATGGCGCCTTAAAAATCAGCACTGAAAAAAATACGCCTACATGTATTCTATAAACTATACCTAAAGTTAGGCAAGGTTTCCAGAATATGCCTAGTGCCCGTCCACACGACTAAATTTAGTCAAAGGCATTTACACTGTAATGGGGGACACACTTTCCCCACCATATTCATACATAATGAGTTCAGGGGCAGTTTGGAGCTCATGGAAAGGAGAATCCTCAGAGCGGACTACCCTGGATTGGAAGGAAATCTTCCCTGGATGCAGGCGTCCAGGGGCTGGCAGAGCACACTGAATGAGAAAGTGTTAGCCCATAGGGACACTTAATGGAAAGAGGGACATCTCCTTAAGACTGGGGGGCAGAAGGGGGTATGTGTGGAAATAGCTTCCCAAAGAACTCCTCTAGGGAGCCGGCTCCAGGCAAACCAACCCTTACGTACAGGACTTCCCCAGGCCGCCCTCAGGGAGAAGGGAATAAGGTTATTCCTTCTGGATTAGAGCCACAGTTACCCCATTTGGTCACTAGGGGGGAGCCCCAGGGATGAAGCCCAATGTCCCGGGGGAGGGGGAACTTCATATGTGATTCCTCCTCTGAAGGGAAGCTAAGAGGGTGGGGCCATGACCTGCCCAGCCAAAACAGCGAGCAAGAGGATTAAGCAAGGAGGGTGAGGAGCCCCTCCTGAGGTCCTGGATGGCCTGGAAGCAAGAACCCCCCAGCCCTGCAAGCAGAAGTGCTGAGATGGAATCAGCTGCTTGCTAGTGGACAAATTCAAGATATTGAAAAGGCAGCCGGGAGCAGTGGCGAACCCAGTTTGTTTGCCACCAGGGCAGGTTGCCGCTGCCCCCCCCCCCCAAGGTGTGCCACATCCCTCCTGAAGCACATCACCCTACCACCTTTTCTCCTAGGAAAGGGGTGTGCGGAGCAGGCACATGGCTGTCAGCTCTGATGGCCCCCTACCCCAGAACAAGAAGTAACATCAGAGAGGGCAGAGGACCAACAGAGCTGACAGCCGCACGCCTGCTCTATGCACCCCCTTGCTCCCTGGGAGGACCGTCCCCCACTGCCCCACCCTGATTACGCTACTGGCTGGAAGAAGCCCCATAAATAGCCGGGCTATGCACTGAAAACGGGGCTGCCAGCCACTCAATGATGACAGGGGCAGACCGCTGAAAAAAAACAGTTTAAAATATTGAAAGTGTAATTAGGCAAGGTTCCTAGACTTTGAATATTGAATTCTATTTGTTAGAACTGTGGTTGGTGTGTCTTTCGTTTGCTCAATATATGGGAGCACTGGCTGACTGAAATAAAAGGAGAAAATCTGGACCAGATCACTTTGTGGCCTTGACTTGAACTGGTGAGGGGTGTACAGCAGCCCAGAGGTCTAGAGAAGTTCAGGACCCAAAGACGCCCATCTCTCCTCGGCTGATAACCACGCCCCAGTTCCGCCTCCACCACGCCTCCGACACGCCCCCGTCAACTTTATTCGTTTCCGTGATGGAGTGCAGTTGGAAACACCCAAAATTGACTTTCAATTATACCGATTTGGGCGCCTTTGCGAGACAAACGTCTATCTCCCGATTTAGGTCGCACTATAGGCGTTTTTCTCTTTCGAAAATAAGCTGGATAGTGTGCACTTACATACATATAATGCACACTTGCACTCTTATAATAGACACACTCATATAATGCCCACTTACATGCAAATAATGCACACATACATGTATACATTGCATATTTACATGCATAAATTAACACTTACATGCATATAACGCACACTTACACATATAATGCACACTTATAGAATTAATGCTCAGCGCACCTAAGTTGTTTTGTTGAGTTGCACCCCTAGAGTATAATTATTCATTCGCAAGGGACATTCCAAATCAACCAACAAAACTCTCAGTAACAGGTAAAGAACAGAAATAGAATTACAAAAACATTCTGTTCAAACTCTGGCATCAAATTAGTGAAAGCAACTGAAATTCCTACACTACCAGACACTTCGAAGTAACACAAAACCTTGCAAATAGACACTGCACTATCCCTAACTATGAAAATTCAGCGCTGCAAATATTCTACAACATCAGAACATCTCCAGCTGGAAAGAGAGAGCAATACTACTGTTACAGTCCAGGTCAGTGCCCAGGGCTATTGTCCAGTGTTACTGACCAATATGACCTCACAGTCAGTTAAACCTCCTCCTCCTGGTCCCCAAGTAGAAAACTTTACCACTAGACTCTCAATTCTTAGGCAAATCTTCTTTATTGCAATTCTCCCAATACACAAAGAGAATGCAATTTACAATTCAGCTGCCTGAAAGAACTGTGCCTATTTCAACATGGAATCCATACCCAGCCACCTCAGAGGCAAGGCGAAGCCAGATCTCAGCACTGCTGAGAGGCAAAGATGTTAACTCAAATAGGGAGAAACACAGGGAAAATGCCTTTTTACAGCAACCTAAGGGAGAGGCCACTAAGAGACCTGGGAAGGGACTTGCTCTAAGGAAAGAGCATAAAGGAGAGAGAGCTCTGTGAGACAGCTTGGAAAACCTTGGGGGAAATAACTTTGGGGAAGTGAGTACCCAGGGGAGAGAGAGAGGTAAAAATCCTTGATGGAACCACAGTAGAACCAAGAAAGGTCAGCTTTCAGAAAAACTGCTAGTACATGGCATGCAAGGCACAGACTGACTCACTATGTGCCAGATGGCAAAAAGGTTTCCAGCCCAAAAGTTGCCCCAAAATAGCACAATATTAATAAGGTCAATATGAATAAACTCCAAGGTAGGTTTCTCTTTGTATTCCCTTTTTGCCTACTTTATCTAAGTTGTCAGGGCTTATGCTGCTTCTTTTCTTCACTTCGTCCGTCTTCCATTTTTTGAAAGAGGTTTTTTTGGGCTCTAATAGCCTCTTTCACTTCATCTTTTAACCTTGTGGACTGTCATTTGCTCTTCTTTCTACCTCCATTAATATATGGAATATATCTGGTCTGGGCTTCCAAGATAGTATTTTTAAACATCGTCCATGCCTGATTTAAAGTCCTCACCTTTGTGACTGCTCCTTTTAGTTTTGTTTTAACCATTTCCTCACTTTATCATAGTTGCCCTTTTGAAAGTTAAATGCTAGTACAGTAGATTTCCCTAGTGTCTTCACTCCAGCAAGAACCCAGATCAAGAGCAGAAATTGGACAAGGAGCCAGAACAAGGCTCAAGCCACGTCAGATGGCAGGAACAAGAGAGGAAAGAGAGGCAGAAACAGACACAATGAACAGCACAGAGGCAGGAAGATAATCCTTAGCTTTCTGGACTGGACCTAGGAAAGAGAGACAAGGACAGAAGACAAAAGAGTACACACATACCCAAGAAAGGATCAGAAAGGAAAGGAACAGCTCGTCTTAAAGGAGGTGAGGCTCATACACAGTATGACACAAACATAACCCTATGTTGTGCCTCACAGTCATTTACCTATGAGAATTTTTATCTTCTTTTAGGATCTGCCAAGTACTTGCAACCATGGTAGGGCTCAACCTGGCTTTTCTTATGTTTTAACAGAAATGCACAACCCTAGTGTCCATTGTTCCTTTCCTCTGACTCCTGGGCTTCAGAGATAAATGTTAGGATCTCCTTAACCCTTTCAACTTGCACGCTTTCTTCTGTCTACAATTTGGGCAAGTGAATACCTCTGTGACTTGCTATCTCTCATTGATTGTTCCACACTGTAGTAATCCATGGTAAAGTTATCTAAAAGTAGGGCTTTAGGTCATGCTACCTTAAAGGGAGACTATAAAATATGTTGGTTCTTTCTCTTCTATCGCATACATCCCAGCACAACAGAAAATGTTTAGATCAGGTTAACTATTGTTATTGTATTAAATGTTCTTCTCCCAGGAAATTCGAGGAGGGTTTTTCGAAGCATTCTTTGAGCAGAAGGAATCCCTGACAGCTGTGAGTATTCTCAGGAGGTGTCAGTGAAGTTAATTCTTCTCTTTCTGTCATCTTTTTCCTCAAGAACATTTTCAACAGCAAACAAACCCTAAGGAAATGAAATTACTGAGATGTGTTAATGATTGTTTACCTTTAAAATGAAGAGTTTGTTAGCTTCATGGGTGTATATTTACATACAGTTTAACAAAATATTTGTCTTTTAACAAATAACTTGCAGCTGAATCTTCTAGTTACCGTACTGTTAGGGATGCTCTGGATTTTGGTTCTTTTTTTTTTAATGCAGAGATCAAAATTTGGAACTCCAGGGAGCGTATAAAAATAAAACATACAAGACTGAAGGCTAAAGGCCCTGTTTACTAAGGAGCGCTAGTATTTTTACCATGCGCTAATGCTAGAGACACCCATAGGAATATACAGGTGTCTCTAGCATTAGCAAATGCTCATTTTTAGCAAACACTAAAATGCTAGCGCACCTACAGCATGGCTTACATTTTCTCTTTACACTTTGTATTTTCTCCCAGTTACTTCTTATGGCTCCAGCACACTTTCTCTTCTTGGTGCTATCCCTTCCCAATCTCTTTCTCCACTTGAAACCACTGTATATTGCAGGAACACATTGCCCACCTTCTGCTTTCATCATCTCACCATCTCTTTTGTCTTCTCCCTTCTTCTCAGCTCTCAACCTTCAACATTTCCTTCCTTCCATTCAACCATCTCCATTCTGAGCACATCTTGCCTTTGTCACTGTCATCATGCCTCTTCTACTCTTCTCCGTACTCTCTTGCTCCTTCTACTGCTCTCTGCTGGGGATATCAATCCCAATCCTGGTCCTCTACATCAGCTCTCATCCTATTTGTGCAGGTCACACGGTGATGTCTCCAATCTAATTTCTGTTCCTCTCCTTTCATTTTCTTCCCTGCCTTTCTCATGTGGTCTGTGGAATGCCCTCTTTGTCTGCAACAAACTTTCCTACATCCACGACCTCTATCTCTTGTACTTTCCAACTGCTTGCCCTGAGACTTGGCTTTGCCCTGAAGACTCTGCTTCAGTCATGGCCCTGTGTCATGGAGGTTACCTTTTCTCCCATACTCCTCGCCCAGTTGGCCGCATAAGTGGTGTTGGGCTACTACTTTCACCCTCCTGTAGATTTCAACCTTCCACCTCAGTCTTCATTCGAAGTCCACTCCATCCATCTATTCACTCCTCTGCTTCTCCGACCCCCTGATAAGTCCCATTCTCACTGACTTTGATACCTGGCTTTCCTTCTTGAAACCTTCATCTCCTTCCCTCATTCTCAGGGAATTTAACATTCATGCTAATGATCCCTCTGACTCTTATGCTTCTCAGTTTCCTGCTTTAGTGTCCTCTTTCTGTCTTCAACTGTGCTCCACTACCCCACTCACCAGAATAGCCACTGTCTTGATCTTATCTTCTTCTCCGACTGCTCACGCTCCAGTTTCTGCACCTCAGCTCTTCCCCTCTCTGACCATCAACTGATAAATTTCACACTAAAACACCCTCCCCCCTGTCCAATCTCAGTCCTGTCCAATCTCAACCAATATAATAAGGAATCTTCAGGCTATTGACCATTCTACTCTGTCCTCCAATGTTTCAAATCTCTTCTCAACCACTATTTTATCCAAGTCTGTCAATGAGGCTGTCTCCTTCTATAATAATACTCTCTCCTCTGCTCTGGATACTCTTGCTCCTCCCATTCCCCGTTCTGTAAGGCATACCAAACCCCAGCCTTGGCTGAGCTCTAGAATCTGCTACCTACATTCCTGTGCCCACTCTTTGGCTGAAATCACATGCCCATGCTGACTTCATACATTTCAAATTCTTGCTGATCTCCTTTCGGTCTGCTCTTTCACTTGCCAAACAGGACTACTACATCCGGTTGACAAACTCTCTTGGCTCAAACCCTTGACCTCTCTTTGCCACACTGAACTCTCTTCTCAAAGTGCCTTCACTTCGAACACCTTTTTCACTTTTTCCCCAGACTCTGGCTGAGTACTTTCATGATAAGGTTCACAAGATTAACCTTGAATTCTCAACCAAGTCACCTCCACCTTTCCATCTCTTAGTCCATTATCTCAACCCTTCTTAAACCCCTGCCTCTTCTTCTTTTTCTGAAATCACTGAAGAGGAAACTGCACATTTTCTTTCCTCCTCAAAACTATCTTTTCCCCTCACCCTTTTCCGACCCATCTACTTAGCACTATCTCTCCTACTGTCATCCCTTTTATCTATCATATCCTCAATCTTTCACTTTCCACTGCGACTGTTCCTGATGCCTTCAAATATGCCATAGTAACACCAGTGGCGTTCCTGGCCTGGATGGCACCCGGGGTGGAGTGCTGATGCACCCCCCCCCCCCCCCGGGTGCAGTGCGCCCCTCCCCGCTAGATGACACCTCCCCCTCCGGCGAAATGACACCCCCCCTGGTGGCACGCCGCTGGAGGGGGGTGTGCCGCGGCGCGCGCCTGCTCCTCCGAGTTCGCTAAACTTCATTTGTTCGCTGCAGCTCCCTCTGCCCCGGAACAGGAAGTAACAGGTTACTTTCTGTTCCGGGGCAGAGGGAGCTGCAGCGAAGAGCGAAGTTTAGCAAACTCGGAGGAGCAGGTGTGCGCCGCGGCACCCCCCCAGCAGCGTGCACCTGGGGCGGACCGCCCCCACCACTCCTCAAAAAACCTTCATTGGACAACTACCTGTCCTTCCAACTACTGCCCCATCTCCCTCCTCCCTTTCCTATCCAAGATATTTGAACGTGCTGTTCACCACCATTGTCTTGACTTTCTTTCATCTCAAGCTATTCTTGATCCACTTCAATCTGGCTTTTGCACTCTTCATTCAACTGAAACAGCACTTGCTAAAGTCTCCAATGACCTGTTCCTGGCCATATCCAAAGGTCTCAAATCTATCCTCATCCTTCTCGATCTATCTTCTGCTTTTGACACTGTTGATCACCGCCTACTTCTTCATGCTCTGACCACACTTGGATTTCAGGGCTCTGTTCTTTCCAGGTTTTCTTCTTATCTCTCCCATCTTTATTTTAGTGTATACTCTGGTGGATCCTCCTCCACTTCTATCCCACTATCAGTTGCTGTACCTAGGAGATCTGTCCTAGGACTTCTTCTTTTCTCCATCTATACTTTCTCCCTTGGTACTCTGATCTCATCCCATGGTTTTCAATATCACCTTTATGCTGATGACTCCCAGGTCCAACTCTCCACACCAGAAATTTTAGCAGGAATCCAGGCCAAAGTATCAGCCCACCTGTCTGACATTGCTGTCTTGCTCACCACCAGCTGAAACTAAACATGACCAAGACTGAGCTTCTTATCTTTCCCCCTAAATCAACCTGTCCTCTACCCCCATTCTTTATCTCTGTGGATAACACTCTTATCTTCCCTGTCTCACTAGCTCATAACCTTGGGGTCATCTTTGACTCCTCTCTCTCCTTCTCTGCACATATTCAACAGACTGCTAAAACCTGTCGTTTCTTTCTCTATAATATCACCAAAATTCATCCTGTTCTTTCTGAGCACACTACCATAACCCTCATCCACACTCTTATCACCTCTTGCTTAGACTATTGCAACTTGCTTCTCACAGGTCTCCCACTTAGCCATCTCTCTCCTCTTCAATCTGTTCAAAATTCTGCTGTACGACTAATATTCTGCCAGGGTTGTTATGCTCTTATTAGTCCTCTCCTCAAGTCACTTCACTGGCTTCCTATCCGTTTCCACATACAGTTCAAACTCCTCTTATTGACTTATAAGTGCATTCACTCTGCAGCTCCTCAGTACCTCTCCACTCTTATCTCTCCCTATACTCCTCCCCGGGAACTCCGTTCACTGGGTAAATCTCTCGTCTGTACTCTTCTCCTCTAGTGCTAACTCCAGACTCCATTCCTTTTATCTTGCTGCACCATATGCCTGGAATAGACTTCCTGAGCTGGTACATTTATTTATTTGTTGCATTTGTTTCCCACATTTTCCCACCTATTTGCAGACTCAATGTGGCTTACAATAGTGCATCATGGCAGGCACCAATCAAGAGTAGATAAACAATTGGTTACATACAAAGAAACAAGTGTAACATAATGGATATAATCAATTCAGTAAATCAGAAAACAGTCAAACTATAAAGTAAGCAGTGGTGTATTGGAGTTCCTATTGTTGATTATTGTGGTAAGCCTTGTTAAAGAGAAAAGTGTTTAGTGTTTTTCGAAAGTTGATTGAGTCGTGGATAGTTTTCAGATCAAGTGGTAATGCATTCCACATCTGAGTGCCAATGTAGGAAAAGCAAGACGCATGTACTAGTTTGTATTTTAGACCTTTACAGCTAGGGAAATGAAGTCCCAGGAATGTGCGTGCTGATCTTTTAGCGTTCCTAGGTGGCAAATCAATAAGGTCTGACATGTAGGCCGGAGCATTTCCATGAATGATTTTATGAACCAAAGTGCAAACTTTGAACATAGTACATTCCTTAACTGGAAGCCAATGGAGCTTCTCTCTAAGGGGTTTTGCACTTTCATATTTTGTCTTTCCAAATATGAGTCTAGCTGCGGTGTTCTGGGCTGTCCTTTACAACCAGCATATAACGCACTGCAATAGTCTAGATGACTCAGCACCATAGATTGTACCAAGTTGCGAAAAATGCCTCTAGGGAAGAAAGGTTTTAGTCTTCTGAGTTTCTACATAGACTGAAACATCTTCCTAGTTGTATTGTTCACATGGTTTTCAAGTGTGAGATTATGATCAAAGGTAACTCCGAGAATCTTCAAGGTGTCCAAGACAGGAAGGGAAAAGTTTGGTGTGGTTATGGAAGTGAATTTGCTTGTATTATGTTGTGAAGTAAGTATAAGGCATTGCGTTTTTTTCAGCGTTGTTTTAATTGAAAAGCATTAGCCCATGAATGCATAATTTGGAAGCTTTGGTTGATGTCGTCCATAATTTCCATTAGGTTGTATTTGAACGGGATGTAGATCGTCACATCATCTGCATATATATACGGATTGAGGCCTTGATTGGATAATATCTTGGCCAGAGGTGTCATCATTAGGTTGAAGAGGGTCGAGGAAAGTGGACATCCTTGGGGAACTCCACATTCCGGTATCCATAGAGCTGACGTATTCGAGTTGGATTTCACTTGGTATGATCTTATAGTTAAAAAACCTCTAAACCAATTGAGAACATTACCTCCAACTCCGAAGTATTCCAGAATGTTTAATAATATTTTGTGGCTTACCATATCAAATGCACTGGACATGTCAAATTGTAGAAGGAGTATGTTGTTGCCAGTTGCAATTACTCGTTTGAATTTAGTAAGAGTAGTTAATACTGTTTCAGTGCTATGGTTAGATCTAAATCCTGATTGAGAGTTATGAAGAATAGAAAATTTATCCAGGTAGTTAGTGAGTTGTTTGGTAACCAAACCTTCCATTAATTTGGTTATCAGGGGAATGGACACTATTGGCCGATAATTGGTTAAGTCATTTGCTTTTTTCTTTGAATCCTTGGGTATTGGGGTGAGTAAGATATTTCCTTTATCCTTTGGGAATAGTCCCTTTTGTAGCATGCAATTCAAATGTGTTGTGATGTCAGATATAAATTGTGGAGGAGCTGATTTTATAAGGTAGTTAGGGGAGATATCTAGATTCCAGTGGAACTTGGCGAACTTTTTAAGGGCTAGGGAGATAGAATCGTCCAAGAGTATATCAAAGTTAGTCCAGGTTCTGTCTGCTGGGTGTTCACCGGGGAGTGGATCAGGAGTCAAGAAATTTTACGTAGTCTGTGGAATGAATAGGTAACATGAGCCGTAGCTTTATAATTTTCTCTTTGAAGTAATTAGCAAGATTATCTGCTGAAGGGATGTCTGTGCTATTAGAGGTAATCGGCGTGGTATCTAGTAATTTGCTCACAAGCTCCATCTCTGGCCGTCTTCAAATCTATGCTAAAACCCCACCTTTTTGATGCTGCTTTTAACTTCTAACCCTTACTCACTTGTTCAGTACCCATGTTTTATCATTCCCACCTTAGACTTAGAATATAATTTACCAAGTTTTAAGATTGTTTTAGTGTGGTTTTAGGGTGTATTTTTTGTTTTTATGTATTTTAAGTTTTATTGTATGTGATGTTTCTGCTGTATGGATGTTATGTTGTAACCCACTTAGATTGATTGGATAGGCAGGATATAAGTTTGATAAATAAATAAATGTGAGGTGCCTTTCAGGCTTATATTCGAAAGAGAAGGATGCCCATCTTTTGACACAAATCGCAAGATGGGCGTCCTTGTCACAGGGTCGCCCAAATCGGTATAATGGAAAACCGATTTTGGGCGTCCCCAACTGCTTTCCGTCGCGGGGACAACCAAAGTTCCCAGGGGTGTGTCAGAGGCGTAGCGAAGGCGGGACTTAGGCGTGCCTAACACATGGGCATCCTCGACCCATAATGGACGACTTTACCTGGTCCTTTTTTTCTTACGACCAAGCCACAAAAAGGTGCCCAAACTGACCAGATGATCTCCGCTTTCTCCCCCAGTGGTTACTAACCCCCTCCCACCCTCAAAAAAAAAAGTTTAAATATTTTTTGCCAGCCTCAAATATCATACCCAGCTCCATGACAGCAGTATGCAGGTCCCTGGAGCAGTTTTAGTGGGTGCAGTGCACTTCAGGCAGGTGGACCCAGGCCCATTCCCCCCTACCTGTTACACTTATGGTGGTAAATGTGAGCCTTCCAAAACCCACCACAAACCCAATGTACCCACATCTAGGTGCCCCCCTTCACTTCCCCCCTTCATCCATAACTGCTATGGTAGTGGTGTACAGTGGTGGGTAGTGGGTTTTGGGGGGCTCAGCACACAAGGTAAGGGAACTATGTAACATAACATAGTAACATAGTAGATGATGGCAGAAAAAGACCTGCATGGTCCATCCAGTCTGCCCAAGACAAACTCATATGTGTATACCTTACCTTGAATTTGTACCTGTCCTTTTCAGGGCACAGACCGTATAAGTCTGCCCAGCAGTATTTCCCGCCTCCCAACCACCAGTACCGCCTCCCATCATCGGCTCTGGTACAGACCGTATAAGTCTGCCCTCCTCTATCCTAGCCTCCCAACCACCAACCCCTCTTCCCCCCACCTGCTCCGCCACCCAATTTCAGCTAAGCTTCTGAGGATCCATTCCTTATGCACAGGATTCCTTTATGCATATCCCACGCATGTTTGAACTCCGTTACCGTTTTCATCTCTACCACCTCCCGCGGGAGGGCATTCCAAGCGTCCACCACCCTCTCCGTGAAAAAATACTTCCTGACATCTTTCCTGAGTCTGCCCCCCTTCAATCTCAGCTCATGTCCTTTCGTTCTACCGCCGTCCCATCTCCGGAAAAGATTTGTTTGTGGATTAATACCTTTCAAATATTTGAACGTCTATATCATATCACCCCTGTTCCTCCTTTCCTCCAGGTATACATGTTCAGGTCAGCAAGTTTCTCTTCATACGTCTTGGAACGCAAATCCCATACCATCCTTGTAGCTTTTCTTTGCACCGCTTCCATTTTTTTAACATCCTTCGCAAGATACGGCCTCCAAAACTGAACACAATACTCCAGGTGGGGCCTCACCAACGTCTTATACAGGGGTATTAAAACCTCCTTTCTTCTGCTGGTCACTCCTCTCTCTATACAGCCTAGCAATCTTCTAGCTACGGCCACCACCTTGTCGCACTGTTTCGTCGCCTTCAGGTCCTCAGATACTATCACCCCAAGATCCCTCTCCCCGTCCGTGCCTATCAGACTCTCCCCACCTAACACATACGTCTCCCTTGGATTTCTACTCCCTAAGTGCATCACTTTGCATTTCTTCGCACTGAATTTTAATTGCCATACGTTAGACCATTCTTCTAGCTTCTTCAGATCTTTTTTCATGTTTTCCACTCCCTCCGGGGTGTCCACTCTGTTGGAAATCTTGGTGTCATCCGCAAAAAGGCAAACTTTACCTTGTAACCGTTTGGCAATGTCACTCACAAATATATTGAACAGAATGGGCCCCAGCACCGATCCCTGAGGCACTCCACTACTCACCTTTCCCTCCTCCGAGCGAACTCCATTCACCACCACCCTCTGGCGTCTGCCCATCAACCAGTTCCTAATCTAGTTTACCACTTCAGGTCCTATCTTCAGCCCGTCTAGTTTATTTAAGAGCCTCCTGTGGGGAACCGTGTCAAAAGCCTTGCTGAAATCTAAGTAGATTACGTCCATAGCACGTCCTTGATTTAATTCTCCTGTCACCCAGTCAAAGAATTCAATGAGATTCGTTTGGCACGATTTCCCTTTGGTGAAACCATGTACCTGGGAGCTTTTTCTGAAGTCCACTGCAGTGCCCGGTTGGTGTCCTGGCATGTCATGGGGAATAGTGCACTATGAATGCTGGCTCCTCCCATGACCAAAGGGCTTGCATTTGGTTGTTTCTGAGATGGGCGTCCTTAGTTTCCATTATCGCTGAAAATCAGAAACGACCAAGTCTAAGGATGACCATCTCTAGTGTTAATATGTGTCCCAGCTTGAGACCCATCCACTGGAATAGTGGTGGGCTGAGTTACATAGCTTAAACTGCTGAAAAGCACTGACTAGACCTGAAAATCTGATGATGGCCTTGTTGCTGAGCACCTGCAGTAGCAGGGCTGCTTGATAAGCCTTAATAGAATTTAGTGTGACATTCAAAAGCAGTGCAAAAGCCAAGATCAAGGAATTAATGGCTAAAATCCTAAAAAGTTTGGTTCATAAGATGGAGTCTGTCTTTGTAAGATGGCTCCCAGAATCACAAGATATAAAACTGATCTCTCCATATTAGGAGAGATGTTTACAAGACAGGAAACTGTCGTTATTAGGAAATTTCAGGGGGGGGGAAGAGGGAGCAGGTGGGCACCTGACCTGCGGTTAAGTATGATTCACAGATGAAAAAAAAAAAGAAAAAAAGTCTCTCTCCATTGAATTGTATGGGCAGCAAATACTATATAAGGAATGTAAATCTGAGTTAAAATCGGAGTCCTTCCCCTACGCTAGTCAAACGGCGAAGCTACGGTCGGTTGAACCCAGAATCTGACTGATGTGTGTACCAGCTTGAAGTTTCAATTGGTGAGAATAAAGACTATTTCTATCACTACCCTTCTCTAGTCTGAGTGTCAATCTTTTGATTGTCTATCTGCTTCTTTGAGCAGTCTCACACAAATAGTGTACACACAAGTAAATTATCTTTCACTCATCTATACATTATGTGGGAAAATAAATGGCCAAAGATTCACCTACATCCCAGAAACCAGAAAGCAGAGGTCCTGGGACTTAGATTTGAACTGCGCCTTCTGTCACCCCCTCTACACCTCCGTGTCCAAAGGCGGTCCTTTGGTCCCCTGTTTACCTCACCGTGGAAAGGGGTTCCACGGAGGTATAGGGAGGGGTGGATAAAACAATTGCTAATTAAACACTAGGGATGACCTAAATGTCAAGATTTGGGCGTCCCCGACTGTATTATCAAAACGAAAGATGGACGCTCATCTTGTTTCGATAATACGGTTTCCCCACCCCTTCGCCGGGACTCCTGCAAGGACGTCCTCAGGAAAACTTGGGCGCCTCTTTTCGATTATGCCCCTCCTTGTCATCTCTCACTTTAAAAGAGGGAGGACTCTAGGGGGTAAACCACCCCCTGCTACAATAAATCCAATATATTACAGATTTTAACTTATTGAACTTATCAAAGACAGATCAGGATTAAGGCCAGAGTGGGTTTTGATAACAACTCCAGTAGTTGGGAAGTAGGACCAGTACTAGGCAGACGTCTATAGTCTATACCCCAGAACTGGTAGGGAGAGAGAGAGATTAAGTATGCCAATGTTTCAAACCCTTCTCAAATTTATTTATAAGAATTTAATATACTGCTATTCAGATTTTCATCATGGTGGTGTACAGATTAATATGTAATAACTGAGCAAAAAACAATCATTATAATACGCACACAATTGAACTCACAAAACCTAAAATAGGAGATGGGGATATAATAGCACAACAATAATAAAACCTAATAAAACAATATTGCACAAGAGGGAGTGGGAAAGAATAAAAGAGAAAAACCCAATTATCAAAAGCCTGTCCAAAAAAACAAGCTTCCAACACGAATGTCAGCCGGCTACATTTTTCTTAAGTCTAGACGCCATCATTTTAGCACATTTCTACACACAGTCCCACCACCCAGTTTGCCTTCACTGCTACTGTATCCCTCTGTCTCACCCCCACTATTTCCAAATTTGTATTCAATTACCAAGTATGCAAACTCCAACCCATCCCTCAAGTCCCCACTAGTCTGAATCCTGAAAGCTATTTTGGGGGGGAGGGAGCACTTGCCATCCAGACAGCTCCCCTCCTGTAACAGTACCATTGCACCATGCTCATCTTTTCTCTCTCATGCCCTTGAGGTTCACCTTCCAACTCAACCCCTGCTCCAGACTACCCAACAACATAGTTATCCCCCTCTCTTTCCCTATTCAATGTCCTTCCCCTCCAGTCCTCCTTTTAAACGTCATCCTGTCCAACCAATGATCAGAGCTGGCAGAAGGAGAAAGAGAGCAGAGGTGTTTTTCCAGGTCATCTCCTCTTCCTCTGCAGCCAGACAGGGAAGTGATCACAGCCACAGAGGAAAAAGCAAAATCTTCAGTGGGTCAGACCTACAGTGGTGGTTGGTCACAAAGGAGAGTGCAGAAAGCAGTACCGCTAGGCCAGGCGGATGCATTAGCAAATGTAGTGGCAGAACAGATGGGTGCAGGACGCAGTGGTAATAACTGTTGATGGGGGGGGGGAGAGATGGAGAATTATTTACGTGCTAAAGGATCTTTTTAGACATGGCAGAAGCAGATGAGCCTAAATTCCGAATTATACTAGAATTCTATAATGGAATCTAGGTGTCACTTGTCCGACCCACTGGTTCAGAACCACTGGCTAGGAAGCAAAGAGATAGGTGCGATGCAAATACATCAATGAAATGATCAGTGACTCATTAGAAATGGACTCCACTTAATAAAATTCTACCAACATACCCACATGAATCTTACTAAGTTTTTGAAAATGTATTGCAAAAAAACAAAACAAAACATTAACAGATGCTTTTATGTGAACGTATTGAGTCCTATTTTAATGGCATATTGAGTCTTCTGAACATAGTAATTTCAGATACAAAGGTTTCTCTTTTTCTTATTCACCAGTATTTATCAATAATGTAGTTGTGATTCCACTGATAATTCCTGGATCTAATTATACCCCTTCTTGGATAGACTGATGCTGCTGATCGCTTCATAGATGTAAGTATTAATTCTGAGGTTTTATTCAAAGTCCTGACTACGAAAATGGCAATGAAGAATATTTAATAAACTCTGGAATATGAATCATTCTCTCAGAAATCACAGCTGGCCACACTGTATCTCCCTAGAAACACCTCTACACATTCGATTAGCGTCCCTCTATCTTCTGTCTCACTGAATATTACATTTAGCTAATTTAAGAGGGCTGGGGAAATACAGTTTTCACACTTCACTGAAAATTCTAATGAAATAATTATACCTGCAACTAGAGTAAGTACATTAGGTATGAAGGCTTAAGACTTTTGTCCAGAAACAACTTCACTAACTATAAACTTGTTTACTATAGTGGTTCTCAACCTTTATTCTGTTGTGACACACCTGACAGACAATATTCACATATGTGGCACAGTAAACACTACGATTTGCAGCTAAACGAAGGAAAAAACCTCTGTAAATTAAAGGGCCTTTTACGAAGACACGTAGGCAGCAATGTGTACCCAACACACGTCAATTTTGCGTTACCGCCCAGCTACCTTTTGACGCGCGTCCGCTACGCACACCGGAAAATATTTATATTTTCTGCTGCACGGGCAGTAATCGGCATTTTATGTGTGTATTACCACGTGAGACTTTACCACTAGGTCAATGACAGGTGGTAGGGTCTCAGGCCCAAAATGGACGCGTGGCAATGTTCATTTTGCCACATGTCCATTTTCTGTAAAAATTCTGCGTGCCAAAACATGCGTCTACACTACCACAGGCCATTTTTCAGTACGCCTTTGTAAAGGGTCCATTAATTGTTGCTAGCCATGCTATTACTCTATCTTGTGTATCTATGGGCCCATTTTCCCAAGCTGCAGCAAAAGAAAGCTTCGCTTGCGTTGGTGCGTGTTTTTGATGCTTGCCGAGACTCCTTTTTACCACAGCCAAGTAAAAGGTAAAGCACTTGCTGCACAGCCATTTCAGGGGGGAGGCCTTATCACCACCCATTGAGGTGGCAGTAAGGGTTCTGGCGCTACCCAGCAGTAACTGGGCAGCCCAAAGCACTGCCTGATTGCCACCAGGTGTACACTGGTATATACTGGCGCGCTGGAGGTGGGAACCACTGCCGGGCTGCTGCAGTAGCCTGGCGGTGGTTCCTTTTTAGTAAGTAGTAAAGCCCGCGTTGGGTTTACCGCCGTTTTCTATGTTCCATCTTTGCTTACACCTTATGCTGTTCATTAAAATGTTTTATTGTGTTGACATTGTAATGTAAAATACTATCAGGCTTATTTTCGAAAGAGAAGGACGCCCATCTTTCGACTCAAATCGGGAGATGGGCATCCTTCTCGCAAGGTCGTCCAAATCGGCATAATCGAAAGCCGATGTTTGGACACCCTCGACTGCTTTCCGCAGGGACAACCAAAGTTCACAGGGGGGTGTCGGCAGGGTAGCAAAGGCGGGACTGGGGCGTAATTAGGAGATGGTCGTCCTCAGCCAATAATAGACAAAAGAAGGGTGTCCCTGACAAGCACTTGGACGACTTTACTTGGTCCATTTTTTTTCACTACCAAGCCTCAAAAAGGTGCCCAACTGACCAGGTGACCAACGAAGGGAATTGGAGATCACCTCCCCTTACTCCCCCAATGGTCACTAACCCCCTCCCACCATAAAAAACAAGTTTAAAAATACTTTTTTGCCAGCCTCAAATGCCATACTCAGGTCCATCGCAACAGTATGCAGGTCCCTGGAGCAGTTGTAGTGGGAGCAGTGTACTTCAGGCAGGCGGACCTGGGGGGGGGTTTGGGGGGCTCAGCACAGAAGGTAAGGGAGCTATGCACCTGGGAGCAATTTCTGAAGTCCACTGCAGTGCCCCCTAGGGTGCCCGGTTGGTGTCCTGGCATGTCAGGGGGCCAGTGCACTACGAATGCTGGCTCCTCCTCCCACGACCAAAGGGCTTGGATTTGGACGTTTTTGAGACAGACATCTTTGGTTTCCATTATCGCTGAGGATGACCGTCTCATAAACGACCTAAGGACAACCATTTCTAAGGTCGATCTAAATTTCAGAGAAAGAGACAGCTTCACTGACAGACTTGGATAACATAGTGGTTGAGAAGAGAGATGAGACACTGGTGGAGAGCATGAAAGAGTCAATAGCCTGAAGATTCCTAAATGCATTTGTGGAAATTGGACGGGACGGGGGGGGGGGGGAGGGTGTTTTAGTGTGAAAGTTATCAGATGATGGTCAGAGAGGGGAAGAACCGAGGTGCAGAAACTGGAGAGTAAGCAGCTGGAAAAAGACAAGATCAAGACAGTGGCTATTCTGGTGAGTAGGAGTAGTGGTCCCAGGGTGGGAAGAGAGAAGGATAGATGTTAGACCTGAGGGCAGAGGAAAGGGAGGAAGAAGAGTTGTTCAACCCGTGGTGGTGGGGGGGGGGGTCAGAGAGGAGGGAGGCAGAGATGGACACAGGGCAGAAATAAAGTTGCTGGCCTGCTGGACACCATGATCAATCATGATTAAAATTTTAATCAAAATGCAGATCTACATTTTACATGAATAACTTCAATTTACCAAGGTAAGTGCTATTGCAAAGTTTCCTCATTAAGACAGAAAAAAACAGAACTACTACTACTATTTAACATTTCTATAGCGCTACAAGGCATACGCTGTACTGTACACCATACACAAAAAAGACAATCCCTGCTCAAAGAGCTTAATCTAGATAAGACAGGTAAACAGACAGAACAATTAAGGGTAAGGGAATAAATAGGTGAGGATAAAGGACAGGGCAAGTGAGTAGAGGTTAGGAGTCAAAAGCAGTGTTAAAGAGGTGGGCTTATTTCATTTAACTGCCTATTGCCATCCCTTGTTCTAGTTGTTCTAATGCATTTTTGTTTCATGTATATGTCAGCATTTGGAATAATGTAAAATCCCTCTAAAAGGACTGCTTAATCCAGCTGTAGATCTAATTAACTGACCATAATACTGCTAACATAATATTGCTTCAAAATATAGTCTAAAAAAACCCATCAATATTTGTCCTAGCTTGGTCAGCTCATTTCCTTTTCTTCCACCTATGTAATCGGGCTGCAGTTTCACTTCAGCTGGAATGTTTTACATCTTCTATTGACTTTAATTCCTGGGAGGATCTCTCTGCAGTTCAGACGGAGAGACGGATGCTGGCTGTGTACCAGTGCCAAGGATGGATTATACCACAGCCCCTATTGACTCTTTTGAACAGAAAGGTCTTCAATTACCGTAAACAAGGTTGAAGAGGGCATTTAAGTAGAACTCTTGGAGAGAGAGACATTTTCACCTCTGTGTTCACAGATAATTTGAACTTCTGTGCTCAGTGCTTTAAACCATACTATATAATCTGTTCAATATTCATTTCATCGGGAATTGGATGGATGACTGAATGGATTATTTTATAAAGCAGTGCTTTAGAATCTTATTTAAGTGGCTTGAGTCTAACATTGCATTCTCAAAAATACTAATGGGATAATAACCAATCAGTATCATTCCTGGCCTATCATTACTATGGTGACATGATCTAAATACTCCATCAGAACCTACTTCTTACAGTTTGAACTCTACTGCCCAGGTTACCCCAGATACTTTTTTTCCAGACTAAATAATTTACACAATGGCCAGTGGCAGGAATCAGAAGATGGATGTGCAATCTTCTGTAAGATTGGATCTCTCAATCTCCATAAAGGGTTGAACAACTTGGAAAGCTAAAGGTGGACAAAGCCATGGGGCCGGACGGGATCCACCCCAGAATACTGAGGGAACTCAGAGAGGTTCTGGCGGGTCCTCTTAAAGATTTGTTTAATAAATCCTTGGAGACGGGAGAGGTTCCAAGGGATTGGAGAATGGCGGAGGTGGTCCCTCTTCACAAAAGTGGTGATAGGGAAGAAGCTGGAAACTACAGGCCGGTAAGCCTCACTTCGGTTACTGGAAAAGTAATGGAAGCCATGCTGAAGGAAAGGATAGTGAATTTCCTGGAAGCCAATAAGTTGCAAGATCCGAGACAACATGGTTTCACCAAAGGGAAATCGTGCCAAACGAATCTCATTGAATTCTTTGACTGGGTGACAGGAGAATTAAATCAAGGACGTGCTATGGACGTCATCTACTTAGATTTCAGCAAGGCTTTTGACACAGTTCCCCACAGGAGGCTCTTGAATAAACTAGAAGGGCTGAAGATAGGACCCGAAGTGGTGAACTGGATTAGGAACTGGTTGACGGGCAGACGCCAGAGGGTGGAGTTCGTTCGGAGGAGGGAAAGGTGAGTAGTGGAGTGCCTCAGGGATCGGTGCTGGGGCCCATTCTGTTCAATATATTTGTGAGTGACATTGCCGAAGGGTTACAAGGTAAAGTTTGCCTTTTTGCGGATGACACCAAGATTTGCAACAGAGTGGACACCCCGGAGGGAGTGGAAAACATGAAAAAAGATCTGAAGAAGCTGGAAAAATGGTCTAACGTTTGGCAATTAAAATTCAATGCGAAGAAATGCAAAGTGATGCACTTAGGGAGTAGAAATCCAAGGGAGGCGTATGTGTTAGGTGGGGAGAGCCTGATAGACACGGACGGGGAGAGGGATCTTGGGGTGATAGTATCTGAGGACCTGAAGGCGATGAAACAGTGCGACAAGGCGGTGGCCGTAGCGAGAAGGTTGCTAGGTTGTATAGAGAGAGGTGTGACCAGCAGAAGAAAGGAGGTTTTAATACCCCTGAATAAGACGTTGGTGAGGCCCCACCTGGAGTATTGTGTTCAGTTTTGGAGGCCGTACCTTGCGAAGGATGTTAATAAAATGGAAGCGGTGCAAAGAAAAGCTACGAGGATGGTATGGAAGTTGCGTTCCAAGACGTATGAAGAGAGACACAAATCGGGAAATGGCTGGCGATCTCCTGAAGTCGGCCAAATCGGTATAATCAAAAGCCGATTTTGGCCAGCTTCAACTGCTTTCCATCGCGGAGCCGTCCAAACTTCAAGGGGGCGTGTCAGAAGGGTAGCGAAGGCGGGACAGGGGTGTGCCGGGGCGTGCTTAAGAGATGGGCGCCCTCGGCCGATAATGGAAAAAAGAAGGGTGTCCCTGGCGAGAATTTGGTCCACTTTATTTGGTCCCTTTTTTTTCAGGTCCAAGTCCCAAAAACGTGCCCGAACTCACCAGATGGCCACCGGAGGGAATTGGGGATCACCTCCCCTGACTCCCCCAGTGGTCACTAGCCCCCTCCCACCCTAAAAAAAAACAACTTTAAAAACTTTTTTTGCCAGCCTCAAATATCATACTCAGGTCCATCGCAGCAGTATACAGGTCCCTGGAGCAGTTTTAGTGGGTGCAATGGACTTCAGGCAGGTGGACCCAGGCCCATCCCCCCCTACCTGTTACACTTGTGGTGGAAAATGGGAGCCCTTCAAAACCCACCCGAAACCCACTATACTCATATGTATGTGCCCCCCTTCATCCCTTAGGGCTATGGTAGTGGTGTATAGTTGTGGGGAGTAGGGTTGGGAGTGGGGGTTGGGGGGCTTAGCATCCAAGGTAAGGGAGCTATGCACCTGGGACTAATTTGCGAAGTCCACTGTAGTGCCCCCTAGGGTGCCCAGTTGGTGCCCTGGCATGTGAGGGGGACCAGTGCACTACAAATCCTGGCCCCTCCCATGACCAAATGCCTTGGATTTGTTCGTTTTTGAGATGGCCGGCTTCGGTTTCCATTATGGGCGAAAACCGAAGCCAGCCATCTCAAACCTGGCGATCTCAACATTTATGTCGAAATTTGGCTGGCCCCAAACGTATTATCGAAAAAAAAGATGGCCGGCCATCTTTTTCGAAAATACAGTTGGCTCCGCCCCTTCACGGCGCCGTCCTCGGAGATGGGCGTCGCCATTCGAAAATGCCCCTCCACAGCACTTATTTTCGAAGATATGAGAAAGAGTGGGATGTTTGACCACGGAAACCAAAGACTGGAGAGATCAATTCTTCAAAAGCAAATGTTTATTTGATAAAAAGACTCGACACAAATGCTGTGTTTCGGCCACTAGGCCTGCATCAGGAGTCTCAATAGACGGAGAGCATCTGATGCTTGGATGTTGAAGAATATGGAATGGTTATATATGAAGTCAAAAAAGTTGGTCTTTAAAAAGACCTTTGGCGAAAAAAAGACTTGCTTGTCGACGGGTTTGGTTGCTTACCTATAACAGATGTTCTCTGTGGTCAGTAGGATCGATTGTACAGAGTTTCTCTCCCTAGTTTGCTATTTTAAACTGACAGTTGGATCCATCCAGTCTACCCAATAAGATAAACTCATTGCAAAATAAACTCATTTTACATGGTATGTGATATTTTATATGTATACCCAAGTTTGTTATCCTAAGTCCCACACACAAAAAAAATTTACTTCAGAAAGTTAAAACACAGTCTTAGAAGGGCCTCTTTATCTTTTGTAAAAGACAAAGGATATCAACAAAGATTTTCCTTGCAAAACTTCATCCTCTAATTTTCCCAAAATAGCTGTAACATTCATAGCACCCCCAGAAGACTCAAGCACCATCTGCTAATTCATTTCCATTCCTAAATGATTGGGTCACAATGGTAGATATACACTTTTTGTAAAGGAGAAAAAGTATTCTCAGAATGGTTAAGAACTTCATTTAAAAATCTAAAGAACAAATCTTTAGATGTAGCTATGATGTAGAAAATTCAGTAGTCTAAGATTCAGACTCCCAGTGTAATTATCAAAGTTTTCTATTTTCCACTGTAATATATGATTTTCTTGAGCCATAGAAATCTGCAGTGCTTTAATCCTGAGTTCACCAAGTTGAGCTCTATAATGTTGAAGCTGACCTAATACTAAATTTTTTTTCCATTTTCTCAAAGAAAGTACTGCGAACCCCAGCACAGATCCAAGGCGATTCAGCTCAAATCCAGAGTAATTTCTTATAACTTCACCAAAGGCTAAGATTTGGCAATATGTCTTGCTCTAACTCAGCAGTTAGATTTCCAGAAACACCATGCGGAGCATTTTCCATATCACTTCAAGATGTGAAAAATGTCAACAAGGCTGAAGAGTCTACATCTCTCTCTGGAATTTGCATATTTCCAGCCATTCGAACACAGGCACAGGGGAACTCATGAGAAGTGGCCTTCCTGAAAGCACAATCGGAGAAGCAACTTAAATAACACACTTGCCACTACACCGCTGAGTCTTAGAGATGCTGTCAGACATATAGGGCTAAGAGATACCTTGTTCTCCTGTTTGGGTCTCCTTCTTTGTCTCCAAACCGCAGATGTGTCTAGAGAGGATATATCAAAGTTGGTGATCGCTGTTTGCTTTAAAACTTGTGACTCTGGGGAGGGCAGGGTCTCACCAACTTAGCAGTCACCAGAGCTTCACAACCTTTCTCCTACTCAGGCACCATCATGGGGAGTCAGGATCATTTATCCATTTAAAGTTAGGGCTGTTATTTGTACAGTTTCCCTAAATGGATACATTTATCTGAATAGCAACTGAATATTACTGCTATATCTAACATTTTCACTCCACCCTCAGACCACACTTTCTCAACGTAATTGTATATGGATGTATTTTGGCTGAAAATTAAGGTGCTTATTTTCAAAGCATATGGATGTGTCAAAATGCCCAAATGGACATCCATGTGCTTAAAATGTTCAAATCCCAATATTGCAAAGGCAGAAAAGGGACGTCCAACACTGCAGTACATCCAAATAGCAAGGGGGATGTTTTGGGAGGACTCAAAATCAGGACATCCAATGGCAATAACCGGATGGGAAGAAATGTCAAATTTTAAAAAGAAGAACATTCTTAGTTAGACCTGTTTTAATCACTTCTAGGGTATAAAAATATGCACTGATATATCATCTGATGTTACGGAACTGGTAGTGAGCCCTTGTGCCTCGACAGAGCACGGTGAAAAAGTAGGCCGCACTCAGTCAGGCAGCCGGACAACCCATAGCTTCAACTGGGGACGACCACCGTTCCCCAGGAGCAGTGGCGTAGCTAGGGTAGTTGACACCCAGGGCTGGTCATTTTTTAACACCCCCCTCCAAAATCCAGTACTAGGCATACCAAGAATACAAAACATTCAGGACCTATAGAGCAATTCTACCATACCATAAACAGTAATTTCTACGAGTCACATAAGGAAAAGGAAAGCATTTTAAACACTACAGTGAGCACTACAAGATCAATTCACCTATTGTAAAACGAAACCAGACAGAATAGTACAGATCGTTGATCCTGCACAGTCAATGCCAACTGAAAGCCATGTCTTTTTCACAAACACAGATACACCCTAAACCACTATAGAATAAGTAATCATAAACTTTCTATTTAGACAAAAATTAAACTGAACCCCCAAGAGGCCAGATTGAGCATACAATGCAACACCACAGAAACATAAAATGTCCCCTAGTACTGTGCGAAATATAAAGACAGCAGATGTAAATTTGAAAAAACTAACAAATACCAATCACTTTACAAATTAACAAATAGAAATAAAACAAAAATAGAAAATAAAATAATACCACTTTATTGGACTAATACATTTAGCTTTCAGAGGCCAAAACCTCCTTCCTCAGATCAATACAGTATAGTGCTGTTACAGTATCCTATCCTGACCTGAGGAAGGGGGTTTTGTTCTCTGAGAGTTAAGTCAAAATGTATTAAAATTAGTCCAATAAAGCTTACCTTATTTCCATGCTCTATTTATAAGCATTTATTAACACAGCTACAATACTACTTTATCCTAAAGCAAAAAAATAAAAATATATTTTATTTACAGTTTGTTGTCTCTGGTTTCTGATTTCCACATCTTCTTTTCACTGTCTTCCTTCCATCCAGCATCTGCCTTCTCTCTCTCCCTGCCATCCTGTGTCTGCTCTCTCTCTCCTGTCCCCTCCATACAATGTCTGCCCTCTCTCCCTGCCCCTTCCATCCACTGTCTGCCCGCTCTCTCTCTCTCTCCTTTCCTTCTAGCATCTGCCCTCTCTCTCTCCTTTCCATCTAGCATCTGCCCTCTATCTCTGCCCCCTTCCATCCACTGTCTGCTCTTTCACTCCCTTCTATCCACTGTCTGCCCTTTCTCTCTGCTCCTTCGATCCACCATTTGCCCTCCCTCTACCATCCATTCAGGGTCTGCCCTCCCTATCACTCCCCCTTCCATCCAGGATCTATTCCCCCTCTCTCACTGCCCCCTCTTTTCGGCTCCCAGTTTCAGCCCCATTATCCCACCTGCGGCTGCCCCTAGTTCCAGATCCATTGATTCTCCCACCTACCCTGCCCCAAGCATGACCCCATTCTCCCTCCTGCCCACTTTTCAGACCCCAGTTCCATGCCCCTTCTCCCATCTGTCCCCCACCCAGTCCCTTCTGCCATCCAAGTCCCCCTCATCCCATCTGTCGTCCCCCCAGTCCCTTCTGCCATCTGAGTCCCTCTCACCCCATCTGTCCCCCACCCAGTCCCTTCTGCCATCCGAGTCCCTCTCACCCCATCTGTCCCCAGACCCCTACCCAGTCCCTTCTGCCATCTGAGTCCTCCTACCCTATCTGTCCCCCACCCAGTCCCTTCTGCCATCCGAGTCCCTCTCACCCCATCTGTCCCCCACCCAGTCCCTTCTGCCATCCAAGTCCCTCCCACCCTCACCCTGCCTCGTCTTCTCCCTGCCACCCGGTCTTTAAAAAGAAATCTCCGACGCGATAGAGAAGCGCAGAACCTCGTGTCTGCATGTAAATGAAGTGGATCGTCTCTCATTGGGCCTTCCCTCTCTGTCCCGCCCTTGCGGAAATAGGAAGTTGCGTCAGAGAAGGGCGGGACAGGTGAGGGAAGGCCCAATGAGATGATCCGCTTCTTTTGCTTGCAGTCGCAGACACGAGGTGCTGCGCTTCGCTACCGCGTCGGCGATTTCTTTTTAAAGGGCTGGTGCGGGGGGGGGTGCCAGAGGAGCGAGCAGCGGGAGCAGTGGAGCACCCCCCTCTCTGCTGACACCCGGGGCGGACCGCCCCCACCGCCCCGCCCTTGCTACGCCACTGCCCAGGAGTTGAGCTCCCAGGTGTGGGTGGCCACCAGGACTTCAGGATACGAGCGGGGTCAGACGGCCGCTAGCCGAGCTAGGCAGCAAGTAAATAGTATCAAGTCCAAACCGAGAATCAGGGCAGGCAGCAAAGCAGAGAATGTCAGGTCCAATCCAGAAGTCAGGGCAGGCAGCAAAGCAGAGAATGTCAGGTCCAATCCAGAAGTCAAAGCCAAGACGGGAGGAGACAGCAGAATGCTCAGAACGCGCACCAGTCCTCTACAACAAAAGAAGCAAAAGCAAACTGATGACCGTGTTCAGTTCTTAAATAGGCCTCTCATCAGGAGATCCCTGCCACAGCTGACAGGCAAGAAACCTCATTGGGCACACCCATAGGATTAAGCCTCTCAAGATGGCTGCCCCTCAGGAACTGATGTAGATGCTCTACTCAAGATGGCCGTCCTTCAGGAACTGATCAAATGTACCTCTCAAGATGGCCGCCCCTCAACTGAACCTTCCAAGATGGCCGCCGCCATGAGCAGCCAGGTAGGAATGTAACAGAGTGTAACATCTGACCACTGGAGAGATTAAGGCATGACACCTCCTTAATCCAGTGGTTGCTATCCCCCTGCCTCTCCCCTGAAATTAAAAGTGGAAAGGAATACCAGGCTTTGTGTAGCTTCAGGTATTATAGGATTTCTGATCTGAGGAGAAGCCTAGCGGTTACTGTAGTGGACAGTAAACCAAGAGACCCAGGTTCAAATCTCACTTTGATTCTTTTTTTCCTTTTCTTCAATTCTGTGCCCTTCAGGAACAGAAAAAACACCTTCTGAACCTAAATATATAAACCACCTGCAAGCCTGAAGCTATTGAAGTGGTGTACATTAACCCATTAGTGCCCAATGTTCCCATATGGCTTATTATGGGAACATTGGGCACTAATGGGTTAAGGTATAGTAGGTCTTTTTCTGTTCCTGGAGAGCTTAAATTACAAAATAAAATAGTTAAAGCAGGATTTGAACTTGGGTTCCTTGGTTTAGAGTCCAATGTACTCTAAACCAAGGCTAGGCTGCCCTTCTGCTCTGCATGGATGTCTGTGTGGCTGTTCTTCTAAGATAGAGATCCCTGTCTCTGCTTTTTTGCTATTTATATGTTGGATGTTCCAGTTTGTAAAACGGTTGTTCATGCTGGACTTTCTCAGCTGGATATCCATCCCACGTTTTTCGGTCCGACGCAGTATGGCAGTGCTTATGTTCATATATTCTAATCCATTTCAGTAAAATGAGTGTTTCTGAGCTATGACGGCAAATAGGAGGTGAAGCAGTTGCTCCTGTTCTGAGCAGGGGGTAAAGACATTTGGGGCAGAATAAACCCCACATAATCTAGGTGAAAAACTAGTTTTGAGCAGGAAAGGAAGCAGAGCAGATCCTGAGGCATTGTTCCACCTCCTGTTTGTGAGCTTAACTCTAAATATTAATTCATTTGCAGAGTTTAAACACAATAATTCAGTGGCTAATATACATTTATATGACACTGGGTTTTCAGGACAACCTAGTATTCAATTACTATTTACCTCCTGAAGGCCAAACAGCCAAGGTAACTGGACTTATGTGTTTTATCCTTAAATTAACTATTAAAGCCACTATTGTGGCTTTAATTAAAATGTGTTTCCCAACTACTAATACTTTTATGAGTTATGATGATGTTATTAAACAGAAATGTCAGGTTTTCATACTGGATTTGAAGGATCAGTTAATATTACAACTAAGAAACAAAACCAATTCTGTAAAATAAAGGATTAGACCATAATCTCCTCTTTCAGATCACCCAATGCAACATAATCAATATAAGACTATGGCAGATCTTAGCAATACAGCTCCTTGGTTTGAAGCAATGTTTGGTTTCTTTCTATCCTCTCTATTCATTATTTCTCTGTTCAGCTCTTCTTTATTCAACAAGAACATTACAGTCTGCGTAGAGAATTATATACAAAGCCCTGAACCAAATCATAGGTCCCCTGTAATCCAAACTCATACAAGTACTGTGCTGTTTTGCAGCCATATAGGCGAGATTTGTATTCCAAAGGGTTTCCAAGGTATATTAAAATAAAATTGACAGTAAGATAACCAGGCCTACTTTTACTCAAGAAAAATCATTACATGCTCTAGCTGCAGACTGAGCTGGATCCCTGCTGGGAATGTCATCTGTTGGTAATCTGGAGTTGCACTGATACCATTTTTTTTAAAGTTCCACATTTATCCACCCCTATTTCACAATCACCTCTGTTGTTTTGGTTGATGAATTTTTACAGGGAGACAATGGAAGGGTTAACCTTTAGCAAAACAACAAAAGAAATGTGGCCTCACCACTCTGCCTGTCAAAATTCTTCCATAAACAAAGCCAAATGGGAGTATTTTAAACATCTGTCAGAAAACCATTGAACTGTATCCTAATTAAATCTCAGCTGGCATCTACTTCTCCTGAGGAAGAGCGATTTTACATTAATAAAAGATTTCATTCCTTTTTGCCCTTCTCTTTTCTGTTAGCACCCACTCAGGTTTCTACAGGGGCCACAAACTCTCAACAGATTTTGATATATTGCAAGATTTATGTTCAAGAAAATGCTTTAATGACAGTTATAGTCAAATTTTCTAGTAAACATACTGACTAAAAATAAGAAAAAAAGTATAATTAAAAAATACAAAATATTACTGGCTATCGTATCAAACATTGAAGTACACATCGTAATGCAAATGCCATAAAAATTCTGGGCCTGGCATTTGAAATGATTTAAACAGCCAGGAGAAGCTCCTGGCTATTTAAATCACTTATCCAGGGCTAACCGGGCATTTTCAGTGGCACTGAACTGGACTGTCCACTGAAAATGCATGTTTGCCCACAGATTTTATATAGTGGGCCTAGAGATCCATGCATGCAAGCTAATAAGCACTTTATAACAGCGCTTAACAAGCAATAATGAGGTCTAATTGGCACTTAATAGTTAAGATAACCGCATAAAATGAAATCCTATCTTTATGCTAAAAATTGCACTTAACCAGCTATGTTTTACCCTATATCCAGAAATTCAATGCTGGAGCCCGGCTGAGTATCAGGCCCTCCATTGTTGGTGAAAGAGGCAATCAAAAATGGTGGTGGAAAAAAGAAGTCACCCAGGTATTCACTGCCTCAATATCCCCCAACATGGAGAGTCAATGTTTCTCTTCATAAGATCTTAAGAACCGCCAGACCAGGTCCTGTTTGCAGCAGTGGCCAATCCAGGTCACAAGTACACAAGATTCCAAAAAGTAACAACAATCCAAGCTACTTCCCCAGGTCTATGTTCGTAGCAGTTAATGGACTTTCTTTCAGGAATTGTCCAAATCTTTTTTAACCCTGATTTTTCCACATTCTCTGGCAACAAGTTTCAGAGCTATCAATTGAGAGGGAAAAAAATGTTAAATGTAGTATCTAGTAATCTCGTGGAATGCCCCCTAATCTTTGTTCTTTTGAAAAAAACAGGAACAAACTGCAAAGAGAGTTCAAAGGAGGAGGCAAACTAATGATACTCTTTCAAGTCACAGTACGCCTAAGGTGTGTGTTAGCTGGACTGCCTGGAAGTCACAAACCTCTGCCTTCCTGAGAGGAACACATTGCAAACAGGTCACAAAACTTCAACAATTAGCTCTTAAATTCTGGTCCATTCTTCAAGCTTTGCTAAGTCCTACCTCATCTTATCCACACCATCTGGGGTGTCTCCCCTATTGAAGACCTTTGGTATCATGCACAAAGACAGCAAAACAGCAGACACTACTATTTGACAACCAGCACAGCTGTATTCCAACTCAATCATCAATAAAAAAAAAAAAAAAGGTGCTAATAAATACCTTTTGGTTGTGCTTTTTTATTGGTGATCGAGTTGGTAGTATCACTTTGAGACACTGTAGCAGCTTCCCATTTCCTGCATATGCGTTGGTGTACGCATGTATATTAATGATACCTTCTTGAGACTGTGTGTGCACCTGCAGCCAAAAAAGCAAACAGAATTTTAGGAATTATTAAGAAAGAAATAGAGAATAAGGCAAAGAATATCATAATGTCTCTGTATCACTCCATGGTGGGACTTCTCCTAGAGTATTGAATGCAATTCTGGCCACTGCATCTAAAAAAATATACAGCAAATTAGATAAGTTACAAAGAAAGCAACCAACATGTTAAAGGGGATGAAAAGCTAAAGAGGTTAGTGGTCTTCAGCTTGGAGAAGAGATGGCTGCGGGCAGATGGTAAAATTATGTATAATCATACCTGATAATTTTCTTTCCATTAATCATAGCTGATCAATCCATAGACTGGTGGGTTGTGTCCATCTACCAGCAGGTGGAGATAGAGAGCAAACTTTTGCCTCCCTATATGTGGTCATGTGCTGCCGGAAACTCCTCAGTATGTCGATATCAAAGCTCCATCCGCAGGACTCAGCACTTAGAGAATTACACCCACGAAGGGACACTCTGCCCAGCTCACCACCGCCGAAACGGGGGAGGGGAATTAACCCAGCTCATCCCCACACAAGTGGGGGAGGGGAATCCGTCCAGCTCATCCCCGCGGAGCGGGGGAGGGACACCACACCCGCCGATGCGGGGGGATCTGGCTTATCCTGCAACCGCAACCGCGGGAGGAGCTGACAGACCCTAACACCGCCGAAGCGGGAGGGGTACAAAGCTGCCCTACAGCCGCACGAAGCGGGAGGGAGTGCCGGCAGAATTTATGTCTCAATCCAGCCCCGTAAAACGGGGGGGAGAGGAATGCAGCAGCTCACTGTAACACAAACTCGTCTCAACTCTTGAAGAATCCAAGTGAAAAAACTTGAACACGAAGTCTTTCTGAAGTAACTGAAGACTAAACTTGAACCTGAAATGCAACCAGAATAAAAACAGTACAGATATCTGGGAGGGGCTATGGATTGATCAGCTATGATTAATGGAAAGAAAATTATCAGGTATGATTATACATAATTTTACCTTCCATATCATCAAGCTGATCAATCCATAGACTGGTGGGATGTACCGAAGCAGTACTCACCCAGGGCGGGACATTGAAATCCCTGACCTCAACACTGAAGCTCCAAACCGGGCCTCCGCCCGTGCAGCCACCGCCAAACGGTAATGCTTGGAGAATGTATGAGCCGAAGCCCAAGTTGCCGCCTTGCATATCTCTTCCAAGGAGATGGATCCGGCCTCTGCCATCGAGGCCGCCTGAGCTCTCGTGGAGTGAGCCTTCAGCTGGATAGGCGGCACCTTCCTTGCGGCCACATAAGCCGCTGCAATGGCTTCCTTGACCCATCTTGCCACTGTAGGCTTAGCAGCCTGCAGACCCTTACGAGGACCTGCAAACAGGACAAACAGATGATCCGATTTCCGGAAATCATTGGTCACTTCCAAGTATCTGATGATGACTCGCCTCACATCCAGATATTTAAGAGCAGAGTACTCCTCTGGGTAGTCCTCCCTACGAAAGGAAGGGAGACAGAGCTGCTGATTCACATGGAAGCGAGAAACAATCTTGGGCAGAAAGGAAGGCACTGTGCGAATAGTCACTCCTGCCTCAGTGAACTGCAGAAAAGGCTCTCGACATGAGAGCGCCTGGAGCTCGGAAACTCTTCTGGCTGAAGTGATAGCCACCAAAAGACTGCTTTCCACATCGGGTCTTTCAGAGATGCCCTTGACAAGGGTTCAAAAGGCGGCTTCTGCAATGCTCTTAGCACCAGGTTGAGATTCCACGCAGGCACCACTGAGTGCAGAGGAGGGCGCAGGTGATTAACTCCCTTGAGAAAGCGCACCACATCTGGCTGCGAAGCCAGGGAAGCACCCTTCAGGCGGCCCCTGAAGCAAGCCAGAGCCGCTACCTGGACTTTAAGGGAACTGAGCGACAGGCCTTTCTCCAGACCTTCTAGCAGGAACGCCAACACTGAAGAAATTGGAGCAGTGAAGGGAGAAAGTGAGCCTGCTTCACACCACGCTGCAAAGATACGCCAAACCCTGGCGTAAGCAGTAGAAGTAGAGCGCTTCCTCGCTCTTAGCATAGTGGTGATGTCCTTGTCTGAGAAGCCCTTCTTCCTCAGACGCTGCCGCTCAATAGCCAGGCCGTAAGACCAAAGGGGGAGGGATCCTCCATCACCACGGGACCCTGATGTAACAGGCCCTGCTCCACTGACAGCCGCAGAGGATCGTCGACTGAGAGCCTGATCAAGTCCGCATACCAGGGACGTCTGGGCCAATCCGGACCCACCAGGATTACCCTGCCGGGATGCTTTGCCACCCGGTCTAGCACCCTGCCCAACATGGGCCAGGGCGGGAACACATAGAGGAGCTCTTGTGTCGGCCACTGTTGGAGAAGAGCATCTACTCCCAGGGATCGAGGGTCCCGTCCTCTGCTGAAAAAGCGCGGCACTTGGCAATTGGCCGATGACGCCATCAGATCTAGGCTCGGCTGGCCCCAGCGCTTCGCGATGTCCAAGAACGCCTGAGCAGATAGTTGCCACTCTCCGGGCTCCAAGGTATGGCGACTGAGAAAGACCGCCTTGACATTCATGACTCCGGCAATGTGGGCCGCTGAAAGCTGCTCCAGGTTCGCTTCCGCCCACTGGCAAAGATTCATAGCCTCCTTGGCTAGAGGGGCGCTCTTGGTACCTCCCTGGCGGTTGACATAGGCCACAGCCGTGGCATTGTCTGACAGGACCCGTACAGGCTTCAACACCAGTACCGGGATGAACTCCAAAAGCGCCAACCGAATGGCTCTGAGTTCAGGAGGTTGATAGACCACTTTGCCTCTGCAGGAGACCAGAGCCCCTGCGCTGTCCTTCCCAAGCAGTGGGCTCCCCAGCCCGACAAAGAGGCGTCCGTCGTGACGACAATCCACTCTGGGGTCACCAGAGGCATTCCCGCAGACAACTTGTCTGTCTGCATCCACCAGCTCAGCGCCTTGCGCACTGCTGGGTCCAAGGGAAGGCGCACAGCATAATCCTCCGACATCGGAGTCCAGCGCCGCAGCAAAGATTGTTGAAGTGGTCTCATATGAGCCCTGGCCCAGGGCACTACTTCCATCGTGGCCGTCATAGAGCCCAACAGCTGCACATAGTCCCAAGCCAGAGGAGGAGAGGCTACTAGGAACTGGTCCACTTGAGCCTGAAGTTTGACAATCCGCTTGTCTGGCAGGAACACTCTGCCCACTTGGGTGTCGAATCGAACTCCCAGGTACTCCAGGGACTGAGTCGGGCGCAGCTGGCTCTTCTCCCAGTTGATGATCCATCCCAGGGAGCTCAAAAGAGCAACTACCTGGTTCACAGCTTTGCCGCACTCTGCATAAGAGGGGGCTCGGATCAACCAGTCGTCCAGATAAGGATGGACTTGTACCCCTTCCTTTCGTAGGAAGGCCGCGATGACCACCATTACTTTGGAAAAGGTCCGCGGAGCAGTAGCCAACCCGAATGGGAGGGCTCTGAACTGGAAGTGTCGTCCCAGGACTGCAAAACGCAGAAAGCGTTGATGAGGAGGCCAGATGGGAATATGCAGGTACGCTTCCTTGATGTCCAAGGATGCCAAGAACTCTCCTGCCTTCACTGCCGCTATAACAGAGCGGAGAGTCTCCATGCGAAAGTGCCGCACTTTCAAGGCCCGATTGACCCCTTTGAGGTCGAGGATAGGCCGGACAGAACCTCCTTTCTTTGGTACCACAAAGTAAATGGAGTAACGTCCCTTGCCAAGCTGACTTTCTGGCACCGGAACGACCGCGCCCAGGCGGATCAGATTGTCCAAGGTCTGCTGCACTGCCACAGCTTTGACCGGAGACTTGCAGGGAGAGAGTACTAACCCGTCTTTTAAGGGTCGGCAGAACTCTAGCTTGTAGCCGTCTCTGATGACTTCCAGCACCCACGCGTCTGAAGTTATTGTGGTCCACTCGCCCAGAAACGAGGACAGCCGTCCTCCAATCTGCACTGGGGCGTGGACCAAGGCCCCGTCATTGGGTACGAGACCCTGGGGGAGGACCGGAGGGAGCACCTCCGGGACGGCGGTCTCTGCGAAAGGAATGCTGCTTGGGGGAGAAATTCCTCTTGAAGGAAGAAGGGGCAGAGGAGCCCGACTTGCCCGGGCGGTACCGATGGGCTTCCTGCAACCGTCCTCTGAAGGTACCGGGACGAGTACTAGCCCGAGCCCTGACCTCTGGTAATTTCTTGCCCTTAGACGTGCCGAGATCGGTCACGATTTTGTCCAGCTCGACCCCAAAGAGCAGCTTGCCTTTAAAAGGCAATCTAGCCAGGCGGGATTTAGAGGCGTGGTCAGCAGACCAATGTTTCAGCCAAAGCCACCGCCGCGCAGAGATTGTCTGAGCCATGCCTTTAGCTGAGGCCCTCAAGACATCTTTACAGCAAGTCTGCCAAATAGGCTAAGCCCGATTCCAGGGCCGGTCAATCAGCCCTCAAGGAATGATCCGAGGGGGAAGCCCGCTGCACCATAGTCAGGCACGCCCTGGCCACATAGGAGCCGCAAACTGAGGCCTGCAAACTTAAAGCAGCCGCCTCAAAGGACGACCTTAAGGCCGCCTCCAATCTTCTGTCTTGGGCGTCCTTCAGGGCCGTGCCACCTTCCACCGGCAAAGCCGTTTTCTTAGTCACCGCAGTGATTAAAGAATCCACGGTAGGCCACAGATAGGCCTCACGTTCACTCACAGCCAAAGGATAGAGGCGGGACATAGCCCTAGCCACTTTAAGGCTCGCTTCCGGGACATCCCATTGAGCCGAAATTAAGGTGTGCATGGCATCATGCACGTGGAAGGTTCTAGGCGGGCGCTTCGTCCCCAGCATAATGGCAGAGCCAACAGGGGCTGAGGGAGAGACATCCTCCGGAGAGGAAATCTTCAAAGTGTCCATGGCCTGTAACAACAGGTTGGGCAAATCCTCTGGGCTAAAAAGCCGCGCTGCAGAGGGGTCATCCGCTCCATCCGAGCGGAGATCTATCTCCTCCAAGGAATCCGCAAAGGACCGTTGGGAGACCTCAGACACGCTGCCCTCATCTACATCGGAGGAGACAAAGTCCTCCAAGGCCTGGGAATCAACCCGAGGGCGTTACCTCTGGGAACCTCAACCTCTTTAGACGAGGGAGCAGGGGCAGCGTTTTGCATGAGGAAAGCCTGATGCAGCAGCAAAACAAACTCGGGGGAGAAACCCCCCAGACTGTGCACTTCCGCAGCCTGGGCAACAGCCCTAGACGCACCCTCAACCGGCGCTCGCACGAGCGGGGGAGAGACATGCTGCGCATCCAAAATGGCGTCCGGCGCGACACTCCGCGAAGGAGCCGCGCGGGAAGAACGGCGCTTAACTTTAGCCGCTTTTGTGCCGTCGCCCAAATTAAGGGCGTTCATGGCATTAATGTCTCCAACCTCAAGGGCGGCCCACGAAGAAGCCGTCCGAGCCGCGTGGCCGGCCAAGATGGCGGAGGCGAGGAGCGGGGGATGGGCGTTTATGGCGGGAAAAACCGCCACGCCGGAGGAAGGACCGGGACATTCATCGGTCACTAAACTGTCACCCATCAAGGGCGAATCAGGCTGTAAAACCCCCGCATCCCCTTTAGAAGCGCTCCAGCGATCCGGGGAGCGACCCTTTGCGCCCTCGCCCTCCGACGCCATATGCCACGAGGAGAAGAATCGGGGAACCCCCTGCCCGCTATAAAAAGGTAAAATTACCTGCTTGCCGCTCCGAGCTGTAACGAACTGGTGTCCCAGTGAGTAGCTGCAATGAACGTTTAAATAAACGTCGAAATAAACGCCTTTAAGGACGTTTAAAATTTTTTTTTTTTTTAACGGAGCCAGCGGGAGGGGGGAGAAAAGGAGGGACCTGGCACCACCAGGTTTGCACTTGCTCAAAAGAGCCCTCAACCCCAGGCCTCAACAAAACCTAAGGATTAGGCTTGGAGGCCTAGCCAGAGCTGCTGCTGTGTGTGACCACCACCTGCTGAGATAGAGAACATACTGAGGAGTTTCCGGCAGCACATGACCACATATAGGGAGGCAAAAGTTTGCTCTCTATCTCCACCTGCTGGTAGATGGACACAACCCACCAGTCTATGGATTGATCAGCTTGATGATATGGAAATGATAGTTTATGAAATCCATAGTTGATAACCGTGAATTGGTTCTTTACTCTTTCAAAAAGTACAAAGACTAGGGGACGTGCTGTGAAGTTACATAATAGTACATTTAAAACAAATAAGAGAAAACGTTTTTTCATTCGACCTATGGTTAAGCTCTGGAACTCGTTACCAGACGATGCAATAAAGATAGTTACCTCCTCATTCAGCGAAAAAGAAACCTGGAAAAGACCAAGTGGTCAAGAGGAAGGGAGGACAACCAGGAGGGGGTCACACAACTTCCAAAAGAATATATACCCCAGGTCTCACCCTAGGCCACAAAATAAAACTCCTTTCACAATCTTCACAGTCTTCATTCACTCTCAGGCCGCTCTCACCACACACCTTATTTCCAGTCCACTTACAGTCGAACTGGGGGTGGGTCAATGGTCCGGAATAGTAATTCGTGGGTTTGGGAGACACTTCACCAGTTGTGGGTTCCACTCAGCTCTTCAGTCCAAGAACCACCACACTCTGAAGGGTTTAATAACAAAATTAACTTTTATTGCAACTTCTGCAACAGGCAGACTAACTTTAACCTTCTTCACAGTTACTTAATAAACTCCAACATAATCCAATCCAGACTTCTGTTATTCCCGAACACCTTTTCCACTGTTCTCCGCAGGGCCATTTTCTTTCAGGGGCTATATATGTATTCACCAGGCTCCTGTCCATGCCTATCCTGTACAGCGATTTTATTTCCAAAGGCTACACTAGTCCTCATGGCATAACTTCTCTGTATCAGGCTAAGACCCCCTTAATCTGAATCTCCTCCACCGGTGACCCCATTCTGGACCTGGGATGAGCTCTCCCTAGCTCTGGTCTCCTGCTTCTGGGCTTGGCCTTCCTCTACTCACCCGTAGCACACTCCACTACTGGTTGTCACTTTATGGAGGCACATCTCTCTGTTTTCCAAGATTCCCCTTTCCCTCCTCCAGGTCAATGGCAGGGGACAGTGCAGGCATCTTAAACCTGTAGGCAAGGAAAGAGCTCTCTAAAGGTCAAACACAACTTTATCTCCTCCCCCTTGTCACTCTTCGGAACTAGGGGCAAGATGCATCAACAAAAGTCATTACCGTTTTAGAAAAAACGAAGGATGCACTAAAAAAAAAGACGCACGTTTGGCGCGGTATTCAAGCGTCGGACGCATTAAAGTATCATTAATCTGGTGTAATCTCCACCAGTGGTATAGGAAATGCATGCGCACAATCGCCAAACCTATGACTTGCCCGAAGACGCAACACCGCTCACCCCGTTTCTCATCAATCAGCTGATATCAGAGAGTGCAGTTGAAAGCGTGCATCACAAAAATAGCCTTCCATTTTGGCCAAAAATAGCCTTCCATTTTGGCCAAATAATAAAAACTTCCTTTTTGGCCGTGCTTCACAGTCAGCTAAGAGATCTGGAAGTCTCTAAGCCAATCACAGCGCGTTTAGCTCAGCTAAACGCACTGTGATTGGCTCAGAGACTTCCAGGTCTCTCAGCTGAGTGAAGCACAGTCAAAAAGGAAGTTTTTATTATTTGGCCAAAATGGAAGGCTATTTTTGGCCAAAATGGAAGGCTATTTTTGGCAAAAATGGAAGGCTATTTTTGTGATGCACACTTTCAACTGCACTCTCCAATATCAGCTGATTGAAAACCTGGCCAAAATGGAAGGCTATTTTTGTGATGCACGCTTTCAACTACACTCTCCGATATCAGCTGATTGAAAACCCAAAATGGAAGGCTATTCTGATGGACGCTTTCAACTGCACTCTCCGATATCAGTTGATTGAAAAATGGGAAGGTGAGCGGCACGGCATCTTCGGGCGGTGTATATGGCATACGTTTTGACAATTTTTCGATCTAGCGCAGCCCCAACGAGAGGTACAACCTCTCGTTAAATTTTCCGGCGATTTCCACTGTTAAGGCAATCGGAAAAGGTTAGTGCATCTCATTACAATAGGGTTTCTGCACAATTTGCTCATCTGCATTCCGTTTTCGTTAGCTGCTACCGCCGTCGGAAAATGGCCTTTAGTGCATGCCATGGTTTAAAACTTGTTCGTTAAAGGGTCATTGAAGGCTTGTTTAGTTTAGTGCATCTGGCCCTAGGACATTATCTCTCTGCATTTTATTTCCAAACTACTCCCTTGGGGCTGGGCTTCCTCCCACCCAGGGATCTCCCAGTCACTTCCCCCAGTGACTCTTTAAGAGACTTTCTCTTCTCAGTAATCCCAACCTAACAAGGGATTTCAAATATGTAAAGTGCAGACAACACAGCACTGTGGCTGCTTTCCACTTTTAAAACTGCAAAATGCTCCTTAAAACATTATGTTCAAAGACTTACCTTAGCCTCATGGCAGGAGAACTTTCACGTCAAAATGAGAAGAGGCTGAATTACACTTGCATGTGTGAGTTTTTCTTATAGAACAAGTTCACGACCCACGCAATTTGGGTATCTAACTGTTAGGGCCCAGTCATAGAATTGCTCCCTTAGTGTAACTGGATTTTTAAAAGGTCTGGACAAAATCCTGGAAGAAAAGTCTATAAAATGTTATTAAGGTAGAGCTGGGGAAGCCACTGCTTATCCTTGACAGAAGAATCTTGTCACATTTTTGGACTTTGCAAGGTACTTATGAGCTGGATTGGCCACTGTTAGAAACAGGATCATGTGCCAGATGGACTTTTGGTCAGACCCAGTAGGGCAGATCTTATGTTCTTATGTGTGAAGGAATGTGAGGGTGTCTATAGGATGCTGCTCTTTCCCTTAAGTCCCACCCAAGGGGGAAGTGACATGGGAAGGTGCAGGAAGTATAAAAACTAGGGGCACAGCCAGGTTAAGGTGGCTCAGAAGGAAGGAGCAACGTCCCAGAGCATATGCCTCCACTATCTACATGTGAATCGCCACTGCTTGAGTCAGGTAGGCCAAGCCTCACTTGCAACCTTGCAGCTTTTGTATTTTGACTTGAGTACTTGAGGAACCAGGCCAGGGACAAGTACAGTGTGCTATTACGCTGAGAGACAGAAAGGTACACCTTGGCCCTGCACAAGGACATGGTTGCATTACGGACCAGTTTCATGTTGTTTTTCTTTCTCTTACTTGTGAATGGAAAGGGCCCCGACCTACAGTTTTAATAAATGTTATTTTTCATTGTCTGCAACTGCTGTGTGGTTCTGTTTTACTTGGGCTTCAGGCAAGTTACCATAAGAACTGCATTGATAATAGAGGTGTTGGTGCCAAGTGATCATTCTCTGAATCATGTGGAGATAAAGAGCCTCAAGTACTTCTATTCTTGCTGCCTGTGCCTACATGTTCCAGGCCTTGTATCTTGGGTCAAACGGGTTCTGTCAACTGTTGATACAAAAACCCAGACTCCTCCTCTGTCAGCCCTGCTCCTCTCTATTTCTTCTCCTGCAACTCGTATCACTTCCTGCTTAGGCTGCTGTCTTGATTCAGTGTCCTCCTTTGCTGCTCTTTGATGCGATCAGATGTCCTGCCACTTTCCTGTTTCCATGAGGGTGCTTGGTCTCCAAAAAAGAAGATAAACACCAAAAGAGCATACAAAAAAAATGACTTTTTCCTTCGTATTTGTGTTACTGTCACTTTTGTTGGGCTCGGTCAAACTTTAGGTGCATTGGCCTGTTCATTCCAGTCTAGCACCTCGACACCACCTCTAGGGGTTGAGCAGATCATTGTGAACCCAGGCACCAGCAGAGCAGAAGCAACTGCAGATCATTCCTGGGTCTCCCCTGCTATTTATTTATTTGTTTAAAAAAATGTATAACCCAAATATTGATTAGGATGCAATATCCTAACTGGAGGACCTGTATAAAATGCATTCTCATAATACCCCCTTAGCCAAATGAGTTCTGACTCTCTTGGGTAAAGCTATCAGGTTAACTTTACCCAGATATGTCCAAGTATCAGCCTCAGCATTGCCAGTCTTATAGGAGGGGGCAACGGATTGACAGACGTGTGGAGGACATACCGCGGTGATTTATACCTGTAGCAGCCACATTCACTTATATGGTGGTATCTCAAATCGCTTCCATAGAATATTTAGAGAAAGGATATGCCAATTTAATTAAATTACTCTTTATAAATGCATTGTAAATATTCATAAAGGTTTCTTTATATTTTTAAGTGAACGATTCCTGTTGTTCATTCGGTCTGTTCTTTCTGCAGCACAGGAATGTACACAGTGCCGACACTGCTGTAGTTCATTGTTTAAGAACACAGGACTACAGGTCATTGTGTTCCTGACATAAAGCTGCTTTTATGACCCAAAATGAAAAATGCAGATTTTTCCCAGTGGCAGGGTCTGAGGCTGATGAACAGTATGTAAATGTCATAGCTCAGTAATTGTAGGTTCTGAACTTTAAAATCACAGAAACTCTCAGACTTTCCTACTTTCCCTGTGTAAATTGTAACCATGAATCCTTTTGACATTTAGTTCCACATCTTTGGGCTGGCAAGCATTCAGAAAGGTCTTAACAGTGTGTTGAACAATGTGAGCAGATTTGCCATCAATATTCATCAGCTGACCTGTCTCTGTACCTTCTCCTGCTCATTGTATTGTAGTCCCATCCAGACACTTCCGTACCACTGTTGCTACCGAAAACCACTGATACAGCATGCTCAAGTTCTCACCCTAAATAAAGCTTTACATGCACAGTTAGCCTCTTCAGTAACATATGCAATTACAGAGATTCACACCAGAGGCAGGCATGGATGTGGCAACCACAGTAGCTGCTATAGCACTTCAGGTCTAAACATGCCTGAGGCCAGGCAGACATCTGATCCTCAAGTTGGGCCACTTCCAGAAGCAGAATATGCTTTATCAAGACCTAGCAGAACCCATCCTGTTGAGCAGGATGGGGGGAGGATTACCAGCTCTTCGGGACCAATAGGAATATATGATTCTTTCAAAACCATGTTCAACCGATATTTCCCAACTATTTCAAAAGTTACAAAGCATTCAACAAAATCTTGCAGATGTGAATCAGATCTGATAATTTGTTGGACTTCTGGATTTCATGAATCTGCAAACAAGATCCATTGACTTGATATATTCAGTGGAAGTTGTGAGCAGGTTCAGTGCAGAGGATGTCTCGAGGGAGTGTTAGAGAAATGTATGAGGTATAAGAGAGACACTTATTTGCAGGAGGATTTATGTCTATGGGTTGATTACTTGGACGTCAATAATAAAAAACTTTTTTTTGCGTGTGAATAAACCAATGTTTTACCCAAGGAAAGGACTTTAATGTGAGCAAAACAACTTACATTGGTCTACGTTTGTGGTTCTCAACCTTTTTTCTGTTCAGACACATCTGACAGACAGCGCTCATGGTGTGCTGAATACTATAATTTTTGTCTGTACAGAAAAAAGCCTAAATATGTCATTCTTGTAAAAAATGATGAAATAGAAATATAAAATGTTAATAACAAAATTTACTTTATTTTTATAAACCGTCTCAAATGTGCTATCCCATTTAACATACCCCTTTACATACTCCCACTCAATTTCCTGCCCTTACTGTTTGTGTCCCCACTGCCAAATCCTGTTCTCCCACATTCCCAAGTTTTCATTCAATTGCCAAGTACCGATACTCCCACCCAATCCCTGAGTCCTCTCATAATCCCTAAATTCCTGTTCTCCCACATTCCCAAGTTTCCATTCAATTGTCAAGTACCGATACTCCCACCCAATCCCTGAGTCCTCTCATAAATCCCTAAATTTCTGTTCTCCCACATTCCCAAGTCTCCATTCAATTGCCAAGTACCGATACTCCCACCCAATCCCTGAGTCCTCTCATAAATCCCTAAATTCCTGTTCTCCCACATTCCCAAGTTTCCATTCAATTGTCAGGTACCGATACTCCCACCCAATCCCTGAGTCCTCTCATAATCCCTAAATTCCTGTTCTCCCACATTCCCAAGTTTCCATTCAATTGTCAGGTACCGATACTCCCACCCAATCCCTGAGTCCTCTCATAATCCCTCAATCTCTATTCTCCTAGATCCCCACCTAATCTCAATCCTGAGTCTTTTTTTTTGGGGGGGGGGGGGGAGGAGTGGATTGCCAACCCAGGGTTCCTCTCCTGTAGTAACACCACTGCACCTGGCTCTTCTCTTTTTTCTTATGTCCCCCAGGTTTGTCCTCTCTCTCTCTTTCCTCTTTTAATAGTCCTTCCCCAACTCGCACTAAGAATTTTGGGAGGTAGCTAAAAACAGCATTGGGAAATAGTAAGTCTCTGACTGTATTCACAAAGCAAAAAAAGAAAAAGAATAATTGTATTAATCATAAGCTCCTAAAATGTTGCATCTGGTTTATAAACGTTGGGGGAGGGGGGAGTTGTACATATTTTTGTGTCCATATTAATGGCAGGAAGAACCTGCAAAGTCATTTTCAGCGACAAGAGAAAACCACTTTTCCCTCTTAAGCATCAAGGATAAGAAACCAAAAGGTAATGTAGATTTTTGTTGTTCTTTTTAATGCCTGTGGTCACAAATGCAGAAAAAAGATACATCAACTGTGACTGTTAAAAAGGAAAGTATTAAACATGAAGATAAATAAAAATGGGTGTCCTGCTTGTTTTGAGCCTAATGGAAATCAGGAACATAACTGGGAAATAAATCTAAAAGAGCCAATAACTCAGAGGAAGAGGGAACAAGTTAAGCTGCATTTGCCTCTGGGCTTGTTAATCATTTTGCCACACATGCAAATTAAAGACTTACAGAAGAGAAAAATCAATAGTGTAGCCTCTAGTGCTGGACAGGAAACTTTGTGAGTAGATTCTGCCTTTAAACATCCTGGGAAAAGCTGTTAGGTACAGAATAATACAGCTATTCTTTGCTTGTACAATGTATTTCACATATGACAGGCTTCCATGGATGCTGCAATTACTTATCCTAGGGCTTACAATTCATCTGCTCTAGTATCTGAATGCTTGCTTTCATGTTCTCAAAAATCAACTCCTGGGATATAAGTATTCAGTCTTAAAAATGGAATATTAATGTGACCACAAATTTCTGGATTTTGTTCTTTATCATAAATCTTTCGTAAATTAGGGCAGATAAAGAACAGAAAGGTGGACATGGTTGCTCCAGTCACCATCAGGCTCATTTTCGAAAGAGAAGGACGCCCATCTTTCGACACAAATCGGAAGATGGGTCTCCTTCTCACAGGGTCGCCGAAATCGGTAAAATCGAAAGCCAATTTTGGGCGTCCCCAACTGCCTTCCATTGCGGGGATGACCAAAGTTCATGGGGGCGTGTCAGAGGCGTAGCGAAGGCAGGACTTGGGCGTGCCTAACACATGGACATCCTCAACCCAAAATGAAAAAAAAAAAAAGGGTGTCCATGACGAACACTTGGATGACTTTACCTGGTCCTGTCTTTTTTACGACCAAGGCACAAAAAGGTGCCCAAACTGACCAGATGATGACCGGAGAGAATCAGGGATTACCTCCCCTTACTCCCCCAGTGGTCACTAACCCCCTCCCACCATAAAAAAACATCTTTAAAAATATTTTTTGCCAGCCTCAAATGTCATACTCAGGTCCATCACAGCAGTATGCAGGTCCCTGGAGCAGTTTTAGTGGGTGCAGTGCACTTCAAGCAGGCGGACCCAGGCCCATCCCCTCCTACCTGTTACACTTGTGGTGGTAAATGTGAGCCCCACAAAACCCACCAAAATCCCACATCTAGGTGCCCCCCTTCACCAGTAAGGGCTATGGTACTGGTGTACAGTTGTGGGTAGTGGGTTTGGGGGGGTTGGGGGGCTCAGCACACAAGGTAAGGGAGCTTTATACCTGGGAGCAATTTATGAAGTCCACTGCAGTGCCCCCTAGAGTGCCCGGTTGGTGTCCTGGCATGTCAGGGGGACCAGTGCACTATGAATGCTGGCTCCTCCCATGACCAAAGGGCTTGCATTTGGTCATTTTTGAGATGGGTGTCCTTGGTTTCCATTATCGCCGAAAATCAGAAATGACCAAGTCTAGGGATGATCATCTCTAAGGACAACCATCTCTGAGGACGACCTACATTTCAGGATTTGGGCGTCCCCGACCGTATTATCGAAATGAAAGATGGACGTCCATCTTGTTTCAATAAAACGGGTTTCCCCGCCCCTCCACCAGGACGTTTTGCGAGGACGTCCTCAGCAAAACTTATGCATCCCTTTCGATTATGTCCCTCCATAGAAGCCAACTTTTCAAAATTATTGGGGGTGCTAAGCCCAGTGGAAATAACCCTTCCTTGGACACATACAAGGAATTTTCTCAGTATTGGGAGTGCTCAAGTACCCACAACACCCACAGAGTTGGCTCCTATATCTGTCACTCCATGAAAGTAGCCCCACTCCCATCCCCCCACTCTTTTGTTACATAACATAGTTTCATATTTATAATCCATTACACTGCTGAGGGCACTGGAGGAGTAGCCTTAGTGCAGTGGACCCTGGGGAACTGGGTTCAATTCCCATCGCAGCTCCTTGTGCTCTGGGCAAGTCACTTAACCCTCCATTGCCCCAGGTACAAATATGTACCTATATATAATATGTAAACCACTGATTGTAACCACAGAAAGGTAGTATATCAAGTCCCATTAACAAGATTCCAAGCACAATCTCAAAGAGCAGCAACATTCCATGTAGAACCCCAAAGAATAGCAAGATTCTGGAATCCCAAGGAGTGGAGATTTGAGATTCTGGAATGTTGCTACTATTTGAGATTCTACATAGACTGTTGCTACTATTTGAGATTCTACATGGAATGTTGCTAGTGAAGGAGTAGCCTAGTGATTAGTGCAGCGGACTTTGATCCTGGTGTTTGATTCCCACTGCAGCTCCTTGTGACTCTGGGCAAGTCACTTAACCCTCCATTGCCCCAGGTACAAAATAAGTACCTGTGTATAGTATGTAAACTGCTTTGATTGTAACCACAAAAAGGTGGTATATCAAGTCCCATTCCAGTTCTTAGCATAGTACATTCCCAAAACGATGGAAATGACAAAACAGTAAATAGTAGATTCTATCTTTGGGCGCTAGAACCTAGCCGGTGAGCCAATGAATATCAGCTTAACTGGCTATGTTTGCGGACCTCCCTGCCCCCCCCCTCCGGAAACTCAATGCATTTCCTAAAAAATTTTAAAACTCAAAAACCTAAGAAGACTGAAAGAGAAAAGGTGAATGAACTTTTTTCAGACTTACTGGTAATAAATTCCAGAATATAGTTCCTTGGGCTGAAAATAACTTATGTATAGTTTTATAACCTAGTTTGGTGGGGCATTGCCCTCCCCCACATGAACTGTATTTTGTATCTATCTATCTATCTATCTATCTATTTATTTATTTACTTATTTATGATATTTAGATCCTGGATTAAACATGAATTAGGTTGAAATCTAGTTGGGGTGGGGGATGGGGAATTGCCCCCCTCATGAACTGCATGTCTGGAAAGGGAAAGGAATGTGTAAAAAATAATGTTTGGGGGGGAGGTGAGAGGGACTGGGCCCTCAAATGATCTGCCTGGTGTGTTTTCATATTTTTTGGGTTCGGGGGCCCAAAACCTCCTTCCTCGGGTCAGTACAGTATGCTGCTACAATATCCTGTCCTGACCTGAGGATGGGGTTTTGCTCTCTGAAAGTTAGTCAAAAATGTATTAAAATTAGTCTAATAGAAACATCACCTTATTTTCATTTTCTATTTATCACCACAACTACAATACTACTTTATCGTAAAGCAAAAAATATAATAATAATAATAATAATCATAATAATATTAATAAATCTTTTTTCCTTCCTTTGTCATCTCTGGTTTCTGCTTTCCTCATCTTCTCTTCACTCTCTCCCTTCCATCCAGCATCTGCTCCCTCTCACTTTCCCTGCCCCTTCCATCCACTGTTGCCCTCTCTTCCATCCTATGTCTACCCTCTCCCCCTTTCCACATGGTGTCTGCCCACTTTCTCTGCCCCTTCCATCCAATGCCTGCCCTTTCTTTCCCTTCCATCCAGCCTGTGCCCCCTCTCTCCTTTTTACATGATGCATTCCAGCATCTCCACCGCTCTCCATCTTTATCTCTCCTCTCCCCATCCCCATCCATCTTATGCTTTCCAATATCTTCTGTATATTTTACTTTTCTCCTTCTCCTGTGGTCTGGTATCACTTTCCATCCTCTTTCCACCCTTCTTTCCCCTTCCCCTGAGGTCTGGCATCGCTCTCTGCCTCTCCACCCCCTCTTCCCTTTCTGGCATTGCTTTTCCTCCTCTCTCCACCCTCCTTATCCCTTCCCCTGAGGTCTGGCATTGTTCTCCCTCCTCTCTCCACCCCTTCTTCCCCTTTGGACTGGCATCATCATGTGATCTTCCTCCTCTATCCACCCCCTTTCTCTGTGGTCTGCCTGACATCACTCTTCCACCTTAGTTCTGTCCACCTCTACCCTGCTCTGCAGCCTCCAAGCTTTCCAGGCCCACCGGCAGCATCAGTGATGTAAGAGCTGCCTTTAGCCTGCCCCAGAAGCTTTCTCTGTACAGCTTCCCACGTAGGTAGGACGTTGTACAGATAAGGCTTCTGGGGCTGGCCGAAGGCAGAGCTCATATCGCTGACGCACGCTGCCACAGGTCTGAAAGCTTGAAGGCCTGCGGAGCAGGGTGGGGATGGAGAGAGCGATACATCGCACTAGTTGGAGGGAGGGACACTGGAACGGAACCCTTATTGCAGCAAGCAACAGCACCAGCACCACACATCCCAGCAGCACAAGCACCGCATGAATCGGGGGGGGGGGGGGGGGGATGCCCATGGCAGCCGCAGCACCCGCTTATGACCTGCATCTGGGGCGGGCCACCCCCACCGCCCTGCCCTCGGTACGCCACTGGGTGATATGATAGAGTCTATAAAATAATGAGTGGAGTGGAACGCGTAGACGTGAATTGCTTGTTTACTCCTTCCAAAAATACTAAGACTAGGGGGCACACAATTAAACTACAAAGTAGTACATTTAAAACAAATCAGAGAAATATTTCTATACTCAACATGTAATTAAACACTGGAATTTGTTGCCAGAGAATGTAGTAAAAGCAGTTAGCTTAGCGGGTTTCAAAAAAGGTTTGGATGGCTTCCTAAAGGAAAAGTCCATAGACAGTTATTAAAATGGACTTGGGGAAAATTCTCTGATTATTTCTAGGATAAGATGCATAAAATATATTGTACTTTTTTGGGATCTTGCCAGGTACTTGTGATCTGGACTGGCCACTGTTGGAAACAGGTTGCTGGGCTTAATGGACCTTCGGTCTGTCCTAGTATGGCAATACTTATGTACTTATGAAGGCACAGTAAGAATATGCTGACTGGAGGAACAGAAGGTACAAGAGGGAACATATGGAATAAGAAGACTGAAGAGAAAGGAATGTGAACCAGAATTCATGACTTGATGTGCAATAATTAAAGATTTAGAAGCTATGCAGGAAGACACAGGAAGCCACTGCTCAGAGATAAGAAAAGGGGTTAATTACTCTGCTACCACCTTTTCAGTGACTTTTGATATAAATGAGAGTTGAGAGATGGGATGATAATTAGTTGGATAAATGAAGTCTGTTTTGTTGTCTTTGAGGTGAGGATAGACAGCAGCAAGCTTCCAAACCACTACTACTACTACTAACTAACATTTCTAAAGCGCTACTAGGGTTACGCAGCGCTGTACAATTTAAACATAGAAGGACAGTCCCTGCTCAAAGAGCTTACAATCTAAAATGTGAATAGACCAGTCGTAAGGCTTGTAGTAATTATTGAGATATATGAATTAGACATCTGCTTCAAGAAGTAATTAGGAATAGGACTTGAAAGTGCAGAGGAGGACGACATTGAAGAAATGACTTTAAGGACCTCAGCCTGTGATGGCATATGAATAGATGATAAATGACTACAAAAAAAGAATCTGGATTACCTAAATCCAAAGACAGAGTGGGATACGACAGAGCAGTAATAGAAGACTGAAGATCTACTAATTTCTTAAGAAAGGTGAGTGCTAAATCATTTGCAGTAGGAGAAGGGGAAGATAGATTTTCAAAGGAATTAGTGACCTGCTTATGAATTTTAAAATGTCAGGAGGGGTTAGGGTCTTTATGGCGAGGTGAAGACGTTTGTTTGTTTTGTTGGGTTTGGTTTGTTTTTTTTTTTTTTTTTGCTAAGCTTATTGATTTTCTATAATGAACTTCTGCAGACCTAAACTACATTTTCTTCAGAAGAGACAAATTCCACTGTCATAACTAGCACACTCAGTCAGTTTAATGTACCATCCCTCTCAGATCTCATTCAAAGTATTCAAAGAATGAGAATGACCACAGCACCCACTGATCCCAGACATCTAACCTAATCAAACAATCTCTTAGCTCACTACTTCCATTTATATATGTTATGGTCATTCTTAGTCTTTCTTCAGGACTAGTCCCTGACTTTTGGAAACTGGCAACTATTCATCCTAGAGCCAAAGATACCTCTGGAGCAGTTACTGATTTAAAGAAATACAGATCAGTTGCGAACCTTCCTTATACCACCAAGATTATTTACATAGTCCATACACAGCTTAATGACTTCATAACCAAAACCCATATACTACACTTGAACCAAATGGCTTTTAGGAACACCTTAGCACTAAAACTTCTTTACTTGGTATCACAACTTATATCTACCATGCTTTTGATCAGTTTAAATCGGTTCTCCTTTTATCACTAGACTTTCTGCAGCTTTTGATTTGGTAAACCACACTCCTCCTCTTCATCATCTTCAATCTATTGGAATCATAGGTACGGCTTTAGAATGGTTTACTTCTTATCTTTCTGACCACACTTACATGGTTCTCTTCACTGGTTCGACTTCGGCTCCATTCCACCCAGGCATAGATGTGCCTCAAGGTTCTATACTTTCAACCACTCTCTTCAACATCTTTCAGGCTCCTCTTCATAAACTTGCACAGTTTCTGGAATTAACGATGTTTGTCTACGCTGATAATATTCAGATACTCTACCTCTACTGCTGCAGATATTGCTACACTTAACCTTAAGCTTTCAATGATACTAATTGGATTCAAGATCACAACCTTGTTCTTAATCCTGAGAAATCTAAGCTTGTCCACTTTTCTGCTACAGGGCAAACACCACTATCTCTTCCTATCTGTTTATCTAATGTTCCGATACAAGAAACAGACTCTGTTCATATTTTGGGCATCCTCCTTAACTCAGATCTCTATATTAAACCTCTGATTGTCAAAGTTGTGCAGGTTTGTTTTTATAAGCTTCATCTAATACATTCTATCAGCTCACTCATCCTCCCATCAGCCCTTAATATTCTGGTACACTCTCTTGTTATTTCCCAGTTGGACTACTGGAATGCCCTCTATCAAGGACTTAGAACTAAAGATGAAGAAAGGCTAAAGCAGCTAGGACTCTTCAGCTTAGAGAAAAGGCAGCTGAGGGGAGATATGATAGAGGTCTATAGAATAATGAGTGGAGTGGAACCGGTACATGTGAAGTTTCTGTTTACGCTTTCCAAAAATACTAGGACTAAAGGGCATGCGATGAAGCTACAAAGTAGTAAATTTAAAACTAATCGGAGAAAAGTTTTCTTCACTGAACATGTAAGTAAACTCTGGAATTCGTTGACAAAGAATATGGTAAAGGCGGTTAGCTTAGCAGAGTTTATAAAAAAGGTTTGGACAGTTTCCTATAGGAAAAGTCCATAGACCATTATTAAATTGAACTTGGGGGAAAATCCACTATTTCTGGGATAAGCAGGTATTTGTGACCTGGATTGGCCACTGTTGGAAACAAGATGCTGGGCTTGATGGACCTTTGATCTGTCCCAGTATGGCAATACTTATGTATTTTCCACACTTGTTATACCATTCTGCCCACCTCGGTCACTCAGATCTGCACAACATAATCAACTTGCTATTCCTAGTTACCGAATCATTATGTATGAACATATTAGGCATTCAATTTTCTCTGTCCAGGCTCCTTGTCTATGGAATAATGTTCCACCTTCTTTAAGACCGGAAACTTCTCTAACCAAACTCAAAACAAATGTGAAAATGCATTTATTTAAAGATGCATATGATTAATTTATTGGTTCTTTCTTTTTTCATCTTGAGAACTCTGAATGCTCCGTCATCCCTTCTGTTTTGTTCTGTCCTCCCCACTTTCCTATTATAATTGAATTTCCACCTCTTCTTCCTTCTTTATTGTGCGGAGTGCTACGGAGAGTCAGACAATGATGGAGCTGCCCCAGAGCATCGTCCAGTGGTGGAAGGCAGGGGTGCCTCTGTGGTCCAGTAGTCAGATGGTTTGGAGCCATCATGGACAGAGACTGTGGTAGCTCTGGACAGTTTTGCAGGAAGGTGGTTCTTTATGAGTATTACCTTTGGACATCTGTGTTGTGGATATTGAATCTGGTGATATGAGGGTATGAATGTTTATGAGTGAGGGATCTGGCGTGATGTGTTGTTGTGATTTTGGGCATGTCAGGTGGATAATGTGTTGGTCTATGAGGATGGGGGAAAATGGAGATCTGAGTGGTTAAGTTGTATATGAGTGGATGGTGAGGAGTGGGTTTGGGGGGGTTGGGTGGAGATGACATAGGGAGGTAAGGGGCTACTGGGGTGGGAGGGTGTGTCTGGGAGGGTTGGGGGAAGAGGGTTCTATGCCGTTGGGTGCTGGCTCCTCTTCCTGTTCAGCTTTGAGGTTTGTGTGCTGCCGAATTGTGGAAGAGCTAGGATGCTGGGAACAATTTGCAGAGAAGATGACGGGGGGGGGGGGGGTGCAGTCCTGATGGGAAACAGCATGTGAGGGATGGTGAGGGTGGGAGATCAGTGGGGAGATTCAGTCTTTTCTATTGTCCTCATGGCCTGTGTGAGGAGCCCTGGAGAACGGGCAGGAAGGTCTATAGGGAAAAAGGCCAGGAAGGTAAACCTTACCCGGAAGCCCCAGGAGACTACAGGTTCCAGAGGTCCTGGCATAGCTTGTCCTCACTTCTCAGGAAGGGCAGTTTTTTCCCTTCCTCTGAAAGGCAGGAAGACTACAGTTCCCAGCAGTCCCTACATACAGCACCTGATCTGGCAAAGGGGAGTGCACAGCACTACAATTCCCAGGCTCCCAAGGGGGAGGAGGGTGATTGGCTGGGGAGGTCTAATCAGGGGGATATGATGCAGCTGGGGGAGAGACAGGAGGAGGAACCTGTGGACTGGCAACCCTTAGAGGGAAGACGGAGGATTCTTCAGGAGGCAACTGTGGATCAGGAACCTATGGATGTCTCTGTTCTGGCCAAGGTGAAAGGGGAACAATTGAAGGGGCTCATAGCAGCTTTGCTCTCTAGCTGGTGCAGAGAGGGAGAAGGTTTCTGGGGAAGGAGAAAGGAACCTGATAGAAGGCTCAACCTTGACCTATGTGGGAGGATACCAGGAGCTGGTGCTGGTATAGATATGGAAGGGGGTCCCTTCAGCCTCTGCTAGTACACGAGGAGGGTGAAGAATAGAGGGTTGGAGCTGAAGGCAGTAAAGCTGTTTATCTACAAATGAACTCTGGTTGAAGCTAAAATCAACAGCACTGCTCCATGGAGATAAATATCAGTGGACTCTGTTTGGTGTTGGAGCTGGAGCTGAGGGGGTCGTATATGTGAATGCAGAGTTGTTATGAACTTTGTGTTTGCTCTGAACTTTGCTAAAGTGAGAGGAATGAACTGAAACCCGTAGAGTTTTTCTCCAACCTACTAGCGACTGAATTCCTCCTAAGGACTGTATGAACTGATTGGCGGGGCAGGAGGAAACCCAGAAAGAGTGGACACTATATTGAGTTTGGGGTTGAAGTTGCACTAGGCAGGGGCCTATACAAATGTGGAGACGAGGTCTGGACTTAAACAGAGAGCCTTGCCTATGGGAAGCTGAACTTTATGTGAGGTAAAGACCCTTGTTTTGAGTTAATAAACAGAAGGTTACCAAGGCAAAGTGGAATACAGCTGTATCTAAATACCGCCAAGGCCTGCTCAACGTTCTCCTCCCTGTAGAGGGGTGGAGACCTGACTACACCTGCTATAATGTTGTTAGCCGGAATGTAGGTGGGATCAATAGTCCCATCAAGCACGTGTATGCTGAAGCACCTCAGAAACTCCAGGATGGACACAGCGATGTTAGACGAAACCAAGCTGACTATAACTGAAGCTGCCAAATTGAATGAAGGAGGTTGGAGTAGATTTTCTGTTCCTCTGGTGGCTCTAAGACGAGAGAGGTGGTAATTATGATAAAAAGGACACTCCCTTTTGTACTTTATGATACAGGATGGGATTCTGAGGGCAGATGGGTGTGGGTGACCAGTAGAATCAATGATGCTGAAATTTTGCTTCTTAATATCTATGCCCATACAGGGCTGAAAACAGGGGGGGGGGGGGGGGGGTTCTGCCACTTTTTCAGCAAATCTTACCCCATTTTTTTTTCACTTTACATTTTTATTTTATTGTTAATGCAATCAAACTGACACAGTCCGTCATGTAAAGAGCACACTCCGCTCACGTTTGCCAACGCAGGGGCCTTCCTTTATTATAGAACAACATTATAAAGCTAACTTATCAGCCTAATCTCCCCTCAAAACCACAAATAGCCAACTGGGTTTTATAAACAGAATCCACTCTCCCACCCCAACAACCACGTAACTCCCCTACTCAACCTGAGAATGCCCACGGACCACTCTGGACCCACTCTCTCCCCCTCCCCTCCCCTCCCCTCCCCCCTCCCCATGCCATTAGATGTGTGTCAAACACTGTTGTAAACGAGCCCAATCACGTTTATATCTTAATACCCCCTCCCTATGGTATGCTGTTATACACTCCATATGTATTAACTGACCCAATTTCCTCTTCCAATCCCCAAGTGTTGGGGAGTCAACCCTCTTTCAGTGCTGTGCTATAAGGCATTTTGCTGCTGCCAGTCCCCAACGCATTCATTTGCACTCCTCCCAAGTATCCCTCTCATTATACAAGCCCAGAAGGTACACCAATGGACTGCACACCAGAGATGTTCCAATCAACTTCACCAGCCCCTTCATGACAGCCTGCCAAATAGGCACCACCCTAGGGCATGTCCACCATATTTGTAAAAATGTCCCCAATTGTGAGTTACACCTCCAACAGAGACCCGACGTACCCGGGTAGATCCACTATAGTCTCTCTGGTGTGTAGTACCATCTAGTGAGAACCTTATATGCATTTTCCTGTACCAAAACACATACTGACGCCTTCTGAACCGCCCCACATATAGCTTCCCAAGCCTCATCAGAGAAACTGCAATTTAAATCTGCTTGCCACACCCTTGAAAGCCAAAGGCTCTAGGGGTCCCAAACCCGAAAAACTTTATATATCACTGATATTGGTTTGGGCACCCTACTCAACAAAAGCCACAAGTTCTCCAAACTTTCCTTCTCTTGAGGGCTCTCCCCCCTCCAACCCATAGTCCCCACAAAATGCTGAACCTGAACATAGGGAAAAAAAATCACTCCCAGGCAGGTCATACTGTAAATACAGTGCCTCAAAACTCTTCATTCTACCCCCCTGCATCATGTCTCGAAAAGTCAACAAACCTAATCGCTCCCACTGCACAAAAACAGCACTTCTCTTTCCAGCCCTGAAGTGTGGCTCCCAATACATAGGTGCCAATGTAGAAACCTTATCAGTCTGGCCCCATCTCCTCCGCACTTCCCCCCACAGTTCCACCAAATGCCTTACAAATGGATTCTGGACTCCCACCAAAGTCCTTCCCCCTCTTTCTGTAGTCCACAAATAGGAACTCAGGGGTCTATATGGGCTATACAACTGCTCCAACTGACTGGCTGGTTTTACTGTCCCCTGCTCTCAATCTATAATCATCCGCAATTGAGCAGCCAAATAATACCACTCAAGATTGGATACTGCTCTCCCCCCCCCCCCTGGAGCCCCCCACAATACTCGTCTTGCTAAACGGGGATATCTGCCTCCCCAAATAAATTGCAACAAAAAAACCCTGTAGTTGTTTAATTGTCCGTCTTGGTACTGCCACTGGCAATAACTGAAACAAAAAAAGCAATCTAGGCAGCACATTCATCTTCACCACTGCCATGTGCCCCCACCAAGAAAGCCACAAACCCTTCCAACGAGATAACTCCACCCGAATTTGGTCCACAATCCTCCCATAATTCAAACTATATATACTGCCCAGATCCCTGGGAATCTGAATCCCCAAGTATCTAATTTGAATCTTGGCCCACTTGAAAGCAAACAATGCTCTCAATCTACTGTCCTCGACTTGAGTTAAAGAAATTCCCATTAGCTCACTTTTATCCATATTAACCTTTATGCCTGCATATCTTTCAAACTCCCTAAGGATCTCCATCACCCTAGGTAGCATCTGCTCCGGATCCACCACATATAATAACACATCGTCAGCAAATAACGCAATGCAATGTTCCCTCCCCCTACCTTAATCCCCATAAGATCTAGGTGTTGACGTATCATTACAGCTAATGGCTCTATATAGAGTGCAAATAGAAGGGGTGATAAGGGACACCCCTGCCTAGTCCCTCTACCAATGGGAAAAAAAGATGTGTATCCCCCATTGATATTAAGGTGCGCCTTCGGTTCCGCATACAGAACTGCCCCCCCAAACCCACCTCCCCGCTCCCCCCGTTTTCTATTTCTGTTGATGGCTCTCTCATTCTCCCTGTCTCCTCAGCTCGAAACCTTGGGGTCATCTTTGACTCTTCTCTCTCCTTCTCTGCTCATATCCAGCAGATTGCCAAGACCTGTTGTTTCTTTCTTTACAACATCCGTAAAATCCGCCCCTTTCTTTCCGAGCACTCTACCAAAACCCTCATCCACACCCTTGTCACCTCTCGTTTAGACTACTGCAATCTGCTTCTTGCTACAGGGTCCCAGGCTCCAGCACATACCTGAAGAAGGCAGCCACTCTGGTGGTCCCGTAGTTTGTGGGGGGTGAGGGGGGGCAGTGCCTCCCAAACGAGTTGAGCTGCCACACACCTTTCTCCAATCCCCCAAGCCGCTGGCAGCCTTTCTGAGAAAGCTGCATGCATGCTTAGACCTGCCCCCAGAAGCCTTTCTTTCTCCTTCAACTTCCTGTTCCTGCGTAGGTGGGAAGCTGAAGGAGAGAGAAAGGCTTCTGGGGCAGGTCTAAAGCAGCGTGCATGAAGCTTTCTCAGAGAGGCTGCCGGCGGCTTGGGGGAACTGGCGATACAGGGCGCCACTGGAAGACTCCAGTGCTGTGGTGGCGATGGTGTGTACTACTATGGATTTACAACCTGTCTCACTGACACAGACTACTCAATAATTACTGTGGATTCTTTGGATTCGTATTAGATAAATGAGACCTTTATTAGAGGAGCTAAAATCTACAATGATTAAGATATATACAATGATTAGCTATATAAGCAATCATTACATCACTGGTCTCTACGTCTAAGTAATGCTAAGACTTCTTAGACCAGGAAAAGAAGCAATAATACATACATACATAAACATCACTGGTCCTTACATCATCCAGGCTCTTAACATCAGCTGGGGGGGCCGGTTCACAGTGACAGCCAGGAGCTTCTTTGACCAGGAACAGATCCTCTGCACAGTGTGTCCACTCACAGATGAGCCCCCCACTCTTCTGTAACAAGCACCCCCTTTTTATTAGGCTTAGAGCTCAAGTTCAGAGCTGAGGAAAATTACAGAATGCTTCTCTGTTTAGGTAAACAAGCCATACTGTAGGAACTTGGTCACATGCTTTCCAAGTTCAGGTGGCCAATCTGAACCTCCAAAAACAAGCACCATCCTCCTCTTCACATACCAAATTAGTTAGAGCTGTGTCTTATCTTCCACATTCCAACTTGTTTTTGTATTTACAAGGAAAGTTACCTTCGGTCAAAGACAGAAGATTTCAGAGTTCATTAGCGATCAAAGCAGGGTTGAAAAGCAATCCTTTAAATCTTCCATTACACGGTGATCGAAGGAGATCGAAAAAGATGGGTGGGCCTGGGCGGGAAGGGTAAAAAAAATGAGACCATGGGGGGGGGTGAGTATGAGAGAGAGATAGAGAAGGAGCACAAGATGGATGGGACGAGGGGGTGGGTGGGGGAAGGGAGAAGGAGCTGAAGATAGATGCGACTAGGGGTGTGGGGGAAGGGGACTTCTTGGTGATTGAATGGGAAAGAAAGACAACAAGAGGAGAGAGAAGAAATGGAAAAGCCAACCTGGAAGAATTTAGAACAGTGACACATTGAAAGTGGAAGAGAGTGGAACCAGCCCAATCAGAAAAATAAAGTATTCAGACAACGAAGGTAGAAAAGAAAAAAATTGTTTTTATGTAATTTTTAAAGCTTGAGATGTGCCTGCTTTGTGAAATGCTCTTTTTTTTTTTTTTAGTTTCGTATTTTACAGCGTACAGGAGAAAAAAACAATTTCTCCTTCTCTCTTACCAGTATTGCCCTGCTTCTAGAGTCTGGTTTTCTTGGGTGGAGGGGAAGGGGGGGGGGGGTCTCCATTTCAGTTTTTGTGGTCCCCTTTATAGGCAGAGTAGTAATTTGTTGTAAATCGTAATCGGTGTGTCATTTGGAGGGGCTGGTTATAAGGACACCCCAACCCTGTTATATTGGTGCAGAGATTATTTTTTTCTCCTGGTAAAGGGCTTCTAAAACAGACATCATGTTATGGGAATCAGGTGTTCAACGTTCAGAGTTTTTATCTATTTATTTATTTATTTACTTATATGGCATTTTATTCCACACTAAACATGAATTAGATTGGAACCTGTGAGATTTATTTTTTTTCCTGGAGAGAGTAATGCATTGCCCACCCCCCCCCAGGCTCTCTCCCCGGGTATAGCCAGCTCTGCAATTTGGGGGGGGGGGGCACAGAGGTGGACTGGGAAGAGAGCCTATTATAAAAAATTTACCAGCACACCATTGCTTATCACCCAGTCCATGCAATGCTAAAGAAGAACAACATTGACTGTCCTAGTAGATGTTAACGTCTACATAACAGATGCAACCTCCTTGACATCTACACTCTCAAATTTCTCCCAAAAATTCTGATCAGGTGGCATATCATCAGATTAATTTTTCTCATATATTAAATCTAGATGCTGAACTACTAACTGAGCATTTTTACTTAAAAAAAAGTCAGAAAACATATCAGCTGTTAACATCTCATATCAATTTTTGCCTACTTTCCGTTTCATAAGAAATTGGAATGTATTAAACAATTCTTTTGGTCTATTGATCGAGTCATTAATTTTAGATTTAAATATTCATGTTGAACCAAGTCACAAGTTTCTAAATATTCCCAAAGGTTTAATTTGTGTGAATCAAAATCATCCCTCTCTGTTGATTTCTCCATATTCTCTGCCCTACACATAGCAATTCTTGAGTCCTTCACCACTTCGTTTTCTCAAGGAACAGATAAAATATTTCTGCTCACATTAACTGATTTTCCAGGGGCTACCTGACTTAAAGAGTCAACTAAAGTTGAGTCCCAAGACTCTACCATTTTTTCTATGGGTATAAAATTATCAAAATTCAAACTAGAAGTCCACACTTCCCGAAGTTTAAATACTTCATAAGGAGATCGTACAACTTTTTACTTGACGCAACAACTTTGCCTACCTTTCTTTCCAACCCCCTCTCCCCCCCCCCCCTCCACACACACAGAAGGCAACCAAAGAATGATTAGTCAATTAACTCTGTAACAATGGGAGATGAAATCACATTTCCGTTCACACAATCATATACAAATATTAAATCTACAACATGTTCTGCTAAATTTGAAAAAAAATTACAGGACAAAAACATATTAAACAATAAGGACCCGATATTTAGTCTGTGGGAGTTAACCTGGCTAACTTCCGCAGTGGTACTGAACCAGAGTATTAAATGCCGGGCCATTTCTGGTGACCAGAACTGAATATCCAGTTTATTTTTGGGCAGTTTGAACTTGCCCGGCCAATCCAATATTCAGTGCTGACCTGTAAGTTAGAATCAGCCAAAGATATTGCACCTGACGCGGTCATACTTGGCTGCAAAACATAGCCATCCAGAGGCTGAATCTCGGCTTTGACCAACTATATCACGCCAAATAGCTAATCATCCACCAAGCCAATAAGTACTAATATTCAGCTGAGATGGCTGACTAAGTACCATTTATCCGGCCAGGTGACGTACCTGGCTGGTTAGATGGTTTTGAATATTTTTTTGGGGGGGGGGGGAGGGGGGGTAAATGCCTATGTTCAACAAACAAATTTGAATTGGCATCAAAAGGCAAATTAAAATATCCTAAAATACATAAAGATTGCATATTAACAGATAAAACTGAAATAAAATCAATGAACTGTCAGACATCAATAAACCTGGAGGGAAAGGGAAAGGGGGAAATGGGACTTGATATTCTGCCTTTCTGAGGTTTTTGCAACTACATTCAAAGTGGTTTACATATATTCAGGTACTTATTTTGTACCAGGGGCAATGGAGGGTTAAGTGACTTGCCCAGAGTCACAAGGAGCTGCAGTGGGAATTGAACCCAGTTCCCCAGGATCAAAGTCCATTGCACTAACCACTAGGCTACTCCTCCACTCATTCCACCAATAAGAGCCAACCTCATCAGTGATGTCACAATGGCTTGATTGCCTTGGCTCACTTCTGATATTGTGATGTCATAAGGGAAAGGGAAATGGGACTTGATATACTGCCTTTCTGAGGTTTTTGCAACTACATTCAAAGCGGTTTACATATATTCAGGTACTTATTTTGTACCAGGGGCAATGGAGGGTTAAGTGACTTGCCCAGAGTCACAAGGAGCTGCAGTGGGAATCGAACTCAGTTCCCCAGGATCAAAATCCACTGCACTAACCACTAGGCTACTCCTCCACTCCTTGGGATTCCAGAATATTGCTTATTCTTTGGAGTTGTACATGGAATGTTGCTACTCTTTGAGACTGTGAATGGAATCTTGTTAATGGGACTTGATATACTGCCTTTCTGTGGTAACTACATTCAAAGTGGTTTACATAGTATATACTGATACTTAGTTGTACCTGGGGCAATGGAGGGTTAAGTGACTTGCCCAGAGTCACAAGGAGCTGCAGTGGGAATCAAACTCAGTTCCCCAGGATCAAAGTCCACTGCACTAACCACTAGGCTACACCTCCACTCCAGTAGACAGTAGAGCAAAGAAAAATAAATCTTTCCATTAGTCATGACAAAAATAACAGCAGCTTGTGCTCTACATTAACACTTTTAAACCTAATCTCTTCACATAAATAAAAAGAACCCCTCCTCCCCTGTTAAACATCCTACAGGTCCATTCCCATTTAAAATGACGGTGACAATATTGTTTAACAATTGCAAGGTCAGTTTGCAACAACCAAGACTCAGAGACACGATATCCGGATCATGCTCCAAGAGCACATTGAAAATCAACAGAGTTTTGTTACAAACAGACCTTTCAAAATATCAGTAAATCTATAATTCTTCAGTAAGGGGATTATCTGTAAAGCATTAGAGGGACCGGGGAATAAACTTTTACAACCAATAAGACAACTCAACCTGCCATATCTACCCCACCAATTACAGTCTCAATTGCTGCCATTGAAACAAATGCTCAAAAAGGTTCAGCCAACTGTCTCTTAAAAGCACATCAGAACATAAGAACAGCCATACTGGGTCAGACCAATGGTCCATCTAGCCCAGTATCCTGCTTCCAACAGTGGCCAATCCAGGTCACAAGTACCTGGCAGAATCCCAATTAGTAGCAAGATTCATGCTACCAATCCCTGGGCAAGCAGTGGCTTTCCCCATGTCTATCTCAATAGCAAACTATGTGGACTTTTCCTCCAGGAATTTGTCCAAACCTCTTTTAAACCCAGATACACTAACTGCCATTACCAGACCCTCTGGCAAAGAGGTCCATAGCTTAATTATTGATTGAGTGAAAAAATATTTCCTCCTGGTCGTCCCCTAGATTTTGTACTTTTTGAAAGAGTAAAAAAATCGATTTATGTTTACCCATTTCCCTGGTTCTTAATTTGCTCTCACAACTACAAGGCTAATTGTCCAGGGCCCAATATTCAGCTGGCGGTGGGCAGCACATTTGCTGCCTGCTGCTGGCGTTAAACCTGGATATTCAATGTATGGCCAAATCTGGAAAGACGACAGAGGGTGGTGGTAAATGGAGTTCGCTCGGAGGAGGGAAAGGTGAGTAGTGGAGTGCCTTAGGGATTGGTGCTGGGGCCGATTCTGTTCAATATATTTGTGAGTGACATTTCCGAAGGGTTAGAAGGTAAAGTTTGCCTATTTACGGATGATACTAAGATTTGTAACAGAGTTGACACCCGGGAGGGAGTGGAAAACATGAAAAAAGATCTGCAGAAGCTAGAAGAATGGTCTAAGGTTTGGCAGTTAAAATTCAATGTGAAGAAATGCAAAGTGATGCACCTAGGGAGTAGAAACCCACAAGAGACTTATGCGTTAGGCGGTGAGAGTCTGATATGTACTGAGGGGGAGAGGGATCTTAGGGTGATAATATCCGAGGATCTGAAGGCGACGAAACAGTGTGACAAGGCGGTGGCCGTAGCGAGAAGGTTGCTAGGCTGTATAAAGAGAGGTGTGACCAGCAGAAGAAAGGAAGTGTTGATGCCCCTGTATAAGTCGTTGGTGAGGCCCCACCTGGAGTATTGTTTTCAGTTTTGGAGGCGTACCTTGCAAAGGATGTAAAAAAAATGGAAGCAGTGCAAAGAAAAGCTACGAGAATGGTATGGGATTTGCGTTCCAAGACGTATGAGGAGAGACTTGCTGACCCGAACATGTATACCCTGGAGGAAAGGAGGAACAGGGGTGATATGATACAGACGTTCAAGTATTTGAAAGGTATTAATCCGCAAACAAATCTTTTCCGGAGATGGAAAGGCGGTATAACGAGAGGACATGAAATGAGATTGAAGGAGGGCAGACTCAAAAAAAGATGTCAGGAAGTATTTTTTCACAGAGAGAGTGGTGGATGCTTGGAATGCCCTCCCGCGGGAGGTGGTGGAGAGGAAAACGGTAACGGAATTCAAACATGCTTGGGATATACATAAAGGAATCCTGTGCAGAAGGAATGGATCCTCAGAAGCTTAGCCGAAATTGAGTGGCGGAGCCAATGGGGGGAAGAGGGGTTGGTGGTTGTGAGGTGAAGATAGTGGTGGGCAGACTTATACAGTCTGTGCTAGATCCGATGGTGGGAGGCAGGACTAGTGGTTGTGAGGCGGGGAATAGTGCTGGGCAGACTTATATGGTCTGTGCCCTGAAAAAGACAGGTACAAATCAAGGTAAGGTATACAGATGAGTTCATCTTGTTGGGCAGACTGGATGGACCGTGCAGGTCTTTTTCTGCCGTCATCTACTATGTTACTATCCAGCTTATAAATCGAAAGACAAAAACGCCTATATTGCGACCTAAATCAGGAGATAGGCGTTTATCTCCCAAAAACGAATAACGCGGTATAATCGAAAGCCGAACTTGAACGTTTTCAACTGCACTCCATCGCGGAAGCGTACAAAGTTGACAGGGGCGTGTTGGAGGCGTGGTGAAGGCGGGACTGGGGCGTGATTATCACTCGAACAGAGATGGGCGCCTTTCGCCGATAATGAAAAAAAAGTATGCGTTTGTAGCTAGAATTTAGGGCACTTTTCCTGGACCCTGTTTTTTCACGAATAAGGCCCCAAAAAGTGCCCTAAATGACCAGATTACCACCAGAGGGAATCGGGGATGACCTCCCCTGACTCCCCCAGTGGTCACTAACCCCCTCCCACCACAAAAAAATGATGTTTCACAACTTTTTATTTTCACCCTCAAATGTCATACCCACCTCCCTGGCAGCAGTATGCAGGTCCCTGGAGCAGTTGTTAGGGGGTGCAGTGGACTTCAGGCAGGTGGACCCAGGCCCATCCCCCCCTACCTGTTACAATTGTGCTGCTTAATGCTTAGTCGTCCAACCCCCCCAAACCCACTGTACCCACATGTAGGTGCCCCCCTTCACCCCTTAGGGCTATAGTAATGGTGTAGACTTTTGGGCAGTGGGTTTTGAGGGGGATTTGGGGGGCTCAACACACAAGGGAAGGGTGCTATGCACCTGGGAGCTCTTTTACCTTTTTTTTTTTTTTTTGTAAAAGTGCCCCCTAGGGTGCCCAGTTGGTGTCCTGGCATGTGAGGGGGACCAGTGCACTACGACTCCTGGCCCCTCCCACGAACAAATGCCTTGGATTTATTCGTTTTTGAGCTGGGCACTTTCATTTTCCATTATCACTGAAAAACAAAAACGCCCAGCTCACAAATTGTCGAATAAAACATGGACGTCTATTTTTTTCGAACATATGGTTCGGTCCGCCCCTTCACGGACCCGTTCTCGGAGATAAACGCCCATGGAGATAGACGTTTTTGTTCAATTATGCCCCTCCACATATCTGGCGACTGGCATTGAACATCCGGGTTTATTTTGGCCATTAAAAAATTAACTGGCTATGCTACTGTTCAGTGCTAACCAGTTAACTTTGTACAGGTCAACAATAGGCCTGCTGTTTAAGTGGTCTATTTTGACCACTGAACATTGCCGGTTAGGTGCCAAATACCCTCACATGGCTAGCCACCAACTACAAATATTCAGTGGAAATAACTGGTTATCTCCCACTGAATATCCGCAGTTAGGTGCTTTAATGCTATTTAACCAGCCAGGAGCCATTCTTGGCTGGTTAAATAGTTTTGAAAATCAGGAGACCACTCTTTATCTCTGAAAGTCTTAACTTCCAAAGTAAGAGAATGTTGTCTGTTAAGTATTAGTACCTTGCCGATATAATACAATGGAGAACCATTTTAGCTTCATGGGAAATATGGCAAATCATTTTCAGCCAAAATTTCTGGATGATTAATTCTGATAACGCACACTAAACATTTTTCATTATAGATTCCTAACACTTAACCTTTTCAGTTATTTTCATTTCCATTGATCACATTTTATAGTATGATTAAATTTGTATGGAAAAGAAGCAATTAGTTTTGTTTTACACTTATTGAATATATTTTATGGTCACACAAATTAACTGTGAGTAGTTAGTTTGATTTATCTTGGAGCATAAAGCTTTACAGTGTGTAGTTTCAGAAAATCAGATTGGAAAGAATAATCTTTGTTCTCTACAGTGTTTGAAAGAAGGAGATACATAGGTAATTTTCATAGGGGTTTACATGAGTAAAGTTCACATCAGTGAACTGAAAAAGCTAAAAACACAATCCAGGAAACTTGAACGAGCATGGAGAAAAACAACAGACGAACACACACTCAACACATGGAAACAATCACAAAGAAAATACAAATACGCAATAAGACAGACCAAAAGATCATACTATAAAACTAAAATAGGAACAGATTACAAAGATACGAAGAAATTATACCAACTCGTGAACAAACTCCCAGACATCAAGTTGGTCACTACATCAAATACAGTCATCCCAACCGCAGACAAACTTGTTAAGTATTTCAATGAAAAAATTGCAAACCTATGCAACACACTACCTCAGGACAACACTGAAATCGAAATCTTCCTTAATGAGTTGGACCCAACCACTGGAGAATACCCGGCTGGCCGAACCTGGTTAAAATTCGCCCTCCTTACCGTTGATGCAGTTGCACAGGCGATCAGCAGGTTCTCCAACACTCACTGTAAACTAGATACCTGTCCCAACTACCTAATGAAATCCGCCCCTGACCGCTTCATAGCAGACCTCACATCCCACCTAAACTATATGCTTCAGCAAGGTCTCTTCCCTAAGGAAAATGGCAATATCCTACTCACTCAGATACCAAAAGACACCAAGAAAAAAACAAATGAAATCACTAACTACCACCCAGTAGCATCCATTCCGTTGTCAGTCAAACTGATGGAAAACATGGTAGCCAAACAACTTACACATTATATAAACAAATTCTCAATATTAACATGAATCACAGTCAGGTTTTTGCCCCCTCCACAGCACAGAAACAGTACTATTCACTCTCCTAGCCAAATTCAAGCAGGAAATAACAGGCAAAAACATCCTTCTCCTCCAATTCAACATGTCTAGTGCATTCAACATGGTAAGCCATTATATATTAATAAGATTACTAGATAAGTTCGGGATTGGTGGAAACATAATTAGCTGGATCAAGGGTTTCCTAACCACAAGAACATATAAAGTAAAATCAAACTCAAACATATCATCACTGTGGAAAGGAGACTGTGGAGTACCACAAGGATCACCGCTCCTCTTCAATCTAATGATGACCCCACTAACCAAGTCCTTATCCAACCAAGGCCTTAACCCTTTTATCTATGCAGACGATGTCACAATATTCATTCCTTACAAATCTAAACTGACAGAAATCACCAATGAAATCAAGATCAGCATGAACATCATGGACTCTTGGGCAAATGCATTTCAACTAAAACTAAACAAAGAAAAAACACAGTCTCATCCTCTCATCCCTACACGGCGCAGATAACCCCACAATTATCAACACCCCAGATTACACCCTCCCTATCTCAGACAGCCTGAAAATCCTCGGCGTTACAATGGACCACAACTTAACACTAGAGAGCCAAGTGACATCCACAAGAAAGAAAATGTTCCACTCAATGTGGAAACTCAAACGTGAAACAATTCTTCCCGAGGGGAACATTTCGCAACCTGATACAATCAATGGTACTAAGCCATGTAGGCTACTGCAATGGAATTTATGCGGGATGCAAAGAACAAACCTTAAAGAAACTTCAGACCGCTCAAAACACGGCAGCTAGGCTTATCTTCTGAAAAATGCAATTTGAAAGTGCAAAACCCCTCCACGAAAAACTACACTGGCTCCCAATCAAAGAACGCATTGCTTTCAAAATCTGCACTCTGGTTCACAAAATTATCTACGGTGAAGCTCCGGGATACATGACAGACTTGATCGACCTACCAACTAGAAATACATCTGAATCAACACGAACTTACCTAAATCTGCACTACCCAAGCTGCAAAGGACTCACTTATGCGTCCAGTTTTTCCTACATAAGCACACAACTGTGGAACGCATTACCAAAAGCCTTGAAAACTACGAACGACCACCTAAACTAACCTGTTTAAAAAGGCATACCCTACCGATCCAACATAAATGCCTGAGCTATGCAACACAACAAAACTAAAGAACGTAATGGACATAACACAACTCTTCCGTTGTACGATTCCCTAGTGTGGCTGTGCCACATGAACTTTATCTTACCACAACATACACTTTGTATTTGTTTACACCGGAGTCTGTAATGCCTCTCCGGTACTATGTAAGCCACATTGAGCCTACAAATAGGTGGGGAAATGTGGGATATAAATGTAACAAATAAATAAAAATAAATGAAGTGTTTACCTCTGTTAATCATAGTTCTGAAACTGTGTTTTCCTCACAGCAGCTAAAAGTCTATGTAACATTGCACAACACAAGTCCTTTTCTCCATATTGAAAGCTGACCTTCCTGGGAGCATGTTTAGGAAGGGGAGGAAACGTACACTGCCAGATTAACCCATAGGAAGAAGTAGGTGCAAGTGACCATGGGGCTCATTCTCAAAAGAAAAATCATCCAAAAAAATGTCCTAAGTACCAGATAGACGTGTTTCTGACATGTAATCAAATATTTTAAAAAAATATACTTAACTCTGAACATTGGAGATATGTTGTGGGTGTGAGATAGGCAATATTACATAACTAGTAAAAAAGGCCCGTTTCTGACACATATGAAACGGGCGCTAGCAAGGTTTTCCTCATAATGTGTATGTTTTGGAGAGTGTATGTGAGAGTGACTGTGTGTGATAGAGAGAGTGAAAGTGTGAGTGTGTGTGTGTGTGTGTGTGAGAGAGAGAGTGAGTCTGGGTGTGAGCGTGTCTGTGAGAGAGTGTGTGTGTGAGAATGAGAGTGTGTGCAATTGCGTATGGGAGACACAGTGTGATAGAGAGAGAGAGAGTGTGTTTCACACAGATACAGTGTGTGCGTGAATGAGAGTGTGTGTGAGGCACAGATTGTCTGTGAGACTGAGTGTATGAGACCAAGCGAGTATGTAAGTGACTGTGTGATACATAGAGAGTGAATGTGATACAATGTGAGACATAGAGTGTATGAGAGTGAGAGACAGAAACACATTGTCTGTGAGAGAGAGAGTGTATGTGTGTGTGACAGAGATACCTCCCTCCCTCCCTCTCTCTCTATGGTGTCAGGCCCCCCTCTTTCTCTGGTGTCTGAGATTGCTGCCACTGCACCTAAACAATTGGTGTGCTGGAGGAGAGGAAGAGAGAGAGAGAGTGTGTGTGTGGGGTGGGGGGGATGTGTTGGAGGGGTTCAGCTTGGAAGAAGAGGGGTGTGGGGGATTCTGGATGCGCTGCCAGATGAAAGTAAGTGAGTATGTGTGTGTGTGGGGGGGGGGGGGGTTCAGGAAGCAATGGCAGATGACAGAGTGAGGGAGTGTGTGTGGGGGGGGGGGGGCAGGGGGTACAGGAAGCGCTGCCAGATGAGAGAGTGAGTGTGTGTGTATGGGGTTTCATGAAGCGCTCCCATCCTTGAACCCCCTCCCCACCTCAGTCCCCTTCTCTCATTCAAGAACCCCCTCCCCAGTCTCTCCCATCCAAAAACCCCAGTCCCCTCCCCACCCGTCCCCTTCTCCAATCCGAGAACCCCCTCCCCAGTCTCTCCCATCCAAAAACCCCAGTGCCCTTCCCACCCGTCCCCTTCAAGCATCCAAGAACCCCCTCCCCCATCCTTGAACCCCCTCCCCACCTCAGTCTCCTTCTCCCATTCAAGAACCCCCTCCCCAGTCTCTCCCATCCAAAAACCCCAGTCCCCTCCCCACTCGTCCTCTTCAAGTATCCAAGAACCCCCTCCCCACCTCAGTCCCCTTCTCCCATTCAAGAATCCCAGTCCTCTCCCCATCCGTCCCCTTCTCCCATCCGAGAACCCCCTCCCCAGTCTCTCCCATCCAAGAACCCCAGTCCCCTCCCCACCCGTCCCCTTCAACTATCCAAGAACCCCCTCCCCACCCCCTTCTGCTTCTCCCATCCATGAACCCCTCCCACCTCAGTCTCCTTCCCATTTGAGAACCCCCTCCCCCCACCCTTCTCCCATCTGAGTCCCTCCCCACCTACCAGCTCCATTCTCCTGCCGCCCAGGCCCACCACCCTCACTGCCTTAAAAAAAAACCCATTTTGAAGCACTGGAGTAACAGGCAGCAGCGCCTCGCGTCTGCCCTTCTACTAAAAATCTCTTCCACGACGTCATTGGGCCTTCCCACATTGAGTCCCACCCGCCCTCGCGGTAATTGGAAGTTACCTGAGAGGAGGGCGGGACTCAATGTGGGAAGGCCCAATGACGTCGTCGAAGAGATTTTTAGTAGAAGGGCAGACGCGAGGCGCTGCTGCCTGTTACTCCAGCGCTTCAAATTGGGTTTTAAAGGCAGGACAGCGCCGGGAGCGGACTCGGAGCACCCCCCACCCGCTGACATCTGGGGCGGAGCGCCCCCACCACGTCGCCGTCGCGCGTTGCTGAACTTGGGAGGGAGGGAGAGTGGTGCTCGGGCGGTCGGGGCGGGGCTACCTGAGGCGCGCGCGGCGCAGTTGGTAGCCAGCGTTTCCTTGGCAGGGGGAGGAGTAGGGAAACTCCTCCCCCTTCCTTGATGCGGTCCCTGCTTTCATTTTTCTGTTGGTTTTCCGCCCTCGACGTCATGACGTTTGACGCGAGGGCGGGGCAGCAAGTCGTTCAGTGGCTTCACCACCACGAACTTACGAACCGTTCTGGGAGTCTGAGTGACTTCAGAACGTTGTCCTCAGAACGTTGAGGGTGCCTTTTATTATATTAGATGTATGGGTTTTGGGGGGTTTTTTTTGGGGGGGGGGGGGTTGCAATAAAGGATAGCAAAATGACTTCCCTGGGCTGGAAAGAAAAATGTTGTGATTTAGACCTGCCTTAAAAGCATCTAGGTCAAGGCCAAACTTGTCTTTGGATCCATTTGTGAATTTGTTGATTTGGAGAATGGAGAGGTGGACTTGGTTGTTTGTGAGAAAGAGTGGAGAAAGTTGCTGAGAGCTTTGTCACCATTGTTTGTTTGCCCCAGTCTGAAACTTTTGACCCTCACATTTCCTGCCTTGCCTCTTCCGTGTTGCACTTCCTCACATCTGACCACATCTGTCAGCTGCCCAGCCACACCCATCCCTTGCTCTGTATCTGGTCCCCTTCCCCCATCAAACCCTCACAATCCCAAAACCCCTACACCTCCCATTTGAACCCCTACCTGCTTGTCTTCTATCTATCATTGTTGGTCTGTTTGTCCAGTCCCAGTTTGTCACTGTGCTGTTGTTTTGCTGCTGTGTGTGTAAGGGCTATTTGTTGCTGCTAGGAGAGTGAGTGTTTTGTGTTGCTGCTGTGTGTGTGTGAGGACAGTGTGCTGGTGCTGACGATGGGTCTCATGGGCTGCAGTAGGTGGACGTGTATGCAGTAGTGTTAATGGGGGTTAGTGGGTTGCAGCTTTGGTGGTGGGACACCTGTATGTCAATCATGAATGCACTGAATGTAATTTTGGCTGATGCTTTGCTGAATGTGGATGAGAGTTTGGAGGGGAGACCCAGGAGAAGGTACCCCTATTGGAGAGTATTTAGGCCCAGAACCCATCTCCTGGACCTCACTGACCAGTAATATCTTACTAGTTACCACATTGCCAGAGCTGCCATGCAGCACCTCTATGACCAGCTAAAACCCCTTCTCCAGGCCCACGACACGCAGGAATAATCCAGTGAAATTCCACCTTAAGTTCACAGCCTCCCTGGTCTTTCTTGCCACTGGCACTTTTCAGTCAGTGCTAGCAGTCAATGCAGGCCTCACCCAGCCCACCATGCCATCCTCACCTACACCTCAGACTATACTACCTTCCCCACTACCGCTCAGGCATTCCAGATCAACATGGCTCAGTTCTGTGCCATAGACTGCTTCCTCTCAGTCATAGGCATCATTGGCTGTGCACATGTCACACCCAGATCACCCCCACCCCCCAACCCCCAGGCATATGAGGACACCTACAAGAATTTGCCCAGGGGGAGACTGTTTATGTGTAGTATGGAATGTCTTGGGATTTGTAGTATAGAATGTTGCCACGATTTGGGTTTCTGCCAGGTACTTGTGACCTGGCTTGGCCACTGTTTGGAAAACAGGATACTGGGGTAGATGGACTATTGGTCTGACCCAGTATGGCTACTCTTTTATGTTCTTATGTGTGTGCTTGCTACCCAGGGTCCACCCATGATGCCTGTAAACTCCTGCATTCAGGAATCTACCACAGGTTTGACCAAGGAGAGATCACTGGCAGCTGGCTCCTAGGTAAGCAGTACAGGGGTTCCCAACCCCCATGCCCACTCCCCCCTCCTAACTTTCGCCACACTTCCTCCCTAAAGATACCTCAAGAACATACACCCCTGCACCCAAATCCATAAGGTCCACATACCAGCCGATACACATCTAAGTCTGTGATTCCTGTTCTCCCCTCCCCCAACACATACAGGTGACAGAGGCTACCCCCAGTGAACCTGGCTCATGACTCCCATTGTCCACCCTCAAAATGAGGCAAAGGAGGAAAACAATATGAGCAGCTAAGAGGAAAGAGAAGGAACTAATGAAGAGGGGAAAGAAATATGAAGATTACAGATATCATGGAATGACCCAACCAAGGAATGAAGAAAGCCTGAAACCCAGAGAGAGCAAGAGAGGTAGAGGAGAAGGAAGAAAGAATTAAATATAGGACGTGACCTGACTGATGGGTAGGGAAGTGGACATGTTGAGTAAGAGCAAGATCTGTGATTAGGGAAATTAAATGGTTGTCATAAGTGTGACATGGATTATCATCGTGAAAATTGAAGACACCAAGAATAAGAAGATTCTCATAGTAGTTATTGCTTCAGTTAAAGATTGGAGCAGGGAATCCCAAGCAGAATTACCAAATGAGGGGGAAAATAAATAAGAAGTATATGAAGAGGAGTAGGGAAAGAAAGCCTAATAGAAGAAGCTTCTGATAGGTAAAAGCAGTAACAGGGGACTCGAGTGCTTGAAATGCCTCAGGAATAAAGAAAGCCATGCCTACTTCATGACGAGAGAGTCTACATGTAGAGAAAATGGAAAAGGAAGGAGTGACACTGTCCCCCCCCCCCCCCCACCCTTTCCACTGAAAGTGAAACCAGAAAGGGATACCAGGCTCTGTTCCAGCTTCAAGTATTATAGGCACTCAAGACAGCAAAAAACAAGTCCGAGGAGTGGTCTAGTGGTCAGTGCACTTGGCTACAAACCAAGGGAGCCAGGTTCAAGTTCCACTTCAGCTCTCTCTTTTTTTTTTTAAATTGTGATCCCTCCTGGGATAGAAAAATACCTACTGTACCTAAATATATAAAAGACCTGCAAGTCTGAAGGCTACTGAATTGGCATACATTCAGTTACAGTAACATATAGTAGTAGATGATGGCAGATAAAGATCTGTATGGTCCATCCAGTCTGCCCAATAAGATAAACTCATTGCATATGCTATGAAGTGATACATCATATGTATACCTGATCTTGATTTATCCTTGCCTTTTTTAGGACATAGACTGAAGAAGTCTGCCCGGCACTGGCCTTGATGTAAAATTTCTGACGTTGTTGTCAAAGCCCCTGAATAGCTCCTCTCCAGCCCATCCAAATCTATTTAGGTAGGTATTTCTCTTTTCCTGGAGGGCTCACAATTAAAAGTAAAATTCACAAACAGCTGAAGGGGGATTTGAACATGGGTCCTTTGGTGTTCAGGCCACTGCTCTAACCATTTGGTTACCCCTCTGCTCTGTATGGCCATTTTAGAAGATGGATGTCCCCTGTGCTGCTATACAGAAGTCACTTCTTTTCCCCAGTTCACAATTTGGCCATTTCAGTTTGCAAAATGGATGTTCATGCTGGATGTTTCTAGCACATGGAAGTCCATCTCGTACATGTTTAAAAATGCACGTGTGATGGACATCCATTTGTGATGTTCTGAGTTGGACGTCCTTTCAAAAATGCCCATCCACGTGTGTAAGCTAGAGAGACGCCAATAGCCCACCCTGCTCTTCCCTCCTTGCAGTTACGCACTACACACTTGACACTTATTCCACTTACTCGCATTACTGCCGATTTTAGTGCCTATGAAGAATGCAAGTGGCAAGTAAGTGTACACACCAAATTATAGGCCTGTTTATTTAGTTGTATAGTTTAAGACTCTTGATAGACCACCCTTCTTACAAAAAGTCAGAGTGCTTTACATAATAAAAATTATTTTTAGAAAATGCAGAAAACTCCAAAACAGAAAAAGACAGAATCAATCTCAGATCCCAGGGGGGTCCCCAGAGAACAGGATTTGGACTTTGGATTTTGAATACTACACACATAAATTTCCTTTATACTTATAGCATATTTTACTGTGTACAGGTTTTTTTACTTGCATAATTTACAAAGGGAAAATATGTATGTGCTTTTCTTTTTAGAGCGAGAGTTAACATATACTTACACCAGCTACACAAGTTAGGCGTTTGCAAAATTACCCTCCCTCTGTATGACTTCAGTTTGCAGCTTTAACAGTTTTAACATTCTCATAAGCTGAGGGAGAGTGTTTTACATCAGTAGCCCTCATTATTTTGTTTGGATTTTGTTCAACACCAATGTTTCCTTTGAAGCTCTGCACATCACTGCTTCAATGAATATTTTTAATTAGTGGTTATTGAGTTACATTACTGGGTTTGTGTAATACTTACTTGCTAATGAAGCACAACACTATTGGGCTCATTTTCGAAAGAGAAAGGTGCCCATCTTTCGACACAAATCAGGAGATGGGCGTCCTTCTCCCAGGGTTGCCCAAATCGGCATAATCTAAAGCCGATTTTGAACGCCCTCAACTGCTTTCCGTCATGGGGACAACCAGAGTTCCCGGGGGCGTGTCGGAATCATAGTGAAAGCAGGACTGGGGCGTGCTTAACACATGGGCGTCCTCGGCCGATAATGGAAAAAAGAAGGGCGTCCCTGACGAACACTTGGCCGACTTTACTTGGTCTTTTTTTTTTTACGACCAAGCCACAAAAATGTGCCCTAAATGACCAGATGACCACCGGATGGAATTGGGGATGACCTCCCCCTACTCCCCCAGTGGTCACTAACCCCCTCTCACCCTAAAACAAATGTTAAAATATTTTTGCCAGCCTCAATTCCAGCCTCAAATATTATACCCAGCTCCATGACAGCAGCATGCAGGTCCCTGGAGCAGATTTAGTGGGTTCTGCAGTGCACTTCAGGCAGGCGGACCCAGGCCCCCCCCCCCCCACCTGTTAAACGTGGTGGTAAATGTGAGCCCTCCAAAACCCACCAGAAACTCACTGTACCCACATCTAGGTGCCCCCCTTCATCCCTAAGGGCTACGGTAGTGGTGTACAGTTATTGGGAATGGGGTTTGGGGGGTTTTGGGGGGGGGCTCAGCACACAAGGTAAGGGAGCTATGCACCTGGGAGCTTTTTCTGAAGTCCACTGCAGTGTCCCCTAGGGTGCCCGATTGGTGTCCTAGCATGTGAAGGGGACCAGTACGAATGCTGGCTCCTTCCGCGACCAAAGGGCTTGGATCTTGTTTCGATAATACGGCTTTCCCCGCCCCTTCGCAGGATGCCCTCAAGAAAACTTGGGCGCCCTGTTCAATTATGCCCCTCTTTGTATGTTGAGCTAATCTCAGACAAAAATATTAGATTTCCCTTTTCTAATGACAGCAATACATCCTCTTACTTTGCTACGTCAAAGAGACACACAAAGAGAGGGTTATAAACAATGTGGGACTGGGGAAGGCAGAGGCTGTATTCACATTGGATTCCTACAATTCAGGTTAAATAATATGCTATTTATTTACTGCTCAGTCTACGTTGGGGTACATTTTGAATGTCTTTTCCTTCACAAAGTTAATTTCATTATTTTGTTTGGATAAAAGCGACTTTTTGCTTGCTTTTCAAGCAAGTATCCTTTCTCTTTGCTTGTGATCTGAGCTGGTTCTACAACAAAAAGGCCTCCGGTGATCTGCATTAATTGGATCATCAAAGAACATCAGAATCAGAAACTGCAAAATGAAATCATCACTACAATCTGTGAGTTGAAGTTCATATATTTAACTTATATTATCTCTAAATATCTGATATCCAGCTGAATCTCCCTCTGCATTAAAACATCCAAATAATTTCACAGGTGTGAAATACAATCATTTGATTTATGTCTACAGCAAACAGAAGTACCTTGTTAGATATCAGATACTAGACTTTAAAAACTATTTTACCTCATTTCAAGATTTAAAGGCACAAAATATAGATAGAACTAGTAAAAAAGGCCCGTTTCTGACAGAAATGAAACGGGCGCTAGCAAGGTTTTCCTCGGAGTGTGTATGTTTGAGAGAGAGTGTGTGTGAGAGATGGAGTGTGTGTGTCAGAGAGAGAATGAGAGAGAGACAGAGTGTGTATGTGTGTTTGTGTGAGAGAGTGTGTGAGAGACAGAGTGTCTGTGTGTGACAGAGAGATAGAGTGTGATAGACAGAGTGTGTGAGAGAGTGTATGTGAGAGACAGTGAGTGAGTGAGTGTGAGCCCCCACCCCACCCCTCTCGCAGGGCCCCCCTCCTCACCCCCACCTCTCTGGTCTCAGGACCCCCTCCCCACCTCCCTCTCCCCTGTCCCCCCCTCCAGCCATCCATGTCCAGCGACCCTCCTCTCCCCATCCAGTCACCCATGTCCAGCGACCCTTCCCTCCTCCTCTTCCTCCCCCTCCTGCCCCCCTCCATCCGCCCATGTCCAGCGACCCTCCCATCCCCCCCCTGCGCATCAAACCCCCTCGCCACCCGCAGCTGCCACTGGTAATGCTGTCTGGCCGCTGCTGCTTCTCCTGTAGAGCAGCAGCGGCCGCTACAAAAAGAAAAAAAAGCGATAAATGTTTTTAAACCTGAAACGCGGCACCGTAGACAGCCATCAGGCACTGGCTCTCGGTTCTGCAGCCGCTCCTCCTCTCGTCTCTCACGTCGCTGCACTCCTCCGGGGTCTTACTCCAGGGGCAGTGATGTGGACGCAAGAGGAGGAGCGGCTGCAGAGCCGACAGCCAATGCCTGATGGCTGTCTACTGTGCCGCGTTTCAGGTTTAAAACATTTATGGCTTTTTTTCTTTTTGTAGCAGGCTGCTACTGCTCAACAGAAGAAGCAGCAGCGGCCGGACAGCATTACCAGTGGCAGCTGCGGGTGGCGAGGGGGTTGATGTGCAGGGGGGCAAGTTGCTCCACGTGTTTCCCTACTCCTCCCCCTGCCTGGGAATCAGCTGTGAGTGGCGTTAGCCTGGCTACGGAGCCTAGCTCAGCAACTGCAGGCACCAAGGACACAGGCAGCTACTTTAGAACGTTGGAGGTGAGAATTATTATATAGGATACGCAGTTCTACAAGGCTGACACCTGAATGGCTACATATCTCCAAGAGAACCTCAACTTCCTAGGAAGCAGACACTTCAAAGGGACTCAGACTGTCATCAAGCACTGTCTGCATAATTAATATTCCACTGTTAATTGCTGCCAAAGACAAACTGGCTTTTTGCTATACTGAATAACTAGTGAGCTCTGTAATCTCACCTACTTTAAACAGGGAATGTGCTTTGGCCTAGTAAACCAAAGAACTTCATACATCCCAATAATCTGGGAAAGAAAAAAACAATAGACTCCCCCATCTGCCTAGAAGACACAAACTCAAGAGGCAAAACGCTTATCTAGCTATACCCACATGAAAACCTTTCTACAACCTTCAAGTAACCCCTAAAACTACAACCACAAATAACAAAACAGTACTTGGAAGCTTGAGCCTAGTAAATGCCAGATCAGCCAATAAAAAATTTCCTATGATCCATGATGTCATCAGTGAATACCACCTAGACATCTTGAGAATAACTGAGACCTGGCTAGATGAAAGCAGAGGAGTACCAGTGGCTGAACAATGTCCCACAGGATTCACTATCCTGCACTAACCAACACAAGGGAAGCAGGGTGGAAGGGTAGCAGTCCTGGTCTGAAAGACAATCAAAGTTCCAGAGTCTCCACCCCCTACCTGAGTCAGAATGCATCCTAATCCATCTGGGAGGTAAGGAACCAATATGGCTGCTCATGGTCAACAGAGAACCTCACAACAACACATTGTAGTGATAGGGTGGATCGAATTGGTGGAGGGGTAGCATTGTATATTAACGAGAGCCTTGAATCAAATAGATTGAAAATTCTGCAGGAAACAAAACACTTCTTGGAATCACTGTGGATTGAAATTCCATATATAAAGGGGAAAAGGATAGTGATAGGAGTGTACTACCGTCCGCCTGGCCAGGATGAGCAGACGGATGCAGAAATGTTAAAGGAAATTAGGGACGCATATCCTCAGTGAGAGAGGATAGTGCATCCCCTGGTGGGCAGGTCTATATATATATATCACAATAGAATTAATTAAATAAAACAATACAGCAGTATAAGCCTCATGGTATCACCCACCCTAAATCCTTAGTACCAGCCACTTCATCTTAACTCCATCACTAAACCTAACATTCCTTTCTGTAGTCAAATTAAAATATATCAACCCAATTGTACTCAACAGTAAATATCCCTTTCACCAAAAAGGCATCTATTACACATAAAGATAACACCTGGTACCTACAATATCTGCCTTCCTGAATCAACCCCCGATAGCACACAAATGCTAACAGAGGCACAAACAACACAGGCAACTGCCTAGGGTACCATGTTTTGAAGTTGACAGAAGCAGGTGGCATCTTACAGACTAACCACATATTTTTATAAAGTTACACAAGAACATCACAGCTCCACCTCTGCTCCACCCAAACTGCAGGTCCAGGAAACACCTAAATGGGCTACAAAACCATCAGTAAGACGCTGGGCGAGAAGGAGACAACTGTTGGTGCCATAGTAAGAAAATGGAAGAAGTACAAAATGACTGTCAATCGACAAAGATCTGGGGCTCCACGCAAAATCTCACCTCGTGGGGTATCCTTGATCATGAGGAAGGTTAGAAATCAGCCTACAACTACAAGGGGGGAACTTGTCAATGATCTCAAGGCAGCTGGGACCACTGTCACCACGAAAACCATTGGTAACACATTACGACATAACGGATTGCAATCCTGCAGTGCCCGCAAGGTCCCCCTGCTCCGGAAGGCACATGTGACGGCCCGTCTGAAGTTTGCCAGTGAACACCTGGATGATGCCGAGAGTGATTGGGAGAAGGTGCTGTGGTCAGATGAGACAAAAATTGAGCTCTTTGGCATGAACTCAACTCGCCGTGTTTGGAGGAAGAGAAATGCTGCCTATGACCCAAAGAACACCGTCCCCACTGTCAAGCATGGAGGTGGAAATGTTATGTTTTGGGGGTGTTTCTCTGCTAAGGGCACAGGACTACTTCACCGCATCAATGGGAGAATGGATGGGGCCATGTACCGTACAATTCTGAGTGACAACCTCCTTCCCTCCGCCAGGGCCTTAAAAATGGGTCGTGGCTGGGTCTTCCAGCACGACAATGACCCAAAACATACAGCCAAGGCAACAAAGGAGTGGCTCAGGAAGAAGCACATTAGGGTCATGGAGTGGCCTAGCCAGTCACCAGACCTTAATCCCATTGAAAACTTATGGAGGGAGCTGAAGCTGCGAGTTGCCAAGCGACAGCCCAGAACTCTTAATGATTTAGAGATGATCTGCAAAGAGGAGTGGACCAAAATTCCTCCTGACATGTGTGCAAACCTCATCATCAACTACAGAAGACGTCTGACCGCTGTGCTTGCCAACAAGGGTTTTGCCACCAAGTATTAGGTCTTGTTTGCCAGAGGGATCAAATACTTATTTCCCTCTGCAGATGTGTAAGGATCCATATAAATAAGCACAATTTCCACATGGATAATTTCTACACATGCATGCAGTCACACAACTTTATAAAATCATTATGTCTTTAAAACAGCTTTGCATGTAGAAAAAACTTTAAGAAATTACCATCATTAAGATGCTGTCTCTACACTGCTCTCACTAGACCTTTTTAAATAATTCTTGGTAATACATTTCCAAAAGCTTCAATATAAAGTCCTGTTTGAGCTGTAGCAAATCTTGGGGTCAGATAATGCCACTGCTTTTTAACACAAGCATTGCATATGACAGACTCTTTTGACATCACCAGTGTGGAGTCATATGTATCCCTGTATGATAAAATGTATTGTATACGTATTGTGTGGTGTTTCATCAGACATGAACAATTTTTACCTACTCACATAGTAAAAATATTCTGATGACATTCCCACAACGGTCATCACTTTTAAAGCTGCTGACATCTTAGGGTAGAATTAAACCCAGATACCCAGCTTCCAGCAGTGAATCTCCAGATCCTCAGTAGACCTGGTCAATATTCAGTGTCAGTACCTATATAACTAACTGGGCCAATAGAGGATTGTTTTTTGTTCACTGCTATCTGCCCGATTAGGTATAGGGTTACCCAGCACTGAATATCACCAGAGCTCATGTCTTCCAGGTCTGCCGTGATATCATCCAAAGACCTCCCCAGTACTAATCAGAAGGTCAGAGGGCATATTCTATGCCACTGAATATCCACCTCATATATGCAAGTTTTATTCACTAGGAAAACGTCAGTAAGGCAGCCATACTGTAGGCTACTGGTTTGTCAACCATGTATAATTTCTATTTCTACAGACAAATTGGAATCAGCTCTAGTAAATCAAGCATCAGACAAACTATTCTATTCATATTAACACTAAAAATCTATTCTTTTAGAAAGTTGAACTGCCAATCAAAATTTCCTTTAAGCTGGTTTAATGTGCATACACTCATACAGAGTTTCAGTTCTCTGTTCTTTACACCATTTGAACAATGTCAACAGAGCTTGGTGAGTCCTGTGATTGCACCAGTGACCTCCATTATTTATGATGGCATGTGAAATTGATTGTGGTTGAAAGATCCTTACTGGAATAAAACGAGTTTCTCTATTATTGCCATACAAATAAATCTCTTTTTTTCCACTGGCCCCTCAGGGAGCGTTGGCTAACCTTGGACTCAAAGTAATAGATATCTCTGGCTAGAAAAATATGCAGGTGAATGTATCTTACTGACTGTTTACTTATAAAGCATTATGAGGCCAACTAATGAATTCTTTCACTATAATAAACAATACTTAAACTAATATTTATTCAGATTATTTACTGACTTTTCATTGAAGGCAGTGTACAGCAAGTATAAGCCAGATATAGGTAATAAACAATTACAACAGCAGTATACATTTTCAAATAGAATGCAACTTACAAAGTCAACACAGTAAACATTAACACATCTTAATAGACAGCAAAGGGGACAAGTGAAGGTGAACATATAGGACTCCTTTTAAAAAATGCCACACTAGTGATTAGCGGTGCACCAAATGCAGCAAAGCCTATTCAATTACTATGGGCTTTGTCGCATTCAGCACGCAGTAATCGCTACCACAGCTTTGTAAAAGGAGCCTGTAGACAGGAAAGACAGAGTAACAGGACCTTAAAGAGATGATAAGGGTGACTAACTTGAGGAAAACTTGCATGTGCTATCCAAAAAGTGCATGTAACTGATCATACATACATGTGTAGCTGGTGTTAGTCCGTGTGTGTGTGTGTGTGTGAGAGAGACAGACAGACAATTAACCACTCACCAGAATTTTCCCCTGTAAATGGTAACTATCTGGAAACGTTCTCATTTTTTTAACACACACAAAAAATGGAATAATAAGAAATAATCAAACCCTCCAAAAATCAAACTATCCAAAATTGTATTGAGGCTTCTAATTGTGAGACATAATAGAAAAGTTGAATATTTATTATGATGGCGCATCTAACAAAAAGCATTAACCTACAAAGCTACCTAGACATACCTCAACTCTCTAACCATAAGCTAAAATTATTTAGTTCTAAATAGCTGTTAAAAGGCTCATATTCAAATCCTATATAATTAATGCAGTCAATCTGCTATCAGGGGGTTTAAAAGGCAATTGACTCATTGCACTAGTATGTACTTTCACTTTGCTGATGGCGTTCTGAGCTGGCGGGAGCGAATAATGTCTGCTGTAGGCTGCTGTGTCTGCTCTTTAAGCATTTGTGTTTGAAGTTGTTCAAGTTTTGCTTTTTAAGAATGTTATAGTGATTTATATGTAGCTAGATGCCATTGTTGTAATATTTTGTGTATCTGGTTGTGATTTTATCTTTTATGTTGTAGAAAGTCAGGCTGTGTCGAGTGGGAACTGTGGATCTTTGATTAAATTGATGGCTAGTGTAGGTCTTTTGACTGAAGTGTTCACCTGGAAGCTGAACATTCAACTTCCTTTGATGTCATATGTTGGAGTCTATCTGCTAATCTTGAATTTCTATTTGCCCTTTTTATCGGGAACAAGACTCTATTTCTGTTTGGACTTTGCTGTTAACAAGGAACTCCCCACCCCCAGTGCGCCGTCATATACCTTTTACTCACTGCGGTAAAAGGGGTCCTCAGCATGCGTCAAAAACATGCAACAATGCCAGCGCAGGCCCCCTTTTGCCACAGCTTGGTAAAAGGGGCTGTTAAATTTCTATACTCAAAATGTATCACTCTACATTTCTTCACATTAAAGCATAACTACCAAACATTAGCTATTTAGCATGTTTATAAATTATCTGGAAATTGGAAAGACAGGTGATTAAATTTGCAGACAACACAAAACTATTCAAGGTTGTTAAAACATATGTGGACTGTGAAAAATTGCACGAAGACCTTAGGAGGTCTTTTACTAAAACTTAGCTCAAGTTATCTGCAGATAACACGAGCTATTCCTATGGGTCCTGCTTCAGGTAACTTGAGCTAAGCTTTAGTAAAAGACCCCCTCAGGAAACTGGAAGACTGGGCATCCAAATGGCAGATGAAATTTAATGTAGACAAATGCAAAGTAATGCACATTGGGAAGAATAATCCAAATCATAAAATCACTAGTAAAAAAGGCCCGTTTCCGAAACCAATGAAACGGGTGCTAGCATGTGGTTTTGTGTGTGTGTGTGTGTGTGTGTGTGTGTGTGTGTGAGGGTGCGGTGTGTGTGCAGGTTGTTGATGTGTGTCTTTTTTTGTTTTGTTTTTTGCTTGGGGGTTGGGGGATGTGCTGTGCTGGCAAAGTGGGTTGGATTGGTGTGTGGCTTTGAGGGTGTGTTTCTGTTGTATTGTGTGTGTGTGTGGTTTTGTCTGTCAAGGAGGTTTGTGGAGGGGGGTCTTTCTGTTGGTGAAATGTAAATGTGAAATGTAAATGTAAATTTTTGCACATACCCACAGCAGGAATATTCTTCTCTCGTTCCAGCGGTGGTTCTTTGCTCTCTGTGCTGCACAGATAATGAGCCATTCTGCTGGGGAATGCTCCTCCCTTATTGTCACGTAGTTTCCTCTGATTGGTCCGTCTTACGTTGCCTAGTGTTGCCTGGGAACGGTGTTGTGATGGTCCTTTGTGTTTCAGAATGTTGAGGGTGTTTTTTCTGATTGGTCCGTCATGCGAGGGCGGGGCAGAGAGACATGGTCAGTGTTGAGGCTTCACCACCATGAATCCATGAACCCTTCAGTGACTGACTGAGTGACTTCAGAACGTTGTCTTCAGAATGTTGAGGTTGAGTTTTATTATAGTAGATAGTTACAAGATGATAGTAGGGGTCAACATCCAAGAAAAATATCTACGTGTCATTGTAGACAATATGCTGAAAGCATCTGCCCAGTGTGCGGTGGTGGCCAAAAAAGCAAACAAGATGATAGAAATTATTAGGAAAGGGATAGTAAATAAGTCTAAGAATACCATAATGCCTCTGTATCACTCCATGGTGCGACCTCACTATTCAGTTCTGGTCGCCGCATCTCAAAAAAGATATAGCAGAATTAGAAAAGGTTCAAAGAAGGGCAACCAAAATGATAAAGGGGATAAAACTCCTCTCATATAAGGAAAGGCTAGAGAGGTTAGGGTCTTCAGCTTGGAAAAGGGACAGATGAGGGGAAGATGTGTTTGAGGTCTGCAAAATCCTGAGTGGTGTAGAACAAGTAGAAGTGAATCGATTTTTTACTCGTTCCAAAAGTACAAAGACTAGGGGACACTCAATGAAGTTACATGGAAATATTTTTAAAACAAATTGGAGAAAATATTTTTTCACTCAAAGAATAGTTAAGCTCATTGTCGGAGCAGCAATTAGCATATCTGGGTTTAAAAAGGTTTGGACAAGTTTCTGGAGGAAAATTCTATAATTTGTTATTGAGACAGACACAGGGAAGATACTGTTTGCCCTGAGATTGGTAGCATGGAATCTTTGTACTATTTGGGTTTCTGCCTAGTATTTGTGACCTGGACTGGCCACTGTTAAAACAGGATACTGGGCTAGATGGACCATAGATTTGACCCAATATGGCTATTGTTATGGTTCAAATTTTTGTAGCTCACTTCTCATGTTGTACACTTCCTACAGAGTGTTCACTCTGTTGTAAATCTTCATTTCATCCACAAACACGCAAACCTTTCCTTCTAACCTTTCAGTAATACTATTCACAAAGGTATTGAACAGAATCAGCCCTAGAACGCTACTACTGACCATTCTTTCTTCTGAGTGAACTATACTTACCATCACCAAACACGTTCTGATCCAGTTTAGTAGCTTAGACCTCAGACTGCCCAGTTTACTTTTGAGTTCCATATGAGAAACAGTACCAAAGGCTTTGATGAAATCTAAGTATACCACCAGTGCATACCCTTGATCTAGCTCTTTGGTCACCCAGTCAAAGAAAGCATGATCCACCTTTGGTAAAGCCATATTGCTTCATATTATGCAACTCAATGGACTGTGATAATTTCACTGTCATTTCCTTCATCAGGGTCACCATTACATTGCCTATCACTGAGGTGAGACTTACTGGTCTGTAGTTTCCCACCTCTTCTCTGTTCTTTTTCAATCCTGTGGAGCATAAGAACATAAGAACTGTCATACAAAGTTTCATCTAATTCAATATCCTTTTTCTAACCATGGCCAGTCCAGGTTACAAGTACCTGGCAGAATTCCAAAAAGTAGTAAGATTCCAAAATACTTAATGGTTTATGGACTTCACTTCTGGGATTTGACTAAACTATTTTTAAACATGGCTACATTAACTGCTTTTACCTCATTCTGTGGCAATGAGTTCTAGAACTTGATTATGTGTTGAGAGAAAAAGATGTTCTCTTGTATTTGTTTTAAATGTATAAATGTAGCTTCACTGAGTGCCCCTTAGTCTTTTACTTTTGAAAGAAAGAAAACCTAATGATTTACCTTTACTCATACCATTCCAGTCAAGATTTTGTAGACCTCTATCATATCTCCCTCTCAGTTTTTTCTTCAAGATGAAGAGCTCTAACCCATTTAGCCTTTCCTCATATCTGGGGAGTTCCATCCCCTTAATCATTATGATCTTCCTTCTCTGTACTTTTTCTAACTCCACTATATCTTTTTTGAGAAGTAGCAACCATGGAATTACACCATGGAGTGATACAGAGGCATTATGATATTTTCCATCCGATATTCAAGGCTACTTAATTGTCCAGGAATGGCTCCTGGCTGGTTAAATAGTTTTAAGCCGGCAAAGCGCTAATATTGAGCATGAGATAGCTGGTTATCTTGGCTAACTATTAGCCAGATTCCATATAGAGCACCTAGAGATTCACACCAAAATCCAGGTATATTCTGTAACAATGTGCATAACTTAATTGGCTTAAAAAGCTAATCAATGTTGATATCAGCTCTTAACAAGCAATAATGAGCACTAATTGTCAATAATTAGAATTTACACACACAACTCGTTAAGTGCATTCTGTAATGCTGTATGACGAACTTCTAATGCGTACAGACAAAAGGGGTGTGGTTATGGGTAGGGAAATGGAAATCTCGTTGGCGTTCCTAAATTTACACGTAGTTATAGAATATGGTCCAGTGCGCCTAAATCTACGGCATGTTTTTGTTGGTGTAAATGGAGGCGCCTAGTTTTAGGTGCTGAGATATCAACTAAGCATATTCTATAAACCACGCCTAAATCCAGGCGCCGCATATAGAATACACTTAGTTGGCCTTGATTTCCATACCGATTTTTTAGGTGCCATATATAGAACCGCCCCCTTAATAGTCTGGTCACCGGCTATGTCATGTGACATAGCCAGTTAGTGCCCATATTCATCAGCTAACTGATGTTTAGCGGGCAGAGAGACCCACATAAATAGTGGGTCAATCTTTGACTGCTATAACTTAGCCAGTCAGCCGACGAATGTCAGTTTAACCAGCTATGTACAAAGGAGTCCTTTTACCAAGCTGCGGTAGTGGTGGGGACCGTTTTTCCTGAGCGCCAGGGCCCTTTTTACTGCAGCTGGTAAAAAGCCCTAAAAACAAAATGGCCATGCGGTAAGAAAACTCTTACCATGTGGCTGTGTGGCGAGGAGCCCTTATCGACACCCAAGGTGGCGGTTTTGCAAGGTCTTCCTGAAATTTCTCACAGTCCACATGCAATTTAACAACTGGGAAGAGTGGAAGAACAGATGTGCCTTGGTGCCTGTGTGAGGAGGTTAATGAGCTGTGCAAAGCTTTTTCATGGAACTGGTGAAAGCCCAGAAGACAAGAGTGCTCATCCACGGACATTAATCACTGCCACTGCCTTATTTACCAGCATGGTCCTGTGGCATTTTGGAAGACTGGAAGATCTGTGCCTTTGTACTTGTGCGAGGGGGTTGGGTGAACACTGCAAGGCTTTTGTTGGAGTTTTCAGAGGTTGGTGAAAGCCCGGAAAATCTAAGTGCCCACCCCTTCACCTAGGTCATCACTCCCGCAACATTATTACCAGCGTGGGCATTTCTTTTCAGTGCTTGGAGATGCCTAAAACTATGAGCATAAGGAAAGTGAAATTGCAAACTGTACGTATTGTCTCTTCTACTCTAGCTGTGGACCCAATGGATTGACATGTTCAGTCTAAGCCATAAATCCTTCTGTCTTATCTACCAAAACTCTGGAGCATTCTTGTTTCCAAAACACTTCCTCCCTACTTCATTGGTAGTATCTGGGCCTAAACTGAGCAGAACTGCTGCAGGCATAGATACACCACATATTTCTTTGGGGGAAAATAATACAGGTGTGCCTCTTCCTCTGCTCATAGGTGCTTCTTTTTTTGAGTCAATAACAGAGCGGACTGGAATGGAACAGCATCTAGAAAACTCTCTTAGTTTAGTAGATATTGTAAGCCCACAGGGGTGCTCTCCTGTGTGCAGTGGTCCTCTAGTGGTGCCTGCCCAGCCTCACCAGCTCTTTGCCTCAGGGAACCACCTCGAAACCAGACTTCTCTGTGACTGCGTTGACTCGGGCCTCTATGTTTGGGCCTCCCCTTTCCCTCAGGGTGACCTCTTTGTTAACCTGCAGTCCTGGCCCGGCCTCCCCGCTGTATCTCCTGGTAACCGACCCACCTTACCAGTTCTTCTGGTGGGGCCCCCTGGTCACCCTTCTCTGGAAGATAGCACAGCTTCCTCTGCTTGCAAAAATATGCAAATTAGCTGGTTGCATGTAAATTCAGTTTATTAGAGCTAGGTTACAGTCTTTTGGGAACCTGGCTTTCCAACTCTTCTTTGACTGCGATTCACCCCCCTGAGACCATTTACTGGGGAACATCTGGGTCTCAGGGTATAACAGCCACCTCCCCTGGATAGGACACACTTTATTCACCTTAACCTTACGGTCCTATCCTCCACCCCATGGCTGTTTGTTCTTTTTAACCACTTCACAGTTCCAACCACAATGTTTTGGGGACTTCTAACCCCAGGCTTTGCAGCCTGCTTTACCTTCTCGGACACACAGTCCTTCCTCCTCAGCCCCGGGACACACAGTTCCAGGCTCCCCTCTCCTCTCCCTCGGGCAAAACTCCTTCCTCTGCTGAGAGGAAGCTATTTATGAGGTGTCCAATTAACTTTCCCACCTCTTGAGACCTCGCCCCTCTGATTCCAGAAAGATCTGGCCTAGAAGACTCTTCTCACTCTTCCAGCTATCTCTCTGGAGCTTCCTCTACTGGCCAGAATGGGCATTTTCCCAGTTTTCAGTAGGCGAGCGCCATCTGGCGGTCTCCTCATGTAAGGGCAGACACTGTGTTTATCACAATATTTAGAAGATTGCGACTCACACTGAAGCTTATCTGTCAAATTATTTTCTTAGACAGCAGCTTTCGTTTCTGAGACTATTGCTAATCTAGATGATCAAGATAAAAAGATATCCTTAGTGGAGTCTCACATGGTGAAACTGGAAAGTTCTGTGATGTAAAATACTAGTGTATTTAATATTAAAGACAACTTAGCTATTCATCATCCATTTGAAATATTTGAAAATAGACAGAGCTAGGCATCTTTAATTGGTTAATTTTCCTAAATTTCATTTATTTTTGGCTTTGGAATTTTTTTTTACCTAATATTACTTAGAAATTTTAAAAATTCCATCTGAAGTTCCCATTTCTAAATACTACTATATATCTAGTTTTAAAGTTCAAAATATTCAGCCTGAAGGTGGTATTGATGAGTTGAGAACTAATTTAGATTTGACTAACTTTCTTGAGTCTTTTTCCAATATAATTAATACTAGAGTGACTTTACTTATTACTTTTCTTACTGAACTGGATAAAATTAATTGTTGAAGGCTTACTTTACTAAGAAGAATGAGAAATTATGTGGTCAGACCTTATAGAGATAGATATCATTAAATAAGCGTGCTAATTATTTCTAAGAAGCAACAATGTGGAAGGTTTTTATGAAATTAAAACATATTTTTAAAAACCATACAAATAAAATAAAGGTAAGAAATTAAAAGGACAATATGCAGGTTTTTTTGAGCCGATGATGATGTGTGGTCCTGTGGTTTGCCAAAAAAGACAGGCACTCCAGACATACAGAGGCTTTTTTCCTCCATTTTTCTCCCCTCTTAACGGTTAACATGACAGATTGAGACCACATCTAGTGATTACTGTATACTGTGATTTTTGTGGAAATAATGAATGATAAATAAGATCAAACATTTTATTTTTATTTTATTTTGAAACATATACCCCGCTTAACACTAACAGGCTTATTTTCAAAAGAGAAGGATGCCCATCTTTTGACACAAATTGGAAGATGGGCGTCCTTCTCACAGGGTCGTCCAAATCAGTATAATCGAAAGCTGATTTTGGACGTCCCCAACTGCTTTCCGTCGCAGGGATGACCAAAGTTCACAGGGGTGTGTCAGAGGTATAGCGAAGGCGGGAATTGGGCATGCCTAACACATGGACGTCCTTGACCCTTAATGGAAAAAAAAAAAAGGGCGTCCCTGACGAGCACTTGGATGACTTTACCTGGTCCTGTTTTTCTTATGACCAAGGCACCAAAGGTGCCCGAACTGACCAGATGACCACCGTAGAGAATTGGGGATGACCTCCCCTTCCTCCACCGGTGGTCCCTAACCCCCTCCCACCCTCAAAAATAATCTTTAAAAATATTTTGTGCCAGCCTCTATGCTAGCCTCAAATGTCATACTCAGGTCCATCACAGCAGTATGCAGGTCCCTGGAGCAGTTTTAGTGGGTGCAGTGCACTTCAGGCAGGTGGACCCAGGCCCATCCCCCCCTACCTGTTACACTTGTGGTGGTAAATGTGAGCCCTCCAAAACCCACCACAAACCCACATTTAGGTGCCTCCCTTCACCAGTAAGGGCTATGGTAGTGGGTTTTTTTTTTTTGGGGGGGGGGGCTCAGCACACAAGGTAAGAGAGCTATGTACCTGGGAGCAATTTATGAAATCCACTGCAGTGCCCCCTAGGGTGCCCGGTTGGTGTCCTAGCATGTCAGGGGGACCAGTGCACTATGAATGCTGGCTCCTCCCATGACCAAAGGGCTTGCATTTGGTAGTTTCTGATTTTTGGCGATAATGGAAACCAAGGACGGGCATCTCAGAAACGACCAAGTCTAGGGATGACCATCTCTAAGGACAACCTAAATTTCAAGATTTGGGTGTCCCCAACCGTATTATTGAAATGAAAGATGGACGTCCATCTTGTTTCGATAATACGGGTTTCCCTCCCCTTCATCGGGACGTTTTGCGAGGACGACTTCAGCAAAACTTGGGCGTCCCTTTTGATTATGCCTCTCCAAGTGACTTAAAACCAGGTACCAACATACAAACCCAGAAAAAGGAGAGTCCGAATAGGGGATCTTCTGACCTACTAAATACAGTCATTAAACAGTAGGGGAAACCTGTGAGTGAAAAATAAGTGAGTTTTCAATACTTTCTTGAACTACTAAATGGTAAAAATGTCAAGAAGGATCAAAAGTCCAAACAGCACGGAGGGCTTTCAAGACCGGTACAAGTGTGTTTTATCAAGGACCCAACACGGACCGTGTTTCGGCATGTAACAATGTCTGCTTCAGGGGTCAGTTCAAAGTGTCAGTATCATTCACGTTAGCTGAGGCGCAAAGAACACACAGAAACTCCCATCAGGGAGTCAGAACTTCACAGTGCGGAGCTTCCCACGTGAAAACGTTATCAAATAAGGATCAAAACAAAATCTCTGCCAGAGTCCAAGAAGACCCAGACCTAATTGACCAATGATACCAACGCAGTTTTAGTGCTGTGACCTGTCAGACTGCTTGGAATGAAGGTTTTGTCATTGTCATAAAGTCAACAAATCGATCCTCAGCTACTTTACAACCATAGGAATGATTTGTTGGTTGAAGACTGTATTATAGCTCAAAGGAAGAAGATTTTAAATGTAGGTTTTAGGAGTAATGACTGAATTCTTGCTTCCTTCTAAATTAAAATAACCATGTCCAGAATCCAGTGGCGTTCCTAGGGGGGCTGACACCCAGGGTGGATCGCCAATGCTCCCCGCCCCCCGGGTGCAGCGCCCCCCCCCCCCCCCCCGGAACAGCATGACGCCCCCCCCATCGGTGAAACCCCCCCGATCCCCCGGCGAAAGAACCTCCCCGGGTGCACGCTGCTGGGGGGGGGGGGTGCCGCGCATCTGCCAGCTCTTAGTTTTCATGCTCCCTCTGCCCCGGAACAGGAACTAACCTGTTCCGGGGCAAAGGGAGCATGAAAACGAAGAGCCGACAGGTGCACGGCACCCCCCCCAGCGGTGTGCACCCGGGGCGGACCGCCCCCCCCCCCCCTTGGTACGCCACTGCCAGAATCAAGGGAATGAGACTGAGGTCAAGGTTTACGTGGAGGGGCATAATCGAACGTGAACGCCCATCTCCATGGGCGACTATTTCCGAAAAGGGGTACGTGAAGGGGAGGACCAGACTGTATTTTCGAAAAAAATGGGCGTCCATCTTTCGGTTCGAAAATACGGTTTGTACGGACCAAATATGCTATGGATTAAGTCGTTTGTGAGCTGGGTGTTTGTTTGTTTTTGCGATAATGGAAACTAAAAACGCCCAGCTCACAAACGTCCTAATCCAAGCCATTGGTCGTGGGAGGGGCCAGGATTCGTAGTACACTGGCCTACCTGACATGCCAGGACACCAACTGGGCACCCTAGAGGTCAGTGCGGTAGACTTCAGAAACTGCTCCCACATGCATAGCTCCCTTACCACTGGTGCAGAGCCCCCAACCCCCCTCCCCCAAAACCCATTACCACAAATGTACAACACTACCATAGCTCTTAGGGGTGAAGGGGGAACCTACATGTGGGTACAGTGGGTTTTGGAGGGCTCCCATTTACCAGCACAAGTGTTACAGGTGGGAGGGGGATGGGCCTGGGTCTGCCTGCCTGAAGTGCACTGCGGTACCCACTAAAAGTGCTCCAGGGACCTGCATACATGCAGGCCTCTAGGACTTGTTGCTGCTGTATAACCTTGGCACACCAGTTGACACCTGAAGACTAATCTCTCTGAAAACGTCCTTTATTGGAATAAGCACGTTTACTCACAGTTAACTGCAGATCAGAGGTTGTGCCCCACTGGCAACGAGTCTCCCTGGTACTGAGATTAGCAGTAGGTCAGAGCTGGCAGAATGGTATACAATGCCCTCTTTCAGCAACATTCAAGGTAAGAACTAGGTTCTGTAACGTGGCTAACACATGAAAGGGATCTAAAACTGGCTTACAAAAATGGCCACTACCTCATGGACTACCAGAAACAAAACAGGGCACACTCTGACCCAGTAGGCAGGGGGAAAAGCACCATGGGAGTAGAGCCTATCACCTACCAACATTGTGAGCATTTAACACAAGCTAGTGGAATCACGGAGCCCAATACCCTACACCCACGACAATGCATTGCTGATGTGACTCTGCAGTGCACCTAACAGAAAAGGTGTCACACTCACCCGAGGTGCACATCAGAACCAGGGAAAGGCTGTCACAGGATAGAACACATTCTGCTGTCATGAAGGTGGATACGGCATTTGAGGCTGGTAAAAAAGGTTTTTCAAGTGGTTTTTGTTTTTTGGTTTGAGTGGGTTAGTGACCACAGGGGGAGTCCGGGAAGGTCATCCCCGATTCCCTCCTGTGGTCATCTGGGCAGTTGGGCCACTTTTTGGGGACTTGTTCGTGAAAAAACAGGGTCCAAAAAAAGTGACCCAAATTGGCTTTCGATTATACCGATTTGGGCACCCACGGGAGAAAGACACCTATCTCCCGATTTGGTTCGAAATATGGGCGTCTTTCTCTTTTGAAAATAAGCTGGATAGTAACATAGTAGATGACGGCAGAGAAAGACCTGCACGGTCCATCCAGTCTGCCCAACAAGATAAACTCATATGTGCTACTTTATTTGTATACCTGACCTTGATTTGTATCTGCCATTTTCAGGGCACAGACCGTAGAAGTCTGCCCAGCACTAGCCCTGCCTTCCAACCACTAGCCCTGCCTCCCACCGCCGGCTCTGCCACCCAATCTCCGCTAAGCTTCTGAGGATCCATTCCTTCTGAACAGGATTCCTTTATGTTAATCCCACGCATTTTTGAATTCCGTTACCGTTTTCATCTCCACCACCTCCCGCAGGAGGGCATTCGAACTATCCACCACTCTCTCCGTGAAAAAATACTTCCTGTCATTTTTCTTGAGTCTGCCCCCCTTCAATCTCATTTCATGTCCTCTCGTTCTACCACCTTCCCATCTATGGGAAAAGTTTGTTTGCGGATTAATAACTTTCAAATATTTGAACGTCTGTATCATATCACCCCTGTTTCTCCTTTCCACCAGGGTACACATGATCAGGTCAGCAAGTCTCTACTCATATGTCTTGTAACGCAAATCCCATACCATTCTTGTAGCTTTTCTTTGCACCACTTCAATTCTTTTTACATCCTGCGCAAAGTGATGAAATCAGATTCTATGAGAGAAAAGGGGCGTTCTGAATAAATATTACTATCTCAAATACAAGGAGAGGGCCAGCACAGGTGAATATCCCAGAAATAAGAGCTAACAGTTCATGTAAAATATGATGAGACATTGATAGGAAGATGGGAAATGGGAAACAGATGTAGAGAAATTGGTCAAAGGAGTTGGATTAGTAGAACTTCTAAAGAAATCAGAGAAATACAAGAAAATATGTCTTACATCTCTGTTGGGTCCACCATGAGACATCTGGAAACATATACTCTCTCGTCCATAAAGGAAACAATTCTTGACCTAAAAATAAGGTCTCAAAATAATTCCTAATCTTGTAGAAAAAATAGAGAAACCATTAGAGTAGTCCCATAATTGGCTATCCGGCGATATTCAGTGGGAGATAACCGGCTATCTCCTGCTGCATATCACCGGTTAGCAGCTAGCCAGTTTTATTGGCCGACGTAACTGGCTATCCACTGATTTTTAGCCCCAGTTTAGTGGCTATGTTTGGCCGCATGAATGTGTGGAATATCTTTGGCCAGTTAGAAGATAACTGGTTAACCACCCTGTTAACTAAGCTGCACTAGTGGCTGCCATGCGCTAATGCAGTAGCGTAGCCAGACCTCAATTTTTGGGTGGGTCTGGGGGTGGACTGGATGGGCATGACCCACATATTTCCTCTCTGTCCATCCCCCTCCCGTAAAGATAAATACCTGGGCTGGTGGGGATCTCCGGGCCCTGCCAGCTGAAGAATCTTCTGGAGGCCCCAAGGCTTGAGAAGTCTCATCCCTGCGCCAGTCACCAGCGTGGCGGGAAGCAGCGTTCAGCAGTGTTGCCTGCCTGCCTTTTAAAATAATTCGTCTCCCCAGGCTCCATTGCATCTACTTCTTTGCCCGTCGCAAAGCGCTCTAGGGTCGTCTCATCGTGGGAGGAGTGTGAAAGATTACAAGAAGACCTCATGAGACTGGGGGATTTGGCGTCCAAATGGCAGATGAAGTTCAACGTTGACAAGTGCAAAGTGATGCATGTGGGAAGGAGGAACCCGAATTACAGCTATGTTATGCAAGGTTCCACTTTAGGAGTTACGGACCAAGAAAGGGATCTGGGAGTCATCATGGATAGGACGTTAAAATCTTCAGCTCAATGTGCTGCGGCGGCTAAGAAGGCGAACAGAATGTTGAGTATTATTAGAAAAGGGATGGAAAACAAACATGAGGATGTTATATTGCCGTTATATCGCTCCATGGTGCGACCGCACCTGGAGTATTGTGTTCAGTTCTGGTCGCCTCATCTCAAAAAAGATATAAAGGAATTGGAGAAGGTGGTTAAATGATTTTGAATACAGGGGGGTGGGGAATAGAAATTTACTACCAAGGAAGAAAGACAATTGAAATGGTTCAAAAAAGATATACTTTGACTTATTATAACATATCACCCACTTGCAAGGCGACTTTACGTAAAATTTCACCCCTATCTGTTGTACCCTTGGCCCATGCAGTAAAAACTGGTGTTGACTCTGGCCACATCAGGAAACACTCAGATTTTGAACTTAAACTTCAAAAAACCGCCTCAGAACGAGCTCTCAATCAGAAAGTTCTAGAAGAGTTACTGTTAGTGTACCAGCTGTTAATTTCTCCTGCTGAACATCCAGAAATGAATTAGCAGAGCTACTGATTCTCTGTGTTTGGTGTATTACCTTCATGTTTTTTTTCTACTGTCCTCTGATGGGAAAAAGAAGAGACCAACTCTGAGGAGCTGTGACAGCTTCTCCAACAATAAGTCAAATAGTTTGGTCCACCAAGGTTCCATCTCAGCACAAGATCTAACTGGTCACTAGATTTGTCTAGTAATGGAGAGCCAGCAGCTCCCTTGGCTGTGGAAGTGTCATTAAGTCCAGAGGAGCACAGACACCTCCCTGCCCCATGGCAGTGGGGAGTGGGAGGAGGGACAGATGGTTCCGGTCGAAAATGATGACCAGGAACTGGCCCGATGGAGTCTGTTACAGTGGAATTATTGGTGAGCCCTGGGTCTCAACGAATGAATGACTGACCTCACCTAACATAGTGGAACATGGAGCAGTTTTGCTACAAGGCTCGGGAAAACTGCAGATAACAACTCTTGCAACTGAATGGCCCTTGGCCTGGATTGGCCGCTGTTGTGGACAGGATGCTGGGCTCGATGGACCTTTGGTCTTTTCCCAGTGTGGCATTACTTATGTACTTAGCTACTGATGTTTTAAAGGAAATTTTAACGGAGCAATTTCAATCTCATTCAGCTCAGTTAAATACTCTGGCTGAGGTTTCTTCTAAACACATAGCTTAAGTGGATGATCAAGAAAAGAAATCGGAAGATTTGGGATTAAAGGTTTGAAAAAAATGGAAATGATTGATATAGCTTTAATGAAAGATAATACTTTAGTTACAAGTAATTGCAAACGTAACTAGATCAAGAAATTTGAGATTTTTATAAACTTTCCAAATCAGAAGACAATGTTTGCTAGAGAAATGTTGGAAAAATATATGAAAGATATTTTGAAATGTTCTATTCTCTCTAAGATGACACACATTTACTTCGGGCCTTTTACAGTTGAAAGTAAGTCCAATGATTCAACTGTTTTCATTCCCACCCATCTGGCTCTGTGTGCAAAATGACATCTGCTGACCCTTGGCAATAGTCTCATTGTGCTACCACTAGGGTCACCCTTCCATATAAGGGCAAATTGCTGGGGGTTCTCGGGGATTGGAGTAGGTGGGGAGAGCATTGGGAGAGCATCACAGGGTGCTATGTGGGGGGGGGGGCATTGGGGGCTTGTTGAGTTGGCAGGGGATTGGATGGAGGGGGTTGAAGAGTTAGACAGATGCACTTATGCAGGTCCCGGCTGAATATTGTCCAGGACCTCATAAGTACACCAACCAGCACAAGAATCGTAATACCCTGGTTATTCAATGCCAGTGCCCAGACATGTCTCAGCATCAGATATTCGAGTCTAAAATAGCTGGCAAAGGTCAGTTCTTTAAAAAGAACCCATTGTTCCTGCTGGTTCAACATTGACCAACTTCGTCTTTCTTTTATTGTAAGCCATCTGTCACGCTTGTCACACTGAGAGGTGAGCCCCTGTACTCAATGAGAGAAACCCCTCACTGGGCTGTTGGCCAAAACCCTGAGTCCCCCCCTGTGCCAACCACCGTTCCCCAGGGGTTGAGCCCCTGAGTGCAAGTAGCCAACAGCGGACAGAACAAAGTTCAGCACAAAGTCCACAGGGTAAGACCAGGCAGCGAGGAATGAAGATCCAGGGGCAGGCAAAGGTCAAAACCAGGCAGCAGTCAATAGCAGGTCCAGAGGCAGGCAAGGGTCAAAACCAGCCAGCGGTCAATAGCAGGTCCAGAGACAGGCAAGGGTCAGAACCAGGCAGCGGTCAACAGCAGGTCCAGAGGCAGGCAAGGGTCAATACCAGGCAGCGGTCAATAGCAGATCCAGGAACCAGCAGAGCAACTATCCAGCGAACTGAGTAGAAGCTGAAACACAGAGGAACTGAGAACATGGCCTTAAATAGTGTGAGAATTACAGCTAAGCTTGCACAGCTGAATAAAAGATGGCTGCCCCCATCGGAGACGCCCTGCGCCCAAATATGGGCTTCCTTCCTGAAGCTGCCCCTCTCCGAGATGGCTGCCACCACCACAGCTGCCCCTATCAAAGATGGCCGCCAAAACCTGGAAAAAGCCCCAAACAAAGATGGCTGTGCAATCCTCCTGCGCCCTGCTCTGCAGAGACAGAGAACATGATACCATCTTTAATGAGAATTGTTCAGAAATGGTGATATGTAAATTGGTACAAATTAATAGGCAAATAAAATGATGTTTGTCTAGCAAAATTGTTGCATTTCCATATTTTGTGATCTAATTTTGTACTAATGTACATATTTAAATGGTCTGTTATAGGTATGGAAAACACTGTATCAGTCATCATAAATCACTAGGGCACAAATACTGTACTGTGTCTTATACACTTCTACCAATTTCTAAAGCACTCAATATTCACTACTTCCCTTTGGGAGTGCTTATTTTTTCTGTGCTGTGTTTGAGGGTATTCGTTTGATCAGTGATATGAAAAAGACTTTCATACAGTAATACCATATGTAATAAGACATTAATTCTTTCTGAAAATATATTCTACATTTCTTCTCTCATCAAAATCTAGTCATGTAACTGCAGCCCACAGGATTCGAGTGCAATCTTCTCACTGAATTATGCTAAGTCCTTCAGGGAAAGATAGAAAATTATTAAAATCCACAAAGAACAACAATTCTGTTCTGTATTTACATTTGGATGGTTGTTTAGAAGTCATGTTTTCTACGTTTAAATTAAAACTTAATTATATGTCATATCTTCATACACAGCCATCGGTGATTTCCAAAAGTGAAGAGAATCTTATGGACAATCTGGCGAATGATGTTTATCCAGAAAAGTAAAAGTTTACAAATGTTGATTTATTGAAGTCTTGACCATATAAATTGCTGTTGTGATAAATATTAAAACAATAGGTTTAAGAAATAATTTGTTGATTTGGAATAGATCAGGTTTATTACTACATGAATTCAAAGAGCAGATTTGGGGAATAATAGAAAGCAGGTTTTCTGCTTCATCGAGCTCCACTCCTCAGCTGTCCCAGTCTCCAAACATAAATCAAAAGAGCTCCAACATTTTTAGATCTGTCTGAGATATTGCAAATCAAAAGCAACACACTAAACCATACCTCCTATTACTGGGTATAAAACCAGCAGCTGATCCCGATAATCCATTGCAAAAACAATTGCTTTGTGCTTACTAGACAATCAGCAAACTCAAGCAACCATTTATGAGCCAAACATGTAATATATTTTCAGATTTTCCTTTGTTTTGTTCTCTAATATGAAAGATCAGTGCAATATGGCAGGTAGAGACATGACAGGCTGAGACGATTTTAAACCAAAACTACCTTTCAAAAACATCAGCTCTGTGCCATTTTCCCTTCAGCACACTAGGCGTACTCTCTCAAAGACAAGAGGTAGCAGCTTAATCACCCTGTCAGTTTAAGCAGTAGCTGCTGCCAGAAACCAGCGATTTCCCACTAAACACAATTTCTGCAGAATGTGTTGGTATGCAGTTTGAGTCTATTATAGTTTTCCCTAGACACGTCTGATAGGTTGCCATACTGATCTCTTACAGCTGTCTACAGGAAAGTGAAGGAATACATCTTAAAAAGACAAGCTTCATGCATCTGTTTGTTTGCAGCTACACCTGCCTTTTGATCAACATAAATGTTTTTAAAAATAAATTAATGTAATATTTCCTTTTTTTTCTTTATTTGAACTAATCTAATGAAATGGTTAGTCTTGGAAGAATAAGGGCCCTGTTTACTAAGGCGCATTAGCATTTTTAATGCGAGCGCCAATCGTGTAGACGCCTATAGGGATATTGTAGGCACGTACACAGTTAACGCGCATAAAAAATGTTAGCATGCCTATAATGCGGCTTAGTAAACAGGACCGTAATAATAACTAAATAAGCAACATCAATGGCACTTAAGGGCCTATAATATAGTGACCCGAATAATTGTTTTTAATTTTGTAGTTAGTACGGTTTATAATGTTACATTCAAAACAGAAATGAATGTAAGGAAATACAATTATAATCAAGGAAAGAAAATGAAAATAAACAGCTAAATAAAGACAACATTAGGATCATGCAGAAGATATGGAAAAGAGAAAAAAAAAGTTGACCAGCACAAAAAAGAAAAGGAAATAAAGGGACCGCCAAGGAACAGCTACTACAGCCAGCAAATATATATTAATCCTGCAGGATTGTCCAAAGAATCCTAATGAATCAGGGTTACATATTCTGACGGCTTTAGCAACCCCCAACATTATCCCCAGATATTCAAGAGGAGCCATGTCTGGCCCACAGTATTAATTATCCGGGCTTATGCAGTTAGTTTAAACTTATAGGTATAATATTCATCCAGTGGTTTACTATCGAGGGCTAATTGTCCCGCTGTTAAGTACCGGAGCTTATGTGGGTCTCAGGCAATGTTCAGCCAAGGCCCACATAACAGGCCCTGACTGAATATCATCTAGCACCGAATAACTATTTAACACCCTTTTGGAGTGGTCTGTAACCTGTCACTAAAATCATCCGTAGGACCTGAAGATTGGAGGATGGCTAATGTAACGCCCATTTTTAAAAAATGGTTTCAGGAGTGCTCTGAGAAATTACAGATCAGTAAGCTTGACAACAGTGCCAGGGAAAATAATAGGACCCAGGGGCGTAGTTAGACTTCACGTTTGGGGGGGGGCAGAGTTGACATGGGGGGGGGGGGCAATAGGCATATAGGTGTGACTAGTGTTAGTATACCAAATAATAGAGTGAATTTTATGATGGATTTCTAAGTAAACAGGCTGTTCTGCGTCAACATAAACCACATTCATAATTATGGAAGTTTTGTAAACACTGACATTTTAAAAATCTCTTACTTCAGTTACTCACAGGACACAGACCAATCTTCACCAATTACAGAATAAAGGACCAAAAATTAGAAAAGGAAACACTAAGAAATCACATTCTCTATAAGCAGTAAAGCATAAGGAAATAAAAATAAAAATGCATGACCTCCCCCCCCCCACACAAATAAATTATCTGGATACCCATGAAATGTTAAACAGTGGGCCCAATATTCAGACTGCAGGAGGCAGGCCGCATAAGTGGCGCGATTGGCACCGAACCTGGATATTCAAGGCCAGGCTCTTTCTGGTGGCCGTCATTGAAAATCCAGTAGGACCCAAAGCAGTACAGAACAAGTATAGTCATAAATAACACCACTTATACCAAATTGTTTAGCCGCCCTTTTGTTTTGCCATTGGGTTTAACAAGCAATACCACCTGCATTTAAGGTCTAGATAAACAAATTTAAACAATCAATTTGAAGGCATATGTACTAAATATGTAATACTTGGTAGCAATAATGAAACAGTGATGGAATCTTCTCATAGCAGGCAGCCAACAGATTTAATTTCCACTGAAAATAATTTACTTTATATGAACATAAACGTCATTTAGCTCCAACTGTTCTACTGCTGCTTTCCCTTACCCATCCTTATTCCAGGGACTCATCTATATACAAACACAGAGCTTTGCTGACATGGGGGAATTTCTCAAGGAAGAATTGGTTGGGTGGGCAAAACTGAAACGAGTTATTTTAAAGGCGACTAACCTTTATGTTAGAAAATTACATAAGAGTATGAGGAAAAGAAAGAAGGCTACTCTGGTTCTCAAACACAGTAGCTGAAAAAGTAAGGGAAAGAAGATTAGCCTTCACAAGTTACAAGAGGACTCAGATAAAGGAAGACAGACAAAAACATCTAGAAAAGCAAAGAGAAACTAGAAAAGCTGTCAGGAAAGTGAAGAAACAAATGGAAAAAAATATAGCGGATATGGTAAAGTTGGGGGAGAAGATATTTTTCAGATATATAAGTGACAGGAGAAGTACCAAAATAGCATTGTGAGGCTCAAAGCTGAGGGGGGGAAATACGTAGAAGCCGATAAGGATAAAGCTGAACTGCTTAACAATTATTTCTGTTCTGTGTTCACAGATGAAAGGCTGGGTATAGGCCACAGAAAAAAAATGTAATGCCAAGTTTTAAAAAAGGTTCCAGAGGTGTCCAGGAAATTAGAGACCGGTGAGCCGGACATCAGTGCCGGGCAAAATGGTAGAGACAATTATAAAGAACAAAATTACAGAACATATTTAAAAGAATGGATTAATGAGGCAAAGCCACAGGGCTTTTTTTTGTGCAGGTACGCACTGTACAGCGTACCGGCACTTTTTTTCCCCAGCGAGTCCTGCACCCTTCCTCTCACTCCCCTACTTACGGTTTTTTTACAGACTCAGCAGCACGAACAGTGCAGTGATTGAGAGAGGCTGGCAGCGTCGGAGCTTCCCTCTGCGAGTCCCGCCTACTTTGTTTCAACTTCCTGTTTCCGCATAGGCAGGACTTGCAGAGGGAAGCTCCGATGCCACCAGCCTCTCTCAATCGCTAAACCTTTCGCGCTGCTGAGTCCGACCCTGGCAGCCTTTATCGCTTCACTGGCTGGCAGGCAGGCAGGCAGTGGCGAAGGAGGATGGGCTGGGGGAAGAAGATTCGCTGGACATGGATGGGAGGGGAGGGGAGAGAGGATCGCTGGGCATAGATGGGAGGGGAGAGCAGGGAATAGAGAATCGCTGGACATGGAGGGGAGGGGAGGGCAGGGGAGAGAGGAGAATTGCTGGATATGGATGGGAGGGCAGGGGAGAGAGGAGAATGGCTGGACATGAATGGCAGGGGAGGACAGGGGGCAGAGAAGAATCGCTGGACATGAATGGCAGGGGAGGACAGGGGGCAGAGAAGAATTGCTGGATATGGATGGGAGGGGAGGTCAGGGGAGAGAGGAGACATACTGGACATGGATGGGAGGGAGTTCAGGGAAGAGATTCACTGGACATGGATGGAAGGGGAGGGCAGGGGAGAGAGGAGAATCATTGACCATGGATGAGAGGGAAGGGGAGAGAGGAGAATCGCTGGACATGGATGGCAGGTGAGGACAGGGGACAGAGGAGAATCACTGGACGTGGGAGGGGATGGCAGGGGAGAGACATGCTGGACATGGATGGAAGGGAGGGAAGAAGGAGATGCACATGGATGGGAGGGGAGGGCAGGGAAGAGAGGAGAAATGCTGGAAATGGATGGAGAGCAGGAGATAGAGGAGAATTGCTGGACATGGAAGGATGGAGGGGTTGGCGGGGAGAGAGGAGAAATGCTGGACATGGATGGAGGGGAGGAAGGAAAAAAGAAGATGCACATGGATGGAGAAGAGGGAAAGAGAAGCGAGGAGGAAAACTGCACATGGATATAGAAAATAGGCAAATGCTGGATCCACGTTATACCTCCTCCAGTCAATTCCACAGAGGAGGACCCAGCTTTTACTTAAGGATGTAGGGCAAGAAATTAAGAAGAAAGGAGGAAAATAAACAAATAAATGGAAAGGAAGCTCTGGAAACGGAGTTAAGAGAACAGACAGACAGCAGCAGAATCAGAGACTAGGACCAATATGGATAGAAAAACAAAGTCACCAGACAACAAAGGTAGAAAAATCATTTTATTTTAATTTTAGTGTTTGGAATATGTCCAGTTTGAGAATTTACATCTTCTGTCTTATTTTGCACTGGGTATACTGGAGCTGTAACAGCTTACAGAAATTATTTATAATAAAAAAGAGTTATGTTATTTTTTTCTCCTATACTAGTATAATATTTTCAATGATGTCTGTTTATATGCGCCATGGCTGGTATAAGGGGTGTGGCTAATGTGGGTGTGGCTATCATAGGGATAGACCTAAGTAATGTACAAATAAAAGGGGGAAAACTCGCTCCAAACAACCTCAATGGTACTACACAAAAAGCAAGTACTACTTAGAATGTGATAAACACCACTGGACAAAAAATGGGGGGGAAAAGACCTCAGAAAATAGTGACTTGCGACTGCAAGCCCATGGCAACCATCCTGGTCACGTGCCTACTCTCTGTAATCACTGGTCAAAAACCCACAACCAACCACAGAGGTTAGTGAAAATTCTTTGTGTTGTTAAATAATGTTTTCAAAAGTTTTTTATAAATTGCTTCATGCATCAGTTAGAAAAAGGAAAAAGTAACTGTGTAACCGATATGCAAAAATTAAACAAAGTTCAACTTAGCTTTGCTTGCTGAGCTTGACCATATGTAATTCTCCCGAATGACAACCGAGACCCAACAGACCCGTTTCACCAAAGGCTTCTTCAGGGGACACCGGATTCTCAATTCATGAATGCTCATTCAGGCTCAGCAGTTGCGCTTAACGCAGGCTCCATCTGTTGGAGCTAACTTATCTAACTTGGTTGGTTGGGGGGTTTTGACCAATGATTACAGAGAGTAGGCACGTGACCAGGATGGTCTAATTGCCACGGGCTTGCAGTCACAAGTCACTATTTTCTGAGGTCTTTTCCCCCCATTTTATCACATTCTAAGTAGTACTCGCTTTTTATATCATAGGGGTGGAGCCATATGTGGTGATCCTGCCCATAATGAGTACCGGCACCATTTTTTCTACAAAAAAGCACTGCAAAGCCAACATGGATTTAGTAAAAGGAAATCTTGCCTCACCAATCTATTACATTTCTTTGAAGGGGTGAACAAACATTTGGATAAAGGTGAGCCAGTCGATATTATGTAACTGGATTTTCAAAAGGCGTTTGACAAAGTACCTCATGAAAGATTCCAGAGGAAACTGGAGAGTCATGGGATAGGAGGTAGTGTCCTATTGTGGATTAAAAACTGGTTGAAAGATAGAAAACAGAGAGTAGGGTTAAATGGTCAGTATTCTCAACGGAGAAGGGTAGATAGTGGGTTCCCCAGGGGTCTGTGCTGGGACTGCTGCTTTTTAACATATTTATAAATGATCTAGACTTGTGAGTAACTAGTGAAGTAATTAAAATTGCTGATGATACAAAGTTATTCAAAGTTGTTAACAAGAGGATTGTGAAAAATTACAAGAGGACCTTAAGGGACTGCGAACCGGCATCCAAATGGCAGATGAGATTTAATGTGAGGAAGTGCAAAGTGAAGCATGAGGGAAAAAGAAACCCAAACTATAGCTACATAATGCAAGGTTCTACATTAGGAGTCACCAACCAGGATAGGGATCTAGGTGTCACCGTTAATGATACGTTGAAACCTTTTGCTCATTGTATGGCAGTGGCTAAGAAAGCAAACAGAATGTTAGGAATTATTAGGAAATGAATGGAAAATAAAAATTAGGACATTATAATGCCTTTGTATCACTCCTTGGTGCAACCATAACTTGAATATTGTGTGCAGTTCTGGTCACCGCATCTCAAAAAAATATATAGTGGAATTAGAAAAGGTACAGAGAAGGGTGATGAAAATTATAAAGGGGATGGAACGACTTGCCTCTGAGGAAAGACTAAAGTGGCTAGGGCTCAACAGCTTGGAGAAAAGACAGCTGAGGGGAAATATGATAGAGGTCTATAAAATAATGAGTGGAGTGGAATAGGTAGACGTGAACTGCTTGTTTACTCTTTCCAAAATACTAGGACTAGGGGGGCACGCAATGAAGACACAAAAAATTTTAAACAAATTGGAGAAAACATTTCTTCACTCAACGTGTAATTAAACTCTGGAATTCATTGCCAGAGAATGTGGTAAAAGCAGTTAGCTTAGCGGGGTTTTAAAAAGGTTTGGATATCTTCCTAAAAGAAAAGTCCATAAGCTATTATTAAAATGGACTTGGGGAAAATCCAGTCCTTATTTCTACGATAAGCAACATAAAATGTATTGTACTGTTTTAGGATCTTGCCAGGTACTTGTAACCTGGATTGGCCACTCCGATTCTCAGAGGACTATGTTCGTGAGGAGCTAGCTAAATTACAAATAGACAAGGCGATAGGGCCTGATACACGCGAGGTTACTCAAGGAACTTGGAGATGTTCTGACGGCTCCGCTGTCTGACCTCTTCATTGCCTCCTTAGATTTGGATTGGTCCCAGTAGACTGGAGAAGGGCGGATGTGGCCCCTCTGCACAAGAACCGAAGGAGGAGGTTGGGAATTACAGACCTGTCAGTCTGACCTCTGTGGTGAGTAAACTAATGGAAATACTTGTAAAGTGGAGGGTCATGAGGTTTCTCGAATCGAATGGACTGAAGGACCCGAGGCAGCATGGCTTCACTAGAGGCAGGTCGTGTCAGACGAATCTGATTGATTTCTTTGACTGGGTGACCAAACAGTTGGATGTGGGAGGGGCGCTAGATATGGTGTACTTGGATTTTAGCAAAACCTTTGACACGGTTCTGCACAGGCAACTGATAAATAAACTGAGTGCCCTTGGTATGGAACCTAAAGTGACTGACTGGGTTAAAAACTGGTTAAATGGAAGGAGACAGAGTCTGACACAGGCTCATTTTCAAAGCACTTAGCCTCCCAAAGTTCCATAGAAACCTATGGAACTTAGCCTCCCAAAGTGCTTTGAAAATATGCCTCGGTCCGGGTAGTAGTAATTGGAGCTTGTTCTGAGGAAAGGGATGTTATCAGTGGTGTGCCACAGGGTTTGGTCCTCCGGCCAGCCCTTTTTAACATCTTTGTGAGTGATATTGAGGAAGGGCTGTCTGGTAAGGTTTGTCTCTTTGCAGATGATACCAAACTCTGTAATAGGCTGGACACCCTGGAGGCTGGGGATGGCATGAGGAACGATCTAGCGAAGCTTGAAGAATGGTCTGAAAATTGGCAAATAAGATTTAATGCTAAGAAATGCAGGGTCATGCATTTGGGTTAAAATAATCCAAGGGAACGGTACAGTATAGGGGGATGAAGTGCTTCAGTGTACGAAAGAAAAGCAGGTCTTGGGAGTGATTGTGGCCAAAGAACTTAAGGTGGCAAAGCAGGTAGAAAAGGTGACGGTCAAAGCCAGAAGGATGTTTGGATGCATAAGCAGAGGGATGACCAGAAGGTGATTAAATTTGCAGATGACACAAAACTATTCAAGATTGTGCATGTCAGGGCCAGCCATCAAGGGAAAATGCATGGCAGGGACTTTTTTCATTTGTATGAAGTCTTTCTTGAACATTTCTCAAAACAGTATCACAAAATACAGCACTCCTGAACAAGTAAGTCATAACATAACTGATCAGCAAGATCTAAACATCCAGAAGTACCAGTGCACTACGAATGCTGGCCCCTCCCACGGCCAAATGCCTTGGATTTGGCCGGGTTTGAGATGGCCGGTTCCAGTTTCCATTATCGCAGAAAAACAAAGTTGGTCATCTCAAACCCTGCGATCTGTGGCATTTGGCTGGCCCCAACCGTATTATCGAAACAAAAGTTGGCCGGCCATCTTTTTCGATAATACGGTTCCGGCCAGCTGTTGTGGCGCCGCCAAAATAGATTGCCGGCGATCAATTTCGCCGGCGCCGTTTGATTATGCCCCTCCATGAGTCATCAGCAAATTTAATTACCTCACTAGTTATTCCCATATCTAGATCATATATAAATATGTTAAAAAGCAGCAGTCCCAACACAGACTTCTGGGAAACCCCACTAACCGCCCTTCTCCATTGAGAATACTGACCATTTAACCCTAACCTCTGTTTTCTCTCTTTTAACCAGTTTTTAATCCACAATAGGACACTACCTCCAATCCCATGACTCCAATTTCCACTGGAGTCTTTCATGAGGTACTTTGTCAAACCCCTCCCGCCACACATCATATCCAATATTTGTCCCTCTCCCCTATGCACCATCTCTCCCTTCACCCCTATGTCCAACATTTCTCCCTCTGCATGCATCTCCCCCTCCCCCTCACGAACTGTTTGCTGTTTGCCTCCCACTTTCCACCAGAGCTTAGCTGGAGAGAGGAGGATGAAGAAGAACCCGAAGCTGAACACAGGAGGGAGGGAGGCAACATGATGTCCCGCAGGCGCCCAGGACCCCTGATGCCAAGCGTGGACAGCTCAGGGGTCAACATATGGAGAATCGGGTATCACACAACTTTTAGAGGGTTCTCATGTTTTCTGTATGTAAAAAAGCCCTCTCAGTCAAAGTTGACTTTCCCTGAGATTCACTTTTCTGAAGAAGAGGGCTCTGCTGGATTACCATTATCTCCAACTCTTCTCCATGAAAAAAAGTCCCCACCTGAGGCTGTGTAGGTTCTATAAAACATCACCAAGATTTTCAATAGTCTGCCTGCTGGTTTGGAATTGTTGTATTCAGGGTTTCCAGTTGGCTGCAGATTTTATCCTACTGCACGTATGAATTTGTAGTCTTGCAAACTACAACCCCAGCATGCACACTGTAATAAACTTTCAGTGCTGGCAGCACAAAATGAGAAAGACTCCTTAAGATCCGGATAGTGTAAGACTGGACATTAAACAGGTTAAACTCATTAAGATCACATCACTAATGTAGAATTAACATTAATCTTATCTAATCTTAATGTGCTCCATCCAGTGGGATGACTGCATTGATTTTTTAAATTAGAAACTAGAAGCACTTCCAAGGGTTGTACTATTAACTGTTATTATACCTGGGGGGGGGGGGGGGGGTCCCTTCCTGCATGGACTTTTCCACTGTTTGAATTCTGCAGCACAACAGAGGCAGCTATTCCCATGCAGCTTCCGTAACAGATCCGAGGTAGCGATTCACACACGCTGCCTGCCACTTCCTGCCCCCTGGGGTAGCGGAAGACAGCATGTGTGAATCGTTGCCTCGGATCTGTTAAAGAAGGAGTGGCATAGGATAAAGCAGGCAGTCACCAAAAACCCCCCAAAAAAGTACCTTGTACAGCTCCAAACTCCAGCAGTGGCGGGGCCAGAGATTAAATGCGGTGTGTGTATGGCGTGTGACATGTGCCCTTAAGGATAAACTCCCATCTTTCCCCGCAGCTGCGCAGCACTCCTGCGACTGTGTGCCACGGCGCACCAGTGGCGTAGCTACGTGGGGCCTGAGGGGGCCGGGGCCCCCGCAGATTCACCCCAGGACCCCCCTCCCGGCGAACCCGCCCCCGCCGCCGCCTACCTTTACTTTTGCTGGCGGGGGATCCCACTCCCCGCCAGCCGACGTCTTCTCAGTCCTTCCTGCTCTTCAATTTGTTTGCTGACGTCCTGCATGTAATTGTACGTGCAGGACGTCAGACTCAGAGAACAGTTCTGTTCTCTGAGTCTGATGTCCTGCACGTACAACGTGCAGGACGTCAGCAAACAAATTGAAGAGCAGGAAGCGACTGAGAAGAAGACGTCGGCTGGCGGGGAGTGGGATCCCCCGCCAGCAAAAGTAAAGGTAGGCTGCAGCGGCGGCGGGTTCGCGGCGGGAGGGGGGACGGCAATGTCGACGGTGGGGGGCGGCACCGGGGGGAGGGCTAAAATGTGCCCCCTCCCCCCGGGCTCTGGACCCCTCCCCCACGGAAGGCTGGCTATGCCCCTGCAGCGCACAGTTTGGGAAACACTGAGTTAACTGTGTAAATTTGTAAGTTGTGAAGGATTCCTCTGCTCCTCTAAGAAAAACTCTGGCCCAAGTTTTCTATATTATATTCCACTTAGGTACAACTCCCTGTAATCCTCCAGGTGTACCCTCCGACCTGAGGTACGTCAGCAGTACTATTCCAGCACAGCTCCCTAGATATCTGCCAGGGAAATTATCCCAGCGGTTTCAAGAATGCAATCCCAAAAACAAACAGTTTAGAAAAAGTAGTTTTTAATAATGCAGTTCAGGAATCTCAACGGCTTAAAAAATGCAGTCCATAAGCCAAAAGGACATGAATCTCGCCAGTCCCAATGATGCAATTCAAAATAAGTACCCTGTTTCCCTGAAAGTAAGACATCCCCCGAAAATAAGACCTAGTAGAGGTTTTCCTGAATTGCTAGATATAAGGCCTCCCCCAAAAGTAAGACCTAGCAAATTTTTGTTTGAAAGCAGGGCCGCCGAGAGCCGGACAAGGCCGCCCCCCCCCCCCCCCCACCCACCCTCCATTGCTCCCGGAACTAACCTTAAACACCTCCTTTCACCTTTGCAGCAAGCAGCAGCAGGTCAGACCTCTCCTTCCTTCCGTGCCCCACCCTCATGGACGTTACGTCAGGCGAGGGCGGGACACCGAAGGAAGGAGTGGCCTGCCCTGCTGATGCTTGCTGCAAAGGTGAAAGGAGGTGTTTAAGGTTAGTTCCGGGAGCGACGGAGAACGGGCGGGCCAACCCCGATCCAACCCCGATGTTTCCCCGAAAAATAAGACAGCCCCTGAAAATAAGACCTAGCGCATTTTGGGGGACAAAAATTAATATAAGACAGTGTTTTATTTTCGGGGAAACACGGTAATTCCAAAAGCAAAAAACGTTCCATAAAGAAAAACAAGCAGTTCAAAGAAAACAAGCACTTCCAAACCGGCAGTTCAAACAAACAGTTTAGAAATCCCATCAGCAGTTCAGAGGCAGAGAGCTCCCAGGGGTCCCCTCCCTCTTCTGGCCAGCTCTATCTACTGGCTTCCTCCCACTTGACCCTATCGCTTCCTGGCTCCTCCACAATAGCCACTGCCTTCCCCTTGTTTACTAAGACCCCGCACCAAGCAGTTACCTGCTGTCTGAACCTTTTACTTTTGGATCTTGCCAGAGCTGCAATCTCCATCGGCTCCTCTTGCCTCACTTCCTCCTCCTGTTCTTCCCCCTTCCATTCCATGGGCTCCTCGCCCCACCCATTCTCCAGCTGATCCTCCTCCCCCTGATTAGTTCTGCTTAGAGGATCCCCCTCCATTCCTGGCCTCCCGACCATGTCTTGGGTTTCACCTTTACCTGCTTTTCCCTTGGGCTCCACCGGGGGCTGCTGGGAAGAAGTCTTTGATTTTGTTTTAAGACCTCCTCAAGGGCTGCTGGGAATTGTAGTTTTTACCCTGCCTCCAGCCCTCTGGGGAAAATGATCTATGCTTTCTCCTGACATGTGGAACTCCTTGAGCTAAGAATCTGGGTTGTCCCCTCCTCTGGGCCTTATCTTCTCCTCCGCCGGTACCCCTCCTCTCTGTTCCCTTATCCCCTTCTTCACATAGTCCAAGTGCTTTAAAAATACGCCTCTTTGTCTCATTAATCCATGCTTATGTATATGCTTTGTAATTTTGTTCTGTATAATAGTCTCTACCATTTTGCCCGAAACCAATGTCAGGCTCACCGGTCTATAATTTCCCGGATCACTTCTGGAACCCTTTTTAAAAATTGGCATTACATTGGCCATCCTCCAATCTTCCGGTACCATGCTTGATTTTAAAGATAAATTATATATTACTAACAATAGTTCTGCGAGTTCATTTTTCAATTCTATCAGTACTCTGGGATGTATACCATCTGGTCCACATGATTTGCTACTCTTCAATTTGTCAAATTGCTCTTTTATATCTTCCATGTTTACAGAGATTTGTTTCAGTTTCTCTGACTCATTTGCATTGAATGCCATTTCTGGCACCGATATCTCTCCCACATCTTCCTCATGAAGACTGAAGCAAAGAATTAAACTGAACATGGCCAAGACCGAGCTTATTGTCTTCCCACCCAAACCCACTTCCCCTCTCCCTCCACTCTCTATCTCAGTTGATAACACCCTCATTGTCCCCGTCTCATCTGCCCGCAACCTCGGAGTCATCTTCGACTCCTCCCTCTCCTTCTCTGCGCATATCCAGCAGATAGCCAAGACCTGTCGCTTCTTCCTCTATAACATTAGCAAAATTCACCCTTTCCTCTCTGAGCACACCACCGGAACTCTCATCCACTCTCTCATTACCTCTCGCCTTGACTACTGCAACCTACTCCTCACTGGCCTCCCACTTAGCCATCTATCCCCCCTTCAGTCCGTTCAGAACTCTGCTGCACGTTGTGATAAACCACAGTGTCGGCCCTTACTTGAGGAGGCCGCCAGAGGGCGCTCTCCCATGGAAAACTGGGAGCTCCGGGGATCTAGCTGAGTATTGGCATGTATGGGCCAGTAGGGGGAGCTCCAGAGAGATAGCTGGGGGAGTGAGAAGAAACTTCTAGGCCAGATCTTTCTGGAACCAGAGGAGCGAGGTCTCAAGAGGTGGGGAAGTTAATTGGACACCTCAGAAATAGCTTCCTCTCAGCAGAGGAGAGAGTTTTGCCCGAGGAAGAGAAGATGGGAGCCTGGAGGCTGGGACTATGTGATCCCGGTGCTGTGGAGGAAGGACTGTGTGTCCGAGAAGCTGAAGCAGGCTGAAAGTCCTGGGGTAAGAGAAGACCCCAAAGTATAGAGGTTGGAACTGGGAAAGGTTTAAAGTGAACAAACAGCCGTGGGGTGGAGGATAGGACCTTAAGGTTAAGGTGAATAAAGTGTGTCCTATCCAGGGGAGGTGGCTGTTATACCCTGAGACCCAGATGTTCCCCCCAGTAAATGGTCTCAGGGGGGTGAATCGCCGTCCAAGAATAAGAGTTGGAAAGCCAGGTTCCCAAAAGATTGTAACCAAGCTCTAATAAACTGAATTTACATGCAACCAGCTAATTTGCATATTTTTGCAAGCAGAGGAAGCTGTGCTACCTTCCAGAGAATGGTGACCCGGGGGCCCCCACCAGAAGAACTGGTAAGGTGGGTTGGTTACCAGGAGATACAGCGGGGAGGCCGGGCCAGGACTGAAGGTTAATGAAGAGGTCACCCTGAGGGAAAGGGGAGGCCCAAACATAGAGGCCCGAGTCAACGCAATCACAGAGAAGTCTGGTTTCAAGGTGGTTCCCTGAGGCAAAGGGCTGGTGAGGCTGGGCAGGAACCACTAGAAGGCTACTGCACACCAGAGAGCACTCCTGTGGGGTTACAACATCTTATCTTCCGCCTGGACTGATATACTCATATCACCCCTCTCCTCAAGTCACTTCACTGGTTTCCAATCAGGTACCGCATACGGTTCAAGCTTCTCCTACTAACCTACAAATGCACTCAATCTGCAGCCCCTCTTTACCCTCATCTTCCCTTACGTTCCTACCCGTAACCTCCACTCTCAAGACAAATTCCTCCTTTCAGTACTCTTCTCCACCAACTCTAGGCTCTGCCCTTTCTGCCTCACCTCACCCCATGCTTGGAATAAACTTCCTGAGCCCAAATGCCAGGCCCCCTCCCTGCCCATCTTTAAATCCTTGCTCAAAGCCCACCTCTTCAATGTCGCCTTTGGCTCCTAACCACTATACCTCTATTCAGAAATATAGACTGCCCCAACTTGACATTTCGTCCTTTAGATTGTAAGCTCCTTTGAGCAAGGACTGTCCTTCGTTGTTAAACTGTACAGCGCTGCGTAACCCTAGTAGCGCTCTAGAAATGTTAAGTAGTAGTAGAATTAATTTAATCTCTCTGCTATGGCTGTGTCTTTCCTGACTGTCCCTTTTATTCCTCGGTCATCTAGGGGTCCAACTGATTCTTTTGCCGGCTTTTTGCTTGTAATATACCTAAAAAAGTTATTATTCTGTGTTTTTGCCTCCAATGTAATCTTCTTTTGCCATCCTCATCAGCGCTTTGCATTTGACTTGCCATTCCTTATGCTGCTTCCTATTGTACTTTCAGTCGGATCTTTCTTCCATTTTCTGAAGGATTTTCTTTTAGCTCTAATAGCTTCCTTCACCTCACTTTTTAACCATGCCAGCTGTCGTTTGCCTTACCTTCCTCCTTTCTTAATACATGGAATGTGCCTGGTCTGGGCTTCCAGGATGGTATTTTTGCACATCATCCACACATAGGCGGTCGGTGGCCCAACTGTATGGGGAGGCTAAAGGGGGCGGGGTTAGGGGTGGGGCCGGGGGTGGAGCTTAAATCCATAATTGTCTGATCACACACAGAAAAAAAAAATAAATGTCACAATTAATACCTTTTATTAAATTTATGTCAAAGAATAAAGTGGTTGCTCAAAGCATATACTAACCACAATCGCTCAACTGCAAAACACTATGCACAACTTTGTGCAAAAACACACTCTGAACCTTACTGTACCATAAATATTACACTAGGCAGAACCTAATACACCAATATACCACCCATACGGAAAATGCAGACCGTCAACAATATTGAAACAAGGGATCATAATATCACAATTCTCATGTAGAGCCACAAAACATCCTAATTCATGTTTAATGTGGGATAAAATGTCATAAATAAGTAAATAAACTTTTAATGTTGAACACCTAATTCTCAAAGTGGACATATTCCAAACACTATAATGAAAATAAAATGATCTTTTCTACCTTTGTTGTCTGGTGACTTTGTTTTTCTGATTGTGCTGGCCCAGTACCGATTCTGCTGCTATCTGTCCTCTTAACTCCGTTCCCAGGGCTTCCTTTCCATTTATTTGTTTACTTTCCGCCTTTCTTCTTCATTTCTTGTCCTACATCCGTAAGTAAAAGCTGGGTCCTCTGCAAACTTGACTGTCCAGTGGATCCAGCTTTTGCCTATTTTCTTCATCCATGTGCAGTTTTTCTACTCTCTTCCTTTTCTGTTATCTCATCTCCTTCCTCACTCCTCCCTCCCCCTCCATGTCCAGCAACCCTCCTCTCCCCCCTCCCCTCCCCTCCATCCACCCATATCCAGCAACTCTCCTCTCCCCTGCCCTCTCCTCTCTCCTTCTTCCACCATGTCCAGCAACCCTCCTCTCCCCTTCCCTCCATCCAGCAACCCTCCTCTCCCCTGCCCTCTCCTCTCCCCTTCTTCCACCATGTCCAGCAACCCTCCTCTCCCCTTCCCTCCATCCAGCAACCCTCCTCTCCCCTTCTTCCACCATGTGCAGCAACCCTCCTCTCCTCTCCCGTCTGCCCTGTTTCCTTCCTGCCCCCCCCCCCGTACCTTTAAATATTATAGTTTTGCTGGAGTCGCGGGCAGCCGGCATTGAAGACATCGGCAGGCTTACGCCGGTTCCAGCAGCCTTCCCTTCCCTCGTTGCAAGTCGGATGATGGCTCCGCCCTCTTCTGACGTATTTCCTGTTTCTACGAGGGCGGAGCCATCATCCGACTTGCAACGAGGGAAGGAAAGGCTGCTGGAACCGGCGTAAGCCTGCCGATGTCTTCAATGCCGGCTGCCCGCGACTCCAGCAAAACTATAATATTTAAAGGTACGGCGGGCGGCTGCGGCGGCGGGGCAGTGGCGGGCTGGGGAGGCTTAGCCTCCCCAAGCCTCTTATACGGGGCGCCTATGCATCCACATCTGATGTAAATTTTTGACCTTTGCAGCTGCACATCTGTTGTTTTTTTTTTTTACCATTCTTCTCATTTTATCAGTCTCCTTCCTGAAAGTTAAATGCTAATGTATTGGCTTTCCTGTGTGTACTTACTCCCGAGCTGATATCAAATCTGATCGTATTATGATCACAAAATGCTAATGTATTGGATTTCCTGTGTGTACGTACTCCCGAGCTGATATCAAACCTCATCATATTATGATCACTGTTATCAAGCGACCCCAGCACCATTTCCTCCTGCACCAGATTATGCGCTCCACTAGGACTAGGTCTAGAATTTTTCCTCCTCTTGTTGACTCCTGTACCAGCTGCTCCATAAAGCAGTCCTTGATTTTGTCAAGGAATTTTACCTCCCTAGTATGCCCTGACATTTCATTTGCCAAGTCAATATTGGGGTAATTGATATTACCCATGTGTTCCCCAGTTTGTTAAACTCCCCACATTTCTACATCAGTCTGTTCATCCTGGCAAGGTGGATGTTAGTACACTCCAATAACTATCCTTTTCCCCTTTACACAAGGAATTTCTATCTATAGGGATTCTAACATGTTTCAGGTTCTGAGGGTTTTCCTTTCACTTTCTATAGCTTTATGACACCAACTAAAATTTTGAGAGGTATTGAAGATGTTTTCTAAGCTGTCTTGGTTCGTCCACAGTGGTTCTTTTTGTTTTTGAATTAATAGTAGCTTTGCCTGGATCTACCATAATAACAGTTTATGGACTTTGACTCCAGGTATTTATCAAATTCCTTTTTGAACCTAGCTAACGTTAACCTCTGACAATGAGTTTCAAAGCTTAACTATGCAATGAGTGAGAAAATATTTTACTACTTGTTCTAAAAATATTACTATGGAAATTCATGTTGTGTCCCTCAGTCTTTATACTTTTTGAAAGAGTAAACCATCGATTTACATTTCTCTGTTCCACTCCACTCCTCTATCATATTCCGCCTCAGCTGTCTCCTCTCTAAGCTGATGAGTCCTACCCTCTGTAGCCCTTCCTCATTTTTGAGATGAGGTGACCATAACTGCACATATTACTCAAAGTGCAGTCGCACCATGGAATGATACAGGCATTATAATATTCTTTGTTTTATTTTCTGTTCCTTTCCGAAAATTCCAACTTTCATGTTAAAGAATTTTGTAGTCTTTTTTTTTTTTTTTAAGAGAAAATAATGTTCTTGAATGCCAACATGGAAAATACTGGCTCCCCATCAAAACTACAAAAAAACAACAAAAAAAACTTGTGTATAAATAAAACGTATCTGTATGGCGGACTCAGCACTTCCACTGAGTAGATTTTTAATAGAAATTCATTAATTCTTTCCCTAATTGACTATTTCTGACCAATACTGTGTAATCAATTTGCTGTTTAAAAGCTATTTTCTTACATTCATTTCAGGATGATTAGCTAAAGACTAGGCCTGCACAGATGGTATAGATGTGGCTGCACTGTATAGCCTACAGAAATAATGGAATTAATACAACAATTGGTATATAGAAAACATTAAAGGCTTTGGCTAGTGTTATTTTTATAATCTGCCCTTTTTTCTTTAAAGGTGGTTTAATCTATGTGCACATGAAAAAAGTAAGAACTAGAGAAGGAGCCAAGATGCTTTACCCATGTTGGGTTTATTTATTTAAAAAGGAAGGTGAGAAGACTGACTTGCAGCCCCAGTGACTCTTCTTCATAGCCCATTGGACTAGCATGTTGGGTAAGGGAGTATGCATTTGATATACTGCCTTTCTGTGTTACAACCAAAGCAGCTTGCATATTACATACATGTACTTTCTCTATTCCTAGTGGGCTCACAATCTAATGACTAATGTTGTGAGGTTGCAGCAAGAAGTCATGGAAGCCATTTTCAAGAAGCTGCCGCTAGGAGCAGAGACAAAGGGGATTTGCTCCTGCCCCCAGGGAGGTCAGGTAAGCACCGGGAGAGGGTCCTATCCTGACCGGGAGGTGGGGGTGGGATGGGGCTGCTGCCAGGGGGATGTTGTTGGGGGGGGCTACTGAGGGGGGGGCAGAGCACACTGCAGCAGCGATGTTGTTGGGGAGGGGCACCTCAGGGGGTTCTTGTCAGGGGCCGGGAGAGGGGGAAAATAAATTTATTTTTTTAATGTGGGTCCCAGCCCGATCTTCATCCAGGGCCCGCATACCTTTCTTACACTGGCTCAGTTGAATATCGGCTGGGCCCACATAAGCTCCAGCAGCTTGGCCGCCCAAAATTATCCCCCGATAGTCAGTGCCGGTGCCCAGATATGGCTCACCACTGAATATCGGGGGATAATTTAGCCAGCGATGATCAGCATTTTAAAAACTGCTGAATGATGCCGGATGAGTAGTCCATCGATATTCAGCAGGGGTTAACAGTCTATCCCTGGTTAGCGGCTAGTACATAGCTGGTTATATCGCCCAATATAACCAGCTCTCCGTCAATTTTTAAAGCTGCTTTCGTGGCCATGGGATATCTTTCACCAGTTTAAAGATAACCAGCTAAGTCTGAATATCGACTTAGCCGATTATCTTTAAACCGGCCAAAAATAAACCAGATATTTAGTATTCATCAGAAACAGCCCGACATTGAATATCCAGGCTCAACACTGACCACGGAAAATAGCCAGTCTAACTCCCGCAGTCTGAATATCGGCCCCAAAGAGTATAACTTCTTTCCTCCTTTTGAAGTGAGGGTAAAAAGAGAAGCCTAGAGTTTTTATAAAAGGAAAAGAGAAATTAAATTAATATCCTTCTCTTAGATGTATATAAAGAAAGGAAGAGTAAAACTAGTTTCATATTTAGTATATATATATATATATTTTTTTATTGAAAAGAAAAACCCTGTTAATCTAAGATCAGGAACAGCATCTGATAAAAAGTAGACAGCTTAAAGTAACTGCAGTCAGAAAATCTCTCTCAAAACTGGCTACACTCTGTGTAGAATTGTTTAAACGGATAGGCAGTGGATTGGACAGACGATATAGGAAGTGGAACTTTGGAAGGCTAAGTGCTTTGAAAATATGCCTGAATGTCATAGTACAGCATTTAAATCTTGTTAAAAAATGAAAGACACCAATGATGTGGCTCTTTTAAACTTTTCGGCCATAAAATATTCTAAAAATGCTTTCAAATTGTTCAAATCAACCCTAGCTTCCCAGTTTTGACATGAGGAAAAAGGTTTTGGCCTCTGAAAGTACTGATTTAGTCCAATAAAAAGGTATCAACTTATTTCCCTTTTTTGTTTTATTTTTATTTTTTTAGAGTACACTAACACAGCTAACACACTGCTTTATCCTAAATTGTAAATAAAATTATTTTTTCTCCCTTTATTGTTTGGCCATTTCATTTTTCTAATTCGGGGGGATAGTTTATAAATACCTACATAATTGAAAATGAAGAATAAAATTAGAAATTTGTGAACATCAAACAGCAGGTATAAACATTTATACATACTATATTTTTCCTTGGAGAAATTTGCCAAATTATCCACATACTTTTCCCTATGAAAACTAGTATAACATGCAAATATCTGCTACGCATGTCATTAGGTGACCTATTATAAAATTATTCACTATACAGAAAATGCAAGCACAAGTTCCCCATTTTATTTTACCTACATATCAATCAAATTATGCACCAACCCCATCCCCAGAAATACTTCAGCTCAGATGAGACAAACTTATGCATGCAGAAGGTACATACATACATACACACGAGTACATGCACTAATGTAGGATCCAAGGGTACTGTCTTATGCTGATCATAGGAGCCAACTTTTCAAAATTATTGGGGGAATAACCCCTCTCTGGACACATACTAGGAATTTTCTCAATATTGGGGGTGCTCAAGCACCCACAGACTTGGATCCTATGATGCTGATGATATTTCATGTTAACACCAGTATCTGATGATCTAACGGAAACTATTACTAGATTATAATCTTGTTTAGATTGAATTCAAAGATGGGCTTTGAGCAATATGCTAAAATTGAATACAAACAAAACTAAGCCCTTGTTTACAAAGCCATACTAAAAGCTGCCAATGTGGTAATGTCAACACAGCCCATTCATACTCATATCTCCACACAACACCACACGCTTCACAACCCTAAATGTCACAGGCGCATACCTCCCTATCTCTGACAATCTGAAAATCCTAGGAATCACCATACCTATCACTCGAAAACCAGGCCAAGGCCACCACAAAGAAAATGTTCCACACAATGTGGAAAATCGAACAAATAAAACAATACTTCCCAAGGGATGTATTTCGCAACATGATTCAAACCACAGTTCTACCCATGTGGATTACTGCAACTGAATCTATGCAGGGTGCAAAGAACAAATCTTAAAGAAATTACAACCAGCAAAAAAAATACAGCAGCTAGACTCATTTTCAGAAAAAACAGGTTCAAAAGTGCTAGACCCTCTTCTCCAAAAATTACATTGGCTACAAATCAAGGCACCCATAGCCTTCAAGATCTGTTCTCTAGCCTACGGGATTATTTTTGGCCTTTCACTGGACTACAGGCATAACCGAACAGATCTACCAAACCAAAATGCAACTAAGTCAGCTAGATCCTACCTTACCCTCCACTTCCCTAGATGTAATGTCTTAAATACAAATCATCTTACACTTACGGCTTCTCATATGTTTGTACTAAAACCTGGAATGCACTACTGAAAAACCTAAAACTTAAGGACAATGACCTAATCTTCCAAAAATACCTGAATCAACCTAACCAATCAGAAAATCGAATTACCCCAAACTCTTATCATGCTCATCTGAGACAACTATAAATACATAAAGACTGTTGAACTTCAGACAACTGTTTAACCTCTTCTTGCTAATCTCATATTGCTCGATACGAAATGTAACCAATGATTCCAGACTCTATTCAAATTGTAACTAAACTACTTAGACTTCTGTAAACTAGGTGTGGTCATTGATGATACGTTGAAACCTTCTGCTCAGTGTGCTGCTGTGGCTAAGAAAGCAAATAGAATGTTAGGTATTATTAGGAAAGGAATGGAAAACAAAAATTAGGATATTATAATGCCTTTGTATCGCTCCATGGTGCAACCGCACCTCAAATATTGTATTCAATTCTGGTCGCCGCATCTCAAAAAAGATATAGTGGAATTAGTAAAGGTGCAGAGAAGGGCAACAAAAATGATAAAGGGGATGGGAAGACTTCCCTATGAGGAAAGGCTAAAGCGGCTAGCAGTGGCGTTCCTTGCCTGGATGGCACCCGGGGCAGAGCTCCGATGCACCCCCCCCCCCCCGCGTGCAGCGCCCCCCCCCCCCCCCCCACTAAATTACACCTTTCCCCCCCTCCGGCGAAATGACACCCTCCCCGGGAAGTAACCTGTTCCAGGGCAGAGTGAGCTGCAGCGAACGAGCAAAGAAGTTTAGCGAACTCGGAGCAGGCGCACGCCACGGCACCCCCCGGCGGCGTGCACCCAGGGTGGACCGCCCCCACCGCCCCCCCCCCCCCCTTGGTACGCCACTGGCAGCTAGGGCTTTTCAGCTTGGAGAAAAGGTGGCTGAGGGGAGATATGATAGAGGTCTATAAAATAATGAGTGGAGTTGAATGGGTAGACGTGAAGCATCTGTTGACGCTTTCCAAAAATACTAGGACTAGGGGGCATGCAATGAAGCTACAAAGTAGTAAATTTAAAACGAATCAGAGAAAATGTTTCTTCACGCAACGTGTAATTAAACTCTGAAATTTGTTGCAAGAGAATGTGGTAAAGGCAGTTAGCTTAGCAGAGTTTAAAAAAGGTTTGGATGGCTTCCTAAAAGAAAAGTCCATAGACCATTATTAAATTGGACATGGGGAAAATCCACTGCTTATTTCTGGGATAACAGCATAAAATATTTTCTACTTTTTTGGGATCTTGTCAGGTATTTGTGACCTGGATTGGCCACTGTGTTGGAAACAGGAAGCTGGGTTTGATGGACCTTTGGTCTGTCCCAGTATGGCAATATTTATGTACTTATGTATAATCACATTGTCGAACCTTTGACAATTGTTTAACGTCATCATGTTAATCACATCTCGTTCGATACGAAATGTAACCAGTGATTCAAGCCTCTATACAAACTGTAACCGAATTACTCAAACTCTTGTAAGCCATATTTAACCTACCTATTAAATACGGGATACAAATGCAGAAATAAAATAAATGTTGCTATGGAGGTGATTTTAATAGGATAGATTCCATTTATGAGTCCACAAAGAGGCTACACAGATCCATAACAAAGCAGATGCAAAAAGAGAGCAGACCCAAGTCCAATATATAATATGATGCCTTTATTGAAAACTAGCCGACTGCACAGCTGTGAAGGAAACAGCCTGTGCTTTGTTGTGTTTCAAGCTGTTGTGCTCAGCATTAACACTTTTAGATTGGGCGTATGCATCCTCCCTAGTGTAGTGTAACCCCTGATACAACCCATACATGGGTGAAACGTGCACCACACTGGGTATTTTTAAATAAAGGCATCATTTTATATATTGGATATGAATCTGCTCTCCTTTTGCATCAATTCCATTTATGACATACGCGTATAAATATCTGGGTCAATACTCAGCCTGCGGTGGTGAATATTTTTAAATGCTGACCCCCACCAGCTGCATCTGGGCACAGCGGCAGTACCTGTTAGTTATGGGCAGAGAAAGGACACCTCTATGTGCCCTACTTAACCGGTTAGCCGAGTCGGCACTGGTGCTCAATACTGCCAGAACCACCTCCGGATTACTCTACGTCTGCCAGACAGTGCCACAGTGGTCAGAGGGAGCTTTATTGGGGTTCCCTTTTGGGATGGGGCAATTTTATAGGGGGGGGACATCTCCAGGGAGCTCATAGGCCTGCCCCTTTAAGAAGCAGAAATTTAGAACTATATGTGATTATTTTAAAATGTGTATAACCTGCATTTATTTATTTATTTATTTATTCAGAATTTCAATATTGTCTTGCTAACATGCAGTTCATAAGAACATAAGAATAGCCATACTGGGTCAGACCAATGGTCCATCTAGCCCAGTATCCTGCTTCCAGCAGTGGACAATCCAGGTCACAAGTACCTGCCAGAAACCCAATTAGGAGTGTTTTTATTTAGGTGTATTTACCCCTCCCAATATAGTGGACCACCCACTAATACTTAGGAAGAAATAAACCACCAAGGCTGCATCAGTTTGATCTTTATTAAATATCTCATCATGTATTTGTACAATTAACTGATCAGTGACATCTCACTAGGAGTACAGAATATTGCTATATAAAATTACCTCTATATCTGAGACTCCAAAGAATGTAAAAGAGACATATACAATCAATTGGTTATTGGAATATAGTACCCCAGCTACACATAGGTGCTTTCTGGGTCTGAGTCTTTAATGTTATATTTTACCACTCAAAGCCAATTAGTAGATATAAAAGACTCAAAGTTATTCATGAGAAAGCAATTGGATTACTTCCCAATTCAGATGCAATAGATTGGTTTCTCATGGGAGAGAAGCACTGTAGCTGTCTCTCTGGCTTGAAGTAGGAAGTACACTCATTTTTATATGCCCATTCAGGATATAGGTAATATGACAGTAATCACACCTTATTGGATCTATGCTAATATAATGGTTAACACTGATTGGTTATGGTAGGTACAAATAAGTACCTGTATATAATATGTAAGCCGCATTGAACCTGCTATGAGTGGGAAAGCGCAGAGTACAAATGTAATAAAAATTAAAATAAAAATAATAAGTTGATTAGTATTTTACTGGAAAAGCCAACAATAGACCAGCTCTTACTGGAAATCTAAACCGCAAGTTATTTCAAATTCCGGTCAGCTTATCCTGTTGTTTCCTGTCTTTTAATGTAAATTTGTGTTTTTGTCACGTATCACTAACCACATGTTCCCAAATTGGCTTGGTACAGCTAGGTACAACTGTCATTTCTGGGCAGCTTCACTAAACTCTTCCCACCTGGCAGTTTCATTGCCTCAGACTGTCACAATCCTTGTCTTGTGACAGCTGAGAGACTTTCAGAGTCAGACCTGGTATTATGATTTTAAGGCCTAGCTGTCAGCTTCAAAACCAGTTGACCTGTTTTTCACAGCAGCCATTTTCTACATTTCTACAGGAGAAACATTCCATACTATCAAACCCAGGGCAAGCAGTGGCTTTCCGCATGTCTATCTCAATAGCGGACTAAGGACATTTCCTCTAGGAACCTGTACAAACCTTTCTAAAACCCAGATAAGCTAACCACCATTACGACATCGTCCAGCAGTAAGTTCCAGAGCTTAACTATTCTTTGTGTGAAAAAATATTCCCTCCTATTTGTTTTAAAAGTATTTCCATGTAATTTCATGGAGCGTCCTCTAATCTTTGTAGTTTTTGAAAGAGTGAAAAATCAATTTACTTTTATCCGTTCTAAACCACTCAGGATTTTGTAGACCTCAATCATATCCTCCCTCAGCCATCTCTTTTCCAAGGTGAAGAACCTTAACCTCTTTAGCCTTTCCTTATATGGGAGGAGTTTCATCCCCTTTATCATTTTGGTCACTCTTCTTTGAACCTTTTCTAATTCTGTTATATCTTTTTTGAGATACTGAGACCAGAATTGAACAAAGTACTCAAGGTGACGTCACACCACAGAACGATACAGAGTCATTATAATATTCTTGGTCTTATTTTGCATCCCTTTCCAAATAATTCCTAGCATCTTGTTGGCTTTTTTTGGCCGCAGCTACACACTGGGCAGAAGGTTTCAGCATATTGTCTACATTGACACCTAAATCTTTTTCTTGAGTTTTTGTGAGAAGTTCTGAGAGCTTTCTGAGAAGCAGTGGCATAGCTACGTGGGGCCACAGGGGCCTGGGACCCCCAAATTTGCTCTGGGCCCCTGGTTGGCTGGCGGGGGTCACCAAACCTCGCTAGCTGAAGACTTTGTCCAGCACTGGTCTGTGGTGGCGCCATCGCATTACCTGCCCTGCTCTCTCTTCCCCTCAAGTCTGGCAGGGCAGGCAATGCGGCGGCACCAGAGACCCGCGATGGACGAAGTCTTCAGCTGGTGGGGGTTGGGGATCCCCGCCAACCAACATATTTGCAGCGGCGGTACACTGCTATCTGTTTCATGTAGAACTCATGTTTCATGAGTTCAAAATCTGCACCCTGGTTCATAAAATCATCTATGGCAATGCCCCAGGATACATGACAGACATCATAGACCTACCAACTAGAAACACAACAAGATCAACACGAACATACCTAAATCTTCACCACCCAAGCTGCAAAGGACTCAAATATAAATCAACCTATTCATCCAGCTTCTCCTATATAAGCACACAACTATTGAACGCACTACCAAGCACAGTGAAAACAACATATGACCACCCAACCTTCCGGAAACTCCTAAAAACTAACCTGTTCAAAAAAGCATACCCCCAACGATCCAACTTAAATGCCTTAGCCCTGCAACACAACAAAACCAAAGCTCGTACTGGACATAACTAAACTCTTCCTCCTATGATTCCCAATGTGTCTGTCACACATGAACTTTACCACAACCTCACTCTGTATTTGTTATAACCAGTATTGGCGATCGCCTCTATGGTACTATGTAAGCCACATTGAGCCTGCAAATAGGTGGGAAAATGTGGGATACAAATGTAACAAATAAATAAAATAAATTTATTTTGTTTGACTCAATTCCCATATAGTCAAACCCCTCCTCCACTTTGATCCTCTCTATTATTGCAATATAATTTATACCCTGATAGCACAGTGTCCCATTGATTTTCCTCCTTTCACTAGGTCTCTGAGAGTCCAATTATATCTACCTCCAACTCTCCCATCTTATTTTTTAGGCTTCTAACATTTCTATATAGACACTTCAAATTGTGTTTTTTCATAGCATTTACAAGCTGCTTTGAAGATGATGGTAATAATTTGCATTCTTTACTCTTATCTCCATTTAAACACTCCTGGCTCTCTTTCACCATTATTGAAATCTCTCAAAATCCCCTCATATGAGGAAAGGCTAAAAAGGTTAGGGCTCTTCAGCTTGGAAAAGAGATGGATGAGGGGAGATATGATTGAGGTCTACAAAATCCTGAGTGGTGTAGAATGAGAATTAGTAAATTGATTTTTTACTCATTCCAAAAGTACAAGGGACTAGGGGACACTCAAGAAAGTTACATGGAAATACTTTTAAAACAAATAGGAAGAAATATTTTTTCACTCAATGAATAGTCAAGTTCTGGAACTCAGTGGCGTAGGAAGGGAGGGGGGGAACTCTGCTGCACGTCTTATATTCCGCCTGAACCGATATACTCATATCACCCCTCTTCTCAGGTCACTTCACTGGCTTCCAATCAGATACTGCATACAGTTCAAGCTTCTCCTTCTTACCTACAAATGCACTCAGTCTGCAACCCCTCATTACCTCTCTACCCTCATTTCCCCTTACGTTCCCACCCGTAACCTCCGCTCACAGGACAAATCCCTCCTCTCAGTACCCCTCTCCACCACCGCCAACTCCAGGCTCCGCTCATTCTGCCTCGCCTCACCCTATGCTTGGAATAAACTTCCTGAGCCCTTACGCCAAGCCCCCTCCCTACCCATCTTCAAATCCTTGCTCAAAGCCCACCTCTTCAATACTGCTTTCGGCACCTAACCTTTATACCTTTCAGGAAATCTAGACTGCCCCTATTTGACTGACTGTACATTTGTCCTTTAGATTGTAAGCTCCTTTGAGCAGGGACTGTCCTTCTATGTTAAATTGTACAGCACTGCGTAACCCTAGTAGCGCTTTAGAAATGTCAAGTAGTAGTAGTAGTGGCGTAGGAAGGGGGGTGGGGCGGTCCGCCCCGGGTGCATGCCGCTGGGGGGGTATTGGCTCCGCTGGTTCCCTGCTCTCTCTGCCCCGGAACAGGTTGCTTCCTGTTCCGGGGCAGAGAGAGCAGGGAACCAGCGGAGCCGACGCAGCTCCCAGCGACGTGCACTCGGGGCGGACCGGCCCTCCCACCCACCTCGTTTCCTACTCTAATGCCCCCTTTCCTACTCTAGTGGTAAGAATGCGCTCCGGGGGGGCGCCGTGCTGCACCCGGAAGGGGGGGTGTGCGCAGCAGCGAACCGCCCCAGGTGTCAGCTGCCCTCGCTGCGGCACTGCTGGAACTCTTTGCCAGAGGATGTGATAACCGGTTAGCGTATCAGGGTTTAAAAAAGGTTTAGACAAGTTAATGGACACTGTCTAGTACTGAGACAGACATGGGGAAGCCACTGCTTGCCCTTGGATTTGTAGCATAAAATGCTGCCACAATTTGGGTTTCTGCCAGTTTTTGTGATCTGGCTTTGCCACTGTTGGAAGCAGGATATTGGGCTAGATGGACCATTGGTCTGGCCCAGTATGGCTACTCTTATGTTCTTATGTATGTAATAATCATATAACATATAATCAAAATAAGGAAAAAGAACTACTAATCATTTCTGTAGCGCTACTAGACATACATATCGCTGTACATGTTATATGCAGATACTTTCTCTGTCCCTAGAGGACTCACAATCTAAGTTTTTGTACCTGGGGCAATGGAGGGTTAAGGGGCTGCAGTAGGAATGAAACTATCAAAACAAACAACAACAACAACTAAGAAACACTAAACATACACCTAGGTGGGAGGGGGATGGAGGGAGAAATACTCAGGGGAAGGGGCATGACTAACTGGATGGAAAAAACATTTAAAATAAAAAGAAGAACCCAACCCTATGAACAGAAAAGGTTAGTTGAAAAAGCCAGACATTTCATGTGCTGGGAAGAACTAACCGGTAATCATTTAGAGAGTGTAAGGGATAGTGAGGGATATTAGATAGGTTGGAGGGTTAGACCTATAAGCTTTGAAACTATGAGGACTTTAAAAAGAATGTGCTGCTTGTCAGGAAGCCAGTGATACGACTTAAGCAGAGAGGAGATAGGGTCAGAGTGACGAGCATGGCATAGGAGTGTCATGACAGTATTCTGGAGGGTTTGCAATTTTTTTACAAAGTGAATAGTTACAGCCTAGGTAGACATAGAGGCTCATTTTCAAAGCACTTAGACTTACAAAGTTCCATAGCTTACTATCCAGCTTATTTTTGAAAGAGAAAAACGCCTATAGTACTACTACTACTACTACTTAACATTTCTAGAGCGCTACTAGGGTTACGCAGCGCTGTACAATTTAACAAAGAGAGACAGTCCCTGCTCAAAGAGCTTACAATCTAATAGACAAGTGAACGGTCGGTCCGATAGGGGCAATCAAATTGGGGCAGTCTGGATTCACTGAACGGTAAGGGTTAGGTGCCGAACGCAGCATTGAAGAGGTGGGCTTTAAGCAATATATATAGTGCGACCTAAATCGGGAGATAGACGTTTGTCTCGCAAAGGCGCCCAAATCAGTATAATCGAAAGCCTATTGTGGGCGTTTCCAACTGCACTCCGTCGCGGAAACGAATAAAGTTGATGGGGCGTGTCGGAGGCGTGGTGGAGGCGGAACTGGGGCGTGGTTATCAGCAGAGGAGAGATGGGCGTCTTTAGCTGATATTCGAAAAAAAAAGGCGTTCTTACCGCGATTTTGGGTCACTTTTTTTGGACCCTTTTTTTTCACGAACAAGTCCCGAAAAAGTGCTCCAACTGCCCAGATGACCACTGGAGGGAATCAGGGATGACCTCCCCGGACTCCCCCAGTGGTCACTAACCCCCTCCCACCAAATAAACCCCACGTTAAAAACTTTTTTTCCAGCCTGTATGCCAGCCTCAAATGCCGTACCCACCTCCATGACAGCAGAATGTGTTCGATCCTCTCACAGCCTTTCCCTGGGTCAGATGTGGCTCTCGGGTGCAGTACAGGGTCACATCAGCATTGCATTGTGGTGGGTGTAGGGTATTGGGCTCCGTGATTTCATTAGCTTGTGTTACAGTCTCATGATGTTGGTAGTTGGTAGGCTCTTCTCCCATGGTGCTTTTCCCCCTGCCTACTGGGTCAGAGTGTGCCCTGTTGTGTTTCCTGTTGTAGTCCATGCGGTAGTGGCCATTTTTGTAAGCCAGTTTTAGTTACCTTTCCTGTGTTAGCCACGTTAGACAACTTAGTTCTTACCTTGAATGTGGCTGAAAGAGGGCATTGTACAGCATTCTGCCAGCTCTGACCTACTGCTCATCTCAGTACCAGGGAGACTCGTTGCCAGTGGGGCACAACCTCTGATCTGCAGTTAACTGTGAGTAAAGGCGGTTATTCCAATAAAGGACGTTTTCGGAGAGATTAGTCTTCAGGTGTCAACTGGTGTGCCAATGTTATATAGCAGCAACCAGTCCTAGAGGCCTGCGTGTATGCAGGTCCCTGGAGCACTTTTAGTGGGTACCGCAGTGCACTTCAGCCAGGTGGCCCCAGGCCCATCCCCCCCCCACCTGTAACACTTGTGCTGGTAAATGGGAGGCCTCTAAAACCCACTGTACCCACATGTAGGTGCCCCTTCACCCCTAAGAGCTATGGTAGTGTTGTACATTTGTGGGTAGTGGGTTTTGGGGGAGGGGGGTTGGGAGCTCAGCACCTGTGGTAAGGGAGCTATGCATGTGGGAGCTTTTTCTGAAGTCCACCGCACTGACCTAGGGTGCCCAGTTGGTGTCCTGGCATATCAGGGGGGGCCAGTGTACTACGAATCGTGGCCCCTCCCACGACCAAATGGCTCGGATTAGGATGTTTTTGAGCTGGGCGTTTTTAGTTTCCATTATCGCTAAAAAAACAAAACGCCCAGCTCAAAAACGTCCATTTTTTCGAAAATACGGTTCGACCCGCCCCTTCATGGACCCGTTCTCGGAGATAAATGCCCATGGAGATAGGCGTTTCCGTTCGATTATGCCCCTCCACGTAGCTTTGTAAGTCTAAGTGCTTTGAAAATATGCCTCTATGTTAAACTAATCAAGTCTTGTAGTAAATAAGGATAGGATGAGTGTGTGGAAAGAATCATGGTCCAAAAACCATTAGATGGAGCACAGTTGTCTAAATATAAAAACTGTCTTGCATAATTGAGAAATTTGAATGGAGAACGAAAGCTGAGAGTCCAATATTATACCAAGGCACTGGAAGGATTCAACCAGTTGGATAACAGAATTGAAAAGATTAAGGAGAATACTGGGAGTAGTACAACTGTCCGTGAACCAACAAGCTACAGTCTTCTAAGTATTGAGCACAAGCTTGTGATCAGCGAGCCATTTTGAAACCATATTCAAACAATCCTGAAGGCAGGTGAGAGAAGGAGAAAAAGGATTAGTAGGCTAAATCAGTAAGATGCCATCTGCATACAAGTAGCATCAAATCCCAAAGGATTGGATGAATGTGGCAAGAGGGTTGAGAAAGAGAGAAATAGAACCCTATGGTACACCACATGATAAGGGTCGAGGGGAAGATGTGGAGGAGGAGGTGACAACTTGGAATGATGAAAATCAGGCCAAAATTGAGCCAGATATACATAAACAGCTAAATCCTGATTTTACAAAACCGTGATACACATGATTAAAGCTCTAAAACATACATAAGGCAACAGGATGTGATCTTGGTGTGTTTTGAGCAGGACTAAGGCAAACTTTAAAAATGTGTATTCCCCATTTCAGAAGGGGAATGCACATTTATGTCCAGCAGATCGAGGGATACGAGGAGGTCATTCCCTTAATCCCCTAGTGGTTATATCCCCACCGAAAAAGAAACTGGGAAAGGATATTGGACTCCGGGAAAAACAAAAGTTTATAGGGTCGATATTCAAAGCAATTTAAAAGATAAGAGAAAGGCAAGAGAGCCAGGTTCAAATCCTAGTGGTTTTGCTTGTGACCTTGGCCGAATCATTTAACTCACTGTTGTATCCGGTACAAACTTAGATTAAGCATCCTGGGAAAATCCTATTGTATCTGAATTAACTGACCTTGAGCAACCTGGAGTAGAGGTGTGGCCTAGTGGCTAGAGCACTGGTTTTGACATCCAGAGGTGGCCAGTTCAAATCCCATTGCTGCTCCTTGTCATATTGGGCAAGTCACTTAACCCTCCATTGACTCAGGTACAAACATAGATTGTGAGCCCTCCAGGGACAGTGAAATAGCCAGTGTACCTGAATGTAACTCACTTTGAGCTACTTCTGAAAAGGTGTGAGTAAAATCCAAATAAATAAACAACTATTGAACAGGTGTAAGTCCAAAACCCCTTCTTCTGTACAAATTTGGGTTTCAAATATCTTTTGTTTTATTTTTTTAATCTTTCAGAGGAAATACAGAAAACAGCCCATCAATGAGAATGTTCTGAATAAAATTTTCCTCCTTTCTGAAGTCAGACAGAATAATCTTGAGGCTACCTAACAAAAAAAATTGATTTTTTATTTCAATAGCTTTCAAGTGCTTCTTATTGAGATGATAGCCATGGGAACAAGGCTCATTAATCACTACATTCATTGTTTTGCATTCTATTAAAGCAAATGTCTTTCTTAAAACTGCTTAGTGAATGTCTGTGACTAGCACCTATGAAATAACCGGGGGTGAAAGGCCAAAGTAAAATGTCAACCATCTGCTGAAGGATTCCTAAATTGAATGCTCGACTAAACAAAATTTAATCTAGTATCTCTGAGCTGGCAGGTCGAGCACAAATTGTTGTTTAATTAGACCTATACAGAGCAAGATATGATATGTGATAAAACAGATGGCACCCTGTTAAAAAAAGTTCCCTTTAGCAACAGGAAACCTTCCAACAGTTGCAAAAGAAATAATATTTTATGTATCATTGCCTATGATTTGCATATTCATTTTTTCAGCCAAAGCTAAACAGGAAATACTGTTTAGTAGAAAAGTTCAGCCTACAACACGTAGACACGGAGTTGTGAGACGATAAATCCTGGTTCTCCTCAGTACACACATCTGTGAGTGGTTGTGGTTGCAGGTACCAGGTCTATAAATACTAAGTGCTTGAGCAGTTCTAATGCAGAGCGGGGGAAGAGTGAGAAGATGCACGGTATATGCCACAGGATTGTACTGCAGCTCTTAGTAAGTTCAAGGCAAGAGGCACAGAATCGCAATTCATCGAAACAGTGAGGTCAAGGAGGCAGGGGAATGCAAGTGCAACAATGCAGATCGGAGAGTGACAATGAGAAGTATTTTATAACACACTACCTCATTTTTCTGCTTTCATTTCTTTGTAACATTTGCTAAAGCTGTCCCTCGAACATGTGATAAGTTTAACCAATCTTTACAGGGAAGTGTGTGTTTATTTTACCTTGTGGAAAGTACTAACATATATTTACACCAGCTATTCAGTAAATGCTAATTATCTGGACTGTGTTGCACACAAATGTGAATACTGTATAAAATATAAGGCAATTCCCTAACTGGGGACCTCCATTTAGGCACCTCAAGATCATGCCAGGAGCTTTTTTTTTTTTTTAATAACAACACATGTATACCCAGGTTCCGTTATAGATTTTACTAGAATAACACAGCATCAATGCATCGAATATTTCTGCGCCCACAGTTCAACCAGTCCTAGACCCGACATAAATGCATCAGGGATTGTGTATTCTGTAAGTTATGTGCATAAGGGGAGACCTGCCCCTGCACTGCCCACGTACACACCTAAATATTTATGTACTTTATCACTTACGTGCAATGGTACACAATAATACGTGGAAGCATTGCTGGCACTTTCACACAGGTCACAGTACACTTACACATGAAGGTGCTGGGATCCTGGACATTAGGACTAAAAGAAACGCCTTCAGAAAATGGAAGAAGGAACCGTCTGAAAATAACAAGAAGCAGCATAAGGAGTGTCAAAGCAAATGCAAGGCGCAGATAAAGAAGGCCAAGAGGGATTACGAAAAAAAGATAACATTAGAGGCAAAAAAACATAGCAAAAAATTTTTTCAGACAGAGGGGTAAAAGGGGCGATCAAGAAAGATAAAGATGTAGCGGAGAGATTGAATGAATTCTTTGCTTCGGTCTTCACTGAGGAAGATTTGGGTGGGATACCGGTGTCGGAAATGGTATTTCAAGTGGACGAGTCGGAGAAACTTACTGACTTCACGGTAAGCCTGGAGGACATAATGGGGCAGTTCAGCAAACTGAAGAACAGCAAATCTCCTGGACCAAGTAAAGTCGGCCAAGTGCTCGTCAGGGACATCCTTCTTTTTTCCATTATCGGCCGAGGACGCCCATCTCTTAATCACGCCCCAGTCCCGCTTTCACTATGGTGCCGACACCCCCCCGTGAACTTTGGAAAGCAGTTGAGGACGCCCAAAATCGATTATGCTGATTTGGACGACCCTGAGAGAAGGACTCCCATCTCCCAATTTGTGTCGGAAGATGGGCGCCCTTCTCTTTTGAAAATAAGCCTGAAAATGAACTGGAAACCCTGAGATGCCAGATTCTGCCTGCAGTGCAACAGTGAAGAAAAAGAAACAGAAATGCATTTCCTCTGTACTGAGCAAAATACAGAGATATCAGAGAAGTGGACAAATTCAAAATGGGTATTATCAAGCTGCATCATATATTTTTCCCCATCACATGTTAAAGAGTTCAAATGCTTGGTGTGGTGCCCTAATGCAGCATTAAATGACATCCCACATTAGATAGTAATGAGTTGCAAAACATGCAAATATACAGAAAGCAGCTGATTACTATCTAAATATCATACTGTGACTTTTACCCCCTCATTCAAGAAACTTATATTCAAAACTTGACACCTACCCCTAATTCTATAAAAGCTGCTACAAATTGCGTGTGCAAATTTGGCCGTGCGCCCAATTTGTTGAACAATTTAATTGAATGAGCTAATTAATGCTAAGTGGCATATTAACAATCAATTAGCACTAATTAGATTTAATTGGAATTTCTGTGTAAATTTAGGCACAGGATCCAAGACTAAATTTTACGAATGAGTTGAAAAAGCGGGCACAGAAATGTGAGGGTTATGTTAGAATGCGGGCATTCCTAAAATTTATGTGCATTGTTATAGAATGGGGGGGGAGGTACCCTCTTAATTTAGGCATGTATATTTACACCATGTTTCAGTTGGTGGAAATGGCAGTGCCTAAAGTTAGCGCTAGTCTATAAACTATGCCCAACTTTAAGCTTGGCTTATAGAATTGCACTTTTTATGGTGCTGATTTTTTCACTCCATATATAGAATTCACCCTTTTGCGTGCCACGTTTTAGAGAAACGTCAGTTACATGTGCAACTTAAATTGAATAGAGGCTAATTTTTCTTTCTTACATTTGTACCCCGCGCTTTCCCACTCATAGCAGGTTCAATGCAGCTTACGTATTATATATAGGTACTTATTTGTACCTGGGGCAACAGAGGGTTAAGTGACTTGCCCAGAGTCACAAGGAGCTGCCTGTGCCTGCAGTGGGAATCAAACCCAGTTCCCCAGGACCAAAGTCCACCACTCTAACCACTAGGCCACTCTTCCACTGTTGTGTTGTGTTAACAACAAATAATTACCTTTACTTGAGGCTAATCGGCACTGCAGTAATTAGCAGTTACTTGCATTACTACCCTTAGGCCAAGATGCACTAAAAAATCGTTAAAGCCCTTCCCTTATCGATTCCTTTAGCAAATCAGTAAGGAACAAGCATGCATCAAGGAAAAGGAATGCAAATGAGCTGCTCGTTGTAGCTCACTTGCATTCTCTATTCCACCGTTAAACAGTCGGCCAGTCAGCCGGTCGAGCATGCACAGAGCAGCCAAGCGTTATGCTGGCTGCTTTGCGCATGCCAAGGACGTCCTTTATGGACGTTCTTCACTATATATAAAAAAAAGACGAGCTGTGCCTATGGACGTCCTTTATGGAAATGTGAAAAAAGCTAAGAATATAAAGACACTGGAATAATTCATTTCTATCTTCTTCTTTTTCTATGTCTGGACTTCACCTCTTCTTCAGAGCCTTTGGATCTCAAGACTCCTCTTTGTTTCTCCCAATAGGTCAACTCCTTTTAGGACTCTATAAAAATACTTCAGAACAATTCTCCTTCACTCTCGCCCCTCCCCCCAACACACACACACACACACACACACACACACAATTTCTGTGAATTTCCTTAGAAGGTGATCCTTCCTTTTATTTGCAAGACATCCCCTTCTGATTTGTACCTTATTCTGAGTTAGGGGTTTCTTCCATGGATAAAGGGTAAACATCATCTTCCCCAATCTACTCCAATACTGGTTCTAGACTTCCATCAAACCTTCAACGTTCTTTGGCAAAAAGGAAGCAAAAACAATTAGCCCCTCAACTTTACTTCTTCAGGATAAAAGATGGATAAAAATCCATCCTCTCTACTTTCCTTGGTCATGCCTAGACCAGCATCCAAGTCTCCAATGGCTCAGGAGCCCTGTGCTCTCTTGCCTCTGCTTGGCAAAAAGGTGGCAAAGGCAAAACTCCATCTAAAACTTCTCGTTTTATACCTTCTGTGATTTTCTTAGCTCCTCCTCTGACATCCATCTTAAAATCACACCCACTATTATTTCTTTACATATCTCATGGTAGGTTTTACCCTGCTATCATCACTTGGATTAACCCTGAAGCACACATTAAGTAAAGGCATTTTGTAACTGGGATCACAAAATTATATGTGAAACAGTTTGTTGCTTATGGAACATTCAAGCCCTGAACTGTTTCATAATTGAAGAATCTCCGATGATTTTTGCAGTGTTACTTTACTCAGATGATATCACAACCTTGGACTGTGGTTTGTATGAGTCAAGCATTCCATTTTTCTCATTGCCTTTGGGCAGTCAACTCAATCCATTTGTTCAACTTGTATTGATTTTTGCTCCCATGAAAAATGATTTGTGAGTAGTTCTTTACCTGTTTAAACTTTGAAAGATATTGTTCAAGGACTTATTGTGATGTTCCTTTAACTGACAGTTTTATTGGGTTATAGTTGAAGATGTTATATGTTTGAGCAGATAGTATAATCTTTTTATCCTACATGTGTTCTCATAAAAATGATTGGTTTAAAGTTGTTATTCTAATATTGCTATGGCTATAAAATTGAAATGAACACTAAAAAAAGGTTGCTGTGTCAGAAGCCAGTTAATACACGAGAATCTATTCTATAAACCTAAACATGAAACATCTTTCCAATCAGCTAGGAGGCCAGCGAATGTAGTAAAAGTGGTTAGCTTAGCGGGGTTTAAAAAAGGTTTGGATGGCTTCCTAAAGGAAAGGTCCTTAGACTATTATTAAAATGAACCTGGGGAAAATCCACTGTTTATTTCTACAATAAGCAGCATAAAATGTACTGTTTTGGGAGCTTGCCAGGTAATTATAGCCTGGATTGGAAACAGGATGCTAGGCTTGATGGTCTGTCCCAGTATGGCAATACTCATGTACTTATGACATTTGGTAAGTCATGACTGGATAAAGATAACTGGACTATTATGTTCACTTTATCTGCATATACAGCCCAAATAAGGTCAAGCTGGATATCAGATCTAGAGGTAACCAAATCTCCAAATAACTTTAGGCCTGCTTGTTAGCCAACCAGTATTATCCAGGCAACTTTGGCCAGCCAGTACTTAGTATCAGCGCTGACCAGTCAGTTCAGCCTCTTTTTGTCCAGGGAATTGTCCTGAAATTTTGAAACCTCGAGGTTTTATCAGCTAACAGACAAAGTTTGCAGATAAACCTCTAAGGGTCAAATATTCAGCTACCACCACTGACTGACATTCCTGGATATTCAAACCCAGGACATGTGCGGGCTTTGAATGTCCGATGATTTTTAAGCCCACTAACACATAACTGCTTAAGTTAATATTCATCACTTAAGTGGACATGGGTTTGTACATAAAGATATGACAGACTTTATATGGTCCCATTTGTGTACTAAATCTGTCTGCTTAAAGCCCTTAAGCGGCCAAATGTTGACCCTGCCCCCAGAACACCCCCAACATAGCCGGCCTTGAGTTGGGCGCTAACCACAAATTTCAGAAGCACTTAGTGGTTAAATGCCAATGAATATTAGCAACGGAATACGAAATAAACAATATTCTTGTCTCTGGGATCATAAAGTGAAACTACTACAAAACCAGGACTGCAGCCACCAAAAATTGTACTGATTGTCTCTCAGTGTCACGATTTGCAACATTCAACATATGATATATAATGTATATTTTTTGAGTACCCTGAGATATAACCCACTGTTTTTAATGCAGACAATAAAGCTGCTAATCAGTGGTATAGCACTTCTTTCATTGGGTTACTCACAAAGATTGTGGGAGGGTGTTTTTTTCACATAATTCATACCACATCACCCAAGTGCTATAAAACCACTCTAAAATAATACATAGTAACATAGTAAGATAGTAGATGAAGGCAGAAAAAGACCTGCATGGTCCATCCAGTCTGCCCAACAAGATAAACTCATATGTGCTACTTCTTGTGTATACCTTACCTTGATTTGTATCTGCCATTTTCAGGACACAGAACGTAGAAGTCTTGCCCAGAACTAGCCCGACCACCCAAACACCAGCCCCGGGGAAGTAACCTGTTCTGGGGCAGAGAGAGCAGGGAACCAGCGGAGCCGACACCCACCCGGGGCGGACCGCCCCACCGCCCCCCCCCCCCCCCCTTCCTACGTCACTGATTTAGACTTCAGCAACTTTGTGCAACCAATATAGAGTTACAATAGCCCAGTTTTGGAAGTATCAAAACCTGAACTAACAATCTAAAAAGAAGCAAATCAAAGAATCTCCAAATAATTCTTAATTTCTTTAATAAAGAAAAGTATATTTTACCACCTTATGAAGCTGAGTTCCTAAAGATGATTGACTATCCACCTCAATTCCTGGAATTCTGGAAGAAACATCCAGTTTTATCTGAAAATTAACAATTGGTAACATCAAATCACTCAAGGTAACAGTGGATCTATCCATAACAAGAAGACGAGGAATATCAGATGTTTACCATTTAACATTTCTATTTTGTAAATTTTCAAACTAATCATATTGCTGAAAAGTCATTTGGTACGTTTTAATTTTCAAACTGAACGTTATATATATATATATATATATATATATATATATACTTTCACTTTGCAAATTGATTCAAGTCTTTTATCCACCTGCATTTCTTGTGGGCATTTTTCCATGGAAAATAATATAAACAGATTTACAAATATAATCCACATGGATTGTTTCCTCTCTCAACTAAAGCACACCCAGGAACTCCTTTACGTAATGTGGCTTAAAATACATATGTTCCAGACCACAAAGCCTACTTTTACTCACGCTAAGTGTAGACAATTTTCAGACATCTCTTTTGTCGAACAGATGCATAACTGCTTTTGAAAATGGCCCTATCAATAAACAATTCTGTAGTTTCTTTCTTCCCTGGTAGAGGTCAATATAGTTCTTATTGAATGCATTTTTCCCATAACGGGTTCAACGCTTTGTACAGAATAAAAGAAACATTCAAAATACAATAAAATATGTAATCTACATCACAAATTGGCAGCAATCAGTGGTTATAACCTATCACACAAGAAAAGTTTAACTTTTTTCCAAAATTTCATATAATCTTGTTCAAACCTTACGATAGGGAAAGGAGCTCCAAAGAGATACTCCCATTAATGAGAATATAGCCTTGCCACACTAAGAAAACATATATTTCTAAAAAAAAAAAAAAAAAAAAAGGAGGCATAAGAACAAGTTTCTGACACAAGTGAGAAGAAAATCTATGTAAATTAACAAAAAAATGTTTATTAAAAGTTCAGATGCTGAACCATAAAGAATCTGATGGAATAAACAGGCTGCTTTAAATAACATTTATTTGCTTACTGGCAACCAGTGCAATTCAAGAATATAACTTGATACAGTAGAGAACTTAAGTCTGAAGACCAAACAGACCACTATGTTTTGAATAAGTTGAAACTTCCTTTGATATTTACAAGGCAAGCCTAAGTAAAGAACATTACAGTTTTCCAGAAGAGGAAGAATTAACATTTGAACAAGAAGGGCAAATGTATTTATTTATTTATTTATTTATTGCATTTGTATCCCACATTTTCCCACCTTTTTGCGGGCTCAGTGTGGCTTACAATAGGATTTGAATAATAGAAATACATTTGTTACAACTTGGTTATGGATTACATTGTTCAGAGTTGTGCGAGACATTCGAATATCAATTAGGAATATGACAATGGGACATCAACATAGAAACATTGGAAGGAGACAATGGGAAGCTAAAGGGCAGTGTTAGACAAAGACATATGGTGTACATAGTTCCGTGAGTAAGTGTATGATTGACTGGATTGTATCACGATCAAAGCAAGATCTTATGAGTCGCAATTGTCTTAACCTGAAAAAATGTTTTCCACTATAAGTGATTGATTTGGGGGACCATACGACAACAATGAGTCAAGGATCATTTCCAACACTCTAGAGACTCAGTCTCAACAGATACAACTCGATCAGCAGATAAAGCAATTGATGATGGTAAAACTCCAGAATTTTTAAACCAGAGTATTTTTGTTTTACTAGGATTTAATTTTAACTTACTGCTCAGAGCCCAATCCTAAATTTTATGAATACCTGATGAAACACAGCTAGCAAGATCTGAAATGTTAACCGGAACAAGTAACAATAATAAAATGTCATCAGCATAGGATAAAAACAATTCCCCTGACCCCAGCTTGATTCTTCCCAATGAAGCCATATAAAAATTAAACAGAACAGGGGACAATGGAGACCCTTGAGGGACTCCGTACCCTGGAAACCAGGCATTGGAAAGTAATTTGTTCTGCCGTGCATGGTAACTATGGTTAACATGAAACTATTTAAAAACACTACCTGAAATGCCAATTTCAGCAAGTCAGTCAAGCAAGAGAGAATGGTTAACAGCATCAAAAGCTGCAGAGATGTCAAATCGAAGCAGCAATATCTGTTTACCCACTCATAACTGCTCCTTTACATATGAAGCTAAAACAAGCAAAAAGGTTTCAGTACTAAGAGTGACCTAAACCCAAACTGAGTACAATGTAAGAATGAAAACTTATCTAAATATAGCGAAAGTTGACACACAAAAGATTCAGTCCGTTTAGTAATGAAACAGATACAAATGAACAATAACTAGATGGAACTGTTAAATCTAACCCAGTTGCTTTGGGTATCGGGGTCAAAATAATTTGTACCATATCAACAGTGGCATACCTAGGGTAGTTGACACCCGGGGCCGGTCATTTTTTAACACCCCCCCCCCCCCCAAACAAAAATCCAGTACTAGGCATGCCGAGAATACAAAACACTCAGGACCTTTAGAGCAATTCTACCATACCATAAGCAGTCATTTCTACGAGTCACACAAGGAAAAGGAAAGCATCTTAAACACTACAGTGAGCACTAGAACATCAATTCACCTATTGTAAAACGAAACCAGACAGAATAGTACAGATCGTAGATCCTGCACAGTCAATGCCAACTGAAAGCCATGTTTTTTCACAAACACAGATACACCCTAATCCACTATAGAATAAGTAATCATAAACTTTCTATTTAGACAAAAATTAAACTGAACCCCCAATGCCAGACTCTGCATACAATGCAACATCACAGAAACAGAAACTGTCCCCTAGTACTGTGCAAAATATAAAGACAGCAGATGTAAATTTGAAAAAAACTAACAAGTACCAATCACCACTTTACAAATTAACAAATAGAAATAAAACAAATATAGAAAGTAAAATAATACCATTTTATTGGACTAATACATTTAGCTTTCAGAGGCCAAAACCTCCGTCCTCGGGTCAGTACAGTATAGTGCTGTTACAGTATCCTATCCTAACCTGAGGAAGGGGGTTTTGTTCTCCGAAAGTTAGTCAAAATGTATTAAAATTAGTCCAATAAAAAGATTACCTTGTTTACATGTTCTATTATAAACATTTATTAACACAGCTACAATACTACTTTATCCTAAAGCAAAAAACAAAAATATATATTTTATTTACAGTTTGTTGTCTCTGGTTTCTGCTTTCCTCATCTTCTTTTCACCATCTTCCTTCCATCCAGCATCTGTCTTCGTTCTCTGCCATCCAGTGTCAGCCCTCTCTGCTGTCCCCTCAATCCAATGTCTGCCCTCTCTCCCTGCCCCTTCCATCCACATCTGCCCTCTATCTCTGCCCCTTCCATTCACTGTCTGCCCTTTCCCTTCCATCCACTCCACTGTCTGCCCTTTCTCTCTGCCCCTTCAATCCACCATTTGCCCTCCCTCTCCCATCCATCCAGGGTCTGCCCTCCCTCTTGCTCCCCCTTCCATCTAGGATCTGTCCCCTCTCTCTCTGCCCCTTTTTTCAGCCCCCAGTTCCAGCCCCCTTCTCCCCTCTGAACACCCCCACCGCAGTCCCCTTCTCCCCTCCCCTTCTCCTGTCTGAGACCCCCACCCCAGTCCCCTTCTCCCCTCCCCCTCCCCTGTCTGAGACCCCCACCCCAGTCCCCTTCTCCCCTCCCCATCTCCCATCTGAGATCCCCAACCCAGTCCCCTTCTCCCCTCCCCTTTTCCCCTCTGAACACCCCCACCCCAGTCCCCTTCTCCCCTCCCCTTCCCTTCTCCCATCTGAGATCCCCACTCCAGTCCCCTTCTCCCCTCCCCCTCCCCTGTCTGAGACCCCCACCCCAGTCCCCTTCTCCCCTCCCCTGTCTGAGATCCCCACCTCAGTCCCCTTCTCCCCTCCCCTTTTCCCCTCTGAACACCCCCACCCGAGTCCCTTTCGCCCCTCTCCTTCCCCACCTCAGTCCCGTTCTCACTACTGTCTGAATCGGCGAAGCAGCATCGCAGGCAGCGCCTCCTCTGCCCTGCTGCTTGTAAAAAAATCAAATCTCCTTCTCCTCATCTTGACGTCGACTCGGGCCTTCCAATCAATCACTATGTCCCGCCCTCCTCTAAGGTAACTTCCGCGAGGGCGGGCGCCGGGCGGGACATAGTGATTGATTGGAAGGCCCGAGTTGACGTCAAGACGAGGAGAAGGAGAGATTTGATTTTTTCACAAGCAGCAGGGCAGACGAGGCGCTGCCTGCGATGCTGCTTCGCCGATTTTTGTTTAAAGGAGGAGGCGGCGGGAGCGGAGCACCCCCCACCCACTGGCACCCGGGGCGGACCGCCCCCACCTTGGTACGCCACTGGGCATGGGGAGAGAAAGCAGGGAGAGGGAAAATGCTGGACCATAGGAGAAATGAGAGGAGAGAGGTGAGAAATATGAGAGACATGAAAAGCTGGACGGGGGAGGAGTATTGAAGAGAAAGGGGAAATGCTGGACACAGAGGAGGGGAGAGTTGCTGTACTGAGGGGAGACAAGAGGGATGACATTGGCAGTGTGATGAAAGAAGGGGACTTCTTGGTAGAAGAAAGGTCTGATGCTGGAACTATCTGGGAATAGAAGGAGACTAACACTGGCAGATGCTGGGGTGGTGGTGGTGGGAGACAGGAGCTGATGTGAGTGGAGTGAGAAGGTAAAAGGGGGGAGATACTGTGTGGGGGAGAGAGGGAAGGACATATGGAAGGACGCAGGAATGGATGCTGAGGTTAAGAAAGAGGAAAATAAGCTCTGGAATTAGGGTTACCATATGGCTCCTGAAAAAGGAGGACAGATTAAGGCAGTCCAGGTTTTACTTCCATTGCTTTAAATGGAAGTAAAATCCAGACTGTCTCAATCTATCTTCTTTTTCAGGAGCCATATGGTAACCCTATCTGGATTTCAATGCCAGAAAATGGGGTAAAAGCAGTTAATATAGCAGGGTTCAAAAAACTTTGGACAAGGTCCTAGAAGAAAAGTCCATAAACCATTATTAAAGTGGTGAAAATCTACTGCTTATTCCTGGAATAAGCAGTATGGAGTCTATTTTAATCTTTTGTAATCGTGCCAGGACCTTGTGACCTGGATTGGAAAGAAGGCTTGATGGACCTTTGGTCTCTCCCAGTACGAGAATGATTATGTGTATATATAATATTGCATAAGGAGGTAGATGGCTAGATGCTGGGGAAGAGGAGAAAGGGGTATGTTGAAGAGGTAGAATGGATGCTGGAGATGGGCAAAAGACTGAAGCAATAAGTGGGGTAAGGGGAGAAAGATGGTTGAAATCGGAGAGAAAGCTCAGATAAGAGGTAAGACATAAGAAGGAGACTGGAAATAGGAGGTGAAGAATTGGGAAGGCGGGAAGAGGAGAAAGATGTAAGAGGAGGAAGAAGAGCTGAAAGAAGGGTGTGGAAGAAATATATGAGTGGAAAAGGACAGAGATGGAGAAGGAGAGGGTGGTTTGGAGGAGAGACGAAAGAGAGATAAGAGAGGGTGCATAAATGAGGAGAAAGTGTGTGTGGGGGGAGGAGAGGAATAAGGAATGTGTGCGAGAGCAGAAGGCAAGAAAGGAAGAGTATTTATCTCCCTTTCCCTCTCCTCCGCGCAGCCGCCATCTTCCCTATTCACCCAGCTGCTCTATCCCCATTGTAGTTTATTGATGGTAGCATTTTTATTTGATCTTGCTAATATTTTCAAACATGCCGGCTTGTACAGCATATGGATGTATGGTTTCACACAGAGGAAGTATTGGTTTCATCAGTTAGGGTAGTAAAATTGGTTCTAAATTGTAAATCATTGTGTCATTTGGAGGGACTGGTTATAGGGACTCTCTATAGTCATGCAGAGATGTTTTCACCTACTGGAACAGAAATCATGTTGTGAGAATCAGGTGCTTAGCAATCTGACTTACTATTTATAAGTACAATTTAAAAAAACAAAATCATTAATTAGGGTTGAAACCTGGGAGAATTTAACATCTTCATTTCTTCCTGTGCCTACAGGAGCAAGTTCCCACGTGCCATCTTTTTTTCCTTTGATGTAGGCACAGAAAAAATAAAATGATAAATGCTCCCACGTTTCAACCTAATTCATGTTTAAAAATATATATATACAGTGGGGGAAATAAGTATTTGATCCCTTGCTGATTTTGTAAGTGTGCCCACTGACAAAGACATGAGCAGCCCATAATTGAAGGGTAGGTTATTGGTAACAGTGAGAGATAGCACATCACAAATTAAATCCGGAAAATCACATTGTGGAAAGTATATGAATTTATTTGCATTCTGCAGAGGGAAATAAGTATTTGATCCCCCACCAACCAGTAAGAGATCTGGCCCCTACAGACCAGGTAGATGCTCCAAATCAACTCGTTACCTGCATGACAGACAGCTGTCGGCAATGGTCACCTGTATGAAAGACACCTGTCCACAGACTCAGTGAATCAGTCAGACTCTAACCTCTACAAAATGGCCAAGAGCAAGGAGCTGTCTAAGGATGTCAGGGACAAGATCATACACCTGCACAAGGCTGGAATGGGCTACAAAACCATCAGTAAGACGCTGGGCGAGAAGGAGACAACTGTTGGTGCCATAGTAAGAAAATGGAAGAAGTACAAAATGACTGTCAATCGACAAAGATCTGGGGCTCCACGCAAAATCTCACCTCGTGGGGTATCCTTGATCATGAGGAAGGTTAGAAATCAGCCTACAACTACAAGGGGGGAACTTGTCAATGATCTCAAGGCAGCTGGGACCACTGTCACCACGAAAACCATTGGTAACACATTACGACATAACGGATTGCAATCCTGCAGTGCCCGCAAGGTCCCCCTGCTCCGGAAGGCACATGTGACGGCCCGTCTGAAGTTTGCCAGTGAACACCTGGATGATGCCGAGAGTGATTGGGAGAAGGTGCTGTGGTCAGATGAGACAAAAATTGAGCTCTTTGGCATGAACTCAACTCGCCGTGTTTGGAGGAAGAGAAATGCTGCCTATGACCCAAAGAACACCGTCCCCACTGTCAAGCATGGAGGTGGAAATGTTATGTTTTGGGGGTGTTTCTCTGCTAAGGGCACAGGACTACTTCACCGCATCAATGGGAGAATGGATGGGGCCATGTACCGTACAATTCTGAGTGACAACCTCCTTCCCTCCGCCAGGGCCTTAAAAATGGGTCGTGGCTGGGTCTTCCAGCACGACAATGACCCAAAACATACAGCCAAGGCAACAAAGGAGTGGCTCAGGAAGAAGCACATTAGGGTCATGGAGTGGCCTAGCCAGTCACCAGACCTTAATCCCATTGAAAACTTATGGAGGGAGCTGAAGCTGCGAGTTGCCAAGCGACAGCCCAGAACTCTTAATGATTTAGAGATGATCTGCAAAGAGGAGTGGACCAAAATTCCTCCTGACATGTGTGCAAACCTCATCATCAACTACAGAAGACGTCTGACCGCTGTGCTTGCCAACAAGGGTTTTGCCACCAAGTATTAGGTCTTGTTTGCCAGAGGGATCAAATACTTATTTCCCTCTGCAGAATGCAAATAAATTCATATACTTTCCACAATGTGATTTTCCGGATTTAATTTGTGATGTGCTATCTCTCACTGTTACCAATAACCTACCCTTCAATTATGGGCTGCTCATGTCTTTGTCAGTGGGCACACTTACAAAATCAGCAAGGGATCAAATACTTATTTCCCCCACTGTACTTATAAGTCTGTTTTGGTGGCCCTTTATCATAATCACTGTGGTATATTACAAAAATGCACTTGTCTTTTTTTTTATTACTATTTTACAGAGAGAGACTGAATAATGAGGGAAGGGCTTCCTTTTTACGTTCAGTGGAAAGAAATCTGTTGGTTCAGGTTGCTTGCTATGTGAATATTTCATTGTTGCTGCCAAGTATTACATATTAAGGGCATTTGCTTTGAACTTTGGTTTAATTCATTTATCCAGTCCTTACATGCACATAAGTTTGCTCTTTAAACCCAAAGGTGAAATCCTACTGGTGGTTGCACAATTAGGTGCAAACTGTGTTGTTTCTGACTTTACTTGTGGACTGCTAAGTGCATACACAACTTAATTTTAAAGTCTACTTTTTATGAAAAAGAAAAACGAAGAGTTTGAAAATACTAGTAATAATATTATAACGATGATGATTATGGTTATGCTGATGTTGACGATGATTACAATATCAACTTTAATAATCATATCAAGCTTTATTGATATTAATCTTAATTTTAATACTGGGATATTTTGATCTAGTTTTGGCCACAAATTGGGCTGGAACATTTTTCACCATCAGGCAACTCTGCCTGGAATATCTGACCAATGTGCTACAGAGAGATGCGCTATGTCTGACTGATAGCCAGCGACCAGCATTCAATTGACCTTTTTATTTTTTTTTTGGCTGCTTTGAACACAGCCAGTTAAGCTGATATTCATTGGTTGACTAGCTAAGTTATAGAAGTCAAAGATAGACCTGCTATTTAGGCGGGTCTTTCTGATCCTCTCACCTGGACTACTGCAACTTACTCCTCACCGGCCTCCCACTTAGCCATCTATCCCCCCTTCAATCTGTTCAGAACTCTGCTGCACGTCTCATATTCCGCCAGAACCGATATACTCATATCACCCCTCTCCTCAGGTCACTTCACTGGCTTCCAATCAGATACCGCATTCAATTCAAGCTTCTCCTTCTTACCTACAAATGCACTCAGTCTGCTGCCCCTCACTATCTTTCTACCCTCATCTCCCCTTACGTTCCCGCCCGTAACCTCCGTTCACAGGATAAATCCCTCCTCTTAGTACCCTTCTCCACCACCGCCAACTCCAAGCTCCGCTCATTCTGCCTCGCCTCACCCTATGCTTGGAACAACCTTCCTGAACCCTTACGCCAAGCCCCCTCCCTGCCCGTCTTCAAGTCTTTGCTTAAAGCCCACCTCTTCAATGCTGCGTTCGGCACCTAACCCTTACCGTTCAGTGAATCCAGACTGCCCCAATTTGACTGCCCCTATCGGACCGACCGTTCACTTGTCTATTAGATTGTAAGCTCTTTGAGCAGGGACTGTCTCTCTTTGTTAAATTGTACAGCACTGCATAACCCTAGTAGTGCTCTAGAAATGTTAAGTAGTAGTAGTAGTAGTAGTAGTAGTGATCGCTAAACTTAGCTGATCAGCTGATGAATATTGGCGCTAACCGGCTATGTTGCATGACATAGCCGGTGACTGCTCTAGCCTCTAAACTTTAATATTCAGCTGAGATAGCTGACTCTTGCACTGAATATTAATGCTTAGCCAGCTTAAGGGTATTTATCCAGCCTGGAGACAACCCTGGCCAGTTAAATAGCACTGAATATTGGGGGGGGGGGGTAGAGAGGTAAGGTTCCTGACTTATGATTTAAACGGGAGTTCTTATTTCTCAAAAGACATTTTGATGTCAGGTATGTGCCAACTTCTGTTAGGGATCCAGAGGAGCTCAGTTTTGCTTGGGTTCAGGCAAAGCTTGTTGTTTTTAGCCCATTCTTGAATTGCTGTTAAATAGGTGGTCAGTTTATTCAGAGCTGTAAGTAACTCAGGTTCAATGGGTATGAGTAGCTGCCCATCACCTGTGTAGATTTAGAACTGAGCATCCACAGGTAGATATTGAATAGAATAGGCTACGGTATTTATCCTTGTGATGCCCCTCAGGTTAGCACCTGTCGTGGTGATGAGGTGTTACCAGTACGGACTTTTGGATCTGGACCAAGCAAGAACTGTGCTACCGATACCTGTTTCTGCTAGTTGTAGTAGAGTGATATCATGGTCCACAGTGTCAAAAGCTGCTGAGAAATCTAGCAGTACTAACACCGAGGTAAATCCTCTGACTTGAATACTGTGGAGATTATCAAGTAGGGATATGAAAACCATTTCTGTGCCATAACCGGGTCTGAATCCAGATCGACATGGATCTAGCCGGTTCCTCTCTTCCAGCCAATCAGTCAGTTGATCAGCTATTTGTTGAGTTGAACTAATCTGACCTACGACCCCACATCCTCCCCTACAACAAAGCTGTCAAACTACACCTGTGGCTTCTTTGCATCTGAGCCCTGAGCCCATGAAAGCTTGCCATTGGGCAATGCCAGTATTTTTGCTAAGGGTTATTAGGTGTCATTTCTCAGAACTTTGTGACCCTTGATTTTTCTGGGATTGCATGTCCCTAGAAAGTATCAAAAATAGCCTGTGAGCAGGGCACTTGCCCAGAGACAAACATGACCCAGTAGACAGATCGGAGTTTGCCTGCAGATGACACCTTCCAGCTTATTTTCAAAAGAGAAAAACGCCTATAGTGCGACCTAAATCGGGAGATAGACGTTTGTCTCACAAAGGCGCCCAAATCGGTATAATCGAAAGCCGATTTTGGGCGTTTCCAACTGCACTCCATTGCGGGAACGAATAAAGTTGATGGGGGCGTGTCGGAGGCATGGTGGAGGCGGAACTGGGGCGTGGTTATCAGCCGAGGAGAGATGGGCATCTTTAGCTGATAATCGGAAAAAAAAGGCGTTTTTACCACGATTCTGGGTCACTTTTTTTGGACCCCTTTTTTTTCACAAACAAGTCCCAAAAAAGTGCTCCAACTGCCCAGATGACCACTGGAGGGAATCGGGGATGACCTCCCCGGACTCCCCCAGTGGTCACTAACCCCCTCCCACCAAAAAAACCCCACTTTAAAAACTTTTTTTCCAGCCTCTATGCCAACCTCAAATGCCGTACCCACCTCCATGGCAGCAGAATGTGTTTGATCCTGTCACAGCCTTTCCCTGGGTCAGATGTGGCTCTCGGGTGCACTACAGGTTCACGTCAGCATTGCATTGTGGTGGGTGTAGGGTATTGGGCTCCGTGATTTCATTAGCTTGTGTTACAGTCTCACGATGTTGGTAGTTGGTAGGCTCTTCTCCCATGGTGCTTTTCCCCCTGCCTACTGGGTCAGAGTGTGCCCTGTTGTGTTTCCGGTAGTCCATGAGGTAGTGGCCATTTTTGTAAGCCAATTTTAGTTCCCTTTCCTGTGTTAGCCACATTATAGAACTTAGTTCTTCCCTTGAATGTGGCTGAAAGAGGGCATTGTACAGCATTCTGCAAGCTCTGACCTACTGCTCATCTCAGTACCAGGGAGACTCGTTACCAGTGGGGCACAACCTCTGATCTGCAGTTAACTGTGAGTAAAGGCGGTTATTCCAATAAAGGACGTTTTCGGAGAGATTAGTCTTCAGGTGTCAACTGGTGTGCCAATGTTATACAGCAGCAACAAGTCCTAGAAGCCTGCGTGTATGCAGGTCCCTGGAGCACTTTTAGTGGGTACCGCAGTGCACTTCAGCCAGGTGGACCCAGGCCCATCCCCCCCCCCACCTGTAACACTTGTGCTGGTAAATGGGAGGCCTCTATAACCCACTGTACCCACATGTAGGTGCCCCCTTCACCCCTAAGAGCTATGGTAGTGTTGTACATTTGTGGGTAGTGGGTTTTGGGGGAGGGGGTTGGGAGCTCAGCACCCGTGGTAAGGGAGCTATGCATGTGGGAGCTTTTTCTGCAGTCCACCGCACTGACCTAGGGTGCCCAGTTGGTGTCCTGGCATATCAGGGGGGCCAGTGTACTACCAATCCTGGCCCCTCCCACGACCAAATGGCTCGGATTAGGACGTTTTTGAGCTGGGCGTTTTTAGTTTCCATTATCGCTAAAAAAAAACAAACGCCCAGCTCAAAAACGTCCATTTTTTCGAAAATTCGGTTCGGCCCGCCCCTTCACGGACCCATTCTCGGAGATAAATGCCCATGGAGATAGGCGTTTCCATTCGATTATGCCCCTCCTTGTGTACTGTGTGATGGGTTCCTGCATGTGACAAAGAGGTTAACTCTTAGTGGATGTTGGAGGTATTGCTCAGTTATGCAGTAGGCACCTTTTAAATTTGCAGTGGTTGACTGGCTAAATTAACTTGCATAGAATCATTAGGTTAAGTTCTACAATTGAGGAGAGTGTTTCAATGTCTTAGCAGGTGATCACTGGATGGTGTGGTTTAATATTAAGACAGATGTAGAGAGGGTTTATTCAAAAGTCAAGGTCTAGACTTTAAGAAACTACCTTTGAGTTGTTTTTGGGTTGGAAACAACTGAGAGAAGTAGAAAAGCAGTGTGCAAAGTGAAGGAATCTATTTTAAGGGCAGCAAAACTTTTTGTAAGGAAAATAAGTAAAAGAAAGAAAAAGAAGACCACTTTGGTTCTCAAAAGCAGTAACTGAAAAGGTAAAGAGATTGCAGAACAAGGAAGACACAGCAGCAATATCTAGAAAATGTAAGAAAAATGGCATAATCGGGAAAGCAAAAATGGAAATGGCCTACAGAATATAGTCAAAATGGTAAAATGGAAGGCTATGAATGTTTTTTAGATATGTTGTGATAGGATGAAGTGCAAAAGTGGCATTGTGAGATGGAAGGGTAAAGGGAAAGATATGTAGAAGCTGATAAAAATAAGGCAGAATTGCTTAACAAATATTTCTGTTCTGTGTTCTTAGATGAAGGGCCTGGAACTGGACCATAGAAGTCGTAACGATTTTCAGAGGATTGTGTTTCATGAGAAGCTAGTTTAAACTAACTGACCACGGGATCCATCTTACGGTAAGAATCACAAGATCACATGGCTGTTTTTGTGATACCCAGGAAATGATGCACTTAAACACTTTTCCTGCTGCCAAGCCACCGTGGGGGGGGGGGGGGGGGGGGATTGAATAAGAAGACTGGGAAATGGTGCAGCAACACTGTTGAAGTTTTTTTTTTTAATATTTTATTTATAAGCATTTTGAGATACATAATATTCAAAACAGAATAAAACACTGTTGAAGTTAAGTGCATTCTCTGCTAGTACCATTATTACCTCTGCTCCTAAGTTTTTTTGTTAGAACAGCAAAGCAGGAGGAACCTCTTATGAAGCTGTAAATAAAGTGCATTGAAGCACTCTCTCATGTGTTGGATTGTCCTTTGGCCAGCCTCTACTTAGTCTGTCCAGTAATAGAAATCCTCCACCAGCGGGACTGCCCTGGGCTGTTTAGCAGGCTTGCTCAGTGGTTGCTGTGCCACTGATTTCATTACTAGATCTGCGTCTATATTTTTGGTATATATTTACCAAGCCTGTTCTTTTTACAGTGAGATTTTCAGAATTTATCCAAAAAATGCTGTGGCCTCATAAATTATGCTTTACGCTGTATAATGTTTAATTGAATAATGAGTACCCTGGCATCTGATTAACAAACTGGCCCACTGTGCTTCTGTATATTTTCATATTCCATGTTGAACAATATCAAAATGAAATCAGTAAGTAAAGTTCAAATATGGCACTTTTCTTATTTCCTGACAGCTTATTTCATGGATCACAGAGAGCAAAGTACAGCTGCTTATTCAATAGACGAAAGAATGAATTCATTTTCATTCCTTAATACATTCTGCAGCCTATTCTGTGTTGCTTTATCCTTTCCAGAGACATTAAAGATCAATTCTGGCAGAACGAAAATTTAGAATAATGACAAAATGCTCTACTCTAGGAATGGTTTAAACTGACAGTAAGTCAGAGTGAAAGATACTGTGTCACGTCATGTAAATTAGAGAGATCAACTAGAATTCTTTTCTAAAAGTGGACATATTTACTGAAAAGTTTTCACATTTTTTCTTTATTCTTTTCATAAAAAGGGCAATCCTCATTTTTAACACATTTTTTTTCAGTTTTCTAACTATAAGTCAGTCCTGAAAGGATTCTCTGGGTTTCTGTTATGAAACTACGTTATCATCATCATTATTATTATTATTTGGGTTCAAGTTCTAAGGAAGTTTTCATTTTACCAGCAGCCACTAAACTTGTATGGCCTAACATTTAAACACTGGTTAATGTCTGTTTTTACAGTGATGGCTGCAGCACTTAATTTATACATAAATATTCAACACACTCCCTCCCTGTACCTTTACAACAAGGTGGAGAGGCAGGAGGGCAGGAGAAATTGTCCTCCCTCCTGCCTCGGGCCCGCCCGGAATAAAATTGTGGTGCCCAGGCCTGTTCAGTGCATTGTGCCCCACCCAATGCATCCCAGAATGCACTGAGCAGGGCCTGGGTGCCACTATTTTGTTCCAGGTGGGCCTGAGGGAGGAGCCGTTGGTCCAGCCCTCCTGCCTCCACCTTGTAAAGGTACAGGGAGGGGCAGGGTGGGGGTCAGGTACGGGAGGGGGTGTATGTGCACACGCAGGGGAAGGGGTTCAATCCACTGGACCACCAGGGAAAATTCTTTTTAAGGTTCGAAACTCATGGGGGGGGGGGTCACCGTCCACTTGACCACCAGGGAATTTTTTTTTTAATAGGGTCCACTGGACCACCAGGGAAATAAAACAAGATGCAGGGGGGGGGGGGGGGGTCATGGTCTATTGGACCATCGAGGAAATTAAAAAAAAATCGGAGGGGAGGGGGCGCCAGGAGGTGAGGGGTAGGAAGCACAAGCAGGAAGCCTTTGCAGCTGCCCTACTTGTGCTTCTGTCCTCTCCCATAGCTCCAGAGCAGCTGTAAAATTTCCTCGTTAAATTAGAGCTGCTCTGGAGCTGTGCATCCCGTGGAATACACATTAGAGTACGAATGATCTCATTAGAATACTAATGACCTCATTGTAATACATTTACATGGGATTCGCTGTGGCTGCTAACAGCACATGTTAGAGGCATGGAAACCCCCTTTGTGCATTACTAGCTACCTAAATGTTTGCTTTAGACTGGCTAGAACCAGTCTAAGGAAATCTTAATAGCATGGTAAGCTTTGTGCATCTGGCCCTGAGTCTTTTTGGCAATGTAGTGTAAAAGCTATACACCCAGCCATACATGCCTCCTGAGCTTTTGCCATAATGCCAACATTCATTTTCAAAGAAACCAAACCATCGTGTCGGACGTGGACATGCAGTGGCAAGCTGACTTGGTGGATCTGTCAGTATTGTCTTATCAACTCTAGCAACCAATAGGGTGATAGATGTTGCAGTTAGATTTTCCTTACATGCAGCATTGTCTTGTTATAAGGATAGCTATAAATACATACTAATGATTGTTGACATGTTATTAAAATATGATTGGGTGGTCAAGTGATGTCATGATTGGGAGAAGCTGCTGAAGTTAGCTTCTTCCACTGACTCCTCTTATACCCCATTGGTATCAACAGCCTTGCATTTTTAGAAACCTGATTCTAGTGGGGAAACACCTCTAGCATCGCAGGATGTTCAAATGGAAATCTTATTTTGGTCGGATAGCAAAGAAAACCCTTCGAAAGGAAAGAGAGTGCTCCTGAGTTAGAGGACAAAATGGTGGCACTGGTTAGCCCTGCCGCCTTGGCCATAGGAGGCTGAGGTGTCTACAGCAATGGAGTTACTTTTGGACTGGTCCACTAAGGGCCTCCGCTCTAGGTGCCTTTTCTTGGCTGAAAGGTGCCCAGCTCTACCACCGGCTGCCTTTCAGGTGCTGTGGAGGACTTGCAGCTCATCTGCATATCCTTACAGCCTTCTTCGGGGTGACTCCCAGGTCCACTCCAATCCACTCGGGGCCTCTGCTCTAGGTGCCCAGTGCTCCCACCAGGTGCTGTGGAGGACTTGCAGCCCTTATGCATATCCTCACAGCTGTATCCGGGATGACTCCCAGGTCCACCCCGATCTTCCCAGAGTTTCCAGGTGCTTTTTGGCTAAGATCAGGTGACCATCAGGGGGAGGAATGCTGGCTTCGGCCTAACCTCTGGTAAGCCTTTTCTTGGCTGAGAGGTGCCCACCTCTACCACCGGCTGCTGTGGAGGACTTGCAGCTCATCTGCATATCCTTACAGCCTTCTCCGGGATGACTCCCAGATCCACTCCGATCCACTCAGGGCCTCCGCGCTAGGTGCCCAGTGCTCCCACCAGGTGCTGGGGAGAACGTGCAGCCCTTCTGCATATCCTCACAGCTGTATCTGGGGTGACTCCCAGGTCCACTCCGATCTTCCCAGGGCGCTCGCTCCAGGTGCCCAGGGTTTCCAGGTGCTTTTTGGCTAACATCAGGCGACCCTCAGGGGGAGGAATGATGGCTTCGGCCTAACCCCTGGTAAGCCTTTTCTTGGCTGAGAGGTGCCCAGCTCTACCACTGGCTGCCTTTCTGGTGCTGTGGAGTACTTGCAGCCACCAGCTCCTTGAACTTCTAGATCTGTATGGAGCACCATAGATTTGTGAACTTGATTTCAGCCTACAGTGGATAATCCTCAAGAGAAGAGCGGAGGAGTCGGTAAACATGGTTTGTTTCCATGTTGCTGTCAGCTCACTGAACATTCAGGGTTCTGTAGCTCTCTCTATGGAGCACCATGGGATTCAATTCATGAATGAACTGCCAAGGAGCAATTAAAACATCTTGAAAGGAGACTTGGATGCAGAATAGCTAGAAAACAGGAAAGCTCAGAAGAAGTTGGGTACATGGTGTTTGTTTCTGTGTTGCAGCCAGCTCCTTGAACATCTAGGAAACTGCTGATCTGTATGGAGGCACCATAGGTTGGACAACATAATTTCAACATATACTATATAATAAAACGCACCTCCAACATTCTAAAGCCAAGAAAGTGAAGACTTGAAGCATTCGTGCGCTCTGTAAGGCTCCATCTCCTGAATTGACGTCACGTAGTTCAGGGTACGTCAGCCGCAGCACTGACCAACTGCACCACAGTAGCACGAGGCCCCGCCCCTGCTGCCCTCGCCGCAACACCCCCCCCCCAGGTCACCGCCGCCGCCGCTCAACCTTCCACCCCCCCAAGGTCACCACCCCTCCCCCTACATCCCCCCTGAGGTCACCCCTCCACCCCCCCCCCCCAGGGTCACCACCATTCCCCCACTCCACACCCCCCCCCCCCCCGAGGTTGCTGCCCAGGCCTAAGAACTAATTAAAACAACAAAAATGCTTTAAAAAAGCAAACGTGGCACTGCAGGCAGCCATCAGGCATTGGCTGTCGACTCTGCAGCCCCTCCTCTCGCCTCCACTTCACTGCCCCTGGAGCAGACCCCGGAGGAGCGCAGCGAACACAGCCCATAACACAAAGGGTTGTCCAAGATGCACTAGAAGGGTTTTATGCAGAGACAGCCCAACCATTACTCAGGATTAGATGGTCAGCAGCTCTAACACACAGCAGCTTCTGATGGATTCCAAAAGAGGCTGTTGTCAAAGCAAAACAGATCATGACAGCCACACAAATTCAGAGAGACAGCAGTAAGTGCTTAATACCTTTGTATCAGCCCTGGTTTTATTCTGTATCACAGAGCATGAGAGGAATCCAAGTTACTCCTGGATAGAAACTCCAAGTTTATTTTACGAGTCAGCCAGGGGTATGGCCACGGGTGGGCCTGGGCCCACCCAGCGGCTCTGCACTTTTGCAAGCGCCAGCATAGGGGGTGCAGGTTGAGCTCCGGAGGTTCCTGTGGTCCTGCATCTCCATCCCTTCCTCCCCTCATGCAAATATTTTTGTCAAAGGGTTACCCCTTTGCTGCTGTGCTCTGCCACCCCCACTCAACACAACTTCCTCTTTTTCTTTTGCCTGTGTGGAACATCAAAGAGAGGGTATGCTTCCAGCCACAAGCAGCGTGTGAGAATTGCTGCTCCTGCTGGTGGTAACCCTTTGACAGAAATCTTTATGAAGGTAGATGGAGGCAGGGGAGCAATTCTCACTGGCAGAGAAATGCAAGGGGTGGAGGGGAGGGGAGGAAAGGAAAAAGATGCTGCAGATAAATGCATGAGAGGGGAGGGGAGAGAAGGAAAGGTACGAGTGATGCAAAGAAATGCATGGGGTACCAGAGTGAAGGGGGACCAGAGACCTGAGAGGGGGGAGAGGGGAGAAGAGGGAGGGGGGAGGGGGGTCTTGAGACCAGAGAGGGAAGGGGGAAGGGGGTCCTGAGACCAGAGAGGGAAGGGGGGAGGGGTCCTGAGACCAGAGAGGGAGGGGGGGGAATATCTCTGTCACACAGCGACATAGGAATGGGGGGACGCTGAGGCAGTCCGCCCCGGGTGCACGCTGCTGGGGGGTGTCGGCTCCACTGGTTCACTGCTCTCTCTGCCCCGGAACAGGTTACTTCCTGTTCCGGGGCAGAGAGAGCAGAGAACCAGCGGAGTCGATGCAGCTCCCAGCAACGTGCACTCGGGGCGGAGCAGCACTCCCGCCCGTCCCCTTTGGTAAGAATGCGCTCGGGGGGTGCGCGCACGCTGAGGGGGGGGGGTGCGCCATGCTGCACCCGGGGGGGGTGCACAGCGGCGAACTGCCCTGGGTGTCAGCCGCCCTTGCTACGGCACTGCTGTCACACACACTCTCTCTCTCACACACACTCTCTCTCTCACAGTCAATGTCTTTCTCTCTCTCAGTCTCACACACTGTCTCTCACACAATGTCTCACACTATATCACATTCACTCTCTATCTGTCACACAGTCACTCTCAAACACTCTCTATCTCATGCACTCTCTCGGTCTCACAGATAGTCGGTGTATCGCACACATACTCACACTCATCTGTCTCACACACACTCTCTCTCTCTCTCTCACAGACACACTCGCACCCACATTCACTCTCTCACACAGTCACTCTCAAACACTCTCGATCTCATGCACTCTCTCGGTCTCACAGATAGTCGGTGTATCGCACACATACTCACACTCATCTGTCTCACACACTCTCTCTCTCTCTCTCACAGACACACTCGCACCCACATTCACTCTCTCACACAGTCACTCTCAAACACTCTCGATCTCATGCACTCTCTCGGTCTCACAGATAGTCGGTGTATCGCACACATACTCACACTCATCTGTCTCACACACTCTCTCTCTCTCTCTCACAGACACACTCGCACCCACATTCACTCTCTCACACAGTCACTCTCAAACACTCTCGATCTCATGCACTCTCTCGGTCTCACAGATAGTCGGTGTATCGCACACATACTCACACTCATCTGTCTCACACACTCTCTCTCTCTCTCTCACAGACACACTCGCACCCACATTCACTCTCTCACACAGTCACTCTCTCACACACTCTCTCAAACATACACATTCTGAGGAAAACCTTGCATTTGTGTCAGAAACGGGCCTTTTATACTAGTAATAAATAATCCTCAAGGGAAGAGCAGAGGAGTCGGTATACACAGTTTGAACATTTAGGAAACTCAGCTCACTGAGTATTCAGTGCTCTGTAGTTCTAGGTCTTGATTTCTGCTTGGAATGTAGGAGAAAAGTGCCGAGGAGCAGTTAAACATGATTGGTTTTTGTTTTTTTTTTTGTTTCTTTGTTGCTGCCAGATCCTTGAACATCTGGTAAATTGCACCAGAATTATGAGAACTTGATTTCAGCCTCCAATGAATAATCCTCTAGAAAAGGAGTCGGTAAACATGGTTTCCTTCTATGTTGCTGCCAGCTCACTGAACACTCAGTGCTCTCTAGATCTTACAATGTAGGAGAACAGTGCCGAGAAGCAGTTAAACATGTTTGACCTCTCACCTTTGTTTGTTTCTATGTTGCAGCCAGTTCCTTGAACATCTAGTAAACTTTAGATCTATATGGAGGCACCATAGGTTGGACATGGTACCAGGAGATTGGAGGGTGGCTAATGTAACGCTGATTTTTTAAAAAGGGTTCAAGTGGTGATTCAGGAAATTACAGACTGATGAGCCTAATGATGGTGCCAGGCAAAATGGTAGAGACTACTATAAAGAACAAAATTACACAGTATATCCAAAAGCATGGATTAATGAGACAAAGCTAACATTGACTTAGTGAAGGGAAATCTTGTCTCACCAATCTATTACATTTCTTTGAAGGGGTGAACAAACATGTGGATAAAGGTGAGCTGGTCGATATTAGGCATTTGACAAAGTACCTCATGAAAGACTCCAGATGAAACTGGAAAGTTGTGAGATAGGAGGTAGTGTTCTATTGTGGATTAAAAACTGGTTAAAAGATAGAAAGCAGAGAGTAGAGTTAAATGGTCCGTATTCTCAATGGAGAAGGGTAGATAGTGGGGTTCCCCAGGGGTCTGTGCTGGGACCGCTGCTTTTTAACATATTTATAAATGATCTAGAGATGGAGTAACTAGTAAGGTAATTAAATTTGCTGACGACACAAAGTTATTCAAAGTTGTTAAATCGCAAAGGATTGTGAAATATTGCGAGAAGACCTTGCAAGACTGGGAGACTGGGCGTCTAAATGGCAGATAAGTTTAATGTGAGCAAGTGCAAAGTGATGCATGTGGAAAAGAGGAACCCGAACTATACCTACATGATGCAAGGTTCCACATTAGGAGTCACTGACCAGAAAAAGTATCTGGGTGTCATCGTTGATGATGCATTGAAATCCTCCACTATGTGTGCAGAGATGGTGAAGAAAGCAAATAGAATGTTAGGTATTGTAAGGAAAGAAATAGAACACAAAAGTGAGGATGTTATAATGCCTTTGTATGGCACCATGGTGCGACCACACCTTGAATACTGTGTGCAATTCTGGCCACTGCATCTCTAAAAAGATATAGTGGAATTAGAAAAGGTACAGAGAAGGGCAACAAAAATGATAAAGGGTATTGGATGACTTCCCTATGAGGAAAGGCTGAAGCTGCTAGGTCTCTTCAGCTTGGAGAAAATATGGCTGAAGGGAGATATGACAGAGGCCTATAAAATAATGTGGAGTGGAACAGGTAGACGTGAATTGCTTGTTTACTTGTTCCAAAAATACCCGGACTAGGGGGCACGCAATGAAGCTACAAAGTAAGTTTAAAACAGAGAAAATATTTCTTCACTCAACGTGTAATTAAACTCTGGAATTTGTTGCCAGAAAATGTGGTAAAGCAGTTAGCTTAGTGGGGTTTAAAAAAAGTTTGGCTAGCTTCCTAAAAGAAAAGTCCATAATCCATTATTAAAGATGGACTTGGGAAAATTACCTTGGTAATTTTCTTTCCTTTAGTCATAGCAGATGAAGCCATTACGTATGGGTTATGTCCATCAACCAGCAGGGGAGATAGAGAGCACTCAAACTTTCACAGTGCCCTCTTGGCCAGCTAGCTCCACTGCCTCTTCAGTATTTGAAGCCTCCAAAGCAGTATGGCAAACCGCAATGGGAATCACAAGAGCTTTCCTCACAGCGAACGATGGCCCATCACAAGGGCATGAACTCATAAAGGAGGGAAAGCACCTCCTCCTGGAGGGAATAAACTCATCCTCCTTATTGTATAAGTGGAGGGGAACACATGCGCCTCCTGGAGGAAATCCCACATCCTCCCAACATACTGGAGGGAATTAACTCATCCTCCTATTTATAGAACTGGAGGGGAACACACCCTCCTAAATTTAAACTGAACATGAATCCTGAAGATTGTTTTCCAACTTTCTCCCAAGGAAGGAACTTCAGGAAATTAGAACAGAACCTGAAAAACAGATTCACAGCATACAGACAATCATACAGGGAGGGCTCATGGCTTCATCTGCTATGACTAAAGGAAAGAAAATTACCAAGGTAAGAACCTAATTTTCCCTTCCTTGTCATCAAGCAGATGAAGCCATTACGTATGGGATGTAACAAAGCAATCCCTAGATAGGGTGGGAACAAGCCACACCACGCGCTAGCACTTGTGCACCAAAACGTGCATCCCTCCTGGCAGCCACATCCAGCCTGTAATGTCGGGCAAAGGAGAGCTTAGAAGCCCATGTTGCTGCACTGCATATCTCTTGAAGAGAGAGTGCTCCAGTTTCAGCCCAAGAGGAAGAAATCGCTCTAGTAGAATGTGCCTTAAAGGCTACAGGCGGAACCCTGCCGGCCAGCAGATAAGCTGAAAAGATAGTTTCTTTGAGCCAGCGGGCAATAGTGGCTTTAGACGCTGGAGACCCTCTGCGAGAACCGGATAGCAAAACAAACAGATGATCAGAAGTCCTGAAAGAGTTAGTAACTCGCAGATACTGCAGCAGAGTCCTGCGCACATCCAAAAGGTGCAGCTGCCCAAAAGATTCTGGAAAGTCTTCCTCTGAAAAAGAGGGCAAGAAAATAGGCTAGTTTAAGTGAAAGGCTGAAACCACCTTAGGCATAAAGGAAGGCACGGTCCGAACCGTGACTCCGGACTCTGAAAATTGCAGAAATGGGTCTCTACAGGACAGCGCCTGGAGCTCTGACATCCGTCTCGCCGAGGTAATGGCCACCAGAAAAACGGCCTTCAGTGTCAAGTTTTTCTCCGATGCTCGCCGAAGCGGCTCAAAAGGAGATGCCTGCAGGGTTTTCAAAACTAGCCCCAGGTTCCAAGCTGGACAGGGTGCTCGCACTGGAGGTCGGAGCCGAAGCACCCCTCTAAGAAACCGTGCCACATCTGGGTGAGCAGCCAAAGACACGCCTTCCACCTTACCACGAAGGGAGGCCAACGCTGCCACCTGCACCCGCAGGGAATTATAGGCCAAGCCTTTTTGTACACCTTCCTGCAAAAAGTCCAGAATCGGCGAGACAGGAGCCCGCATTGGAACAATGGCTCTGGAAGCACACCAAGACTCAAACAGGCACCAAATCCTGGCATAAGCCACGGAAGTGGACCGCTTGCGGGCTTGCAGGAGAGTGGAAATAACTTTATTGGAATAACCTTTATCCCTCAATTGCACCCTCTCAATAGCCATGCCGTAAGACCAAAGCGGCCGGCGTCCTCCATGGCTACCGGTCCCTGAGTCAAGAGGTTCGGTACCAGAGGTAACGGCAGAGGAGCCTCCAGGAGCATCTGTCGGAGGTCTGCATACCAAGGCCTCCTTGGCCAATCCGGGGCGATGAGGACCACTTCTCCTGGGTGCAGCCGAATCCACAAGAGCAGGCGCCCTATCAAGGGCCATGGGGGAAACACATAAAGTAGACCCGAGGCCAGGGTTGAGCCAAGGCATCCAACCCCGCCGAGCGAGGATCTCTCCGTTTGCTGAAGAAGCACGGGACTTTGGTATTGGCACTTGTCGCCATTAGATCCATCACGGGCTTGCCCCATTTGGCACAGATCTGCAGGAATACTTCGTCTGCCAGATTCCATTCTGCTGGATCGATCTGATGCCTGCTCAGATAATCGGCCTGCACATTGCTCTGACCTGCAATATGAGCTGCCGACAGACACTGAAGATGCAGCTCGGCCCAGTGGCAAATCAGTTCGGCCTGCGCGGCTAGTGCTCTGCACCTTGTTGCGCCTTGTCGATTTATATAGGCCACCGTTGTCGTGTTGTCCGACATCACTCTGACAGCCAATCCTTCCAGGGTCACTTGAAAGGCCAGAAGCGCCTGAAACACCGCTTTCAACTCTAGGCGGTTGATGGACCACTCCGACTCCTCGGGTGTCCATAGACCCTGGGCATGCTTCCCCTTGCAGTGTGCGCCCCAGCCCTTCAGGCTGGCATCTGTTACCACTAGGCACCAAACGGGGAGCGTCAGCGGCATTCCTCGCCGCAGCATGCTGTCCGAGAGCCACCACTCCATGCTGAGACGGGCCGCAGGGAGCCAAGTAAGTCTGCATTGGTAATCCTGAGAAATAGGAGACCATCTCCGGAGTAGGGAATACTGTAGAGGTCTCAGGTGCGCTCTCGCCCAGGGTACCACTTCCATCGTGGCTGTCATCGATCCCAGCAGCTGGACAATGTCCCAAGCTCGCGGGCAGGGCATCCTCAGGAGCAGACGGACCTGATTCTGAAGCTTGCACCGCCTTAGCTCGGGTAGGAACACATAGCCCGAGACTGTGTCGAACCTGGCCCCCAAAAACTCTAGAGATTGTGAAGGGGACAGGTGACTTTTGGCCATATTGACGACCCAGCCTAGAGATTGCAGTACTGAGACCACTCTGGCTGTAGCTTGTAAGCTCTCTGTTGCAGAGTCTGCTCTGATGAGCCAGTCGTCTAGGTACGGGTGAACCCTGATACCTTCTCGCCTGAGAAAAGCAGCTACTACCACCATTACCTTCGAAAAGGTTCGGGGAGCTGTGGCGAGGCCAAAAGGCAAGGCCCTGAACTGGAAATGTTTTCCCAACATCGCAAACCTCAGAAACTTCTGGTGCGGGGACCAAATCGGAATGTGCAAGTAAGCTTCTTTCAGGTCTAGAGACGTGAGAAACTCTCCTGGCTGAACCGCCGCAATGACGGAGCGCAGGGATTCCATGTGGAAATGCCGCACTCTCAAGGACTTGTTCACTTCTTTAAAGTCCAGAATAGGGCGAAAGGACCCACCTTTTCGCAGCACCACAAAGTAGATGGAGTATCGGCCGCAGCCTTGCTCGGCGGGAGGCACCGGGGTCACTGCCCCTAACTGAATCAGACCTTGTAAAGTCTCCTCCACCGCCGCCCGTTTGACGGCAGAACCGCATCGGGACTCCACATACATGTCTCTTACTGGGGCGTTGAATTCTATTCTGTATCCATCTCTGATCAGGTCCAGAACCCACTGATCTGAGGAAATCTTGGCCCACTCCTCAACAAAGAGGGAAAGCCGTCCTCCGATGACAGGCATCGAGGAGAGGGCCGGCGCACCATCATTGAGAGGGTCACCCCTGAACTCCTGGTCTTGAGCCACCAGCTGCGGAACGCTTGTCCGAGCGAAAGGAGTTCCTCTGCTGACCACGGGCACGAGAAGTGAACCCAGCAGAACGCCCCGGGCGGTACCTTCTAGCTTCACGGAAGCGAGGTCTGTATGAGGAGTGGACCGCCTGGCCCTTAGAGGAAGGCCTCTGCCTATGTTCGGGCAAGCGCTGGGGTTTTGGATCACCCAGGCCTTTCACAATTTTCTCTAACTCCTCACCAAATAGGCGAAGTCCTTGAAAAGGCAACTTCACCAACCTTTGCTTAGAGGCCATGTCCGCTGCCCAGTGTCGTAGCCACAGACGACGGCGAGCCACCACTGCTACTGCCATTTGTTTAGCCGAAGCTCTGACAAGGTCATAAAGGGCATCAGCCAGAAAGGACAAGGCCACCTCCATCCGCGGAGCCACATCCAAGAAGGGCTCCGCTCCATCTCCGGGCTGAGCCACTGCCTGTTGCAGCCAAGCTAGGCAGGCTCTCACAGCATAACAGCTGCACGCAGACGCCCGAACAGTGAGACCTGCAATTTCAAAGGACCGTTTCAACGCTGTTTCCAGCCTACGGTGTTGAACATCCTTCAGGGCAACACCTCCTTCAACAGGGAGGGTAGTTCTCTTTGTCACCGCAGTGACTAGGGCATCCACTGTAGGCATTTGAAAACGAGCCATATGTCCCTCACGCAGAGATAACTGCCCCATAGCCCTGGAAACTCTCAAAGGTCCCTCGGGGTCAGCCCACTGAGCCGAAACAAGCTCTAGGATGGAGTCATGCAAAGGGAAGGTCCGAGCAGCTTTCTTGGTACTAGCCATCCTGGGATTACCCGAGGAGGCCATGCCACTGTCAGGATCTTCAATCGAGAGGGCCTGCAGGGTATCTGAAATAAGCGCTGGCAGCTCATCACGGTGGAAAATCCTCACCGCGGAGGGATCATCCAGATCCTGTGGTAAATCCGCACCTGACTCTGGTTCCTCAGACAAGAACGTCTGTCAGAGTTCTCCGAATCCTCACACCCCGACCACGGGGGAGGAAAAAGGGGCACCACAATCTGAAGGGGAATTAACCCTTCTGCGCTTATCTTTAGGCCAAGCATCCGGGAAAAAAGCCTCACTGGGCAGTCCCAGGCCAGAATCCATCGGGGGGGCAATCAGAGGTGCCTCAGGCGACCCTTGAGGAAGGGCTCTTTTCATCATGTATGCTTTATGCAGCAAAAGCACAAAATCCGGGGAGAAAATCTCACCCTGGGCACCCAAATCCTGTCCAGTGCTAGCCACTCCTGAAATAACCTCATCTCGAGGTGCCCCACCCGGCTCAGGTCTCTCCGTGTCCACGGAGGCCGCGCCATGCGGTGTAAGCAAAATGGCGCCCGCTGCCAGCTCAGAGCGGGAAGAAACATCACTCGCCATGCTCGGGCCGGCTCTTATGCCAATACCGCACGATATACAGAGCCCTGCTGCTGATTTGCGCTTGCCACAAGTGGAACAGCGCTTTACATTGTCCGCAGCCATCGCCGAAAAACGGTGGTAAAATCCAAAATGGCGGTTTCGCGCCAAAATCGCCCCGATCGTGGGCCCACCCCGGAGGAGTTGGAAAACACTCTTACCTCAAAGGATCTAGTGTACAACTACGATCCTACTGAAAATCAGGTCAAAAACCTCTGTTCCAGCGTCTCTGCGTTTAAAAACGCGACGCGACTTTTTTTTTTTTTTAAGCTGTGAGGAAAGCAGAGGTATTGAAGACTCCGGAGGCTCAGATGAGTGGGAAAGGCAGGGAAAGGGCGAACCTATATGCCTGCATCCACTGTTGGTGGGTAAGGACAGGGAAAACAAGGCAATATGTCCACATCCACGGAGGTATGGGTAAGGCAGGGAAAGGGCTAACCTATGTGCCTTTAAAGTGAAGCTGCTATAGCCTCCAACACCCCGGTTAACAACTGGCAAGCCAGGAACCACCTCCCGGCAGATTTTTCTGGAGCTCAAACAAGCTGCAGCCACCCTGCTAAGGGAGATAGAGAATACTGGAGAGGCAGTGGAGCTAGCTGGCCAAGAGGGCACTGTGAAAATTTGAGTGCTCTCTATCTCCCCTGCTGGTTGATGGACATAACCCATACGTAATGGCTTCATCTGCTTGATGACAAGGAATGTACTGTTTTGGGATCTTGCCAAGTACTTGTGACCTGGATTGTCCACTGTTGCAAACACAATACAGGGCTTGATGAACTTTTGGTCTGAAAATGCTTATGTAATTATATATATATTACCTGACTGTATGAGTTACTTATGTATTCCTATCTGCTTCCTGCCTCTGTGCTTTTGTTTCAAGATGCTGACTGCATTTGCTTATATACTACAACACTATATTATTAATCTATAGCGTAGTGAAATATCACGAGTGCAATAAAGGGGGAAGATTATGGGAGAACTCCAGGCATGGTAATTACGGGGAAAGTGAGATGGCTGTAAATTTACAGTTGGTCACTGTTTTATGGAATTGTTGTGGTTGTGTTTCAAACAGGTGGCAACAGGACAACCCCATGAAGGCTCAAGTTACTCTGCCCGAAAGGACTGTCAGATGGCTTTGAACTGTGCTGATTATGCACGCGTTAAATTGGGACAACTTTTGAAACCTTTGAACAGATGCTGGAGCAACTGCAACTTACTTGCACACTGATACAACAGTAAAAGCCTATATTGCAGTGTGACATTTAGACTGATATTGAGGCAGTGATTTCATGTCACAGGGAGAACCATCTACCTTAGGTAATCGGAAGACTACGTCTATCTGTCCTAAGGACACCCTGTGACCCTCAAGGACTGTCAATGAACCCCACTGCAGTAGTGAGATCTCTGAGAGGGATATACAGAATTACAGTATCTCAAATTTTGAAATAATAGACACTGGAGAGGGCAGGGGAGGCAGAGGAAGTAAGGATTTATGTAAGTCATTCAGATCGCCCCATTAGATCACAGTTCTCCTACCTCAAGTCCTCGAACGCCCTACCCTTAAACATTAGAAGCTTAACCGAATACCTTCTGTTTCGCAAAATGCTAAAATCACACCTCTACTCAAAATGTTTTAGTGATGCAGGTTAATCTTCACCAATGACCACCCACACATCACAATTCTGTTCCTCCTTATTTTCCCACTGATCAACAATGACACCTCCCCTAATTTTAGACTTTGAATATCTTACTCTCCCTTAAGACTCACAGCTACACTTCTCTATGTCCCAATGTAAATGTGTTAATCGCCCACTACAATTCGTATCAATTGTTATTAGTTACACTGTAAGTCATGTTGACTGCTCTTTGTTAAGCCATATTGAACCAAACCTGATTTGGAAAATGTGGGATATAAAACCAAATAAATGCATTAAAACAAAAAGGAAAGTCTGTGAATATTTTTACCCAGGAAAACTGCATCCGTTTTTTTCAAGTAGAAGTACACATATACTTCTACTTTAAAAATATCTGTGGATGCAGAATACCCCTGACTGTTTGCATCTGTTTTTCTTTTTTTTTCGTATGAGGGTGAGGAACACCCCTGAACGTTTGAATCTGTTGTTTTAAATGTTTTTTTTTAATTATGTGTGTACTTATGCCAGTAAAGCAGATAGGAGCTGGGAATGCTATAGAAAAGAGTTTTTTTTGGCCAATGATGATGAAGTCCAGTCCCCGAAGCCACGTTTAGGCTGGGGGCTTCTCGAGGCCTTTTTCCTCAGGAAGCAGGCGCTGCTGTTGTTTGTTATCTCTTTAATTTCTATATTTTGAGTTTAATTCATAAATAAAAGAGATAAACCTCGCCATACATAACTTGAGATTATTCTTGTCCTTTAGGAAGCCATGCAAACTTTGTTATACTCCGCTAAGCTAACCACCTTTACCACATTCTCTAGCAATGAATTCCAGAGTTTAATTACACGTTGAGTGAAGAACACTTTTCTCTGAATCGTTTTAAATTTACTACATTGTAACTTCATCTCATGCCCCCTAGTCCTAATATTTTTGGAAAAGCGTAAACAGACGCTTCACATCTACCTGTTCACTCATTATTTTATAGACCTCTATCATATCTCCTCTCAGCCGCCTTTTCTCCAAGCTGAAGAGCCCTAGATGGTTTAGCCTTTCCTCATAGTCATCAGTGCAAAGAATCCAAACAACCAACCAATAAATACAAACAATGTATGTGGCCCATTCACATTTTACAACGTAATCCCCCCCCCCCCCCCCCACCCACAGTTCCCTTGGATGGGGCCAAGCAAGAAGGTTAGATTGAGAACAAGACGGTACAAGGCTATTCTAGCCCCTTATATGGGTTGAAGGCAGTAGGTGGAGCTTGCCACCACAGTCGTTCACCCAAAACAATAGCAAACGCTATTGAAAACAATAGTAAAAGATTATTAGAGATAACGGAATGTGTATGCATGGTCCATTTGAAAGTCAAAAGTTGTTCCAGTTGGAAATGTGGAGGGCAAAAATACATATATTTTTTATTTTTATTTATTTTACAGCTTTTTATTTGAAAGCGTCTTGTATGTAGATATAAATATCATGAAACAAAAACTGGATATCACTAAAACAGCTTCAAAATGATTGTAGCTGGTGGAAACAGCACTAATGAAGGCTATATTTTGTATTCATTTTTCTACACTGTTGTATACAATACAATAATACATCACCAAATTTCAGTGAGGATATATCTATTCTATAGACCTCTATTATATTTCAACAGAGGTCTATAAAATAATGAGTGGAGCGGAACGGGTAGACATGAATCGTTTAGTTACTCTTTCCAAAAATACTAGGATTAGGGGGCATGCAATAAAGCTACAAAGTAGTAAATTTAAAACTAATCAGAGGAAATATTTCTTCACTCAATGTGTCATTAAACTCTGGAATTTATTGCTAGAGAATGTACTAAACCAGTTACCGTACAGTGGCGTAGCCAGAAGGCAATTTTTGGGCGGGCCAACAGGTCAGATGGGTGGGCATCAGGGTTGCCAACTTTTTGAAATTGAAAAACTTGCCACCTGATGCCCCACCTCTACCCCACTGCCAATAACTTCAATGAGGGTAGCAGTGCAGGCTTCAGTGACTGCAGGCCACATTGAGGGCTAGAGGGAAGTACAAGAGATTGCACTCTTCAGCCTCGGTCCCCTAACACACATACTTAGCCTGTATAGCAAGACCAAACACTTTTCAGCATATCTCTCCAGTTACACGCTGTAGAAATGATGCCAGAAAGTATAGTCTACTCTAGTATTAAATTCTGCAAATAAATTCTGCATCCATAGAACCCCCTGGCTTTCCCCCAATGGGTGCACAGCAGAGTTAGGACATTTCCCCATAAAACTCACCGTAATCTCAACAGCCACCATATAGTAAATAAAACAATCTTTAAAACAAAATGTCACATAACCTAGAGCAAATTTACGATGCCAGCACTAACGTCCAAAACAAGGATCCTACCTATGAAAAAGGCATTGCCTTACATATTATGGAGGGGCCCTAAAATATCAATACATCTATTGGGAAAACTGAACAAACCAAACTTACTACAAGAAGGCTACATAGAAAATTCATGCTAACAGAATACCTCGATCACACACATGGAACAAAAATGCTAAATATAGAATAATTGACTACAAATTATAAAAATAACCAAAACCCCAGGAAGTCAGACCTTGCATGCAATACAATACCAGAAAAACAGAATGAAATGCATTTCCTCCTGCGCAAAATATAGAGGTAGTACGTGCCAGGGATGGTGTTAGAGGAGTGCAACTGGAGCAATTGCTGTTGGTCCCCTGACCAGAGAGCCACAAGCATGATGGAAGGTGAAGGCAGTAAAGCCTGGTGATTGGCTTTGGGGTTCCCTCCCAAATTTATGGCCTGGGCTCCAGCCATGTCTAACACCAGCTCTGGCAAGATGTACATTCCAAATCTGACATATTCTAATCAGAAAATAGAAAATAAATTTTTTTCTACCTTTTGTTGTGTGGCTATTTTACTTTTCAAATCAGCTTGGTCCTAGTCTCTGGTTTCTTCTTTCCTCTGTCTTAACTTACTCACCAGAGTCTTCTGTCTATTTGTCATGTCTTTTCTCTCCATGTCCACCATCCATCTCCCTTCTCTGTATCCCCATGGTTCCTTGTCCAGTATCTCCACTATGTTCAAATTCCTGCATCCATCACCCTTTTATCCCCTACCCCTGTGTCCAGCATTCAAATTCCTGCATCCATCACCCTTTTATCCCCTACCCCTGTGTCCAGCATCATCCCTTGTGTCCCTTTGCCCTCCCATGTCCAGTACCTCCCTTCTGAGTTCCTATTCTCCCCTATGTCTACTATCTGTCCCCTGTGTGCATATACCCCTCCCTCCCAGTGACCATCATAGCCTCTCTATTCCAAATTCCTACCCCCCTCCCCCCCCCCGGTCAGGCATTGTCATCCCCATGTAGCATCTCACATCTGTTTCTGTATTTTCCCTTTCTCCCTCACCCACACAAATGTCTCTCTCTCTTCTGCGATCCCACCTATCCAGCTTCTCTCCTTCCAGCTTTGGGCTCTTTCTTCAACTGTGAGGTAAACATTTGTCTCCCTCTTTTTTCATCCCCTTGACCCCTCATCTCTCTCCCTTCCCTCTAATCTCTCCTCCTGGTACAGCACCTCTGTTCCTTCCCTCTAGCCCCCCCCCCCCCCAGGTCTAGCACCTCTCTCCCTTCCTTCCAGCCTGCCCCCCTTGCAGGTCCAGCAACTTCCTCCCTTTCCTCCAGCCTCTCCCCTTTGTAGGTCCAACACCTCTCTTCCTTCCCTCCATCGCCCTCCTACTATTACAGGTCCAGCATCTCTCTCTCTTGCTTCCAGCCGCCCCCCCATAAGTCCAGCTTTGCCTCCAGTCTGCTACTCCCCCCCCCCTTTTTGCAGGTCCAGAACCTCTCTTCCTTCCCTGCAGGCAGGCAACCCACCACCCATACACAGACACACCACCACCCACACACACGGTCCAAAACCCTATCCCTTCCCTCCAGCCAGTTAGCCTTCTCCCCTCCCTTGCAAGTCCTGAACCTCTCTCCCTTCCCTTCGGCCTTTAGCCCCACCCCCCGGTGCAGCCACTGTCTCGCCCCACAGCAGGTCAGCACTACTCTGTCCTTTTCCCTCCCTCATTCTGCGCTGCTAAGTTCTAGTTTAAATTAAGGGCACCAGCCGACAGCGATTCAGAAACGGAGACCCACTCCAGGGCGTTCCCTCTGCCGCGATCCGCGCTCTCTGTTACAACTTCCTGTAGTGGGTCTCCGTTTCTGAATCGCTGTCGGCTGGTGCCCTTAATTTAGACTAGGTGCTTGGCGTGGGTGAGGGAGGGAGAAGCTGATTCACCTCGGCCACGGGCCACCACTTGGATCATGGAAGGCTCCGGAGTTGATCTCACTGAATCTCTGCTGGCAAGCGCCGGAGCGCCCTTATTTTAAACTACTAGACGCTTCGCGGTGGGGGTGAGGGAGGGAAAAAAAGCTTCATCTTGGCCACCGCATGATGCCCGATTGCGATCCACTGTTTTTAGGTGGGCCTGGCCCACCCACGCCCTCCCGTGGCTACGCCCCTAGCGAGGTTTAAAAAAGATTTGGATAGCTTCTTAAAGAAAACTCCTCCTCCCATCCGGTCCCTCACCTCCTTTTCTGTGCAGCCGCAGTCCTGATGTCAAAAGCAGAGAAAAATTACAGCGCGGGGCCCCGTGATCCAGCCCTGCGCGCGCACTCTGCGTCTGTCGGTCTCGCCCCCTCCGACGGGACGTCTTACGTCAGAGGGTGTGGTACCGAGAGGTGCAAAAGCAAGCGGGTGAGGTTGGTAAGAGGTTCCGCGCGCTCTTTTTCTTTCTGCTGATTTTTATGTTACCGGGAAGGGTTTTTTTTGGCGGAGGAATTGACTCTTACAATTGAACAGTTTCGGCTTTTTTTTTTTGCCTACTCATTCAATTGTACCGACTCCCTGGACATAGTCTCTGGGGAAAAAAAATTGGGGCTGCACAACTCTTTCCTTTTTCCCTCTCCTCCGCCCCCATGTCTGATCCTCTTCCCCATGTTCCTCAGAGGCGGCCTCAGTGATTCATGTGCGCTGCTCCGACCAGAAGGCTTCCCTCTGCTGTGTTGCGCATGAATGACTGTGGCCGCTTCTGAGGTATATGGGGAGGGGGTTGTTGGGCCTGGAGGGGGGAGGTATGAAATGTATTTTATATGTTTATGGTGGAGGGGGTAAGGTATATAATGTGCTTTATATATTTGCGGGGGAGCTGAAGGGAAGATATTTAAAAATATATGTATCTACGAGGTGGGGGGGGGGTTAATTCTGGGGCCACGCAAAATAAAAGGTAAAGAACGTGCCCAGTAATGGAGTAAGTGTGGGAATAGTTACTTTTTTGTGTGTGTGGAGTGCAACAGTGTTACTAGTGTAGGACAAAAGCTGCTTAGCACCTGCCTTTTCCCGCTTTAGACAAGAGCCTTACAGCCAATCAAAGGCTTCTGCATGTCTTGACAGCCAATCAAAACGCTCCTCACATTCCACCGCAGCACTGCTGGTGCTAATTACAGTTTCTGTCCTGTGTTAAACTGTTACCTTTAGTTTAGGTAACTAGAAGAGGCTTCGAAGCCGAAAGCTGTGTTTTTATCGAGTGCTGTGTGAACTGAGAACTTGGCAATAAAGTGCAGAAAAACAGGAAAGTTAATTGACGTGTGTGTATGAATAAAAGTGTGAGAAGGAGTGTTTCATTGAAAGGATTTGACAAATAAAAGGTGATGCTATTCTGGATTTATTGTATTAAAAAATGAAATTCAGAGAGAAAGAAGGTGCTGTGTGAGATGTGTGTGAATTTTTTTTTTAAATAATAAATGGGTGTTCGATGACTTTGTACAGAACATAGGCTGTTTCTGATATAAAAATATAATTGAGCAACTGGTTAGGCTGATTTAAAGTTGAAATAACCCTGAGTTTTATATATATATTAAAGCAAATTTGCTTCAAGGCAATCAAGACCTAAGAGCTTAAAAATAGGTAAAAGCTGAATCAGAAATATTTATGACATGAATAATTGAGGTATATAGCTAGATAACTGAGTGTGGGCTGTGTGTGAAAGTTGTAACTGGGTCTTTATTGAATTCTAGAAGTTTTTTTAGTGAGTAGAATCTTTGAGGCTGATGTTTTTGGTGCCAATAGCACAATAACTGTTTTGTAATGTACTGAAATGTTTTCTTAAGCAAATTAAAAAATAAAGGCAAGTAAGGGATTATTTTTTGTGTTTCTTTCTGTGGCAGGAGCATAGCTGCAGGTGGGCCCAGGCCCACCCAGTCTTTGTCTCACCCTCTGCTGCTGATTAAGGTGCAGCTACACAGCCTTTCAATTAATTGTGCAGATTGCCGTCGGAAGGAGGGGAAGGCAAATTCAGCTGGTGACATGAAGATATGAAAAGCGGAAATCCAGTTGTTAATGGACTTGAATATCCGCGGTTTCCTATCCATGGTAATGGTTGTCAACAATTTGTCGTGCATACTCCCACCCTCTTCGTCTGACTCCCGCAATAGGAGCGAGAAAATATCAATGAACTCTCGCTTCCATATCTTCTCCTTCATTGTCATAGACACACATCTAGCCAATGTAAACACCTCGCAAACTACGTCAGCACGAGGATTGACTACACCCTTTTGGGAGACAGACGATGCATCCCCAGGATTAGTGAAAACACTGGTGACAAAGAGGATGAGTCCGTCCCCACTAAGGGCACAGAGGTCGATACTGACATTGCCTCACTCCTTGTTGGGGTCGGACTCACTATATGCCGAGCATCAAACTCGGTTAGTACTTTCCTAAGTACCTCTACCATTGATGCGTCCCTTGTGTGTTGTGATGTAGCGTAATCAGTAGACTCACCTGCCGCAGACAGCGCCTGGGGCATTACGGGAACTGGAGCCAAAACCACTGACGGTGCAGCATCTCGGGGCAGCAGCTGCTGGGGAATCGCTGCCATAGCAACGGCTGTTGCCCCACCCATAGTCTGCAGTTGTTGGGTAACCAATGCCACCCCATGCTGATCAATTTGTTTTCGTAATTCTGCCATCAGAGCATCCATATCTGGAGCAGCTGCGCTCTGCCCTGCTGATCTCTTCTTGCCGCCGGAGGCCCGTGGTTTGGTGATGTGCTTAGTCGCTACTGGGGTCCCTCCCTGCGTCTTGCAGCGAGAAGGCATATCTGCAATAAATGTGCTACAAAGAAAAAGAGCATACACATGAAGGCGTGTCTGTGAAAGAAAGTACATTCCTTAAACTGTGTACATAGCTTTCCTAGCACCAAAAATTAATAAGTAGATCTGGAAATAATTAATAGGCAAAGCATTCAAATTGACAATATCAGAAAGTAAATTGAAAATTTATAGTGGTGAAAAAGGTTGTAAATACAGTTCTATTTGATTTCAGCAAAGAGAGATATACATCGCCTGCAGATTCGCAGAACGACCCTGCCCTCCGGTGGCCGACCATGGTATTGCAGCACTGAAATGTTTATAACAAAAGAAATCCTTTAGCTAGTGCCATGCGTACAGCCTATTCCAACACTCCGCCCCCCTTTTTTAAAAAAGAATTTGGATTTATACGTCATCGCAAGTGGGCGGGATCTCACAGGAAACGGCCAAATTCGCACCTCCTAATCCTGGCGCCAGGAAGCAGCCATGTGTAGCGCACAAGGGCGTCCAAAAACGAGTTGTAATACTAAACTAGCAAGGCCTAGCCCTGCAACCATAACTGCGCGTCCGCGATGTTCAATCTCCAGAACGAGTGGAGTGCAGCGGACACCCCAGCAACCCACCTTGCCCAACCCACATGGATGGAGACGGGCATAGCAGTGGCCCCCTGAATGCTGGCAGCAGGAGCGGCGAATTATCCCTGTGCAACCCGAAACCACCAGGAATTAACCCCGTAACTGGCTGTAACCCGACCTCCCCAGGGCATGCGGAGTGTAGGAGAGACTCGACGTGCTGTGCACGGTGCTTCTAATGCGGGTAACTTGTTGCACGAAGGAAAATTACAAAGCATGCAAGCCGAAATTTTAAACCTCGCTGCTGCAAGTAAAGAACCTGCTGAAAGCAAACAACCTTTGAAAGCACACAACTTTATGCAGGCAAAACCGGACATTTAAAAAAATCTTACTGCAGAAAGTAAACAACCGAAAGCACACAACTTTAAGCAGGCACACAGGCGCCTCTCAATCGACTAACAGCTCATGCGAGGGGAAAAACAAAGACAGGAAAATGGACATTTCAAACCTTACAGCTGAAAACAAACCACCTTAAAGCCTCTTGAAAGAAGTAAATGTGTTCGAGTCAGGCCTTCTCCAGGTAGGAGAAGCTCCTCTCCCATCAGCTCCTCTGCCTTGCCTCTGGCCACTTGAAAAGACCCCTCCTTACCTGTTGAGCTGCCCTTTATGCCCTCCCTCCGCCCCCTGTCTTTCTTTAACCCTTTCTTTACTGCTACTCCTTTTGCTGCCTACAGCCCAGTTGTGTTCGGCCTCCCTAATCGGATTGGCCTCTTTCTTATTATGAGTGTATATTGACAATATATGCACTATAAACAAGTGTGTGCTTTTGTTTGATGTTCTAATGTTGAAAATGTTTGATTGCTATTTTGGATATATTGATGTTACTCACACAGCAAGTTATATAATAATTTTTCTTGGACATTGGGAATGTTTTCTTAGCCTGTGATGAGGAACAGATCATTGGGATCGCTTTAACTCTATAGATCTGTCGAGCTGGAGCTCTTTGAGGCTTTTTTTCTTTCCTTTATGTTCAACTTGTTCCATTCACACGTATTTTCGTTCGTTATAGTGGGTCTGTTTTGTTTTTTTTGTTTATAGTGCTTTTGATTTGATAGACTCCACATCCTCTTGGAGTATTTTGTAGTAAATTGATAGATCTGCAATATAGAAATTGTTCCTTTAGGGAAATCGTATATGGTTTTATATTACCCCCCATTCAAAGAAGGTAAAATATAAAAGAGTGTTTGCAGGTCAATTCTTGTATAAAGCTAATTACTGGTGGAATTCTATACCTACTGCCATTAGATGTTCATAGAATTATAAATGTTTTAGAAAAATGCTTAAAACCTACCTTTTTGGAAGATTTGTAAATGTTTATTAAATTTTAACAATTTTGTAGATGTTGTACATTCCTGGGAATGCCTAGTTAACTTGCTTGTAAATAATGTAATGCTATTGGGGTAAATGCGGCATTGAAATGTCAATTCGTTTGTGTCCAGAAGCACAGGGGATCTTGTGCACGGAACTCAAAAAAAAATGCATGGAGAGAGCTAACACTGACTAGGGAAATGAGAAATTGAGGCAGCATGGGTATAATTATACATATATAAGAAATTATATTAAGTGTTAATTCTGTTTAAAGGTGGTCAAATACTATTTTAACTCTTCAGTCCTGCAAGTGATGAAGGAATGCCAGATGGTTTAGATTACTTAGAAAGTCTAGCTTTGGCTAAGCTAAAGGGCAGAAAGGTCAGAAAGACCCTTGTGAGTGATGGATTGCTAATGCTACCACATCTGTATACTATTATGAATGAACAGGGCATGTTGCAGACATACTGTAGTTTTAAAAGAATTAGTTTAATGCTGGTTAGAAGTAAATAATTCTAAATAATTCTAGATTTTAGAAGTTCTTGATATTTAGAATATGTCTTATAAGGAATACTGATTCTGCTTATTTTAGAATATGTTTTTCTGTGTAATTAATAAGTTTTGTTTCTGTGTGGAATATCTGTTCAACTCAGCGTTACTTTCTAAGCAAGACTGCAGTTGAAGAGGTCAGCATATGGTTTGAATTACCTACAGTCCTGGCTGGTTCAATGTATGAGGGTAATAGGTGAAAGAGAAGTCAGCTCTCTTCTCCTTGATTAATTATAGGTAAATGTAGGACTGGGCTTTCTGAAAGAAATAACAAATCACGTATGTGCGCCATTAAGTAAGACTGGCCCTTGACCCCTTAATGAATGCCAGAGTTTAGTTAGCAGTTAGTATGAAGTTGACTAGGAATATGAGAATTTAAATCATAATGAAATGCCAAGAGAGGGGAGCCAAAATGTCTGGTTTGAGAGGCCCCAGGTCATAGGTCAGTTTGAGAAATATTAAACCTATGTAACTGATATTTTGGAAATATATGTATAAAGATGATTGGTTGAGGCAAGGTAATCAATCTATTCTTTACCATCTGGAGAGAAAGGGGGGCTAGGGGGTGTTAAACTGTATATAAGTGGGAGTAGAAGCAGCTTACGTCAGAAGGAACAGACAGGAGAAGGAGAGCTGGAGGAAGACAGACAGCAGAAGAAGAAGAGGACAGACAGAAGCCACAAAGACACAGAGAGCTGAGAAACAGAAGAAGAGACTTAATGCTGATGTCCCACTTTGTTTGCTGGCAAATAAAGAAGATTTCTCTCTCATTCTGGTGTGTGCTGTTTGACTCCTGAAGTACCACAGATTCTGCTAATAATAGGGGTAATTCATGCATCAATTCCTGCAACAATTCTTGGTGTCAGAAGTGGGATCCTGAACCGGCACCCAACTGACTGAGGAACATTCGCCGGGTATGTATTCTGTATTCTGTATTGTAATTCTAGCTAGGAAACTGTAAACCAGCCCCTCACAAATTGAGGGAAGGGGAGTCTGATCAACTCTCAGCGAAGGCCCTAGTACCTTCTAGTCTAGTGGAGATTAGAAGCGAAACCGCTTGAGCTTATCTGTATCTGAGAAATCTGAAATTGTTGGGTGGGATTTTCTGTACTGAATGTGTGTGTGATGCTTGAATGTTAATGAGTGCGGACTTCTTATAGCTGCGTTTCCAATTAACGCGAGTTCAATTGGCCAGCGACGGAAGGAAGCGATTGTTGTTTGTTTCACCTTGTGTCTCTGGATCTGTGGACCCCTTACCACAAATCCAAAAATTCCCCCCCTCTTTGTGTGTTGTAACTGTAAGCATTATGGGAGGGACATCATCTAGAAAAATTGATACTCCCCTAGATTGTATGCTTAAGAACTTTAAAAAAGGATTTTTAATTAATGATTATGGACAGACTTTAAGCTCAAGTACTTTAAGAACCTTGTGTGAAGTTGAGTGGCCATCTATGGGAGTGGGGTGGCCCCCTAGTGGCAGCTTAGATATTGAAGTAATCCGGAAGGTCTACAGCATAATTGTAGGAGAACCAGAATATTCTGAACAACTCCCCTATATAGATTCCTGGGACAGCCTTGTGACTGACCCTCCCTCTTGGTTGAAAACTTATATGGGATCCCCAGTAAAATTCATGTTAGGCCGTGTTCAAAGAAAGATTAGAAAATCTAAACTGGAAGAGGGAAAGAGCCCTAGGAAGCCTACCACCCAATCGGTGGCTTCCGCCCCTACCCTGTCTGAGAAACCCATACTCTCTGATGACCCCTCAGATCTTGAGCCACCACCTTATGGCCCATTGTTGGGGTTCCGTGCCACCCCCAGAGATCCACGCCGCCCAGCCCAAGCTTCTCCAGCACAGGCTTCTCCGGATAGCTCCTCTTCTGTGCAAACCCCGCCACATCCTAGGATGGACTTTTCATCCAGCCTCTACCCTCCTCTGCCACATCCTTCTCTGCTAACCTCCCAAGACCCGCTTTGGGCTGCATCCCCTGACTCCTCAACTCCCGACAGCCCAGCCTTTCCCTCTAGTACCCCTACCCACTCATCAGGGGCCCAGCATCCCTTTCAATGGACTGAATCACCTGTGACCACCTCTCAGTCTATGAGTACCCCTCCTCATCCCTCAGGGGTTCAACACGCCTCCACTGAATGGGTTAGACCTGCTGCAATCACCTTTGAGCATGATAGGAGGGTAGCTCCTAGCTCTGCCTCAGGTTCCATTCCCACCTCCTCGAGAGTTCTGCCCCTCCGTCAGGTAACCACCACTCGACCGGATCCTAATAATGAGGGTCAGGTTATGCAGGCACAGGCCTATCAGTATGTACCCTTCACAACCACCGATCTCCTGAATTGGAAGACGCATTACCCCTCTTATACTGAAAAGCCTCAGGCAGTGGTGGACCTAGTGGCTAGCATTATGGCCACCCATAACCCAACCTGGACTGATTGTCAACAACTTCTCCTGACCCTCTTCACAACTGAGGAGAGGCGGAAGATTTTACAAAATGCTGAGGCCATCACGCGAGCGCGTGTTCCCGAGGGGACACAGGACCCAGAGCAATGGGTTAGAACTCGGTTCCCTCGCGCAGCTCCAGTTTGGGATCCAAATAATGGGCAGCACTATGAACTGTTGTCTGGCTATTGCCGGGACTTGCTGGAAGGTATGAGGAAAGGCATAAAGAGGCCCATTAATCTGGCAAAGGTCTCTGAAATTCTCCAAGGGGCAACTGAATCCCCTGGGGCCTTTTTAGAGCGATTAATTGAAGCCTACAGAACATACACCCCATTTGACCCTGAAGCACTAGAAAACCAGAGAATGGTGAATAGCGCATTGGTGGCCCAGAGTATGCCAGATATCCGGAAGAAGTTGCAGCATCAGGAGGGATTCGCAGGGATGAATACCACCCAGCTAATTGAGATCGCAACCAAGGTTTTCATTAATAGAGATCAGGAGGTGCGCCGAGAGGCTGACCGGAAGATGCAGAAGAAGGCCGACCTTTTAGCGGCAGCCATTACTAATTCCACCCTTAACCGAGGTCGACCTCTAGCTAATGGAAAGCCAAAGTGGGACCCTGGACCATCAGCCAGGCCCCGAGATTCCTTCAATCAATCCCGGCCACGGGGGGAGAATCCCAGACCAAGATTGGAGAGGGATCAGTGTGCCTACTGTAAGGAAAGAGGGCACTGGAAAGATGAATGCCCCCAGAGGCGCCAGGGACTGAGAAGGGGACCAGGAGATCGAGGAAGCCGAGGCCGAGTTCGAGAGGGAAGGTATGAGCCTCCAGAATCTGACATCATTGGGATAGCTGAGATGGCAGAATGGGACGAATAGGACAGACCGGGTTCCTACAAATTGGGCTCCCAGGAACCTATGGTCAAGTTAACTATAGGGAGCCGCTCAATTCCATTCATGATTGATACAGGAGCTGAACATTCTGTTGTGACGGAGCGATTAGCGCCTGTGTCTGGAAAAACTGTCCGAGTGGTGGGAGCCACGGGGGTGCAGAACCGGAGGCCCTTTCTGACGACCCGTAGATGCCAATTAGGCTCACACACAGTCACTCATGAATTCCTGTATATGCCAGACTGTCCAATCCCTTTGTTAGGCCGGGACCTGCTGTCCAAGCTTAGGGCCCAAATTTCCTTTGACTCTGATGGCCAGACTTCAGTCTCCTTTCGGCCCCCAACATCCAGCCCTAAGGGTATATTGAGTCTCTGCTGCCCTCTTGAAGAAGAATGGTGGCTGCATCAGTCGCAGGGTCAAGTTGACCTACCCCTGGCAGACAGCTTTCAGGTCAATGGGGTATGGGCAGAAGATAATCCCCCAGGGTTGGCCCGAAATATTCCTCCTGTCCATGTAGATTTACTTCCAAGTGCCCGGCCAATCCATCTTCGCCAATACCCAATTCCCCGAAAGGCTCTGGAAGGGATTCAAGCACATCTGAATCGTTTGTTATCCCATGGAATTATTCGACCTTGCCAGTCTCCATGGAATACGCCACTGTTGCCAGTTCAGAAGCCAGGGACTGAGGACTACCGGCCAGTCCAAGACTTACGAGTGGTCAACAAATCCACTATCTCATTACACCCTGTAGTGCCTAATCCATATGTCCTACTAGGATTGATACCTTCTGGAGCTACCCATTTCACGACACTAGATCTAAAAGATGCCTTCTTTTGTATTCGGGTGGCCCCCGCCAGTCAACTGCTTTTCGCCTTTCAATGGGAAAACCCAGTAACAGGACGGAAGCTTCAGTATACATGGACCCGCCTGCCACAGGGGTTCAAGAACTCCCCCACCATTTTTGGGACTGCCCTAGGGCAAGACCTTAAGACTTTTAAATCTGAGCCTTCCAAGCGAGTTTTACTCCAGTATGTAGATGACCTCCTGATTGCAGCAGTGACCCAGGAAGAGTGTTTTGAGGCTACCAGAGAATTGCTGGAGCTACTCTTGGATGCAGGTTATAAGGTCTCACGCTCAAAGGCCCAACTCTGTCAGTCAGAAGTGAAGTATCTGGGCTTCTGTATTTCCCAGGGAAGTCGGAGACTGGATGTTAGTAGGAAGCAAGCGGTTGCTGCAATTCCCCAACCCAAGTCCAGAAGGGAAGTTAGGGAATTTCTGGGAGCAGCCGGATTCTGCAGAATTTGGATTCCAAATTTTGCATTGATGGCGAAACCCCTTTACCAGGCCACAAAGGGGGGTGAAAAGGAACCATTTGAATGGGGACCTACTGCTCAACAATCCTTCATTGCCATAAAGAAAGCCCTACTCCAAGCCCCTGCGTTAGGCCTTCCTGATGTGGAGAAACCTTTCTCATTGTATGTCCATGAGCGACAGGGGGTTGCTCTGGGTGTGCTGACCCAGATGATGGGATCCTGGCAGAGGCCTGTTGCATACCTGTCTAAACAGCTGGATGGAGTGGCTAAAGGATGGCCAGCCTGCATGAGGGCCATTGCAGCAACAGCCTTACTGGTCCAGGAAGCTGATAAGTTGACCTTGGGGCAAGAGCTGGTTGTTAAAGTCCCCCACGCAGTTCTCACCCTCATGGAGTATAAGGGCAATCATTGGTTTACAAATAACCGTATGGTTAAGTACCAAGCCAGCTTGTGTGAGAATCCACGGATACACCTGGAAACAGTGGCTACATTCAATCCCGCTACTCTTTTGCCAGCATCTGAGGGACCACCGGATCATGACTGTATCCAAACTATGGATGAAGTGTACTCCAGTCGACCAGATCTCAAAGATGTTCCTTGGAGGGACCCAGATGTAATTTATTTCACAGATGGAAGCAGTTATGTGGAGAACTCCAAGCGATTGGCAGGCTATGCTGTGGTGACAGAGGACAAGGTGATAGAAGCAAGAGCCCTGCCCCAAGGAACTTCAGCCCAGAAAGCAGAACTTGTGGCCCTCATACGAGCTCTGGAGCTAGCAGCAGGACTGGTGACCAACATTTATACTGATTCCAAGTATGCCTTCACAACTCTACATGCTCATGGAGCTTTGTATAAGGAAAAGGGACTCATAAATGCTGCAGGCCAACCTGTTAAGTATGGACCCGAAATACTTCAGCTGCTAGAGGCTGTTTGGGCCCCTAAGAAGGTAGCTGTCATTCACTGCAGGGGACATCAAAGGATAGATACTCCAGTGGCCCGAGGGAATCGCCATGCTGATCGGGTGGCCAAGGAAGCTGCTCGAGGACCCCCAGCAAGTACTGTGACCCCCCTGTTCCAAATTCGACTGCAAGAATGGACGCCTATGTACACCCAAACGGAAGAGAAATGGGCTCAAGAGGAAGGTGCAGTAAGGAGACCTGATGGCTGGTTACATCTCCCTGATACCAGAGTTCTGGTGCCACGCCACCTAGCTTGGCCTGTAGTGTCTCAAGCTCATGACCTATCACACTTAGGGAAAACAGCACTAGCCCGCCTACTCAGTCGAGTAGTGGTCTTGGAAGGATTGGATAGTCTGGTTGCCACTGCCTCTGCCCAATGTACTCTCTGTGCCCAGAATAATGCTCGTCAGGGACCCCGTATTCCACCAGGAGTTCAGTCTAGAGGACTAACACCCTTTGAGTCCCTAGTCATAGACTTCACAGAAATGCCCAGGAGCGGTAGGCTCCGATACCTCTTGGTCATGGTCTGTACCTTTTCTGGGTGGGTGGAAGCTTATCCTACAGTCACTGAGAAAGCCACAGAAGTAGCTCGAGCCCTCCTTAGGGATGTCATCCCCAGGTATGGACTGCCCCTTGCCATAGGTTCAGATAATGGTCCCGCCTTTGTTGAAGCCACACTTCAGGCCCTGTCCCGCGCATTGCGCGTTACCTGGAAATTGCATTGTGCCTATCGTCCCCAGAGTTCAGGGCAGGTTGAGCGAGCAAACAGAACCTTGAAAAATAGCCTAGCAAAGATTTGTCAGGAAACCCAACTGAAATGGCCACAGGCACTGCCACTAGCCCTCTTCCGCCTCCGATGCACCCCCACTAAAGGAACAGCCCTCTCTCCCTTTGAAATTGTGTATGGGAAGCCCCCAGCCATTTTGCAGGGAATTAAGGGAGATATAGGGACTTTAGGGTCTGCCCAGGTGCAGGAGCAGGTAGCCCTCTTGGGCAGGATAATTTCTGAGCTTCAGTCTTATGTGAGAGAAATAAACCCTGTCCCCTTCCAGGCTCAGGTACATTCCTTCCTGCCAGGGGATAGAGTTTGGGTGAAAGACTGGAGGCTCCAGCCTCTGGGGCCCCGATGGAAAGGACCTTTTACTGTTTTGCTTTCTACCCCTACAGCTGTGAAGGTCGCAGGGATAACTCCATGGGTCCATTGGTCTCGAATTAAGTCTGCTGACCAGACTGAGCCCAGCACGGATCAGACAGAGCCTAGACAGTGGAGAGCAGAAAGTGATCCAGCGGAGCCATTGAAGTTGCGCTTGACCCGAACCAAAGAATCTACTAGCTGAAAAGAAGGGTCAACTGCATACTGCAGGAGCTGCTGAACTTCGGCTTCACACTGAGACTCTTTCTTGCCCAGATTCTGGCTTTCTTGGAATTTGAGAGCTTGATTCTTGTCAGTTGAGGTTCTATCCCAACTGGTATAAGAACTCAAAGACTGAGAACATTATATTAGAGTAATCTGTGACTAGCACAGACTGTTGGAATATTATTGCTTAATTAGTTTGCTGTATTTGTTTTAGATTAGGAAGAAAGAAAATGTTAGTAGTTTGGATGCTTTTGTTGTTTTCTACTCCTTGCCTCCTTGTTCCTAATACCCCAACTCGCTCCAACCTTTGGTTACACTCAGTCCAGGAACTAATTAGCCAGGCAAAGATTACTTCCCCTTGTATTGTGTGTTCCCGATTTTCTCCTTATACCACAGATGTCCCAGCTGTTCCTGTCCCTGTGCAGCTCCCAGCTCTTATACCTCCCTACTTTTCGAGTTCAGGCCCTTGGAGCCAGGATTATACTTGGTGGTCCTTTTATAATGCTACTTCCCCCTCTGAATCTTCTCTAAGGCCAGTTTTTACGTCTCCCTATCCAGCTTCTGGAGTGTTTTGTTTAACAAGAGACATTTCAACTGTTCTTCCCATTCCCTGTAACTATACTAATGTTCTCCCAGAAAAAGGGGAATCTGTGTGGGTAGTTTCTCCAGGTACTCCTATGTGCCCTACTACCATACCTGCAGATTATGACCAAGGTGATTATCTGGCTCCTAACCGTACTACTGAGAAGACTATAGTGTCCCAGCCTATTTTCTACTTTCATAAGTCCCCGGGGTATGAAAGGTTTGCAACATATGAGCAGCTTGTCACAATTGGGGATTGGCACCTATGGTGTACAAAGTCTCCATTTCTTCTTCGTTCCCCCTGGGATAGGGGCTCGCATTATGGGCATCCTAATGTCCATCCTGTGCCAACATTTATTGGGAACTTTCCTCGCCCTCTCCTTGGTCATTACTGGCTCTGTGATAATGTCCTCCACATGATTCTTCCCCCCACATATGATTTTTGTGTATTGGTAACCTTGAATTATTTTCCTAAAGTAATTCCTCTTCTCAAGCCACCATCCCCGCACCGCTCTAAGCGAGAGGCTTTGTCCTTACCTTCCTCTGTTGCCACAGAGGATGAGGCGATTGAATTAGCCCTCCAGTATATCAACTCTACTTATCCTCTGACTAAAAAGAGACTTGTAGCCCTTTCTGCCACGGCCTGGATTCCAATTGGGGGCCCGGTAGCGGGTATTACTGAACTAGGCATGGCTACCCGGAGACTTCAGTCCCTACTCCATGTTTTAGTTCATGAGCTGAACGTGGTAGTCAATGCATTGCAGGATCAAATTAATGAATTAAGTATAGTTTCTCGGTATAACCGTATGGGCCTTGATTATCTCTTTGCAGTCCAGGGTGGCCTCTGCACAGTGCTAAATTCTTCAGAGTGCTGTACTATTGTCATAAATAGGACGCATGTAGTTAGGCATGCCATGGATAAAGTCCTACAGTTGGCCAGCCTTAATGTGGAGGATTACCGAGGAGGATTAGACCTTACCTCCTGGTGGTGGTCATTGACCTCCTGGATACGTCCCTTGTTCATTTCCCTAATAGTCTTAGTTTTAGCAGGGTTGTTGTTTTGTTTCCTGGCCTCATGTGCTTCGGCAGTATGCCGTCGGACCTTAACAAGTAAGGTAATGGTGATTCACAAGCCTATTCCTAGTTAGGATCACTATAATCTCCAGAATTTGAGTTGTGAGACTTATCTCTGCATAAGCTGATTTTAGTCTCAAAGGGGGGAATGAGGCAGCATGGGCATAATTATACATATATAAGAAATTATATTAAGTGTTAATTCTGTTTAAAGGTGGTCAAATACTATTTTAACTCTTCAGTCCTGCAAGTGATGAAGGAATGCCAGATGGTTTAGATTACTTAGAAAGTCTAGCTTTGGCTAAGCTAAAGGGCAGAAAGGTCAGAAAGACCCTTGTGAGTGATGGATTGCTAATGCTACCACATCTGTATACTATTATGAATGAACAGGGCATGTTGCAGACATACTGTAGTTTTAAAAGAATTAGTTTAATGCTGGTTAGAAGTAAATAATTCTAAATAATTCTAGATTTTAGAAGTTCTTGATATTTAGAATATGTCTTATAAGGAATACTGATTCTGCTTATTTTAGAATATGTTTTTCTGTGTAATTAATAAGCTTTGTTTCTGTGTGGAATATCTGTTCAACTCAGCGTTACTTTCTAAGCAAGACTGCAGTTGAAGAGGTCAGCATATGGTTTGAATTACCTACAGTCCTGGCTGGTTCAATGTATGAGGGTAATAGGTGAAAGAGAAGTCAGCTCTCTTCTCCTTGATTAATTATAGGTAAATGTAGGACTGGGCTTTCTGAAAGAAATAACAAATCACGTATGTGCGCCATTAAGTAAGACTGGCCCTTGACCCCTTAATGAATGCCAGAGTTTAGTTAGCAGTTAGTATGAAGTTGACTAGGAATATGAGAATTTAAATCATAATGAAATGCCAAGAGAGGGGAGCCAAAATGTCTGGTTTGAGAGGCCCCAGGTCATAGGTCAGTTTGAGAAATATTAAACCTATGTAACTGATATTTTGGAAATATATGTATAAAGATGATTGGTCGAGGCAAGGTAATCAATCTATTCTTTACCATCTGGAGAGAAAGGGGGGCTAGGGGGTGTTAAACTGTATATAAGTGGGAGTAGAAGCAGCTTACGTCAGAAGGAACAGACAGGAGAAGGAGAGCTGGAGGAAGACAGACAGCAGAAGAAGAAGAGGACAGACAGAAGCCACAAAGACACAGAGAGCTGAGAAACAGAAGAAGAGACTTAATGCTGATGTCCCACTTTGTTTGCTGGCAAATAAAGAAGATTTCTCTCTCATTCTGGTGTGTGCTGTTTGACTCCTGAAGTACCACAGATTCTGCTAATAATAGGGGTAATTCATGCATCAATTCCTGCAACAAAATGATGGTTGGCAAACTCTGAAAATGGCAGGAGAGAGCATGGATTTTTGGAATGGTATGTCTGCCAAAACATACCATGGTATGTTAACAAAAACAGCTTTGCAGTTGTTGGGACAGAGATCTACATGTGAGAGAGAGGACAGTCTGTCAGTGCTATAAAAGTTAGTTGTGCAGACACTCCTGCTGAAAAACAGACCACAGAGAATTCCTGTAAAAAGGAACTTCACACATGCAAGGGTTGTTCAGAATAGGGATTAGGCCATGGAGACATACAATTATATTCTTAAGAAGTAATGCAGAATCTCTACCAAGAGGGGGATCCGATAATGTGGAGGAGAATTGGACTTATGAGGCGCACTTTGCAAAATGTTTGGAAATGTCCATATCTTGTACACATTATCGGATCTAACGTAGCTGGTCTTGTTTTTGCAGATTCAACTGAACTAAATTAGGGAGTCAAAACTAAGTTAGGGAGTCAAACCTAGGAGTCAAAACTAAATTAGGGAGTCAAAGCTTAATTAGGGAGTCAAAACTAGGAGTCAAAACTAAATTAGGGAGTCAAAACTAAGGGAGTCACTAGGAGTCAAAACTAAGGGAGTCACAACTAAGTTAGGGAGTCAAAACTAAATTAGGGAGTCAAAACTAAGGGAGACAAAACTAGGAGTCAAAACTAAATTAGGGCGTCAAAAATAGGAGTCAAAACTAAGGGAGTCACAACTAAGTTAGGGAGTCAAAACTGGGAGTCAAAACTAATTTTACGGAGTCAAACCTAATTTAGGGAGTAAAAACTGGGAGTCAAACCTAATTTAGGGAGTCAAAACTCCCTCAATTAGTTTTGACTCCCTAAATCAGTTTTGACTCCCTAAATTAGTTTTGACACCTAGTTTTGACTCCATAAATTAGTTCTGACTCCCAGTTTTGACTCCCTAAATTAATTTTTACTCCCTAAATTAGTTTTGATTCCTAGTTTTGACTCTCTAAATTAGTTTTTACTCCTAGTTTTGACTCCCTAAATTAGTTTTGACTCCCTAAATTAGTTTTGATTCCTAGTTTTGACTCCCTAAATTAGTTTTGACTCCCTACATTAGTTTAGACTCCATAAATTAGTTTTGATTTCTGTTTTGACTCCCTAAATTAGTTTTGATTCCTAGTTTTGACTGCCTAAATTAGTTTTGACCCCTACTTTTGACTCCCTAAATTAGTTTTGACTCCCTATATTAGTTTTGACTCCCTAAATTAGTTTTGATTCCTAGTTTTGACTCTCTAAATTAGTTTTGACTCCCTAAACTAGTTTTGATTTCTGTTTTGACTCCCTAAATTAGTTTTGACTTCCTAAATTAGTTTTGATTCCTAGTTTTGACTTTCTAAATTAGGTTTTACTCCCAGTTTTGACTCCCTAAATTAGTTTTTACTCCCTAAATTAGTTTTGATTTCTATTTTGACTCCCTAAATTAGTTTTGACTCCCTAAATTAGTTTTGATTTTTAGTTTTGACTCTATAAATTAGTTTTTACTCCTAGTTTTGACTGCCTAAATTAATTTTGACTCCCTAAATTAGTTTTGACTCTCTAAATTAGTTTTTACTCCTAGTTTTGACTCCCTAAATTAGTTTTGACTTCCTAAGTTAGTTTTGATTCCTAGTTTTGACTGTCTAAATTAGGTTTTCCTCCCAGTTTTGACTCCCTAAATTAGTTTTTACTCCCTAAATTAGTTTTGATTCCTAGTTTTGACTCTCTAAATTAGTTTTTACTCCTAGTTTTGACTCCCTAAATTAGTTTTGACTCTAAATTAGTTTTTACTCCCAGTTTTGACTCCCTAAATTAGTTTTGATTTCTATTTTGACTCCCTAAATTAGTTTTGACTCCCTAAATTAGTTTTGATTTTTACCCTGTTTCCCCGAAAGTAAGACATCCCCCGAAAATAAGACCTAGTAGAGGTTTTCCTGAATTAGTAGATATAAGGCCTCCCCCGAAAGTAAGACCTAGCAAATTTTTGTTTGAAAGCAGGGCTGCCGAAAGCCGGACAAGGCCGGGCCCCCCCTCCATCCACCCTCCGTCGCTCCCGGAACTAACCTTAAACACCTCCTTTCACCTTCGCAGCAAGCAGCAACAGGGCAGACCTCTCCTTCCTTCCGTGCCCCGCCCTCGCGGACGTTATGTCAGGCGAGGGTGGGACACGGAAGAAAGGAGTGGCCTGCCCTGCTGCTGCGAAGGTGAAAGGAGGCATTTAAGGTTAGTTCTGGGAGCGACGGAGGGCGAGCAAACCCCGATCCAACCCCGATGTTTCCCTGAAAAATAATACAGCCCCTGAAAATAAGACCTAGCGCATTTTGGGGGGCAAAAATTAATATAAGACAGTGTCTTATTTTCGGGGAAACACGGTAGTTTTGACTCTCTAAATTAGTTTTTACTCCTAGTTTTGACTGCCTAAATTAGTTTTGACTCTCTAAATTAGTTTTTACTCCCAGTTTTGACTCCCTAAATTAGTTTTCATTTCTGTTTTGACTCCCTAAATTAGTTTTGACTCTCTAAATTAGTTTTTACTCCTAGTTTTCACCCCTAAATTAGTTTTTACTTCCTAAATTAGTTTTGATTCCTAGTTTTGACTGTCTAAATTAGGTTTTACTCCCAGTTTTGACTCCCTAAATTAGTTTTGATTTCTATTTTGACTCCCTAAATTAGTTTTGAGTCCATAAATTAGTTTTGATTTTTAGTTTTGACTCTCTAAATTAGTTTTTACTCCTAGTTTTGACTGCCTAAATTAGTGTTGACTCTCTAAATTAGTTTTGATTCCTAGTTTTGACTCTCTAAATTAGTTTTTACTCCCAGTTTTGACTCCCTAAATTAGTTTTGACTCCCTAAATTAGTTTTGATTCCTAGTATTGACTCTCTAAATTAGTTTTTACTCCTAGTTTTGACTCTCTAAATTAGTTTTGACACCCTAAATTAGTTTTGATTTCTGTTTTGACTCCCTAAATTAGTTTTGATTTTTAGTTTTGACTCTCTAAATTAGTTTTTACTCCTAGTTTTGACTGCCTAAATTAGTTTTGATTCCTAGTATTGACTCTCTAAATTAGTTTTTACTCCTAGTTTTGACTCTCTAAATTAGTTTTGACTCCCTAAATTAGTTTTGATTTCTGTTTTGACTCCCTAAATTAGTTTTGATTTTTAGTTTTGACTCTCTAAATTAGATTTTACTCCTAGTTTTGACTAAATTAGTTTTGACTTCCTAAATTAGTTTTGATTCCTAGTTTTGACTGTCTAAATTAGTTTTTACTCCCAGTTTTGACTCCCTAAATTAGTTTTGATTTCTATTTTGACTCCCTAAATTAGTTTTGACTTCCTAAATTAGTTTTGATTCCTAGTTTTGACTGTCTAAATTAGTTTTTACTCTCAGTTTTGACTCCCTAAATTAGTTTTCATTTCTATTTTGACTCCCTAAATTAGTTTTGACTCTCTAAATTAGTTTTTACTCCCAGTTTTGACTCCCTAAATTAGTTTTGATTTTTAGTTTTGACTCTCTAAATTAGTTTTTACTCCTAGTTTTGACTGCCTAAATTAGTTTTGACTCCCTAAATTAGTTTTGATTCCTAGTTTTGACTCTCTAAATTAGTTTTTACTCCCAGTTTTGACTCCCTAAATTAGTTTTGACTCCCTAAATTAGTTTTTACTCCTAGTTTTGACTCCCTAAATTAGTTTTGACTTCCTAAATTAGTTTTGATTCCTAGTTTTGACTGTCTAAATTAGGTTTTACTCCCAGTTTTGACTCCCTAAATTAGTTTTGATTTCTATTTTGACACCCTAAATTAGTTTTGACTCCCTAAATTAGTTTTGATTTTTAGTTTTGACTCTATAAATTAGTTTTGACTCCTAGTTTTGACTGCCTAAATTAGTTTTGACTCCCTAAATTAGTTTTGATTCCTAGTTTTGACTCTCTAAATTAGTTTTTACTCCCAGTTTTGACTCCCTAAATTAGTTTTGACTCTCTAAATTAGTTTTTACTCCTAGTCTTGACTCCCTAAATTAGTTTTGACTCCCTAAATTAGTTTTGATTCCTAGTTTTGACTGTCTAAATTAGTTTTTACTCCCAGTTTTGACTCCCTAAATTAGTTTTGATTTCTATTTTGACTCCCTAAATTAGTTTTGACTCCCTAAATTAGTTTTGATTTTTAGTTTTGACTCTCTAAATTAGTTTTTACTCCTAGTTTTGACTGCCTAAATTAGTTTTGACTCTCTAAATTAGTTTTTACTCCCAGTTTTGACTCCCTAAATTAGTTTTGATTTCTGTTTTGACTCCCTAAATTAGTTTTGATTTTTAGTTTTGACTCTCTAAATTAGTTTTTACTCCTAGTTTTGACTGCCTAAATTAGTTTTGACTCCCTAAATTAGTTTTGATTCCTAGTTTTGACTCTCTAAATTAGTTTTTACTCCCAGTTTTGACTCCCTAAATTAGTTTTTACTCCTAGTTTTGACTCCCTAAATTAGTTTTGACTTCCTAAATTAGTTTTGATTCCTAGTTTTGACTGTCTAAATTAGGTTTTACTCCCAGTTTTGACTCCCTAAATTAGTTTTGACTCCCTAAATTAGTTTTGATTTTTAGTTTTGACTCTATAAATTAGTTTTTACTCCTAGTTTTGACTGCCTAAATTAGTTTTGACTCCCTAAATTAGTTTTGATTCCTAGTTTTGACTCTCTATATTAGTTTTTACTCCTAGTTTTGACTGCCTAAATTAGTTTTGACTCCCTAAATTAGTTTTGATTTCTGTTTTGACTGCCTAAATTAGTTTTTACTCCTAGTTTTGACTCTCTAAATTAGTTTTGACTCCCTAAATTAGTTTTGATTTCTGTTTTGACTCCCTAAATTAGTTTTGACTCTCTAAATTAGTTTTTACTCCCAGTTTTGACTCCCTAAATTAGTGTTGACTCCCTAAATTAGTTTTGATTCCTAGTTTTGACTCTCTAAATTAGTTTTTACTCCCAGTTTTGACTCCCTAAATTAGTTTTGACTCTCTAAATTAGTTTTTACTCCTAGTTTTGACTCCCTAAATTAATTTTGACTCCCTAAATTAGTTTTGATTTTTAGTTTTGACTCTCTAAATTAGTTTTTACTCCTAGTTTTGACTGCCTAAATTAGTTTTGAATCCATAAATTAGTTTTGATTCCTAGTTTTGACTCTCTAAATTAGTTTTTACTCCTAGTTTTGACTGCCTAAATTAGTTTTTACTCCTAGTTTTGACTCTCTAAATTAGTTTTGACTCCCTAAATTAGTTTTGATTTCTGTTTTGACTCCCTAAATTAGTTTTGACTCTCTAAATTAGTTTTTACTCCCAGTTTTGACTCCCTAAATTAGTTTTGACTCCCTAAATTAGTTTTGATTTTTAGTTTTGACTCTCTAAATTAGTTTTTACTCCTAGTTTTGACTGCCTAAATTAGTTTTGACTTCCTAAATTAGTTTTGATTCCTAGTTTTGACTGTCTAAATTAGTTTTTACTCCCAGTTTTGACTCCCTAAATCAGTTTTGATTTCTATTTTGACTCCCTAAATTAGTTTTGACTTCCTAAATTAGTTTTGATTCCTAGTTTTGACTGTCTAAATTAGTTTTTACTCCCAGTTTTGAATCCCTAAATTAGTTTTGATTTCTATTTTGACTCCCTAAATTAGTTTTGATTTTTAGTTTTGACTCTCTAAATTAGTTTTTACTCCTAGTTTTGACTGCCTAAATTAGTTTTGACTCCCTAAATTAGTTTTGACTTCCTAAATTAGTTTTGATTCCTAGTTTTGACTGTCTAAATTAGGTTTTACTCCCAGTTTTGACTCCCTAAATTAGTTTTGACTCCCTAAATTAGTTTTGATTTTTAGTTTTGACTCTATAAATTAGTTTTTACTCCTAGTTTTGACTGCCTAAATTAGTTTTGACTCCCTAAATTAGTTTTGATTCCTAGTTTTGACTCTCTATATTAGTTTTTACTCCCAGTTTTGACTCCCTAAATTAGTTTTGACTCTCTAAATTAGTTTTTACTCCTAGTTTTGACTCCCTAAATTAGTTTTGACTCCCTAAATTAGTTTAGATTTTTAGTTTTGACTCTCTAAATTAGTTTTTACTCCCAGTTTTGACTCCCTAAATTAGTTTTGACTCCCTAAATTAGTTTTGATTTCTGTTTTGACTCCCTAAATTAGTTTTGACTCTCTAAATTAGTTTTTACTCCTAGTCTTGACTCCCTAAATTAGTTTTGACTCCCTAAATTAGTTTAGATTTTTAGTTTTGACTCTCTAAATTAGTTTTTACTCCCAGTTTTGACTCCCTAAATTAGTTTTGACTTCCTAAATTAGTTTTGATTCCTAGTTTTGACTGTCTAAATTAGGTTTTACTCCCAGTTTTTACTCCCTAAATTAGTTTTGATTTCTATTTTGACTCCCTAAATTAGTTTTGACTCCCTAAATTAGTTTTGATTTTTAGTTTTGACTCTATAAATTAGTTTTTACTCATAGTTTTGACTCCCTAAATTAGTTTTGATTTCTATTTTGACTCCCTAAATTAGTATTGACTCCCTAAATTAGTTTTGATTTTTAGTTTTGACTCTCTAAATTAGTTTTTACTCCTAGTCTTGACTCCCTAAATTAGTTTTGACTCCCTAAATTAGCTTTGATTTTTAGTTTTGACTCTCTAAATTAGTTTTTACTCCTAGTTTTGACTCCCTAAATTGATTTTGACTCCCTAAATTAGTTTTGATTTCTGTTTTGACTCCCTAAATTAGTTTTGACTCTCTAAATTAGTTTTTACTCCTAGTGTTGACTCCCTAAATTAGTTTTGACTTCCTAAATTAGTTTTGATTCCTAGTTTTGACTCTCTAAATTAGTTTTTACTCCTAGTTTTGACTCCCTAAATTGATTTTGACTCCCTAAATTAGTTTTGATTTCTGTTTTGACTCCCTAAATTAGTTTTGACTCTCTAAATTAGTTTTTACTCCTAGTGTTGACTCCCTAAATTAGTTTTGACTTCCTAAATTAGTTTTGATTCCTAGTTTTGACTCTCTAAATTAGTTTTTACTCCCAGTTTCACTCCCTAAATTAGTTTTGATTTCTATTTTGACTCTCTAAATTAGTTTTGACTCCCTAAATTAGTTTTGATTCCTAGTTTTGACTCTCTAAATTAGTTTTTACTCCTAGTTTTGACTCCCTAAATTAGTTTTGACTCCCTAAATTAGTTTTGATTTCTGTTTTGACTCCCTAAAATAGTTTTGACTCCCTAAATTAGTTTTGATTCCTAGTATTGACTCTCTAAATTAGTTTTTACTCCTAGTTTTGACTCCCTAAATTGATTTTGACTCCCTAAATTAGTTTTGATTTCTGTTTTGACTCCCTAAATTAGTTTTGACTCTCTAAATTAGTTTTTACTCCTAGTCTTGACTCCCTAAATTAGTTTTGACTTCCTAAATTAGTTTTGATTCCTAGTTTTGACTGTCTAAATTAGTTTTTACTCCCAGTTTCACTCCTTAAATTAGTTTTGATTTCTATTTTGACTCCCTAAATTAGTTTTGATTCCTAGTTTTGACTCTCTAAATTAGTTTTTACTCCTAGTTTTGACTCCCTAAATTAGTTTTTACTCTCTAAATTAGTTTTGATTCCTAGTTTTGACTGCCTAAATTAGTTTTGACTCCCTAAATTAGTTTTGATTCCTAGTTTTGACTCTAAATTAGTTTTTACTCCTAGTTTTGACTCCCTAAATTAGTTTTGACTCCCTAAATTAGTTTTGATTTCTGTTTTGACTCCCTAAAATAGTTTTGACTCCCTAAATTAGTTTTGATTCCTAGTATTGACTCTCTAAATTAGTTTTTACTCCTAGTTTTGACTCTCTAAATTAGTTTTGACTCCCTAAATTAGTTTTGATTTCTGTTTTGATTCCCTAAATTAGTTTTGACTCTCTAAGTTAGTTTTTACTCCCAGTTTTGACTCTCTAAATTAGTTTTTACTCCCAGTTTTGACTCCCTAAATTAGTTTTGACTCTCTAAATTAGTTTTGATTCCTAGTTTTGACTCCCTAAATTAGTTTTGACTCTCTAAATTAGTTTTTACTCCTAGTTTTGACTCCCTAAATTAGTTTTGACTTCCTAAATTAGTTTTGATTCCTAGTTTTGACTGTCTAAATTAGTTTTGACTCCCAGTTTTGACTCCCTAAATTAGTTTTGATTTCTATTTTGACTCCCTAAATTAGTTTTGACTCCCTAAATTAGTTTTGATTTCTGTTTTGACTTCCTAAATTAGTTTTCATTCCTAGTTTTGACTGTCTAAATTCGGTTTTACTCCCAGTTTTGACTCACTAAATTAGTTTTGATTTTTAGTTTTGACTCTCTAAATTAGTTTTTACTCCTAGTTTTGACTCCCTAAATTAGTTTTGACTCCCTAAATTAGTTTTGATTTCTGTTTTGACTCCCTAAATTAGTTTTGACTCTCTAAATTAGTTTTTACTCCTAGTTTTGACTGCCTAAATTAGTTTTGACTTCCTAAATTAGTTTTGATTCCTAGTTTTGACTCTCTAAATTAGTTTTTACTCCTAGTTTTGACTCCCTAAATTAGTTTTGACTTCCTAAATTACTTTTGATTCCTAGTTTTGACTGTCTAAATTAGTTTTTACTCCCAGTTTTGACTCCCTAAATTAGTTTTGATTTCTATTTTGACTGCCTAAATTAGTTTTGACTCCCTAAATTAGTTTTGATTTTTAGTTTTGACTCTCTAAATTAGTTTTTACTCCTAGTTTTGACTGCCTAAATTAGTTTTGACTCCCTAAATTAGTTTTGATTTCTGTTTTGACTCCCTAAATTAGTTTTGACTCCCTAAATTAGTTTTGATTCCTAGTTTTGACTCTCTAAATTAGTTTTTACTCCTAGCTTTGACTCCCTAAATTAGTTTTGACTCCCTAAATTAGTTTTGATTCCTAGTTTTGACTGTCTAAATTAGTTTTTACTCCCAGTTTTGACTCCCTAAATTAGTTTTGATTTCTGTTTTGACTCCCTAAATTAGTTTTGACTCTCTAAATTAGTTTTTACTCCTAGTTTTGACTCCCTAAATTAGTTTTGACTTCCTAAATTAGTTTTGATTCCTAGTTTTGACTGTCTAAATTAGGTTTTACTCCCAGTTTTGACTCCCTAAATTAGTTTTGATTTCTATTTTGACTCCCTAAATTAGTTTTGACTCTCTAAATTAGTTTTGATTTCTATTTCTAGGAGTAAAAACTAATTTAGTTAGTCAAAACTAATTTAGGGAGTCAAAACTGGGAGTAAAAACTAATTTAGAGAGTCAAAACTAAAAATCAAAACTAATTTAGGGAGTCAAAACTAATTTAGGGAGTCAAAATAGAAATCAAAACTAATTTAGGGAGTCAAAACTGGGAGTAAAAACTAATTTAGACAGTCAAAACTAGGAATCAAAACTAATTTAGGAAGTCAAAACTAATTTAGGGAGTCAGAACAGAAATCAAAACTAATTTAGGGAGTCAAAACTAATTTAGGGAGTCAAAACAGAAATCAAAACTAATTTAGGGAGTCAAAACTAGTTTAGGCAGTCAAAACTAGGAGTAAAAACTAATTTAGAGAGTCAAAACTAATTTAGGGAGTCAAAACAGAAATCAAAACTAATTTAGGGATTCAAAACTAATTTAGGAAGTCAAAACTAGGAGTAAAAACTAATTTAGAGAGTCAAAACTAAAAATCAAAACTAATTTAGGGAGTCAAAACTAATTTAGGGAGTCAAAATAGAAATCAAAACTAATTTAGGGAGTCAAAACTGGGAGTAAAAACTAATTTAGACAGTCAAAACTAATTTAGGAAGTCAAAACTAATTTAGGGAGTCAAAACAGAAATCAAAACTAATTTAGGGAGTCAAAACCAGGAATAAAAACTAATTTAGGGAGTCAAAACTAATTTAGGGAGTCAAAACTAGGAGTAAAAACTAATTTAGAGAGTCAAAACTAAAAATCAAAACTAATTTAGGGAGTCAAAACTAATTTAGGGAGTCAAAATAGAAATCAAAACTAATTTAGGGAGTCAAAACTGGGAGTAAAACCTAATTTAGACAGTCAAAACTAGGAATCAAAACTAATTTAGGAAGTCAAAACTAATTTAGGGAGTCAAAACTGGGAGTAAAAACTAATTTAGAGAGTCAAAACTAATTTAGGCAGTCAAAACTAGGAGTAAAAACTAATTTAGGGAGTCAAAACTAATTTAGGGAGTCAAAACTAATTTAGGGAGTCAAAACTAGGAGTAAAAACTAATTTAGAGAGTCAAAACTAGGAATCAAAACTAATTTAGGGAGTCAAAACTAATTTAGGGAGTCAAAATAGAAATCAAAACTAATTTAGGGAGTGAAAACTGGGAGTAAAACCTAATTTAGACAGTCAAAACTAGGAATCAAAACTAATTTAGGAAGTCAAAACTAATTTAGGGAGTCAAAACTGGGAGTAAAAACTAATTTAGAGAGTCAAAACTAGGAATTAAAACTAATTTAGGGAGTCAAAACTAATTTAGGCAGTCAAAACTGGAAGTAAAAACTAATTTAGAGAGTCAAAACTAAAAATCAAAACTAATTTAGGGAGTCAAAACTGGGAGTAAAACCTAATTTAGACAGTCAAAACTAGGAATCAAAACTAATTTAGGCAACTAAACTAGGAATCAAAAATAATTTAGGAAGTTTCAAAACTAATTTTGGGAGTAAAAACTAATTTTGGGAGTGAAAACTAATTTTGGGAGTCAAAATGAGTTTCAAAACTAATTTTGGGAGTAAAAACTAATTTTGGGAGTCAAAACTAATTTAGGGAGTCAAAATGAGTTTCAAAACTCACACTGAATATTTCTGTTTGTTCCTCGCAGGTATGAGAGAGTAGGTAGGATTTACGTCGGGGGCAAAGAAATGGGGCAGCGAAAGGCTGAGTCGCCTGGGCGGCAGAGAAAGGAGCGGTTTACTGACAGAATTTCAGCATATCTGCATGGCTGTCAGCGCTCCTCAACAGGTATTTCGGGATGGGGCCGGTGGCACGATTCACTCGTTTTTTCAGCGGCGTCTTATGGGCGGCCATTCTGGCCCAGTGGTTTGTTTTACCGCGTTTTTCGTTGGCCATTTCGAGAGTGAGATATTGCCGTGCCGTGTTCTTGCATTTTTCCCGCGCTTTTTACCAGCCATTTGGTGGAGGGACGTAGCAGCGTGTCCTGCATTTTTTCTCCTGCGTTTTTGCCCTGCCATTCATGATGCATCCTAATATAACAAATAGAAGTAAGTGCATATGCGCCTGATTGCCACTAGATGGTAGCAGTGGCTCAATTATGTTTTAGTGTACAAAGTCAAACTTCTGGCCACTAGAGGGTAGCAATGTCCAATTCCTATAGTTTCTACAAGAGTGGCAGTGCTTTATTTAGTAGGAGCACTTTTAAATGTCTGTGGGATGAAAGGGCTTTGCTGCATGTATGCGTTTAATATGTTAAATTGGAACATATCTCTTACTCTGTTTATGGTTATACCTTTTGCAACATTGAGCCTGCAAATACGTGCGAAAATGTTGGGGTACAAATGCAGCAAATAATTCACTGGGTTGGGGATGTTACCAGTTCTTGTAACTCCAAAAGGTCGCTGTTATACTAAATTTACTCACGTTTGGACAGAATGCATAGAAGCTTCCAGGACAATCTTGTGTGTGATGGTTTCTTAATGGTTCCATTTTAGTTTTGTGTTAAACATTATGCCGCAGCAGCGTCTGGGAAGGCAGCTGGAAAAAAGGGCGCTGCGGTGTCGGGAAAGAGGAGCCGGTCTGCAGGTCGTGCCGGAGGTCGCGGAGTGTGTTAATATTCCATTTGACCATGGTATTTCCTGAGAGGTAATGTGTGATTTGTTTTTTCCATGTTGTATGAGAGCATGATACATACTGAGAGTTAATGTGGGATTGTACTGTCTGGAATCTGCCCATTGTACTTCAGCTTTTGGGGATATTTACAGTGGGATCATTTTTTTATTTCAGATCGTGTGTTAATGTTCCATTAGAACGTGGTATCTGCTGAGAGGTAATATCTGAGTTTACCATGTACCATGTGGTATCTGCAGATTGTACACAGCATCTTTTGGGGTGTTTCCCACTGTTTTATAATTACAGGTCATGTGTTAATGTCCCAGTCGACTCTGGTACCTGCTGAGAATTAATGTGAGATATTACCAAGTGGTGTCTGCAGATTCTGCACTGCATCTTTTGAGGGTAATATCACATTTTTTAAAATGGCTGTTCATCTATTAATATTCATTAATGTGTGGTACCTGCTAGACTTAATGTGGGATTTTATCGTGTGGTATCTTCAGAGCAGTAGTGCTCAGGCAGTGGGATGATATTTCTCACACTGAATATTTCTGTTTGTTCCTCACAGGTATGAGAGAGTAGGTAGGATTTACGTCGGGGGCAAAGAAATGGGGCGGCGAAAGGCATAGAAAGGAGCGGTTTACGGACAGAATTTCAGCATATCTGTGTGGCTGTCAGCGCTCCTCAACAGGTATTTCGGGATGGGGCCGGTGGCGCGATTCACCAGTTCAGCGGCGTCTTATGGGCGGCCATTCTGCCCCAGCGGTTTGTTTTAGCGCATTTTTCGTTGCCCATTTCGAGGGGGAGACATTGCCATGCCGTGTTCTTGCATTTTTCCCACGCTTTTTACCAGCCATTTGGTGGCGGGACGTAGCAGCGTGTAGCACCTTTTTTCTCCTACGTTTTTGCCCTGCCATTCATGATGCATCCTAATAGAAGTAAGTGCATATGCGCATGTTTGCCACTAGATGGTAGCAGTGGCTCAATTATGTTTTAGTGTACAAAGTCAGACTTCTGGCCACTAGAGGGTAGCAATGTCCAATTCCTATAGTTTCTACAAGAGTGGCAGTGCTTTATATAGTAGGAGCACTTTTAAATGTCTGTGGGATGAAAGGGCTTTGCTGCATGTATGCGTTTAATATGTTAAATTGGAACATATCTCTTACTCTGTTTATGGTTATACCTTTTGCAACATTGAGCCTGCAAGTAGGTGCAAAAATGTTGGGATACAAATGCGGCAAATAAATAATTATACTGGGTTGGGGATGTTACCAGTTCTTGTAACTCCAAAAGGTCGCTGTTATACTAAATTTACTCATGTTTGGACAGAATGCATAGAAGCTGCCAGAACAATCTTGTGTGTGATGGTTTCTTAATGGTTCCATTTTAGTTTTGTGTTAAAGATTATGCAGCAGCAGAGTCTGCGAAGGCAGCTGGAAAAAAGGGTGCAGCGGTGTCGGGAAAGAGGAGTCGGGCTGCAGGCCGTGCCGGAGGTCGCGGAGTGTGTTAATGTTCCATTTGACCATGGTATCTCCTGAGAGGTAATGTGTGATTTTTTTTTTCCATGTGGTACCTGCATGTTGTACACTGCATCTTTTGGGGTGTTTCCCACTGTTTTTTGTTAATTACAGGTTAGGCATAAATGTCGTATGAGAGAATGATACATACTGAGAGTTAATGTGGGATTGTACTGTCTGGAATCTGCCCATTGTACTTCAGCTTTTGGGGATATTTACAGTGGGATTATTTTTTTATTTCAGATCGTGTGTTAATGTTCCATTAGAACGTGGTATCTGCTGAGAGGTAATATCTGAGTTTACCATGTACCATGTGGTATCTGCAGATTGTACACAGCATCATTTGGGGTGTTTCCTACTGTTTTATAATTACAGGTCATGTGTTAATGTCCCAGTCGACTCTGGTACCTGCTGAGAATTAATGTGAGATATTACCAAGTGGTATCTGCAGATTCTGCACTGCATCTTTTGAGGGTAATATCACATTTTTTAAAATGGCTGTTCATCTATTAATATTCATTAATGTGTGGTACCTGCTAGACGTAATGTGGGATTTTATTGTGTGGTATCTTCAGAGCAGTAGTGCTCAGGCAGTGGGACGATATTTCTCACACTGAATATTTCTGTTTGTTCCTCACAGGTATGAGAGAGTAGGTAGGATTTACGTCGGGGGCAAAGAAATGGGGCGGCGAAAGGCATAGAAAGGAGCGGTTTACGGACAGAATTTCAGCATATCTGCGTGGCTGTCAGCGCTCCTCAACAGGTATTTCGGGATGGGGCCGGTGGCACGATTCATTCGTTTTTTCAGCGGCGTCTTATGGGCGGCCATTCTGGCCCAGCGGTTTGTTTTACCGCGTTTTTCGTTGGCCATTTCGAGAGGGAGACATTGCCGTGCCGTGTTCTTGTGTTTTTCCCGCGCTTTTTACCAGCCATTTGGTGGAGGGACGTAGCAGCGTGTAGCACCTTTTTTCTTCTACGTTTTTGCCCTGCCATTCATGATGCATCCTAATATAACAAATAGAAGTAAGTGCATATGCGCGTGATTGCCACTAGATGGTAGCAGTGGCTCACTTATGTTTTAGTGTACAAAGTCAAACTTCTGCCCACTAGAGGGTAGCAATTTCCAATTCCTATAGTTTCTACAAGAGTGGCAGTGCTTTATTTAGTAGGAGCACTTTTAAATGTCTGTGGGATGAAAGGGCTTTGCTGCATGTATGCGTTTAATATGTTAAATTGGAACATATCTCTTACTCTGTTTATGGTTATACCTTTTGCAACATTGAGCCTGCAAATACGTGCGAAAATGTTGGGGTACAAATGCAGCAAATAATTCACTGGGTTGGGGATGTTACCAGTTCTTGTAACTCCAAAAGGTCGCTGTTATACTAAATTTACTCACGTTTGGACAGAATGCATAGAAGCTTCCAGGACAATCTTGTGTGTGATGGTTTCTTAATGGCTCCATTTTAGTTTTGTGTTAAAGATTATGCCGCAGCAGCGTCTGGGAAGGCAGCTGGAAAAAAGGGCGCTGCGGTGTCGGGAAAGAGGAGCCGGTCTGCAGGCCGTGCCGGAGGTCGTGGAGTATGTTAATATTCCATTTGACCATGGTATTTCCTGAGAGGTAATGTGTGATTTTTTTTTCCATGTTGTATGAGAGCATGATACATACTGAGAGTTAATGTGGGATTGTACTGTCTGGAATCTGCCCATTGTACTTCAGCTTTTGGGGATATTTACAGTGGGATTATTTTTTTTATTTCAGATCGTGTGTCAATGTTCCATTAGAACGTGGTATCTGCTGAGAGGTAATATCTGAGTTTACCATGTACCATGTGGTATCTGCAGATTGTACACAGCATCTTTTGGGGTGTTTCCCACTGTTTTATAATTACAGGTCATGTGTTAATGTCCCAGTCGACTCTGGTACCTGCTGAGAATTAATGTGAGATATTACCAAGTGGTGTCTGCAGATTCTGCACTGCATTTTTGAGGGTAATATCACATTTTTTAAAATGGCTTTTCGGGTGGTTGGGAGGCAGGGATAGTGCTGGGCAGACTTATACCGTCTGTGCCCTGAAGAGCACAGGTACAAATCAAAGTAGGGTATACACAAAAAGCAGCAAATATGAGTTATCTTGTTGGGCAGACTGGATGGACTGTGCAGGTCTTTTTCTGCCGTCATCTACTATGTTACTATATCTATTAATATTCATTAATGTGTGGTACCTGCTAGACTTAATGTGGGATTTTATCGTGTGGTATCTTCAGAGCAGTAGTGCTCAGGCAATGGGACGATATTTCTCACACTGAATATTTCTGTTTGTTCCTCGCAGGTATGAGAGAGTAGGTAGGATTTACGTCGGGGGCAAAGAAATGGGGCAGCGAAAGGCTGAGTCGCGTGGGCCGCAGAGAAAGGAGCGGTTTACAGACAGAATTTCAGCATGCCTGCGTGGCTGTCAGCACTCCTCAACAGGTATTTCGGGATGGGGCCGGTGGCGCGATTCACCAGTTCCTCCCGCGTTTTTTCAGCGGCGTCTTATGGGCGGCCATTCTGGCCCAGCGGTTTGTTTTACTGCGTTTTTCGTTGGCCATTTCGAGAGGGAGACATTGCCGTGTTCTTGTGTTTTTCCCGTGCTTTTTACCAGCCATTTGGTGGAGGGACGTAGCAGCGTGTAGCACCTTTTTTCTCCTACGTTTTTGCCCTGCCATTCATGATGCATCCTATTATAACAAATAGAAGTAAGTGCATATGCGCCTGACTGCCACTAGATGGTAGCAGTGGCTCAATTATGTTTTAGTGTACAAAGTCAAACTTCTGGCCACTAGAGGGTAGCAATGTCCAATTCCTATAGTTTCTACAAGAGTGGCAGTGCTTTATTTAGTAGGAGCACTTTTAAATGTCTGTGGGATGAAAGGGCTTTGCTGCATGTATGCGTTTAATATGTTAAATTGGAACATATCTCTTACTCTGTTTATGGTTATACCTTTTGCAACATTGAGCCTGCAAATACGTGCGAAAATGTTGGGGTACAAATGCAGCAAATAATTCACTGGGTTGGGGATGTTACCAGTTCTTGTAACTCCAAAAGGTCGCTGTTATACTAAATTTACTCACGTTTGGACAGAATGCAGAGAAGCTTCCAGGACAATCTTGTGTGTGATGGTTTCTTAATGGTTCCATTTTAGTTTTGTGTTAAACATTATGCCGCAGCAGCGTCTGGGAAGGCAGCTGGAAAAAAAGGGCGCTGCGGTGTTGGGAAAGAGGAGCCGGTCTGCAGGCCGTGCCAGAGGTCGCGGAGTGTGTTAATGTTCCATTTGACCATGGTATTTCCTGAGAGGTTATGTGTGATTTGTTTTTTCCATGTTGTATGAGAGCATGATACATACTGAGAGTTAATGTGGGATTGTACTGTCTGGAATCTGCCCATTGTACTTCAGCTTTTGGGGATATTTACAGTGGGATTATTTTTTTATTTCAGATCGTGTGTTAATGTTCCATTAGAACGTGGTATCTGCTGAGAGGTAATATCTGAGTTTACCATGTACCATGTGGTATCTGCAGATTGTACACAGCATCTTCTGGGGTGTTTCCTACTGTTTTATAATTACAGGTCATGTGTTAATGTCCCAGTCGACTCTGGTACCTGCTGAGAATTAATGTGAGATATTACCAAGTGGTGTCTGCAGATTCTGCACTGCATCTTTTGAGGGTAATATCACATTTTTTAAAATGGCTGTTCATCTATTAATATTCATTAATGTGTGGTACCTGCTAGACTTAATGTGGGATTTTATCGTGTGGTATCTTCAGAGCAGTAGTGCTCAGGCAGTGGGACGATATTTCTCACACTGAATATTTCTGTTTGTTCCTTGCAGGTATGAGAGAGTAGGTAGGATTTACGTCGGGGGCAAAGAAATGGGGCAGCGAAAGGCTGAGTCGCGTGGGCCGCAGAGAAAGGAGCGGTTTACTGACAGAATTTCAGCATACCTGCGTAGCTGTCGGCGCTCCTCAACAGGTATTTCGGGCAGGGGCCGGTGGCACGATTCACGCGTTTTTTTCAGCTGCGTCTTCTGGGCGGCCATTCTGGCCCAGTGGTTTGTTTTACCGCGTTTTTTGTTGGCCATTTCGAAAGGGAGACATTGCCGTGCCATGTTCTTGCATTTTTCCCGCGCTTTTTACCAGTCATTTGGTGGCAGGACGTAGCAGCGTGTAGCAGTGGCGTAGCTACGTGGGGCCTAAGGGAGCCAGGGCCCCCGTAGATTTGGTCCTGGCCCCCTGCCCCACGATCCCCTTCAACCCCATTCCCACCACCAACTCTCCCCCGCCGTCGCTGCCCACCCCATCGCCGCAAATGATACCTTTTTTGAAGAGAGACTTCCTTCCGCGCTCAAGTAGCGCCTTTCTTCAACGAAGTTCCGGCGCCGGCAGCGTCGCCGGTGTCGAAACAGCTGATCGCCGGAACTTCGTTGAAGAAAGGTGCTACTTGAGCGCGGAAGGAAGTCTCTCTTCAAAAAAGGTATCATTTGCGGCGACGGGACGGGCGGCAACGGCGGGGGAGAGTTGGTGGCGGGAGGGGGGTTGAAGGGGATCATGGGCAGGCGGCGGCTCGGGGGGGGGGCGGCTAAACAGTGCTCCGCCACCTGGCAAGGTCTGGCTACGCCTCTGGCGTGTAGCACCTTTTTTCTCCCACGTTTTTGCCCTGCCATTCATGATGCATCCTAATATAACAAATAGAAGTAAGTGCATATGCACCTGATTGCCACTAGATGGTAGCAGTGGCTCAATTATGTTTTAGTGTACAAAGTCAAACTTCTGCCCACTAGAGGGTAGCAATGTCCAATTCCTATAGTTTCTACATGAGTGGCAGTGCTTTATTTAGTAGGAGCACTTTTAAATGTCTGTGGGATGAAAGGGCTTTGCTGCATGTATGCGTTTAATATGTTAAATTGGAAAATATCTCTTACTCTGTTTATGGTTATACCTTTTGCAACATTGAGCCTGCAAATACGTGCGAAAATGTTGGGGTACAAATGCAGCAAATAATTCACTGGGTTGGGGATGTTACCAGTTCTTGTAACTCCAAAAGGTCGCTGTTATACTAAATTTACTCACGTTTGGACAGAATGCATAGAAGCTGCTAGGACAATCTTGTGTGTGATGGTTTCTTAATGGTTTCATTTTAGTTTTGTGTTAAAGATTATGCCGCCCCAGCGGAAGTTAAGAGCAGCAGCGTCTGCGAAGGCAGCTGGAAAAAAGGGTGTAGCGGTGTCGGGAAAGAGGAGTCGGGCTGCAGGCCGTGCCGGAGGTCGCGGAGTGTGTTAATGTTCCATTTGACCATGGTACCTGCTGAGAATTAATGTGAAATTTTACCAAGTGGTGTCTGCAGATTGTGCCCTGCCTCTTTTGAGGTTAGTATCACATTTTTTAAATGGCTGTTCATCTATTAATATTCATTAATGTGTGGTACCTGCTAGACTAATGTGGGATTTTATCGTGTGATATTTTCAGATTTTATACAGCAGCTTTTGTGGGGGGCATTTTCCCTGTTTTTTAAAGATGAGGTCGTGTGTTAATGTCCCTTTAGAGCATGGTACCTGCTGAGAATTAATGTGGTATTTTACTGTGTGTACACTAGCTATTGAGGTGTTTCCCACTGCTTTTTTTATTGCAGGTCTTGCATTAATGTCGTATCAGTGCATGCTACATACTGAAAGCTAATTTTACTGTCTGGTTACTGCAGATGGTACATGGCAGTTTTTGGGGACAATTACACTATTTTTTTTTAATTGCAGATTGTGTGTTAATAACGAGGCCCACCCCTTAAAGGGAGGCCGATCACAACCCGGTGAAGGGAGCATTGCTGTGTACAGTTGCTGGTGGCTGATTAATTTAATCCCTGCAAGCACCTTTTTGCCTCATATTCCTTCTCTGCAGTAGTGCTCAGACAGTGGGACGATATTTCTCGCACTGAATATTTCTGTTTGTTCCTCACAGGTATGAGAGAGTAGGTAGGATTTAAAAAAAAAGCGGAGGATCGCGATGACTATCGCAGGGCAGTTGTGTGCTTAAAATAAAAATAAAATAAAATTTGGGAGTGAGCGTTTGCATGGGGTTCGAAGGTGTAGGGTCAAGGGGGGGCGGGTAACAAGGAGCCGGGTATGGATCGGGTGGTAACATAGTAACATAGTAGATGACAGCAGAAAAAGACCTGTATGGTCCATTCAGGCTGCCCAACAAGATAACTCATATGTGCTTATTTTTGTGTATACCCTACTTTGATCTGTACTTGTGTTCTTCAGGGCACAGACCGCATAAGTCTGCCCCGCCTCCCAAGCACCGGCTCTGGCACAGACCGTATAAGTCTGTCCAGCACTGTCCCCGCCTCCCAACCACCAGCCCCGCCTCCCGATCTTGACTAAGCTCCGTGTCTCGGAGTTCCTGCCAACCTTGTCTCTAGTTTCAGTCCTTGTCCTGCCTGTCTTCTCCAGCCTTGTCTTGTCCAATTCTAGCTTCTGCCTTGTCCCATGTGGTTGTGGTTGGTGCTTGGTGGACAGAGGTGACATAACGGGAACGTACGGTAGGGTGTGCTGGGGAGTGTGGGAGAATTAGCGCAGGTCACAGATAGTGAATGTTGGCCCGGAAGTGCAGTCGTATCAGGACCCGTTGTGATGGTGGTGGTTTCCGCCAGCAATTGTGTCGAGAGCAGCGAAATGGTGGTTAGCGTGGGGACGCATACAAAACGGCGGTGTTTTGCTATTGGCTAGCTCCGCATCGATAGCGGTGGTTTTGACGACTTTTACGTCGGGGGCAATGAAATGGGGCAGCAAAAGGCATGTGAGGGGGGACCAGTGCACTACGAATGCTGGCTCCTCACACGACCAAATGCCTTGGATTTGGTCATTTTTGAGATGGGTGTCCTCGCCATATTTGTTCGTTAGCGTGAGGCAGCAACGAGACATGGCAAACAGTAAGTCTGTGGGCTTGTTTTTTTATTAAGATAATGGAGTACTTTAAGGGTGGTAAGGTGGCTTATTATGTTTATATGTTTTCTATTTTTTGATAGATCTGGTGTATAGCTCCCCCTTGACGAAGCACAGATTGCAAAACAGGCACCTGTCAGGGCTCAAGAGCACACCAGTTTGACCAGATAAGTGTCACGTAACCACAATGCTATGCTTATGTGATATTAAAAGTAAATGAGTATTTCTAAGATAAGCAGCATAAAATGTATTGCACTGTTTTGGGATCTTGCCAGGTACTTGTGACCTGGATTGTCCACTGTTGCAAACAGGATACAGGGCTTGATGAACTTTTGGTCTGAAAATGCTTTTGTAATTATATATATATTACCTGACTGTATGAGTTACTTATGTATTCCTATCTGCTTCCTGCCTCTGTGCTTTTGTATATTCACGTATGTGTTACCTGACTCTATGGGTTACTTATATTCACCTATCTTTATCTTGCCTCTGTGCTTTTGTTTCAAGATGTTGACTGCATTTGCTTATATACTACAACACTATATTATTAATCTATAGCGTTGTGAAATATCACGAGTACAATAAAGGGGGAAGATTATGGGAGAACTCCAGGCATGGTAATTGCGGGGAAAGTGAGGAGGGTGTAAATTTACAGTTGATCACTGTTTTATGGAATTAATGTGGTTGTGTTTCAAACAGGTGGCAACAGTACAATCCCATGAAAGCTCAAGTTACTCTGCCCGAAAGGACTGTCAGATGGCTTTGAACTGTGCTGATTATGCACGTGTTAAATTGGGACAACTTTTGAAACCTTTGAACAGATGCTGGAGCAACTGCAACTTACTTGCACACTGCTACAACAGGAAAAGCCTTATATTACAGTGTGACTTTTAGACTGATATTGAGGCAGTGATTTCATGTCACAGGGAGAACCATCTACCTTAGGTAATCGGAAGACTACGTCTATCTGTCCTAAGGACACCCTGTGACCCTCAAGGACTGTCAATGAACCCCACTGCAGTAGTGAGATACCTGAGAGGGATATACAGAATTACAGTATCTGAAATTTAGAAAGACACTGCAGAGGGCAGGGGAGGCAGAGAAAGTAAGGATTCATGTAAGTCATTCAGATCACCCCATTAGATCACAGTTCTTCTATCGCACCACCAAGTCCTCGAACGCCCGACCCTTAAACATTAGAAGCTTAACCGAATACCTTCTGTTTCACAAAATGCTAAAATCACACCTCTACTCAAAATGTTTTAGTGATGCAGGTTAATCTTCACCGATGACCACCCACACATCACAATTCTGTTCCTCCTCATTTTCCCACTGATCAACAATGACACGTCCCCTAATTTTAGACTTTGAATATCTTACTCTCCCTTAAGACTCACAGGTACACTTCTCTATGTCCCAATGTAAATGTGTTAATCGCCCACTACAATTCCTATCAATTGTTATTAGTTACACTGTACGTCACGTTGACTGCTCTTTGTTAAGCCATATTGAACCAAACCTGATTTGGAAAATGTGGGATATAAGACCAAATAAATGCATTAAAACAAAAAGGAAAGTCTGTGAATATTTTTACCTAGGAAAACTGCATCCGTTTTTTTTTTCAAGCAGAAGTACACATATACTTCCACTTTTAAAATATCTGTGGATGCAGAATACCCCTGACTGTTTGCATCTGTTTTTCTTTTTTTATGTGGGTGAGGAATACCCCTGAATGTTTGAATCTGTTGTTTTAAATGTTTTTTTTAATTATGTGTGTACTTATGCCAGTAAAGCAGATAGGAGCTGGAAATGCAATATGTGCCTGTTAATTTTCTCTCCACCACCTTTAAATGAGACCGACAATACTAATGTTGTTCCAGATGGGTACTTCTTACCATGTTGAGGCAGGACAATTTTCAGACAGTCAATTTGTGTGATTAAGTCACAATTTATTCAATAACTGTCTTTGAATATGGCAGGATAACTTTCAGGCAGCCAGTGTGTGTGATTACATCGCTATTTACTCTGAAAATTGTCCTCTCCATTGGGTCACTCCCAGGGGATATAGCAGGAAGTAAAAATACTGGTGCCAAAGGGACGCGGGTGAAAGGAAGTGAAGAGTAGTGCTCACCTCGGTGGCTTTGTGGATGAGAATGTGGTAATGGTAAGAGAAAAGTGAATAGGTAAGTTTGTCCCCCTCATTTACTCACAGGTCTAGTGTGCCCTCGAAAGGGGAGCAGCGATTGCTTTCCTCGCCCTGCTCCACTTATAGAAAGGAGAGCATTTTCAAGTAATGGTATGTTTGAAGCTTTTTTTTAATTAATATAAGAATTTCCCTACTGGATCAGACCAAAGGTCCATCTAGTCTAATATACTAACAGTTTATGGACTTTACCTCCAGGAATTTCCTCGCCCTGCTCCATTTATAGAAAGGAAAGCATATACATAAGTAAATAAGTATTGCCATACTGGGACAGACCAAAGGTCCATCAAGCCCAGCATCCTGTTTCCAACAGTGATCAATCCAGGTCACAAATACCTGGCAAGATCCAAAAAAAGTACAAAACATTTTATTTATTTATTTTGTATGTATTTATTGCATTTGTATCCCACATTTTCCCACCTCTTTGCAGGCTCAATGTGGCTTACAATACATCATGAATAGTGGAAATATATGAGAAAATAGACATTTAGTAGTACAGAGGATCTTGGGTAACATGATAATGGTAAAACATGATAGTAGTGTAACATGCAAATATTATAAGACAATTCTGGATATTTATGTAGGAGTTAACATTTGTTGATCTTTGTGGTACGCCTTGTTAAAGAGATTTTATACTGATTTTCCCCAAGTCCATTTAATAATGTTCTATGGACTTGTCCTTTAGGAAGCCATCCAAACCTTTTTATACTCCACTAAGCTAACCGCCTTTACCACATTCTCTGGCAATGAATTCCAGAGTTTAATTACACATTGAGTGAAGAAGCATTTTCTCTGATTCATTTTAATGTAGCTTCATCGCATGCCCCCTAGTCCTAGTATTTTTGGAAAGCGTAAATAGACGCTTCACATCTACCTGTTCAACTCCAATCATTATTTTATAGACCTCTATCATATCTCCCCTCAGCCGCTTTTTCTCCAAGCTGAAGAGCCCTAGACGCTTTAGCCTTTCCTCATAGTCACCAGAGCAAAGAATCCAAACAACCAACCAATAGATAATACAAACAATGTATGTGGCCCATTCACATTTTACAAAGTAATCTCCCCCCACAGTCCCCTCCTGTGAAGAGGATGGGACCAAGCAATTAGGTTAGATTGAGAACAAGACGGTACGAGGCTATTATAGCCCCTTATATGGGTTGAAGGCAGTAGGTGGAGCTTGCCACCACAGTTGTTCACCCAAAACAATAGCAAACGCTATTGAAAACAATAGTAAAAGATTATTAGAGATAACGGAATGCGTATGCATGGTCCATTTGTAAAAAGTCAAAAGTTGTTCCAGTTGGATAGGCAGTGCCTTAAAATGTGGAGGACATACTAGGGGGGTGGGAAGGGGATAGGGGATAGGGATGGGTGAGGGGCTATATGGATTGAAGGTAACCTAAGTTCCACCAGGAATGTTATATAGAGATCTGAAGAGGGAATAGGGAATATATATCTGCTATAGAGAATGTTGGAGGGGGGGTGGAGAGGAAGGGAAGGATACAACTGCTGATAAGGCTGGAATCGATTGTAGCCAGTATGATACATATCCCTGAAAGAGATAAAATTACTATTATGACAAAACTGATATGCGGTGGAATGCTTAAAAAGGTTGAACAGTAGGAGTCAGCGGGAGCTTCTATCGGCTCGCCAGGACTCAAAAGGTCCAACAGCATACTAATGCTGCAAGCTGGCTATATTGAAATCTAGGGAATGTTCTATTATTAGTTAAAAAGCCATAGAGGCGGGGACTAGCAGCGAGGGGCTATAAGAAACAAGGCTCCTTGCAAGGCAGTATATGAAAAGTCCGTGGCCTCTGGTTATTTGGTTTAGTTTGATTGTTAACAATGTTGGTGTAAACTGGGGGGAACCTAATACATAGATACTAGTGGGAAAGGGGAGGGGAGGGGAGGGGGGAGGTTGGAGGGGGGGAAGGGGAGAAAAGGAGGGGGTATAATGAGAAAATGGATGGCAGAAATAATCAAACAGTAGCCAGTTAATGTATATCTTTCTGTATGTACATATATAGAATTGGAGATGTATATCAATGTCATCAATAAATATATTGAAACATAAAATGTGGAGGACAAAAGTATATATTTTGTTTATTTTTATTTATTTTACAGCTTTTTATTTGAAAGCGTCTTGTATGTAGATATATCCTATGCTATATAATAAAATGCACCTCCAACATTCTGAAGCCGAGAAAGTGAAGGCTTCAAGCCTTGAAGCATTCGTGCAACGTTCCGGAACTACGTGTCATCAATTGAGGAGATAGAGCCATACAGAGCGCACGAATGCTTGAAGGCTTAACTTTCTCTCTCTCTCTCTCTCTCTCACACACACTCACACACTCACTCTCTGTCTCTCACATATACTCTCACATACAGACTCACACACACACTCAGTCTGTCTGTCTCTCTCATTCTCTCTCACATACACACTCCATCTCTCACCCACACACTCTCTCAAACATACACACTCCGAGGAAAGGGGGCATGGAACATGCTATGGAGAAGAGGGAGGGGGCATGGAAGTTGGAGGGAAGGGGGGCAAGAACTCAGAGGAGAGGGAGGGAGGGAGGGGGCCTGGAACTCGGAGGGGAGGAGAGGGAGGGGGGTCATGGAACTCGGAGCCACACACACTCTATCTCTCTGTCTCTCACACACTCTGTCTCTCTCTCTCTCTCTCTCTCTCACACACATACACACTCCATCTCTCACACAAACTCTCTCTCTCTGTCAAACATACACACTCCAAGGAAAACCTTGCTAGCGCCCGTTTCATTTGTGTCAGAAATGGGCCTGTTTTACTAGTCATGAAATTTATTTATTGCACTTGTATCCCACATTTTCCCACCTATTTGCAGGCTCAATGTTTTAGTGATACTCAAACTGAGTATGACTAAAACAGCTTCAGCATGATTGTAGCTGGTGGAAACAGCACTAATAAAGGCTGTATTTTGAGTTAATTTTTCTACACTGTTCTATACAATAATTCATCACCAAATTTCAGGGAGGAGGATATACCTATTTTATACACCCCTATTATATCTCAATAGAGGTCTATAAAATAATGAGTGGAGTGGAACGGGTAGACATGAATCACTTAGTTACTCTTTCCAAAAATACTAGGATTAGGGGTCACACAATAAAGCTACAAAGTAGTAAATTTAAAACTAATCAGAGGCAATATGTCTTCACTCAATGTGTCATTAAACTCTGAAATTTATTGCCAGAGAATGTAGTAAAAGCAGTTATCTTAGCGGGGTTTAAACAAGGTTTGGATAGCTTCCTAAAAGAAAAATCCATAAGCCATTATTAAAATGGACTTGGGGAAAATCCACTGCTTATTTCTAGCATAAGTAGCATAAAATGTATTGTACTGTTTGGGGATTTTACCAGGTACTTGCAACCTGGATTGGCTACTGTTAGAAACAAGGTGTTGGGTTTGATGGACCTTTGGTCTGTCCCAGTATGGCAGTAATTAAGTTCGTATGACTTGGTTGTGCTGTTTCTCTAGCCTCAACTTTTAACCGGGCTTATATTGTTATGTGTACTATTTATCAATAAATAGATTTAAACAAAAATATAGCAGAAGAAACCAATTGCAGTGACTAAATAGAAAATAAAGAAACATTTTCTAGCTTTGTTGTTGTCTGGTGACTTTATTCCTGTAATCATACTGGCTCCCGTTGCCAATTCTTCTAACATCTTTGCAGCAGGGCTTCCTGTTGATGTAGTTTGGATCCGTGGGGTCCACAGGATCCAAGTTTTACCCCCCCTCCCCACACTTCATCTTCTCCATTGATCTTCCATTAATGTTTCTGCTACGGTCAAGCTTCTCTCCTTCCACCTCGATGTCCAGCAGTATCCTATTTTCCTTTCTACCATCCCCAGTCAGCACTCACCCTCCTCCCATCCGGACCCTCACCTCCTTTTCTGTGCAGCCGCAGTCCTGACGTCAAGAAGCAGAGAAAAATCACAGCGCGGGGCCCCGCGATCCAACCCCCCCGCGCGCACTCTGCGTCTGTCGGTCTCGCCCCCGCCGAAGGGACGTCTTACGTCAGAGGGCGTGGTACCGACAGGTGCAAAGGCAAGCGGGTGAGGCTGCTAAGAGATTGCGCGCGGTGTTTTTCTTTCTGCTGATTTTTATCTTAGCGGGAACGGGAAGGTTTGTTTTCCCGGTAGTGGTGGAGGAATTGGCTCTTACAATTGAACAGTCTCGGCTTTTTTGCCTACTCGCTGAGTTGTACCTACTCTCTGGACACAGGCTCTGGGGGGGAAAAAAATTTGGGACTGCACCACTTTTTCCTTTCTTCTTCTTCTCCGCTGGTATCTGCCCCCTTGTCTGATCCCCCTTCCCTTCCCCATGTTCCTCAGAGGCGGCCTCAGCGATTCAGCTTCCCTCTGCTGCGTTGCGCATGAATGAGTGCGGCTGCTTCTGAGGTATATGGGGAAGGGGGTTGCTGGCCCTTGGGGGGGGGGGGGAAGGTATGAAATGTATTTTATATATCTGTGGCGGGGGATTGGGGAGAGAAGGAGAAATGTTTTTTTTTTTTTTTGGGGGGGGGGGGGAGTGAAACGGGCCATCCTAGTTTGTTACCTTTAGGCAACTAGAAGCTGCGTTTTATCGAGCGCTGTGTGAACTGAGAACTTGGCAGAAAAACAGGAAAGGTAATTGAAGTATGTGTATGAATAAAAGTGTGAGAAGGAGAGTTTAATTGAAAGGATTTGTCAGAAATAAAAGGTGATGCTGTTCTGGATTTATTGCATTAAAAAATGAAATGGAGAGAGAAAGAAGGTGGTGTGAGATGTGATTTTTTTAAAATAATAAATGGCTGTTTGATCACTTAGGACAGAAAATAGGCTGTTTCTGATATAAAAATATAATTGAGCAACTGGTTAGGCTGATGAGTTAAAATAGAAATAACCCTGAGTTTTATATATATTAAAGCAAATTTGCTTCAAGGCAATCAAGACCTAAGAGCTTAAAATAGGTAAAAGCTGGATCAGAAATATTTATGACATGAATAATTGTTGAGGTATATAGCTAGATAACTGAGTGTGGGCTGTGTGTGAAAGTTGTAAATGGTTCTTTATTAAATTCTAGAAGTTTTTTAGTGAGTAGAATCTTTTAGGCTGATGTTTTCTGTGCCAATAGCACAATAACTGTTTTGTAATGTACTGAAATGTTTTCTTAAGGAAATTAAAAAAATAAAGGCAAGTTGGGGATTATTTTTTGTGTGTTTCTTTCTGTGGTAGGAGCGTAGCTGCAGGTGGGCCCAGGCCCACCCAGTCTTTGTCTCACCCTCTGCTGCTGATTAAGGTGTAGCTACACAGCCTTTCAATTAATTGTGCAGATTGCAGAATACTACAGTCCAGCAGTAGCAAACAGCAACCCTCAAACTCCTGGAAAGCTGGTGGAAGGAGGGGAAGGCAAATTCATCTGGTGAAGTGGAAGTTTATGCATGTGGAATGTCACTGCATGGGATACTGACCCGTTGCACAGGTGCTGTGTTCAATCAGTTGAAGTGCAGTTTGCAGCAATGTCTAACAAGGTAATACAGGACCTATCCAGAAAGAGGTTGCCATGGATGCAGTTGGGGGGAGGGGGATGGGAGACATTGCCCCTTGCCCCAAATGAGCTGCCTGGGGTTCCATCTCCCTCCATAGGACTCTGTACTTTTTTTCTCATTGGCTCGTTTCCTCTTTCTCTCTCCCCCCGCCGGTCCAGAGGTGCCTTTACCTGCCTCAACCCTGTCCCGGCCTGGTCACAGCACTTTCAGCATTACATTACTGCAGTGCCCGGCAGCAATTCATACAGACGTGCTCCCAGGTCTTCCCTCTGCTATGAAGTGGACGGGACACGGCATAAAGACGTCCCCGGAGCAGGCCTGTATGAATTGCTGCCAGGCAGTGCAATAGTAAGATGTTGAAAGCAATGTGGTTGGGGCTCAGAGAATGGGAGAGCATAGATACCAGATCCAGAGGTGCTAGACCTGCAAGGGAGGGTTTGAGGCTGGAGGGAAGGGAGGTGCTGGACCTGAGGGGGGCTGGAAGTTGGAAGGAAGGGTGAGAGAAGCTGGACCTGTAGGGGGACCGGAGGGAGAGGAGAGAGATGCTGGACTTGCAAGGGGGCTTGAGATCAGAGGGAAGGGAGAGAAGTGCTGGACCTGCAAGGGGAGCTGGTGGTCAGATGGAAGGGGGAGAGGTGCTGAACCTACAGAGGGGCTGGAGATTGGAGGGGAGTGAAGTCCTGGACCTGCAGTGGGGCTGGAGATTGGAGGGGAGTGAAGTCCTGGACCTGCAGTGAGTGGGGTTGGAGAAAAAGGAGAGAGGTGCTGGACCTGTGGGCTGGAGGGAAGGGAGAGAGGTGCCAGCCCAAGGAGATGAAGGAAGAGGAGGTCAAATGTTGAACCCACAATGGGAGAAAGAATCAGATCCTGGAAGGAAAAGGGAAGAGAGGGAGAGAAGGTGGATGGGGTGGGGTCAGAGAGGAGAGGGACAGATTGGTTTGGGGGAGGGAGAGAGCAGAGAAGCTGGGCCCAAGTGCCCAGATGATCTAAAGCCCCATTCTGTTCCAAACACACTGTAAAAATAGCGCTAGAACAGTGCAGGGCTTTACTGCCCCTATGATCAGAGATAATAGCACTATTATCTGTGATCATAAGGTAAAGTGTGGAAGGATTGTGCCTGAGCACGCACTGAGGCATAATCCTCCCACACTTGTTTGACAGGTCCGGGCTGTCCGTGGGACCACCCTACCACAAACAACAAGGCCCTGATGGCCTAGTACCTCCACCCTAAGCCCGTGACATGGGGCTGTCCCCCTTGACACAAGTCCATGGGGGGGGGGGGGGGGCTTGAGATCTGGTGGATCTCCAGCCCGCCAATCCCCTCTTGCATCCCCCCCCCCAAAAAGCGCTGGTGGCCCAGTGGGCTGTGAATCAAGCCTGGTAGTCTAGCGGCTCTCTTCTCTGCCCTCCCCCCATACTTTTGTTGGAGGAGGGAGGTAGTACACTCCCTCTTCTAGTGCCGCCTTGAAAATGGCGGTGCCCTGCCTAGTGCATCCTGGGATGCACTGGGTGGGGCTTCACACTGTATAAGGGCATTTCTCCCTTATATGGTGTGAAACCCCACCCAGCGCATCACAGAATGCACTGGGCAGGGCTGGGTGCGGCCATTTTCAAGGCAGCACTACTTCAACAAAAGTATGGGGGTGGCAGGGAAGAGTGCCGCTAGACCACCAGGTTGGATGGGCTTGATTCGCAGTCCAATGGTCCACCAGGGCTTTTTTGAGGGGGGTGCAAGGGGGGGGTAGGGGATCTCCAGCTCCCCCCCCCCGTGAACTTGTTTTGGGGGGGGGGGGGACTGGAGGTTGGGTGGATCTCCAGCCCCCATGTCGCTGGCTTGTGGTGTGTATGGGGGGGGGGGGGGAATGGGGGGCCTGCTAGCATGCAAATGCATCCTGAATGAGGAAACCACTGTTAATTTACGTTCACTAAAGCGGGAGACATTCCCTTCTCTTGTTCAGTTTTAAAGGTAGAAGAATAAGTTTTGGTTTTCGAGTGGAGGAGTAGCCTAATGGTTAATGCAGTGGACTGAGAACTAGGGGAGAGGGAGCCTCATGCCTTTTGTGGGTACGCAGGTGGCACATCCCAAAAGCCAGCCCTAACTGCATGGTATACCTTTGAACTACTGAGCAACCCACATTTTTCTTTTTTAGATATTGAGAAATTGAGAGACATTAAAAGCCTGATTCTGCAAAGACACAGAATTTGAAGATTTTTAGTGCTAGATGATAAAGTGTCAGTGATCCGGTCAGGCAATCTTTGATTTCTTCAGGACCGTCATACATAAGGAGCACCTACGGCCAGAAACACTAGTGGAAATAATGGAGTCATCGTGATCTACTTAGTTGTCGAAAGCTAAGTTGAATATAGATTTAAGAGACGTTAAGCTGGTTATTATTATGAAAGAACAAAGCGAATAATTTGAGATACGATGACTACATATCTATTGGTGGATCAGAGAAATTAAGGATACATTAAACAGCTGATTTTTTTGTAGAGATTGAGTTGAGAACGGGGTTCCCTGATGGGCTGAAGTTGTAATCCTGTTTTATGGACTTAAGTTTTTCAAGTCCTGAGCATTAGAGTTTAGATTTGAGCACTTGGATTAATAAATTGTTAAAAGTTATCACCCCTTCTTCTGTTTTTTTTAACTACAGATTTTTTTCTTCCATTTTGAAATTGAATTTGTAAGTTTTTACTCTGTTGGGTTTTTTTCGGAAGGAGGAGGAGCCTGTGATGCTAGCCAATACAGTGGTGTCCTAATTTTAAAGGTACCCTGGGCTTTTGAGGCTATTTTTTAGACATAATAATAGATTTATACATTTTTGATCTAAGTGCTCAGTCTAAGATATAGTGACTGAGTGTTGGTTTGAGTTTAGTTTCTTTTGAATTTTTGCACTCTTACAGTTTTTGATTTTTGAATTTTCTTTTTAAGGTATAAAATTTTAAAACAACTGATAATTGGTTTATTTCTCTTTTTCAGGGCCTCTTTCTATCTGAAAATATATATTTTTAGATGTGCATTCTGTTTATAATTTTGCTACTTTTCATGGAATTCATGTTTTAAATTTTTTGGTTATAATAACAGCATGGAATTCGGATGATAATTAGTTCAGATCCATAGGCCTGAATGGTTCGAATCAAATCAGTTCTTGTATACCGCTAATATCCCCTTTCCAGGGTTCAGTACGGTTTACATTCTAGGTGAGACAAAAGCCGAAAATATTAATGTGAGGTATGAGAACAATTAGAGACCATTGGTGTAATGCATGTGACTAAAAACATTAAAGGGAAGGATAATGGATGATACTAAGAGGTAGAAGTCAATGGGTTGTTATGAAGCAGTCTTTGGGAAGAGAGTTCTTTTTGCTTCAGAAACTAAGCCCCCCTCCCCCCGTTTGCTAAGCTGCGCTAGTGGCTACTGACACAGTCCGTTCAAAGTGAATGGCCTGTGTCAGCATTAGCGCAAGGTAGCCACTAGTGTGGCGTGGTAGACGTGGCAATTGAATTGTGAATATTTTGTTAATAATTTTATCATAAATCAGTTGTAATTACTTTTGGCCACTGCTCTTTTTAAAAGTTATTTCATTTATAGTTTTTAATGTGGTGCATGTAATATATTTACATCTTTTTAGAGTCATAGTCTGCTTTGTCAGTTGTACAACAAAATAGTAACATACAATTGTATAAACGTGCTGTGAACTGATACCGTAAAAACTTTAAATAGTAATATTGATACATCTTAAAAACCAAATAAACGTTTCAAATAGTCTGTAGCAATTGAGAAACAGGCATTCTACTTCACTACAAGTCTACTGGGTTCACGGAGGTGAGCTGTATGGAGCCAAATTTCTAAAACGATTGGGGTTGAGGGGGGGGGGGGGGGGTGCAAAAGCTAAACAGATTACAGCTGTGGGAAGTAGGGGTGGGGATTAACCATTTTATTATTTATTTATTAGGATTTATTTACCGCCTTTTTGAAGGAATTAACTCAAGGTGGTATACAGTAAGGATACATCAAACATGAGCAGTGGGCAATTATGGAAATAAGCAGAGCCGGTAGTGGGAGGCGGGGATAGTGCAGGGCACACTTATACGGTCTGTGCCAGAGCCGGTGGTTGGGAGGCGGGGCTAGTGCTGGGCAGACTTATACGGTCTGTGCCAGAGCCGGTGGTGGGAGGCGGGGATAGTGCTGGGCAGACTTATACGGTCTAGGCCAGAGCCGGTGGTTGGGAGGCGGGGCTAGTGCTGGGCAGACTTATACGGTCTGTGCCCTGAAGAGCACAGGTACAAATCAAAGTAGGGTATACACAAAAGTAGCACACATGAGTTGTCATGTTGGGCAGACTGGATGGACCGTGCAGGTCTTTTTCTGCCGTCATCTACTATGTTACTATGTTACTATATTCTGGGGGGGGGGGCATGTTAAGGTGGTGCCCAGGAGCATCTGGTCATGTGTTGATGGCCTATTACTCCTGTGATGGAAGAATGGCACCAGCTTTAGTTTAAACAGACCTTATTTCACCTGGAATAAAGCAGTTTAGGAAATTCAGCACAAGCTCTGTTATTGGGCTTAGTTAATAATGAGGTGCTTGGCTTATGCATGCATGCTTTGCATCTCATTATGATGTAGTCCATGTTAACCTAAACTAATAGGTTAAGCCACATAAGAGCTGCACTTACAGAGGAGTTATCTGAGACTGTCTGTTACAGCTTTTCATCCCATTGTGTAGGACCAAGCTGCTATCTTAGACTGTCTATTACACAGCCTTTTATCTCTAGCTGGGACTATGCCATTAACTAAGACTGTCTCTTACACAGCTTTTCATCCCTGTGTAGGACCAAGCTGCTATCTTAGACTGTCTATTACATAGCCTTTCATCTAGCTGGGATCACTCAGTTGTCTGAGACTGTTATAGCTCTTCATCCCTGTGTAGGATCAAGCAGTGGCGTATCTGGACTCCGGCGGTAGGGGGGGCCAGAGCCAGAGGGAGGGGGCACATTTTAACCCCCCCCCCCCACCACCACCAACGACTCTCTCCACCCCCCTCCCACCGCCAACCCTCCCCCGCTGCCGTCGCTTACCTTTGCTGGCGGGGGACCCCAACTCCCCCCGCCAGCCAAGGTCCTCTCTTCCGTTGCAGGTTGCAAGTTGCAAAGCTTCCTGTTCTTCTGAGTCTGACGTTTTCAGATCTGATAAATCTGGTGTAAGATAATTGTATTCTAGAACCATCTGCTATCAGAAGAAGATTATAGTCATCTCCTTTGACTAATTAGATCCCCTTCCTTCTGCCCGGGAGGATCCCACCTTCTGATAAGAGCCGCTTTCCCTACACCATCCCTCTCCTCTCTGTGATCTGTGAATACCTCACTCTGCTCTGCTGCTTTGCTTGTTATAAGGTGTAAGGAATCAAGGATGTTGCCGTTTAATCTAGTGTAGCAACACTTAATGCTGAGCACTGTGGATACTGTTCAGGGAGTGATTTTTCAAAATAGCAACCACAAATGCAGACAATGAGGAATTCTATGAATGGCACTTAAAAATTCACCACCGGAAAAAAAAATTGCTGGACCTTACTTTGGGTGTTAGAGTTAACCCTATGGAAAGTTTGTGTAAATGCTGGCACCCAAGTTAGGTCCACTGAGGTAGTAATCTGTAACATGCGTAGCTTTATGGAAAGCCCCTGACACACCCATGGCAACACCCCCTTATCAATTACACGCTGTTAGGACTTGTGAGGCAGTATTTGGTAAACATTCTGCATTAGCCCTCGAGGCCAAAATACAGTAGGCTTACTGATGGAGACGGGCTTGTGATATGCTTTCTCACATAATGGGAAGGTAACTGTCTCAGTACCAAATAAAAGTGTTTCTTAAGAGATAACTGGTGCTTGATTATCTTCTGATAGATTTGGAAAAGATTGGTTAATATTTTCTGCTGTTGGAGCAGTTGCCTCCTCCATGAGGTTGTCGCAATTCCTGTGTGGCTGGACTTAGGAGCATAATGGGGTGTTCTTCTTTAGCGAGCAGGATTTATGTTTGGTGAGTGTTAATCGGTGAAGTCTACCTTATTCTTCCACGGCATTGTGATGTCCGGTTCTTGGCAACATTTCTGGCAGGTCTTTTCTTTTGTGAGGAAATTGATCCCAAAGGTACGGTGGATCTGAATGAGGCTGAATTGTATAAGTAATGTCCGAATTGGGCAGAGGCATTCTCGCAGACATTGTATAGGGCTGGATTTAGAGTCTAGTTTGACGTTAAACCTCGTCGGATGTAGTTCCAGTAAAATTAGCTTTCAATAAATAGGCTAATTTCCCAGAAATTATAGAGCAACCGTTTTCAACCTGGTCTGGAAAAGTTAGGGGTCAAATAGGAGGAGGGTGGGTAAAAAATAGTTTAATCTACAATGTCTGCGAGTTGCCTCTACTAAAAAGGAGGTTAGGGAGTGGCTGTAGGGGAGCCGTGGAGGCCACAAACCTCCTCATGCTTACCCACCGTAAAATGCAGCTTTTAAAAAGAGACTGAATTTTATTTCTGTATCCAACCTCTCAGTTATAGAGTGTGAATTGTGATTGGAATACTGTGAGCCCACTGCGACTGGAATTCATTTTAATAGAAGAGTTAAAATTCCAGCAGATATATTGGGCTTAAGCCATGTCTTTAAGACGCTTTCTGTACATGACCTCTCTGTTACAGACTATGAATTTTGTCCCATAGACTGTGAGCCCACTGGGACTGGAATTCATTTTAATAGAAGAGTTGGAATTCCAGCAGAAATATTGGGCCTAAGCCATGTCTTTAAGACGCTTTCTGTATCCTACCTCTCCGTTACAGAGTATACATTTTGGCCTGAAGAATGTGAATGTAATTCTTATTGATAGAAAACTTACAAATCCAGCAAAAGGGTTTTGGTATAAGCCATGCCTTTAAGTAATGTTTTATGCTGCCTGGAACCGGATGCACTGCCGTGATGGGATGGGGTTAGAGTTTTGCTTAAGTGGTTTTCGGTTTTATTGTATTTCCTCCATATTTCAGGCAAGTGTTCTTAGATAGGTTTTGATTTCATTGTGTGTTTTTCCCTTCATTTAAACGTGTAGTCATGGGAGATGAGAAGCTTGCTGGTTGACCATCTAATTCACCGACGGGACGACTCGTAAAGCAAGTGCACCGTGTCCTCCAGTATGCTTGAGCCGGTAAGTAATGTGACGTTGCGAGGACATGGAATCGCGTCTCCTTATCCTGGCTGTGCCCGTGGGAGAGTAATTCTGCATTAGCTCTTGAAGCCAAAATACGTTAGGCTTACTGATGGAGACGGACTTGTGATTCGCTTTCCGACATGATGGAAAGGTAAGTGATGCGGCGCCATGAAAAAGAAGTTTTTAAGAGATAACTGGTGCTTGATTATCTTCTGAAAGATTTAGAAAAGATTGGTTAATATTTTCTGCTGTTGGAGCAGTTGCCTCCTCCATGAGGTTGTCGCAATTCCTGTGTGGCTGGACTTAGGAGCATAATGGGGTGTTCTTCTTTAGCGAGCAGGATTTATGTTTGGTGAGTGTTAATCGGTGAAGTCTACCTTATTCTTCCACGGCATTGTGATGTCCGGTTCTTGGCAACATTTCTGGCAGGTCTTTTCTTTTGTGAGGAAATTGATCCCAAAGGTACGGTGGATCTGAATGAGGCTGAATTGTATAAGTAATGTCCGAATTGGGCAGAGGCATTCTCGCAGACATTGTATAGGGCTGGATTTAGAGTCTAGTTTGACGTTAAACCTCGTCGGATGTAGTTCCAGTAAAATTAGCTTTCAATAAATAGGCTAATTTCCCCAGAAATTATAGAGCAACCGTTTTCAACCTGGTCTGGAAAAGTTAGGGGTCAAATAGGAGGAGGGTGGGTAAAAAATAGTTTAATCTACAATGTCTGCGAGTTGCCTCTACTAAAAAGGAGGTTAGGGAGTGGCTGTAGGGGAGCCGTGGAGGCCACAAACCTTCTCATGCTTACCCACCGTAAAATGCAGCTTTTAAAAAGAGGCAAAATTTTATTTCTGTATCCAACCTTTCAGTTATAGAGTATGAATTGTGGTTGGAATACTGTGAGCCCACTGCGACTGGAATTCATTTTAAGAGAAGAGTTAAAATTCCAGCAGATATTTTGGGCTTAAGCCATGTCTTTAAGACGCTTTCTGTATCCTACCTCTCTGTTACAGAGTATACATTTTGGCCTGAAGAATATGAATGTAATTCTTATTGATAGAAACTTACAAATCCAGCAAAAGGATTTTGGTATAAGCCAT